>NC_060145.1:153030425-153655425 GCF_021461385.2 Schistocerca piceifrons
GTTCCAATAGCGCGTCTTATTCAAATACTTTTCGAAATACGTTTTTGAGGTTGAACGGTTGTGGGTTGAATACCTCACGTCGCAGTCTTTCTTGGACCCCAGCAGACCAATATTTCTCCAAGAAAGCTCGTTCAAATTGTTCGTAGGTGACGCACTGTTCAGCCATGTCTGTGGCCCACAAAAGTGCGTCGCCTTGTGTGAAGCCTACTACATATCTAATCTTCTGTGCCTCAGTCCAGTTTCTTGGTAAGACATTTTTAAATGCTCTTACGAATACGACTGGATGAGTTTTTCTGGTGGTGGTGGTGGTTAGTGTTTAACGTCCCGTCGACAACGAGGTCATTAGAGACGGAGCGCAAGCTCGGGTTAGGGAAGGATTGGGAAGGAAATCGGCCGTGCCCTCTCAAAGGAACCATCCCGGCATTTGCCTGAAACGATTTAGGGAAATCACGGAAAACCTAAATCTGGATACCCGTAGACGGGATTGAACCGTCGTCCTCCCGAATGCTTTTCTGGATTCTGTGGAGAAAACTGGAAACAGCCTATGATCAACAGGCTCTCATCGACTAGAATCGCCGAGATGCAGGGCGACACGCCTACTGCCTGTTGCAGCACCGCGTTTGGCGAATAGCCATTGTTTGCCTGTGCCGGTGAGTGCACATACGCCGGACTGGGCGCGTGATGTTCTGCGTTATTGACATCGTAATCTGGCACGGGTGAATAAGTGTCAGGCTGCCTGTTGCTTGACGTAGACAAATCATTTGAAACATTTAGTCTACCAGCAATTTCCTTGCGTATTCTGTCCTCGGCTACTTTGATTTCATTACCTAATTTTTCAAAAAGTTTTGTTTCCCCGTCATTTATTGATTCATTTACATTAACGGTTTCTAAAGTTTCGTTTATTTTGATAATGTCCGCCTTGATACATCCAGTCTCCTGTTTCAGAAGACCGACTTCTTCGTTAACTTTATTAACTTGGTCAGGTATTTCTTCACATGCGGACTGTACTCTAGTTAAATTTAATTGAATAGCCTGTACGTTTTCGTGCATTTCTTTTTGTACCGTATGTGTTTGATTGTGTGTTTCTACGATTTCTGACAGTTCCTGTTCCTGTTTGTTTGTAAGATCTGACAATTATTTTTCTAAATCATTGGCCAATACATTGTATACACTGTTGACTGTTTTGATGACTTTTTCTTCGATCTTTTGATCGACTTCATTTGTGAGTTTATTTAATCGTTGATCGAAATGTTTGTGCATATTTTCAAATTGTGTGCTTACACTTGAAAACTGCTGTTGGAACCCAATTTCCATGTTTGACAATTTTGTGTTCGTTGTGTTGTGACTGATGTTTAAATCAGATAATTCCTCGCTCATGTTTGACATCAGACTATATAATGCCTCAAGCGTAACTGACGAAGCTTGTGTGTTTGTATTTATGCCATTATTTGTAGCCATTGTTTCTCTACCACGATCTGATTGGATCGAAACGGGGCTAGGTTCACTGATTTCACGCGAAATATTTTCATCTGATCTGGTAATCGATGCTTCATCGACTGTGTATAAGGTTTCATTTGCAAGTGGTTCGTTATTATTAATCCCTGTCGAGTGCAATTGAATTGTATTTACTTCTACATTATGTTGTGCTGAAAAACTAATTGCATCATCATTTACGTCACTATTGTCAGAATCAGTGACGCGTCCATGAACATTTGTCAAATTAAAATTCTCCGATTTCATTGTGGAGATATTATTTTTATCTGTACTTTACTGTTAATCTAAATCTTTAAATTCTCTCGCAGTTGAATTAATAAAAATACCTCGCGATTGTTATTTGTTGCGCGTCGGAAATTTACAAGATGGCGCACTACGTCTTCTAATTCTGCGATTGTTGAACATAAAAAAGTAATTATCAAAGTGTAATTGTGTGTTGCCACAAACACTACCAGGATTTTAATATGGAAAGGAAAAGTTCTGCTTTAAGTGGAGCTAAGCCAAGGTGCAGCCGCTGCATGCGTTTGCGCTTTCCTACCTTAATTCCGGCTGAGCTGCGTCACTCACGATTACGTTAGTTTTGTAAATCCTTGTCCTTGTTCCTTCTGGTTATTGTGCCATCCGTTTATACAGTTAACATTGTTTCACCTTATTCGTCATTTTCCATGTGCGTCATTTAACAGAGAAACAGTAATTAGTACAAGTACATTTGTAGTACAACAATCAAGTACTCACTCTTTGTTCCACCAGCACTGTCCTGTCACGGTCGCCAGTGAGGCGAAATAAATAAAAAAAAAATTTGAATTTATTTGTTTTTTTTTTTTTTTAAATGAGGATAAATTATGGATATGGAAATGTAACTTCAGAATTTTTGAAAGGCTTTTTTATGGATTGTATTGACCGGCTTGAACGCTGAGTGAAATATGCCTGTAACATAATTTACCATTCCGATTAATTACATTTTGAATTCTACGTCATTGTTGATTTAATCAGAGTTCTCACCTTAGACGTAGAATTAGTCCTTCTGCCACAATATTAATTCATTAGTCGTCATCTATGTTCTTCTCTTTGTTGACGGTGTGTATCTTCCTAAGTCGGCATCGGTTCACTTCACGAAGACGGTGGAAACCAAGGAATACACTGCTACGTTGCTTTAAATAATTTTCGTAAAACTTCGATTCTTCTCACTATTTTTTATTCACAACACAATAAGACTTGCTCTACTCGTCGCACAAACCATAATTACTAACAATATGGCTACCTTTCCGCACACACCAAAAATTACGTCCATCCTCCACGAGGCAACAATCGAAAGTGTCTCTTAGCTCCTTGGTGTATGAAACAAAAGAGAATCCAATGTGAACATTACAAAGATTATAATCTACATGCCTCTCAATTTAATCTTTGGCGCAGCCTTTAAGGTACTGTATGTCTCTGCGTCGGAATGTGTCATTACAAGCCTTAGGCGGATTGGCAGTGATAGCACTGAGCCAGTGCACTGAAGTATGTTACCGTAGTTCTCGTCTTAAATATCGCTCGCAATCAAATATTTTTATTTTTTCTTTTCGCTTCCATTTATCTTGCATGTAGATATTAGTTATGTATTTGTGTAGATGTATGACATTTTATGGTATTTTAAGTATGTTGAATCTGTGAATCAAGATACGTAATAACTTGACTCATGACATGACAAATAAAGAAAATACGTCAACAAATTGCTTAGCTGCAGGTGGTACACCTTTGCTCTCGCAATTTGGGGGGCAGTTTAAGGAACCATTTGCACTCGAGCACAGACGATATTTGATTTAGTGAACTGAGAGTATATGTATCGATTTTTTAAAACAAGAGAAAGCAAAATAAAGCAATTAACACCGCTCTCTTGTCACAGCCAGTAGGTATCAACACTCTTATGTCATTTGTTGTCCTAGAAGGACTTAATGTTTTGTGTGGCTCCACAGTAGCCATTTGATATTTATTTGCAGAAAAGAGGCGCAGAATTAATAAGTCGCTCTCATTTGTGAATTATCTGCAATTATTTAGATAAAATTTTACGTGTCATTTATACCGCAATGTATATGTTAAAATGAATATATGTTTTATTTAAACGTATACTTTTCTTTGTTTTAGTAGTTTTAGTCACTCCATTTTTATGATTGAAGCTGAGGTCAGATAGCAGACTTCGTCAACAAAAAAAAATATATAATGAGCCCTGGCTAGGTTCCGTACATCTTCGGACGTGCGAAGCTCCATAAATTCACGGCGTAAATTTTAATCACTCAATTACTTATCCAAAACAAAATAACAAACAATTATTATTATTATTATTATTATTATTATTATTATTATTATTTACAAACTATTATTATTATTATTATTACATATTATTATTATTTTATTTTTATTTGTTAAACCCCCAAAAATGACACACACACAAAATATACCCACTGCACAAAGCACATAGGAAACACTGAAATCAAGTAAAGCAGAGAAGCTACCTACTACTATTTCTACTGAAACTAACAGTTACACTTTCGCACTCGTAATATTTCCATTGCACTGTGAAAAATTTTACTCCTGCTAAAACATTACTTTTGCAATCAACTGCACTAGCATTTATTTGATCCACACAGCTGATTGTGTGACCTCAAATCCAGAACACTAATCACTGTCTTAGAATTCTAACACTGATATCTGTTCAATGGTAGTAAATGAATTTGTTTCACTATCCGCTGACGTTAAAACAAATTGAATAAACACTTCTGACAAATTTTAACTCAAGAAGATAAACACAGTGCATTGCCTGCGGATCCTTTCTTCCTTTAGTTTCCAGTTCAGAAGCGCATGCATACACACCCTTACCTTTATTAGTTATTGTTGCTTGATGTTGTCTTTATCTCAGTCGAGACAATGGTATGCATCTAGTCAGCTTCATGTCCATATATATCTTCACTGGTTGGATCTCTTACTAGTTTTGTATTTTGTGGTACATGGAAATAGATTACATGTATGGCATTAATTTCACATACATGTAATTACATAAATAAAAAATTTTCTTTTAAATATAGTTTTATAGATGGACAACCATATCTCAGTCAATTTCTGTGTACTTAATATTGGTACATAAAATTTTGGGCCCTCACGTTGTAGGGCGCCATTTGTTACGTTTTATATAAAAAAATAATATATTTAATTTTATATATTTTTATTTTTAATTTATCAGCATTAATTTTTCTTTTTTTAGAGCATGATTCTTTCTCTCAGGGATATTATCTTTTCTTATCACTTTTACTTACGTGCATAAGTAAATATGAAACAAGTTCCTGAAGGGCCGCTGTTATTCATGTACCAACTTTAGATTTTAACGTGATGACTAAAATACAGTTGCCATTAACTGAATTGAATGTAAATTTGTTTATTTCTATTTATTGATTGCAAAGAAAGGTTCGAGAGAATTTCGATTGTTGCTGTGGAGCAGCCAAGATAAAACTTACTGAACTCATGGAATCTGTATAATTTAAAAACATGAACTTTAACGTAAATTAATTATCTGTTGCAATTTAAAAAGATTCTTACAACGAAATCTCTCGCATTTACAATTAAAGTTAACACTGAAAAATAAATTAATACTTCGGCGTGTAATGGCCGACCAGAAGCTGCATCGGAAGATGAGCTTCCTGCAGCGCAATTTACTGAAAAAATGCTTATTTAAAATAATTAGCCACTGCAAGCATTGGAGGTGATAACTATTACACGGAAATTCATTCTTTGATGATAATAATAAGTTTATTTTAGAATAATACTGAATGGCTTACATAAAATATGTGTAGCCGCTCTATGGCTGCCTTCCGTAACGCGAAATAAAACAGTGTGTGCACCATAAAATACGTCCTTCCTCCTCGGCCGTACAGTCGCGTCTCTTTTGATCCTTTCTTATTTTCATAGACATTAAATGAAGATGCTACTCTTAAATTATCGCTTCATATCAGTTGTTTCAAGAACATTAACTGTATCTTTTATACTAATTATATTCATAAAATACTTAACTACAGTTAACAACCGATAAAAATGTCAATATTTATGTGACGTACCGTCACAACAGCTACGACAATTTACAATTGTTATACCAATGGTTCCTGTATCTATGTTCTTCCTGTGTTCAACCTGCATCCTTTGTGACTGAAACCCATCTTATGTTTTCCCGAGACCCTCTAACCTAAAAAACCGCCCAGTCCACACCACACAGCCCCTGCTACCCTCCTGCGTATTGTGGACACCTGACCTATTAAACGGATCTCGAAACCCAACCACCCTCTGGCGCAAGTCGAGAAATCTGCAGCCTATGCTGTCGCAGAGGTCCGCAATCGGTCCTGTCGACTACGCTGCAAATGGTCAGCTCTGCTTTCATCTTGCAAGCAAGACTGGCAGCCCTTACCACTTCTGTTATTCACTCGAAACCAGAGAGAATCTCTTCTGATCCAAAGCGACACACATCATTGGTACCGACGTGAGCAACCACCTGCAGTTGGCTGCACCCTGTGCTCTTCATGGCATCCAGGAGAAACATTTCCACATCTGGAATGACTCCACACGGAGTGCACATTGGTTATCTTACCATCATTGTCAGCCAAATCCCCAATGGGCCCAATAACGCGCCTAACGTTGGAGCTCCCAACTACCAATAGTACCACCCTCTCCGATAGCCCAGATCTTGCAGGCTGAGTGGTTTCCTCTGAAACAGGACAGGCGACAGCAGCTGTCTCAGTGACAGTGTCGGCCACAGGCAGCACATGGAACCTGTTTGTCGGACAAACTGGGGACGCCTCACGTGCTACCGCCTGGGAAGTCTTTCACCGTCTGCTTCGCCCCGGGGCGACCTCCCACTCGACCACAGGTGAGGGGTCGGCCTCAGTGTGAGCAGTGACAGGGTTGGCCACCAGTGAGGACCGATCGGAGGGCTCTGACGCGCTGGACGTCCGTTGGATCCCCACGGCCGGCCCACAACAGTGGTGTGCATCCACTGCAGCCTCAAGCTGTGTAACCGAAGTTATCACAGCCCGAAGCTGAGGGTGAAGTGTCACCAACTTGGCTCGCATCCGCACACAATAATCGCAGTCCCTGTCCATACCAAGGACCGTGGAAAACTAAACTATGCAGATAAACGGACTATCGGCACGTGCTGCGCCACTCATACAAACGTATTGCTAGTGATAGTGCCTCTGAAAGTATAGTTCTAGAACTATCACAGTCGGTATTACACAAAGGGCATACTCTATATTTAGATACCTGGTTTTCTTCACAGAAACTTTTCAAAACTCTCCTCACCAATAAAACTAATGTGATAGGAACAGTGCGCTCAGACAGAAAAACTATGCCCACAGACTTCCTGAAGGCAAAATTAAAGAAGGGAGAATATACAGTGGGGAGTTGTAATGTAATATTGTGTTGTGTCTAGACAAGACAGCCTAGACACAATGAGAGGAAGCCGAAAGGCACGCGCTTGAACTTACGCAAGCTGGCGTGAGGTCTGAAACAGGATACGTAATGAATGCTATAAAGAAAAGTACGTAGTTTAATCCATAATTGTAGAACATAGCTCTTGATGATACATGCTTCATATAATAAATATCAATTGAATACAGCGCCTTGCTAGGTCGTAGCAATTGACTTAGCTGAAGGCTATGCTAACTATCTTCTCGGCAAATGAGAGAGTCTTCGTCAGTGTAGCATCGCTAGCAAAGTCGGCTGTCCAACTGGGGCAAGTGCCAGGACGTCTCTCTAGACCTGCCGTGTGGTGGCGCTCGGTCTGCTATCACTGACAGTGGCGACACGCGGGTCCGACGTATACTACCGGACCGCGGCCGATTTAAAAGCTACCACCTAGCAAGTGTGGTGTCTGGCGGTGACACCACATTCCTCCCCCGCAAATCGGCGGACGGCTGCGTTATAAGGCTTCCGCCCGCCGTGGGGAGGACCCCATGTTGACGTATGCGACGAGGTGGGGAGCCTAACAACAGGCGAGGCTGTGCCACCCGCACCCGGCCATTCGGTCCGAGGGGAGCTAGGAAACGCCTGAAAACCTAGTCCAGGGTGCACGCCAACATGCGGTGTATGCGCCCGTAAAGAGACAGGAGGGGCCGAAGATTCGACCTCCATCGGGGCGGGGCAGCCGACGGGCGAAGAGACATCTGGTCCGGAGCGGGCAAGAGATCCATGTCGGAGGACAGCTGGTCACGGGAAGCGATCGGCGGCGCGTGACCCAGTGAGGCGCTTAGCGGCTGCAGCGAAGCGTCCACTGTGGGCGGCGCTGGCGGGAGAACAGGCGGCGGCGGCGGCGGCGGCGGCGGCGGCGGCGGCGGCGCGTCGCCATGGGGCAAAATGGAAGGCAGCGTCGGTAACACCTGGGGATGAGGCGAGCCAGTAGATGGGTCCCCAGGGCGCTGACCGGACGGCACCGTCGCTGAAAACAGACGGGGAGCGGCAGAACCCGTGCGACGACAGAGGCGCAGCTGATTGAGATGCCGACGCACCTCACCAGAGGCCCCCAAAACCAGATACATAGCGCGGCCGAGGCAGGGAAGAATGCGCCCTGCGAGCCAACGCCGTGAACCGCGATAGTTGCGATAGTATACAACGTTGCCTGGAGCAAAAGCAGGTGGCTGCCGCTGCACAGGAACCTGATGCGGCGGATGTAACAAAGACATCAAGGTTCGATGAGGACGACCGTGGAGCAACTCAGCCGGCGAGCGACCATCGCGGGGCTGAGAACGATACGAAGACAAAAAGAGCAACAACGCGTCCTCCCGAGAATGCGACTCTTCCAACTTTAACATCTGCGACTTGAAAGTCCGGACCAAACGTTCAGCGGCACCGTTTGACTGAGGCGAAAACGGCGCGGATGTCAGATGTTGAAAACCATTGGCCTTGCAGAATGACTGAAATTCTGCGGACATGAATTGTGGGCCATTGTCGGAAACAATAGTCTGTGGAAGACCTTCAATGCAAAAGATAGTGTATAACGCTTGGATGGTGGCAGATGACGTCGTGGCAGACATCCGGACAACAAAAGGAAAATGACTGAATGAATCTACCACAACCAACCATCGAGCATTCCAAAATGGACTAGGAAAATCTATGTGCAAGCGTTGCCAAGGGGAAGTGGCTTTCGGCCATGCAAAGAATTTCCGCGGTGGTGCGGATTGTTGTTCGGCACACGCCATGCAAGAAGAGCACATTTTCGTAATCGCAGCATCGATTCCGAACCAAGTACAGTGCTGACGAGCAAGTTGTTTCGTTCGCACTATACCCCAATGTCCTTGGTGGAGAAGCCGTAAAACAGAGGACTGTAACGAACGTGGGACCACGACTCGGGACTGATCATTATCAGAACGCAACAGCAAAACACCACGTCGTACAAAAAGTCTCTCCTTGTGAGCAAAAAATCGGCGAACCAACGGATCCTCGATCCGTGACTTTGACAAGGGCCAGTGCGTAGCAACAAAACGCTAAACTGTAGCAAGGACAGGGTCAGCAGCTGTGGCTGTAGCTACACGACGAAAATCAATCGGAAACGATTCGACCACGTCATCGGTTTCCGAATCAATGAACATGCAAGCAAGTTTGGAAGAATCGAACGCTCTATCCTCAGCAGACAGGCAGACGGGACAACGCATCAGCGTTTCAGTGCTTAGCAGTGGACCGATACAAGATATCGTAGCGGTACTGCGAGAGGAAAATAGACCAGCGAATGAATTTCTGCGCTGTACGTGGAGGTACAGGCTTGGTCGGATGAAAAAGCGATGTCAAAGGTTTGTGGTCTGTGATGATGGTAAAGTGACGACCATACAAGAAATCATGAAACTTAGTAACACCAAAGACGAGAGCCAAAGCTTCTGTCTCTATCTGTGAATAATTTCTTTGCGCAGACGAGACCAATTTGGACGCAAAGGCAATAGGGCGATCATGCGATCCATCTTTGTGCGCAAGCACAGCACCGATCCCGAAATCCGATGCATCTACCATCAACAAAAGGGGTTTCCGGGGATCGAATGGCGTAAGGCAATTATTAGAAAGCAACGCCAATTTCAACTGGCGAAAGGCGCGTTCGCAGTCCGTCGTCCAGACGGACGGAACACCTTTACGGCGTAAGCGATGAAGCGTAGCTGAAGTGGAAGAGGCATGTGGAACAAATGTATTATAATAATTAATTTTTCCCAGCACACTCTGTAGCTGCTTCAAATTCTGCGGCGAAGGCAAGTCTTGTATGGCACTGAGGTGCTCTGGACTGGGATGTATACCTTAGGCATTGATTACATATCCCAGATAGGGTAAGTCAAGAGCAAAAAACACACGTTTGTCCTTCCGCAAGCGAAGACCATTTTGTCGCAAGACCTGAAATAATGTTCTGAGATGGGCTAAATGTTCTTCTTCCGTCTTTCTGGAGATCACAATATTGTCCAGATAGTTCGCTGCAGTAGGGACCGAGGCACAAACAGTTTGTAGATACTGCTGAAACAATGCAGGGGCGGACGCACACCCGAACGGAAGTATTTTGAATCGATACAAACCAAGATGCATGTTAACCACCAAGACGCGCTGAGATTCGTCGTCCACTGATATTTGCAAGTACTCATCTGCTAGGTCCAACTTCGAAAAATATTTACCCGGGCACAGTTTGTCAAAAAGATCTTCCGGGCGGGGTAAAGGAAAAGTTGCAGTCACTAGTTGTGGATTCACTGTAGCTTTAAAGTCCACACAAAGTCTCAGTTTTCCGGAAGGTTTTGGCAAAATTACTAAGGGTGATGCCCAGAGAGGAGCCTGCACACGTTCAATTACGCCTTGTGATTCCAAATCGGTTAATGTTCTTGCGACTTCATCACGCAATGCGTGGGGAACATTGCGCGCTCTGAAAAATTTCGGTTGCGCGTTTACTTTCAGTTCCAAATGTGCTTCATAGTTCTCAGCGCAACCAAGGCCCGGTGCAAAAATGTCTGCAAATTCTTCACACAGACGAGAAACACTGTCTGAAGGCACAGTCTCGTTCACTGATAGGACCTGATTAACTATAGACATGTTAAACAACTGAAATAAATCTAAACCAAACAAGTTCACTGCATAAGAAGAACGAAGGACGTAAAAAGACACAAGTTTTGTTTGTCCCTTGTATGTGGCAAGAAGGCTGCACTGTCCTAACACAGGGATATGCTGACCGGAATAACTATTTAACTTAACATTTGCGGCACGCAACGGAGGTGTGCCCAGTTGTTTGTACGTGTCTGTATTGATCAATGAAACTGCAGCTCCGGTATCGAGCTGGAATGGTGTCACGTGGCCATGAATGTCCATGTCTACAAAAAGTTTATTGTCCTGCTGACAACAAGAGCTACTGTCTCGTGCAACGGGAACCGACACTGGTACAGAGTCACTTGCTAATTGACGTGAGTGCCGTCGACGCCGACGCACACTATTTGTGGGACGAACACAGTCACTGTTAGAGAGATTGGCACTGGGCGGAGTGGAATTAACTACATGAATTACCATGGGCGAAGTTTCACGAGCCTGAGTATTCTGGGTTCGATTCCGATTCTGGCGCGAAGCAAAGGGCCGGGAATGGTTGTTAGTGTCCGATCTGAGCTTTTTCTGGCAAACACTCTGAACATGTCCTTTTTTATCACAGAAAAAGCAAATAGCTTGGCGTGACGGGCAATTCTCACGCGAATGTCTAGTAGCACACCGCGGGCATGATCTTAGCACTGCATTTGCCTGCTTGCGCGGCAAACGCAGTGGAGAGCTCGGCGGCAGCTGCGCGGACGAGCGCGAGGGCTGTTTACTGTTCCGTGCAGCTCGCCCGGCGGGCCGGTTAATGTGACACACAGCTGGCGAAGTTGCAAATGATTCCTGAGCAAAGTCAAGTGTGTCTTGCCTATCCAATTTTGTCTATCATTTGACTAGTTTCAAAATTTGCTCCCGTATACGAACATCAAAAACGTTCTGTGCAATTCCATCATGCACCATAGTATCTGAATAAGGGAGTCCACATTCACACTCAAAAGCACAATCCCTAGTAAGGCCTTGCAAAGTTGCAACCCACTCCCAATTAGTTTGACCGGCCGTACGTTTTGTACGAAAGAACGTGTACCGTTTTGCAACTACATTGACTGATTCCTTGAAATATGCATCCAATGCAGACAAAATTTCTTCGTAGGACAGAGTTGCTACGTCGCGGCGGGGAAACAATTTCACTATCACACGGTACGTCTGAACGCCGACACATGACAATAAGTGAGGCTGCCGCTCATTACCTTGAATTCTGTAGGCGGCGAGATGGAATCCAAATTGGCGTGACCACTCCGTCCAGCTTTCCATTGCCGCATCAAATTGACGAAAAGGTGGTGCAACTGCGTGTTGTGGCTGCGGTAGCGGTGGAGCGGCGGCGGCCGCATCGTTTTGCATTGCTCATTGACCCTGGACAAGCTGTCCAAGAGCATCCAATAAGGCCTGCGTCTGCTGATTCTGCAAGCGATAAAATTCGGACACTATATCTGGAGATTGTGGCGAAGCCATGACACAATGAAATTTAAGCAAGTATAAAGAACAAGACCCTTTTTTTTACTCGTCGCCAAAAATGTTGTGTCTAGACAAGACAGCCTGGACACAATGAGAGGAAGCCGAAAGGCACGCGCTTAAGCTCACGCAGGCTGGCGTGAGGTCTGAAACAGGATACGTAATGAATGTTATAAAAAAAAGTACGTAGCTTCTGGAATACTTAACTTTAATCCATAATTGTAGAACATCGCTCTTGATGATACGTGCTTCATATAATAAATATCAATTGAATACGGCGCCTTGCTAGGTCGTAGCAATTGACTTAGCTGAAGGCTATGCTAACTATCTTCTCGGCAAATGAGAGAGTCTTCGTCAGTGTAGCATCGCTAGCAAAGTCGGCTGTCCAACTGGGGCGAGTGCCAGCTATCACTGACAGTGGCGACACGCGGGTACGACGTATACTACCGGATCGCGGCCGATTTAAAAGCTACCACCTAGCAAGTGTGGTGTCTGGCGGTGACACCACATATTGGCACTAAAATGGTAAGATAAACGAGACGTTTACATACTGTCCACAAAACATTCAATAGCAGAAATGATTGCAACAGACACACCTCTTCGCAATGCGTCGTGGAAACCGAAAGGTGTCGTCAAATACAATTGAGGCATGACTGGAATTGATCACCAAGATCAGATGCTCGCATGCCTCCCTGTGATGAGAAAATGTATGAAAGGATGCCACAAGATATTCTTTTACCTATTTGATGTTGCTTTATTTAACACGTACATTTTGTATTACAAAATACATTGTGGCAAACGATATAGCTACGCAGAATATAGGATTGACATTGCAGAATCATTGTTGAAAACTGTACCTTTACCGGAATACAATCGGAAGGGACGATTTGCACCGAGCGGTTCTAGGCGCTACAGTCTGGAACTGCGCGACCGCTATGGTCGCAGGTTCGAATCCTGCCTCGGGCATGGATGTGTGTGATGTCCTTAGGTTAGTTAGGTTTAAGTAGTTCTAAGTTCTAGGGGACTGATGACCCCCGAAGTTAAGTCCCATAGTGCTCAGAGCCATTTGAACCATTTGAACTATTAGAATCCGGCGATATACGACAAAGACTGCACTCTCAACATTGTTTTTTTTTTTGTGATATGTTACAATACAGCATCACCGGTCTATTGCGGTCTAACTGTGTTGGTGAGGCAGTAAATTTATCCACAGGGCAGTGACTGTGTCACTGCAATTCACTTTGGAGGTGTGGCGGTGGGACTTGTAGTCCTGTACCACCCTCTGACGGTGACAGTACTGCATGAGTCAGGCAGAAAAATTTAGCCTAACATGGGCAGGTATGATTGGAAAGTATTGTACGTAGAATGGGGGCTAGTCCCGCCAAAGGATGCGTCTGTGGTGGACGTGCCAAACCTATCGTTAGCTATGGTCGGAATCCGTTTCCTCTAGGATGGTTAGGGGAACCGGATGTCGATGCCAGCGGCGTGGAAGTGTGGTCCCAACGTGGCGTAACCCATGGACAGTGTCCCGCAAGGCATCCACTTTCTCATAGAGCCGCCGCGCGTTGTTGCGTATGGTCGTCTTTAGGGGGACGATATCCGCTTCCTCGTGGAGAGTGACAATTCTCGTGAGTGGTGGGGCGTGCAGGCTCCACCTGAGTACCTTGTTCTGCAGGCGCTGCAACGTCCGCATCCTGGTGACACTAATCGTGGCCCATGCAGCAGATCCATACGTGAGGGCAGGCAGGATAACTGTTCGGTAAATGCGGAGCTTGGTATGCAGGTTAAGTTCCCTACTGCGAAAGAGCGGGTACAAAGCCCTGGTTAGCTTTTGGCCCTTGTTGGTGACATACTCCGCATGACAGTGGAAGAGCAACTTGTGGTCCATCTGGACCCCGAGATAGGTGGTTGTCGGGGACCAGGGCACCTGCACACCTGCAATCAAGATATTGCGGCGGAGGACTGGGCGCCGTTTCGTGAAGTTAACTGCCGTAGTTTTGGCGGCATTGAGAGCTATTTTGTTTGTCCGGCACCAGGTGGTAGTGGCGTCCACCTGTCGCTGGAGGCGGGCGACGACGGCGTCAGTAATGCGGCCAGTGGTGTATAGCGCTGTGTCGTCAGCGTATTGTGCAAGGTGGCACTCGGGGATGACCGGCATATCATTGACATAGATGTTAAATAGCATGGGAGATAGCACCGATCCTTGCGGAGTGCCTGCCGACAACTGGCGAATGCCAGAACGCATTCCCCGTTGAGCCACTAGGAAAGTCCTACCACGAAGGAAGTCATCCACGATCTTGACATAGATATCCGGTATAGGGGTCTGTGTCAGCATCTTGTGTACGAGGTTGTCTTGCAGATCTTATCGTAGGCGTTTTGCAAGTCCAGAAAAACGGCAGCTGTCGACTTGGCAGTGTTGAAGCATTTGCTGATGTGTTCAGTGATCTGTAGGACCTGAAGTTCAGCAGAGAGGTGCGAAGTGAATCCAAACTGTTCAGGACGGATCGTCCCAGCTGCTGCAAGAGGTTGGGAAAGTCGGTGAAGGATCACAGATTCAAGGACCTTCGCCATAGTGTTTAGGAGGCTGATGGGCCTGTTGTTGGTGGGGACTGTAGGGTCTTAGAACCTCTTGGGGATCGCAATCAGCTTGGCTTGTTTCCACTGAGGGGGGAAAAGGCCAGATGTGAGACAACAGTTTAAAATCTTGGTGAACAAGATGAGTGGTGTGCGGGGAAGGTGGCAAAGATGTTCATTTAAAATTCCATCCAATCCAGGGGCCGACTGGCCACGTTTCCGTCGAAGGATGCGCTGAATTTCTGCCATGGACGTAAGAAGGGGAGCAGACTGGGGTGGGCGGTTGCGGAAAGCAGCAACAGCTGTCAGGACTTCATGTTGTTCCTGTAGTTCGTTCGGAGAAAGGTCCTGGACCAGAGGGCGGTTTTGGGCCTCGAACGCATCTGCCAGTGTTTCGACAATTTGCAGGGTATCATATGACAAGCCCGCTGCTGTGCGAATAGGATGGGCAGTCGCTGGCTTAGAACGCTGCAGGGTGCGAATGACAGCCCAGTCAGATTTTTGGTGGAGTAGGAAAGTGGACATCCTGTCCTCCCACTGTTCAGACCTCCATTCGGCGAGCCGGTGGCTGAATTCGCGTTGGAGGCGTCTCATTTGGCGTTTGTCCTGGGGGTCACGAAACTGCTTCCACCTCCGGCGGTAGCGGTTCTTTTGCACCTTCAGCTCTCGTAACAGAGGGGGCAAGTCGTCGAGGGGTGTTAAATTTCGAGGTGCAGTGGAGGTGGAGAGTTTCACTGCTTTCTGTATTTTGGCGGTAAGGTAATCCACAGCACGGACTACATTGGCCGGTGTTGTCAAATCGAGGTCGTGTCGAGTGGTGTTATTAAGAACCCTGGTAAACTTGTTCCAGTTGGTGAGGGTCGCAGTGGAACGAGCATCAAATGAAAGGGCAGCATTGGTGAGATGCAAGAGTACTGGCTCATGGTCAGAGGCCAGTTCGTGGATAACTTCCAGCGAAAACTGAGCAGTGATGATTTTGAAGATGGCCACATCCAGAACGTCTGGCTGGCAGTTAGTACGGACTGGGATATGGGTAGGTTCGTGAGGGCCATAGACTGATAGTGCTAAAGTATCCTCCAGGTCAAGGAGGAGCCGGCGTTTGGGGTTAGACACGCGAGAATGCCAAGCTGGGTGCTTGGCATTGAGATCTGCCCCAATGATAAGCCTGTCAAAGGATGACAATGTGCGGAGGTCTGCTTCCAGCAGTGGCTTGTTTGGGCTCAAATACGCTGCTGCAAAGGTAATGGCACCAAGGCGTGTGGAGATGGTAACTGCTGT
The DNA here is from genome assembly GCF_021461385.2 of Schistocerca piceifrons. Taxonomy (NCBI): domain Eukaryota; kingdom Metazoa; phylum Arthropoda; class Insecta; order Orthoptera; family Acrididae; genus Schistocerca; species Schistocerca piceifrons. Next base: position 153,046,332 of record NC_060145.1, read on the forward strand.
GGCCTCTATGTGTTCCATTGGCTGGAGAATCTCTTGGGTATGGACAAGAGCTTTGTTGAGGAATACTGCTGTGCCTCCACCACGGCAGTCGAGGCGGTCAGAGCGGTAACACACCATATTGCGAAGGCGGAAATCGTCTGCCGGTTTGAGGTGTGTTTCTGTGACCAGTAAAACATCCACACGATAGTCATGGAGGAAGGTGTTCAATTCCGTCTTCATACGTTTTATGCCATTGGCATTAAAAATGCAAGTGACAAGATCCCGAGGGGGCTGGTGGTGGTGTGGAGGTCCATTCGCCATTACAACAATATTTGACTAAGCCCCTCCACTAGGGCGATGACCTTGGAGAGCCCGTCCTCCGACTGACGGATTTTTTGTGCAGTGTCACGAATAACAGCCCGGATGTGGGGTTTCGTGAAAAAGGAGATGACCTGGAGGATTTCACGCATGTCCGCCCGAAAGGACGCATCAGTCTCCACCACTGGGGCAGGGTCCTGGGTGGTCTGCTTGCCCCTACGGCGCGCAGGAGCAGGTGTAGTAGTAGGCAGAGTGGCGGTAGGGGCAGAGGGCTGAGACAGAGCCACAGATGGACTGGAGGGAGCTGCAGCTGGCTCCTGTAGTTGGTGAGCAGTGGGAGCCGTCACGGAAGACAGACAATGAGGAGGAGACCGGGCTGCAGCAGCAAAGGATGTCGTGGGAGTCTGGGCAGGAAGGGGCACAAGAGCCACCAAACCATCTGGTGCCTGAGTGGCTGGTACCAGAGTGGCTGCTGAGGACAGTGCACCAGGCTGACCCCGCAAAACAGGGTAGTTGGTCATGTCCCGTAGCGGTGGGGGAGGTCGATTTGTTCGTGGTTTCTTTTTGGGTGGACGAGAAGACTTCAGTGCCTTCTGGTAAACAGGGCACCCCCTCCAGGATGCCATGTGGTGGGGATCGTGCGTCGTTCCCAAACATCTGGCACAGGTAGGTTTCTCCAAAGCAGGGAGTGTGCAGTTCTCCACTAAATGTGGGCCAGCACACTTAACACACCGCAACGGCAGGGAGCAGTAATTCCCAGTATGTCGTAAACGTTGGCATTTGCGACAGATGGCTGGCCCGTTGCGGCCCTCGTACGATTCAATCCGGACTTTCGTGTACAGAAGATACCGGATTTGGTAAATCCGCTCTATGTCCTCCCTCCGGGAAAGGGAGACGACGTGGGTAGGACAGGGGATCAATGCCCTGGTCTCAGGATTCCTCTTGCTATACTGGTGGACCAAAGGATCTTCGAAATCGAGTCGAAGCAGTTCCTCCTTGACCTCCTCTGCCGTAACCTCTGGTGGCAAGTCCTTGATGACGATTTTGGTGCGGCGATTACCCGACGTCTGGTGGGTAAAGTAAGGCATCGCCTTTGATTTTACGAAATCGAGAATGGTAAGATAGTCGTCCCTACTGTCAAGCAGGTATTTCACATGATCTTTTTGGTAAACAGCTCTCAATTGGCCGACAATGAGCCGCTGGAGGTCAGTGTTCAGTTTCGTGTAATTAGTGACATAATATACCACAATGGGGGGTATCTTCTCTTTCTTCAGAGGGCTTGACGGGATCTCTTGAGAAGGAGCGTCGAGAGCATGAGTCATTTCCTCATCCACAGGACCATCTGGTGCGGCGTCCCCCGGCAGGGGGGTATCGGAACACGATCCGCTGCCACCACAGCCCGCGTGGGCGGAGGGGCGTCTGGAGCGACGGCCAGAGGACTTTCCGACTGGGTCAGGGTGTCCAGAAGACTCGCCACGGTGGCGGGACGGCGTAGAGGGAGGTGCAGGTACAGCCGGGTGGTGGTCAGACAGAGCCGATGTGTTCGCCGCCTCACTACGAGAAAGATCAATTACTAGGCGGTCAGGTGAATCGTCGGACGACGACGACGACGACGACGCAGATGAACGGACCCTGACACGCGACGGTGGACGGTCTTCATGATGATCGGTTTCAGTGCCGGTGGTGTCCACCGGCGACTTGTGGCGGTTGGCGCGATTCAAGCGATCCTTCGCCCATTGCGAGGTGGGCAGAGCATTATGCGCGACGGGAGGCCGGGACGAACGGCGTGTCCGACGCGGTTCTCCCCGAAGGGCGGCGGTGCAAGAGTCGGGGGGTCGCGAAGGCTGCTCCGCGAGTTTCTCCATAGTGGACGCGGGTCCGCCTGACATGGCCGGGGGCCCGGCACGAGAGGACTGCGCACACCAAAGGCTTCCCAGCTATCCTGGGGTGAAAGCTACTAAGACACCAACGCCGAAATGGTAGATATACAAACGCTGTTAGGCGGAGCAAAAACTATAACGATACGACACGGTAACGCACTCGTATAAGTAATAACACTTTCAGGGATCCAACCTGAAGCACGTCTCAACATGGGCACATATTCCCAAACATATTGATCCAACACCATCAAAAGTCTGCGAGAGCTTGTGTAGTGTACAGAAAGCATAAACAGCGCAGCGAAACAACGTGGGAATGCAAAAAGTGCAGGGTTGCGTTACATGTGCCAGATTGTTTTGAACGATATCATACAATCGAAGACTATTAAATTCGTGTACGCGTCATTGTAAAGACGTTGCGTTTGAAAATGTGTTTGCCAGCGTACTAACGTAACAGGTCACAGAATGTTTTGAACAAAATATTATACAGTCTTAGATCACTGCATTGTTGTGAATATTATTATTAAGATGTATTTCATCAATGTATGTTTCTACATCTACATCTACATCTACATTTATACTCTGCAAGCCACCCAACGGTGTGTGGCGGGGGGCACTTTACGTGCCACTGTCGTTACATCCCTTTTCTGTTCCAGTCGCGTATGGTTTGCGGGAAGAACTGCCGAATGTCTCCGTGCGCGCTCGATTCTCTATAATTTTACATTCGTGATCTCCTCGGAAGGTATAAGTAGGGGGAAGCAATATATTCGATACCTCATCCAGAAACGTATCCTCTCGAAACCTGGACAGCAAGCTACACAGCGATGCAGAGCGCCTCTCATGCGGAGTCTGCCACTTGAGTTTGCTAACCATCTCCGTAACGCTATCACGCTTACCAAATAACCAAGTGACGAAACGCGCCGCTCTTCTTTGGACCTTCTCTATCTCCTCTGTCAACCCGACCTGGTACGGATCCCACAATGATGAGCAATACTCAAGTATAGGTTGATGGACTACATTTTCTAAGGATGATGTCCATTATAATTATCCAGGCTGTTATGCCGTGGTCGGTTGATGAATTTTGTCTCAATTCCCAAGGTTTCGTCTCCGACTGCGGGAGACATCTTCAAGGGGGTCCGTAGGTCGAAGGAAAGTCCAACACACCCACTGGCTCGCTACTGACTGCCGCTAAATTCCGTGTTCGCGCCCTCCCGCGGCGCGGTGTGACGTCACGTGTTATGAAAACGTCAGTGTAATTGGCCGCTGTCCGTCGCCGTCGATCGCCGTTGCCGTCACCCAGTAGTGGACGTGTGGTACACATCTTCTTTAACACCGGCATCCATATACCATTTAATTTCACGCCCTCCTCCTTTCGGTTGAAATTATTTGGGTGTTTAACGATTTCGATTGCCTCCCTGTAGAGCCTTTCGTAATATCCACTTGTGGCCGCTAGTACTTGCGTCTCCTCGAAACGAATATTGCGGTTCCCTGGCTGGAAAGCATGCTCCGCAACAGCTGATCGTTCCGTTTCTCCTCTTCTACAATTTCCCTTGTGCTCTTCCAAAAGTTTAGAAACAGTTCTTTTAGTGGTACCCACATAAACATCACCACAGCTGCATGGGATCCTATACACTTCGGCTTTTTCCAATGGTTTGCGAGAGTCCTTGGCAGGCTTAAGGTGTCCCTGTATCTTCCTGGTGGGCTTGTAAATTACGGTAATATTCCGCTTCGTCAAGATCCTCCCTACTCTTTCCGTTACATTTTTAACAAACGGCAGGAAAACCTTAGATTTTGCAGTAGCCTGTACGTCAGTATGATTTCTGCGTGGCTGCCTCAACGCACGTTTTATTTCGGCGGACGAATATCCGTTCTTCGTTAGTGCATTGTGCAGATGTTCCATCTCAGCGTCGAGCAACTCAGGTTCACAAATATTTCTAGCTCTGTCCGCTAACGTCTTGATAACACCCCGCTTCTGTTGTGGGTGGGTGGTGGTTCGAATTCCGGTGCAAATAACGGTCCGTGTGCATGGGTTTGCGGTATACTGAGTGGCTCAAACTACCATTTTCGTTTCTAAAAACAAGCACAGCGAGGAAATGTAATTTGCCGTCTACCTCCTCCTCCATTGTAAACTGAATTCTTGAGTTTATTCTGTTCAGATGTTCGTGGGACCGGCTTAGTTCCTCACTACCATGTCTCCACAACACAAACGTGTCATCCACACATTTGGTTTCTTGCTGGCAGTACCTAAGGCCTGTTCTTCGAATTTCTCCATAAAGAAGTTTGCAATTACGGGACTTAGGGGGCTTCCCATAGCCACGCCATCCGTTTGCTCATAAAACTGTTCATTCCACTTGAAGTATGTGGTCGTCAAACAACACTTAAACAGTTCTGAAATATCGGCAGGAAAAATTCGATCCAGCTGTTCCAATACATCATTAAGTGGAACCATGGTAAACAGCGATACCACATCGAAGCTGACCAATATGTCCTCCGGCTGGAACACTATGTCATTCAATCTGATGATGAAATGTGTCGAATTCTTTATATAAGAGTCCGAACGGCCCACATGTGGTTTTAACAGCGTAGTCAAAAGCTTGGCTAACGAGTAGATGGGCGAACCAATGGCACTTACAAGGGAACCTCCCCATCGCACCCCCCTCAGATTTAGTTATAAGTTGGCACAGTGGATAGGCCTTGAAAAATTGAACACAGATCAATCGAGAAAACAGGAAGAAGTTGTGTGGAACTCTGAAAAAAATTAGTAAAATATACAAACTGAGTAGTCCATGCGAAGATAGGCAACATCAAGGACACTGGGGGTCTAGGAGCGCCGTGGTCATGTGGTTAGCGAGAGCAGCTAAGGAACGAGAGGTCCTAGGTTCTAGTCTTCCCTCGAGTGAAAAGTTTAATTTTTTATTTTCAGTTTATGTGACAAACTCTTATGTTTTCATCACTTTTTTGCGAGTGATTATCACATCCACAAGAAAACCTAAATGGGGCAAGGTAGAAGAATCTTTTTACCCATGTACAAGTTAGGTGGGTCGACAACATATTCCTGTCATGTGACGCACATGCCGTCACCAGTGTCGTATAGAATATATCAGACGTGTTGTCCTGTGGAGGAATCGGTTGACCTATGACCTTGCGATCAAATGTTTTCGGTTCCCATTGGAGAGCCACGTCCTGTCGTCTACTAATCGCACGGTTTTGCGGTGTGGTCGCAAAACACAGACACTAAACTTATTGCAGTGAATAGAGACGTCAATGAACGAACGGACAGATCATAACTTTGCGAAAATAAAGAAAGTAAAATTTTTGGTCGAGGGAAGACTCGAACGAAGGACCGCTGATTCCGCAGCTACTCACGCTAGCCACGAGACCACGTCGCTCCTGAGGTCGTATTTTCCTTGTGTTGCTTATCTTGCACATGGACTACTCAGTTTGTATATTTTACAAAATTTTTTTCATAGTTCCACACAACTTCTTCCTGTTTTCTCGATTGATCTGTGTTCAGTTTTTCAAGGCCTATCCACTGTGCCAACTTATAACTAAATCTGAGGGGGGTGCGATGGGGAGGTTTCCTTGTTAGTATCGCGGTCTTAACGGCACATTTTCTTTATGAATTTTGGGCAATCCATAAAGCCTTGGTGGTAGCGCAATCGAATTGCAGAGACCTTTCTGTACACTCTCTTCAATGGAGGACTTTTTTTATTAACCGCGACACAGTTCTGAGAACGCTGTTAGTGGGGTCGTTATTCAGCTTCCTATATGCTTGCGGATCCAGTAGATCAGCAATTTCACTCTGATAGTCGGCCACATCCATAACCACCGTTGTGCTTCCTTTGTCAGCTGGGAGAACCAAAATACTATCGTCGTCATCATTTTAGTATAATTTTCTAAGGACTCTCCCAATGAATTTCAACCTGGTACCCGTCTTACCAATAATTAATTTTATATCATCATTCCAATTCAAATCGTTCCGTACGCGTACTCCCAGATATTTTACAGAAGTAACAGCTACCAGTGTTTGTTCCGCTATCATATAATCATACAATAAAGGATCCTTCTTTCTATGTATTCGCAATACATTACATTTGTCTATGTTAAAGGTCAGTTGCCACTCCCTGCACCAAGTGCCTATCCGCTGCAGATCTTCCTGCATTTCGCTACAATTTTCTAATGCTGCAACTTCTTTGTATACTACAGCATCATTTGCGCAAAGCCGCATGCAACAAGGTCATTTATATATATTGTGAAAAGCAATGGTCCCATAACACTCCCCTGTGACACACCAGAGGTTACATTAATGTCTCTTCAATCCAGCCACACAGCTGGTCTGATATTCCATTGGCTCTTACTTTGTTTATCAGGCGACAGTGCGGAACTGTATCGAACACCTTCCGGAAGTCAAGGAAAATAGCATCTACCTGCGAGCCTGTATCTAATATTTTCTGGGTCTCATGAACAAATAAAGCAAGTTGTGTCTCATACGATCGCTGTTTCCGGAATCCATGTTGATTCCTACAGAGTAGATTCTCGGTTTCCAGAAATGACATGATATGCGAGCATAAAACATGTTCTAAAATTCTACAACAGATCGATGTCAGAGATATAGGCCTATAGTTTTGCGCATCTGTTTGACGACCCTTCTTGAAAACTGGGAATACCTGTGCTCTTTTCCAATCGTTTGGAACCTTCCGTTCCTCTAGAGACTTGCAGTACATGGCTGTTAGAAGGGGGGCAAGTTCTTTAGAGTACTCTGTGTAGAATCGAATTGGTATCCCGCCAGGTACAGTGGACTTTCCTCTGTTGAGTGATTCCAGTTGTTTTTCTATTCCTTGGACACTTATTTCGATGTCAGCCATTTTTTTCGTTTGTATGAGGATTTTGAGAAGGAACTGCAGTGCGGTGTTTCTCTGCGAAACAGCTTTGAAAAAAGGTGTTCAGTATTTCAGCTTTACGCGTGTCATCCTTTGTTTCAATGCCATCATCATCCAGGAGTGTCTGGATATGCTGTCTCGAGCCACTTACTGATTTAACGTAAGACCAGAACTTCCTAGGATTTTCTGTCAAGTCGGTACATAGAATTTTACTCTCGAATTCAGTGAACGCTTCACGCATAGCCCTCCTTACGTTAACTTTGACTTCGTTTAGCTTCTGTTTGTGTGAGAGGTTTTGGCTGCGTTTAAACTTGCAGTGAAGCTCTCTTTGCTTTCGCAGTAGTTTCCTAACTTTGTTGTTGAACCACGGTGGGTTTTTCCCGTCCCTCACAGTTTCACTCGGCACGTACCTGTCTAAAACTCATTTTACGATTGCCTTGAACTTTTTCCATAAACGCTCAACATTGTCAGTGTCGGAACAGAAATTTTCGTTTTGATCTGTTAGGTAGTCTGAGGTCTGCCTTCTATTACTCTTGCTAAACAGATAAACCTTCCTCCCTTTTTTATATTCCTATTTACTCCCATATTCAGGGGTGCTGCAACGGCCTTATGATCACCGATTCCCTGTTCTGCGCTTACAGAGTCGAAAAGATCGGGTCTGTTTGTTATCAGTAGATCCAAGATGTTATCTCGACGAGTCTGTTCTCTGTTTAATTGCTCGAGGTAATTTTCGGATAGTGCACTCAGTATAATGTCAGTCGATGCTCTGTCCCTACCACAGCCCTAAACATCTGAGTGTCCCAGTCTATATCTGGTAAATTGAAATCTCCACCAAAGACTATAACATGCTTATAAACGGAAATAAAAAGTTTGTGAATATATCGTTGCGTTTGAGACAATGAATGTTTCGTTTCCAATGAGCAACTAATCGTCATTATTTATGATACCTGTAGAAATGTCACGTTACTGGTATCTCACACACGTACTTACAGAACCCGAGATCGTCTGCGCGACTTCGGACGCCACCAGTCGCAGTGCACCGCAGCCTCAGCGTGTGTAAGCGCCGGGAATCGTAAGGGGCATCCGTATCCTGCAGCCACTTACGGCTCACGCTAACGGAACTTATATCGTAAGACAAAGGGTTAAGGCAGAAACTGTGTGTGTGTGTGTGTGTGTGTGTGTGTGTGTGTGTGTGTGTTGACCTCTCGGATATCTCCTAAAGAACACTATGAATCAAAACAGCCTTGTTGATCAATTACATATCGAAGGACAGGTGTCCAGGCTGTCACAGGGCTTTAAAATACAGCTTCGGAGGCCGATAAAAATGTCTGCCTGACCAGGTTCGAACCTGGACATATCCGAAAGAAAACACCCCACAAATAAACGTTTACGGGGTGTTTTAGGAGGAATAGTAGACATTTTAGCAGGTGGTAGTAAAGACGAATTGCATAAAAAATCGATAAAAATGTATCCACTTTCGAGTACAGGGATACAGCTCTCAGTACGCAACCCTAAAAAAAGTCAAAGCAAAGGCAAATGACTTTCAAAGTTGATTTTCAAAAATTGTCCCACCAACTTCCATGCACTTTAGACTTTGTTGATAACACCACGTGCAGAAGGTCGTCTTTGCGTTCTTTTGTGACTGCTGCACTATTCATAATCTGAACGATCAAATCGGCTCGTGGGTTTCCTTCTTCTTTGTAGACTTCGCCTTTCAGCCACCTCCGCAGGCAAAAATCCAAAGGGATAAGGTCCGTGGACCTTGATGGCCAAGAAAAGTGCCCACATCTAGTGATCCATCTTCCGGGAAATGTTAGGTTTGGATCATGTCACCTGACGACCAGAATGTCCAGGAGCCCCATCATGCTGGAGGAACACATGCATTCTTTTAGCCAGATGAACCTCTTTCAATAATGCTGGAAGCTCATTTTCAAAGTCGGCCGGAGTGGCCGTGCGGTTCTAGGCGCTACAGTCTGGAACCGAGCGACCGCTACGGTCGCAGGTTCGAATCCTGCCTCGGGCATGGATGTGTGTGATGTCCTTAGGTTAGTTAGGTTTAATTAGATCTAAGTTCTAAGCGACTGATGACCTCAGAAGTTAAGTCGCATAGTGCTCAGAGCCAAGCTCATTTTCAGAGAAGTGTAGACAACGGAGTCCTGCAAGGACCAACAAACAAAACGAAAATGCATTGAACTCAACTGTATGTTCTCAATAAAAATTGGACACACGTTACATGGCATTTTTTCTGAAATTTGTCTATACAGCCACCTCCTACAATATTTACTGTTCCTCCTGAAAAATCCTGTATAAATTATTCTGGTCTAGGGTCCATCGAAAATTTTCAGTGCTATACTCACGTCATCGTCCGAACCCTCGCGGGAATACAGTTAGCTGCGATTGAGTGGAATAGTCGAATGCCGGACATTTGCCACGCCGGACATTTGCCACACTTGCCCCTTCGCCAGGTAGCGATCCCTCAGGTAAGGGACGCCCTTCCTCGTAGTACTTCTGTCCGCTTTCAAACCGCCGTCTCCACGTCTTACTCGATACAACCAGTACGTAAGGGACCTTCTTCTTCGACATCTTGGCCAGATACAGAGCTTCTTTTCTGAAATCGAAATATTTGTGTCTTTTGGGAAACGAAAGCAATTCCGACGATTATGTCAGTATGTAATTAGTTCTGCCAAGTATAAATATAGATCCCTCTGTCTGTACGGTAGCTTCCTTTCACGCTTACTGATTGCGATAGAAACAGTCCGTCGCCATGGGAGCAACAAGAAAGGAACACTGTAAAGAGAATGCGAATGTACGCTAACCATTTCATTTTGATCGCTGCATTTGTGCCTACTTTAATTGCTACAGCTGCATGCCCAAAACAATAAGGAAAGAAGAAAAGGGTATGTGAATGTTTGAAAAGAAGGAGGATATACTTCATATTAATTTACTCTAAAATCCGATATCCCTTGCGGCGAAACATTAGTTAATAAAGTGTAGCGGGACTATGTTCAAAACAGGACTGAAAGTACGTTCATAAACAGAGATAAGAATATCTATGATTGACATGTCATCTAAGGCCGACGTAAAATTTTAAAATGTTAAAAATAAGGAAATGAAGTATTACGGAATGCTATGCTTGTACCGTACGTTGTTGTTCTTCATTGTTTAGCTCTGGTATTTACAGGGTCACAGAGTAAGCATCCTAGGTTTTGGAGGGAAAACTACAACAGAAACAAGAAGCAAAACTTAAGGAAAAATAATGCATGTGTGTTCCAGCTCACAAGCGACATTGAAGCAGTTAGTTCCTGTGACGTTGTATGGACAGCGGTTATATTCGACAACCGGAATAAATTAATAACTGGCTCCTTTTACCAACCCCCGGTCTCAGATGAAACAGTTGCTGAACATTTCAAAGAAAACTCAAGTCTCACCGCAAATAGGTACACAATTGTAGTTAGCAGTGACTTCAATCTACTTTCTGTATGTCGACAATAATACATTTTCAGACCCTACTGCAGATAGAAAACATCTTCCATAATTGTTCTAAATGCTTTTTATAAAGTTATTTTGAATAATTAGTTCACGAGGCCGTTCAAATTGTAAATGGTTACGAAAACACACTTGACCTCTTAGCCACAAATAATCCTGAGCATCATTACGGGTACAGAAATTAGTGAACATACAGTCGTAGCGAGGCACAATTCGGTAACAAAGAAATTCACCAAAACTAAACGTAAAATCTATATATTTATAAAAGCAACTAAAACTTCGGTTGACGTCCTTCCTAACTACACTCCTGGAAATGGAAAAAAGAACACATTGACACCGGTGTGTCAGACCCACCACACTTGCTCCGGACACTGCAAGAGGGCTGTACAAGCAATGACCACTTGCACGGCACAGCGGACACACCAGGAACCGCGGTGTTGGCCGTCGAATGGCGCTAGCTGCGCAGCATTTGTGCACCGCCGCCGTCAGTGTCAGCCAGTTTGCCGTGGCATACGGAGCTCCATCGCAGTCTTTAACACTGGTAGCATGCCGCGACAGCGTGGACGTGAACCGTGTGTGCAGTTGACGGACTTTGAGCGAGGGCGTATAGTGGGCATGCGGGAGGCCGGGTGGACGTATCGCCGAATTGCTCAACACGTGGGGCGTGAGGTCTCCACAGTACATCGATGTTGTCGCCAGTGGTCGGCGGAAGGTGCACGTGCCCGTCGACCTGGGACCGGACCGCAGCGACGCACGGATGCACGCCAAGACCGTAGGATCCTACGCAGTGCCGTAGGGGACCGCACCGCCACTTCCCAGCAAATTAGGGACACTGTTGCTCCTGGGGTATCGGCGAGGACCATTCGCAACCGTCTCCATGAAGCTGGGCTACGGTCCCGCACACCGTTAGGCCGCCTTCCGCTCACGCCCCAACATCGTGCAGCCCGCCTCCAGTGGTGTCGCGACAGGCGTGAATGGAGGGACGAATGGAGACGTGTCGTCTTCAGCGATGAGAGTCGCTTCTGCCTTGGTGCCAATGATGGTCGTATGCGTGTTTGGCGCCGTGCAGGTGAGCGCCACAATCAGGACTGCATACGACCGAGGCACACAGGGCCAACACCCGGCATCATGGTGTGGGGAGCGATCTCCTACACTGGCCGTACACCACTGGTGATCGTCGAGGGGACACTGAATAGTGCACGGTACATCCAAACCGTCATCGAACCCATCGTTCTACCATTCCTAGACCGGCAAGGGAACTTGCTGTTCCAACAGGACGATGCACGTCCGCATGTATCCCGTGCCACCCAACGTGCTCTAGAAGGTGTAAGTCAACTACCCTGGCCAGCAAGATCTCCGCATCTGTCCCCCATTGAGCATGTTTGGGACTGGATGAAGCGTCGTCTCACGCGGTCTGCACGTCCAGCACGAACGCTGGTCCAACTGAGGCGCCAGGTGGAAATGGTATGGCAAGCCGTTCCACAGGACTACATCCAGCATCTCTACGCTCGTCTCCATGGGAGAATAGCAGCCTGCATTGCTGCGAAAGGTGGATATACACTGTACTAGTGCCGACATTGTGCATGCTCTGTTGCCTGTGTCTATGTGCCTGTGGTTCTGTCAGTGTGATCATGTGATGTATCTGACCCCAGGAATGTGTCAATAAAGTTTCCCCTTCCTGGGACAATGAATTCACGGTGTTCTTATTTCAACTTCCAGGAGTGTATTTTAGTGCTGTGTCCGTGCTGATGTGCAGCAGTTGGTCGGTTGGCGCAGTCGTGACGTAGCACCAGTGGGGTACGCAGTGTCAGGAAGATGCGGATAGCCATCGCTTGCCCGACGATTGCCGACACACGTGTTTTGCGTGGGAACGACTTTGGTTGACCGTCGGTCGCTCATCTTGTTGTACGACGTGTATTTTGCCGGCGATTGCTTATGGGTTGGCTGTGTGCGCCGACTCGTGGTTCGTCCTCGTTATTGCACAGTCACAGCCGTGATTATCGTCTAGTCCTCGTGCAGATGTTCGTGGGGCTGTATATAGCTTATGTGATTTTCACTGACAAGTTTATTTAAGTGTTGCCGGTGTACTGCGAGTTAGTCGGTCGTTTCATTAAACGACATGTGTTTTCGAGGCGCCCACCCCTTATGGGTTGTCTGGGATCCGTTCTTGTTTCGTACTGCAGTCTCTGCTGTCAGCATCATTGGAATTTTGGTGCAAGTACGGAGCGGAACCTTGGGGTTGCTGTCGGATCGAGCATGGTTGGGCCGACTGCCTGTCCCACCTAAGTGAATGTTAGTATTTCAAGTGCTGGCCGACCCCCTCGAAACTTCTGAGCGCCGTTAGCTGCACTACCTTTTTTCTTTTTCTGTTGTGTGTATTTGTATGGCTCATAGGCGATGCTTTGAATTAAAGTTGAGTTGTTTTTAGTTGCGTTTTAAGTAATAGGCCTTCAGCCACTTTACAATTAAATTTCCTTACTTGTCAAGTGCTCGATTGTTTGGGCCTTCAGCCTGATTAAAATCTTGTTCAAAGATAAAGCCTTGGGCCTTCTGCCTGTAAAGGTTACTTTAGTTGTGTTTTAAGTCATGGGCCTTGAGCCGTTTTGAAATGAAAGTTTCTGCTTCTCTAGGGCCTTCAGCCTAATTTAAGATAAGGCTTTGTTGTTTAAATTTGTTTCACTTTGAGTTTTAAGTCATGGGGCTTTCAGCCGTTTTTAAATTAAAGTTCTTGTCTTTCGAGCATCAGACGGTTTGGGCCTTCAGCCTAATTGAAAATAAGGCTTTCTGCTGTGTGTGTTTTTTTTTTAAATTTAATTTTACCTTGAAACTTAAATCATGGGCCCTCAGTCGTCATTAAACTTGTTTTCTTTTCAAGTGTTAGATTTGTTTGGCCTTCAGCCAAGTTATAGAACTTACTTACTTGAGGCCTTCTGCCTTCTAAATGTTCTGTTTTGGGTCTGAATCTTAAGTTAATGGCTTTTAGCCGTTTTTAAATTTAAGTGGTTATGCCCTTAAGGCATAAGATAGTGTGGCCTATTCAGCCGATAAGTTCAAAAGTTTGTACTGTATGTATGGTCAAATAAATAAAGTTAAATGCGTTCGAGTGTAACTGGCAGCCGCTCATTTTGGCCCCTTTCCACAGTTGCAACTACGTGTCCCGTCCTGCGGGTTTAGCAGGGCGTTTCACTAGGGAACTTGTCTTTTTTTGCATTTTTTCCATACCGTAATTAGCACAATTACATAAGGCTCATTCTGCTGAAGAACTTGATGCCCGCAAGTTTTTAAATAAGAGTCAGCGTGCGGTAGTAATGCATGAAAGGAAACACTGTTAGACAAAAGGATGCACAGAGCTTCCTGCTTTTTGCGCTTCCGATAGGGCCTACGATAAGAATTTGGTGTCATATTATACTTCAGAACACTCAACAGTTTATTTTCTCACTTCATATTAAAACAACGGCTTTGATATGAGTGGAGGAAACGAAGTATACGCTTCGAAGACATAATTTCATTGTGTGCTACTACTGCGTGCATGAAAGCTCTGTGTGTTGGATAAATTTTGATATCACCTCATATTACGTTGTGAAAAGGTTCCTACTTTCTTGGGATTCAAATAGTGGACATTTCGTCACAGAAGACCGCTCACTGCAGTCAGAGCCAAGGTAATTTCTTTGTTTATGACGATGCGTTTGCTGCAGTGTCCTCGCTCAGCCAACATAAATAGCGGCGGCATTGGGCACTGCACAAGAGCTCTGGTAAGGATTTTATGGAGTTAATACATCTTACTTACTTAACGTCATATGCAGGACATGGGTTGGATAAAAACTATTTGTAGTAACTAGTCATTGCATCAAAATACTTTAGTTATATTTGATGCAGTATTTATAATATTAATAGTATTGATTCAGAATGTGCGTGAACACGAAAAACACACACACGCGCGCGCGCGCACGTACGCACGACCGAAACGTGTCTCAGTTGTTGGAAACAAATTCCAGCTGTGAATGGACACAGCCTTGGAGAAGAATTCGTAGTACGAAACACTTTTGGAGCTATCATATGGAAAATAAGTTCACACTAGTCTTTGCTTCAGTTTACATCTTTTGCTGGGGTTAAGCCTTTCTTTTCTTAGGAAGTTAACGATAAAGGCATCATAACGTCACCAGTAACAGTATTGCATAGGAATGCTAAGAGACCTGATGACGTTTAAGCAAAACTGCAATAATAGTCACTCCGTTGATTTTTGTTGTTTAGAATTAGAGCATGCAGTACTCCTACACCAGACGTCTGAGCCTTGCCTGTTGAATGCAAATGCCGCATGAGGCTTAAATGGTAGTCCATCACTTACATATTCCTTAATGTGGAAAATCATTCATACCAGAACGATCTTTATTGAAACAAGAATATCTTTTTCTGGCGTATTTTTCCCGAAAGTACTTGCTCCACACACCGTTCAAACATTTCGAGCTGCGTTCTCAGCATTCATCCCTCTATTATACCAAAAATAAATATTCTGTTGCAGACGTTACACCTTTTTCCACTTGGGACCCAATTTTAAAACGCTTAACCGTAGTTCATGATTTTCAGGTATGAAAAATCCAGTGATTAACTGCAAGATGATAACTAGAACTTCAAATTCGAAAACGACAGTTGAGACATACAATGACAGCGTCGCGCAGCGTTCAGCTGCACGGCGCCCGATTTCAGGCACCGGGAGGCGTCTGGCCCGTGAACGGTAGTCTCTGCAGCTCGAGGAAATGCTCGAGCGTTAGCTGTTCTGATCGTGACGAAAACCACGAGCTGTCCTGCGGAAGTGTTCCTGGAAGTATTTGTTATTACTGTTAGGTAGAATGTGAAGCAAATTGGCTTCGATGTTCGGACTCATAACTTTAGACGAGGTCCGAAATGTGGAAAAAAGAGATATAGTTGGATGCGAACACGTGACTAAGTTTAGCATGTCGGAAGTAGACAACACTTCCTCCTGACACTTCCGCACCTTAGTGTTGCCAGAGTGTGCAGATTGCCAGACTTACCGTTGTCAGGGGTGGTCGTTTTTATTGGCCACCTTAAGTGAATGACACGGACTTAGTCTTTGTGGCGGCCGGCCGGCGGTCAGTTTTTATGTTTAAGACTGTACATCTTAGAAATTAGATACTATTCCTCCATGAGAAAATGGTAATGCCTAAGAGACTTCATACTGTCAAATACTGAACTTGTAAAATTTTGAGTATTGCTACCTTCCTGTTTGAAAAGTTGATAATGTTAGATCTCCTCCAAATCTATGAATAAAAATAATAAAAAAAGATTATCCTTCAGTTTCTAAACAGCTAGCAGTAATCGTGCCCTCAAACTGTTTTAATTTCAGTGCTTAACTTGTGAAAAATTTTCTAAATATGCACCACCCTTCTTGCTTGAAATTTACAATTTGAGTGTTTCACATTTTCTTTTTGTAATGCTTTTCCTGTAATTGTAGAGAGGTCTCATTTACCTGGCTGAAATTTTAAGAGTGCCTAAAGGGCTCTCGAGTTGTATTTTTACGAATGTTGAACTTTAAAAATGCATTACTTGTCCTGTAAAAGAAGTATTGCAACTAATTAAGAGTATTTAAATCATCTTATGGAACTTGCTGTAACTTGCCTTAAACTTCTTGCTCTGTCAGGAATACTTTATTGTAAGTTTGGTCTTTCTGGTTTGTTGCCCTTAGATTACTCTGAACTGTTACTATTGGTTTGTATGTTACTGATGATTTTTAAGTATATCTTGTTAAATAAAGGATTACCAAGAATTGTGTAGCAGCAAAAAGCTTTCCGTAAACTCGACCTGCGGCTTCCTCCTGCCCGTTATAAGTTGTTGCCGTATTAGGGGTGTCCACTGATATCCCAGAAATGTTAGTGGCTACGATTTCTTGTATACCATGGACGCTAATGTTCTCATAAGTCTAGAACCTGTATGACATGAGATAGTAACACTTGAATTTTCAACGCATATTACTTCAACATTTGTGTATTCAGAACTGTCAGATACATAATAATGAATTTTAACATAGTATAAACTGTCTCGTTGTGTTAGTAAATGTCCCAGTAGTCGGTCAAACAAGACTGCTAGTAACTCATTCAGACAGCACTCTCTTTCAAACTTTTATGTGCTGATAAAGGACTCGTATCTTGGTCTGAGAAGGATGAGTCTGATTTAACTTACTACTGGTAACCTCTGAAGAAGGTTACCAGTGAAGTGATGCTCTCCACGCTACTCTATCCTGTGCAAGCTTCTTCATCTCCCAGTACCTACTGCAGCCTACATCCTTCTGAATCTGCTTAGTGTATTCATCTCTTGGTCTCCCTCTACGATTTTTACCCTCCAAGCTGCCCTCCAGTACCAAATTGGTGATCCCTTGATGCCTCAAAACATGTCCTACCAACATATATTATTTGTAATGTATGTTGGAATAAGGTATGTATTTAGGGTAAACGTATTCAGTTGTAGATGGTAATTGCACTAGTGTGATCTAAAACTTTCATGATGTAACAGAATCGACACAGATACGTAAAAATTAATGCTTGACTTTCTTTCTTGTAAATGTTCTTTATTTTCATGCTCAGAAGTTTGCTGCTGGTATGTGAGGATGTAGTGTAGTTACACCCCCACCCCCCACCCCCATCCCCTTGCGTGTGTCTGCAGTGGTGGTGGTGGTGGTGGCAGGTGACGAATGGTGACCCGTTAAGTAAGCAATCCTGGTAGAGGAAGTGTTTTATTCATAAAAATTACAGTGATGGAACTGGAGAGGCAGTCATTGGTCTCCATGACATAGTCGCCCATGGCCTCTGAAGCGTGCCGGTGTCAGCGGTTACCCTCCAGGAGGGCGGCACACAGCACGGGCGTGAAGGCAGACGGCGCCGTCGTGCTGTGATCAGCAACGTTCTGATGCAAAGCTGCGGAGGCTGCTGATGTTGGCCCACAGGAAGCATCATCGATTTCTGGCCTCTTTTTGTAAAGCGAAAAGGATATTGGACTGTTGTTGTTGTTGTTGTTGTGGTCTTCAGTCCTGAGACTGGTTTGATGCAGCTCTCCACGCTACTCTATCCTGTGCAAGCTTCTTCATCTCCCAGTACCTACTGCAGCCTACATCTTTCTGAATCTGCTTAGTGGATTCATCTCTTGATGTCCCTCTACGATTTTTAACCTCCACGCTGCCCTGCAGTACTACATTGGTGATCCCTTGATGCCTCAGAACATGTCCTACCAACCGATCCCTTCTTCTAGTCAAGTTGTGCCACAAACTCCTCTTCTCCCCAATTCTATTCAATACCTCCTCATTAGTTATGTGATCTACCCGTCAAATCTTCAGCATTCTTCTGTAACAATACATTTCAAAAGCTTCTATTCTCTTCTTGTCTAAACTATTTATCGTCCACGTTTCACTTCCATACATGGCTACACTCCATACAAATACTTTCAGAAGCCGACCGGTGTGGCCGTGTGGTTCTAAGCGCGTCAGTTTGGAACCGCGTGACCACTACGGTCGCAGGTTCGAATCCTGCCTCGGGCATGGATGTGTGTGATGTCATTAGGTTAGTTAGGTTTAAGTAGTTCTAAGTTCTAGGGGACTGATGACCTCAGTAGTTAAGTCCCACAGTGCTCAGAGCCATTTGAACAATTTTTTTTTTTTTACTTTCAGAAACGACTTCCTGACACTTAAATCTATACTCGATGTTATCAAATTTCTCTTCTTCAGAAACGCTTTCCTTGCCATTTCCAGTCTATATTTTATATCCTCTCTACTTCGAGCATCATCAGTTATTTTGCTCCCCAAATAGCAAAACTCCTTTACTACTTTAAGTGTCTCATTTCCTAATCTAATTCCCTCAGCATCGCCCGATTTAATTCGTTTTGCTTTTGTTGAAGTTCATGTTATACCCTCCTTTCAGGACACTGCCCATTCCGTTATACTGCTCTTCCAAGTCCTTTGCTGTCTCTGACAGAATTACAATGTCATCGGCAAACCTCAAAGTTTTTATTTCTTCTCCATGGATTTTAATACCTACTCCGAACTTTTCTTTCGTTTCCTTTACTGCTTGCTAAATATACAGATTGAATAGCATCGGGGAGAGGCTACAACCCTGTCTCACTCCCTTCCCAACCACTGCTTCCCTTTCATGTTCCTCAACTCTTATAACTGCCATCTGGTTTCTGTACAAATTGTAAATAGCCTTTCGCTCGCTGTATTTTACCCCTGCCACCTTTAGAATTTGAAAGAGAGTATTCGTGTCAACATTGTCAAATGCTTCCTCTAAGTCTTCAAATGCTAGAAACGTAGGTTTGCCTTTCCTTAATCTTTCTTCTAAGATAAGTCGTAAGGTCAGTATTACCTCACGTGTTCCAACATTTCTACGGACTCCAAACTGGTCTTCCCCGAGGTCAGCTTCTACCAGTTTTTACATTCGTCTGCAAAGAATTCGCGTTAATATTATGCAGGTGTGACTTATTAAACTGATAGTTCGGTAATTTTCACATCTGTCAACACCTGCTTTCTTTGGGATTGGAATTACTATATTCTTCTTGAAGTCTGACGGAATTTCGCCTGTCTCATACACCTTCCTCACCAAATGGTAGAGTTTTGTCAGGACTGGCTCTCCCAAGGCTGTCAGTAGTTCTAATGGAATGTTGTCTACTCCCGGGGCCTTGTTTCAACTTAGGTCTTTCAGTGCTCTGTCAAACTCTTCACGCAGTATCATATCTCCCATTTCATCTTCATCTACGTCCTCTTCCATTTCCGTAATATTGGCCTCAAGTATATCGCCCTTGTATAGACCCTCTATATACTCCTTCCACCTTTCTGCTTTCCCTTCTTTGCTTAGAACTGGGTTTCCATCTGAGCTCTTGATGTTCATGCAAGTGGTTCTCTTTTCTCCAAAGGTCTCTTTAATTTTCCTGTAGGCAGTATCTATCTTACCTCTCGTGAGATAAGCCTCTACATCCTTACATTTGACCTCTAGACATCCCTGCTTAGCCATTTTGCATTTCCTGTCGATCTCATTTTTGAGACGTTTGTATTCCTTTTTACCTGCTTCAATATTGGACTACGCACGGTTAAACCAAGACATATCCTCGCTCTGAGTTACGAACAGAATCAGCATATGCCTGCACAGTATGATGGTGGCTTAGCAATTAGATGGCCCAGATCGAAGCCCCAACCTGGGGAGGCAGCCATCGGCAGTTACTCGTCACCAAGCAGGAGCCCCAATGGTGCACATGCGTCAACTAAACTACATAGGGCTGTAATATTGGCTAATACGTCTGCTGGTGGAAGTATCTGCTTCATCTTGAACTACACATAGGCTTCATGTCATGTATAGCATTTGGCGTCAAGTTCATAACTGTGCACCCCGTGCACAATTGAACACCGCTGAGACTAAAGGTCTAACGAGGAACCATTAGTAAGGATCATTTGAATGTGTTGTACTATCACTTATTGCAGGAAAAATGTTAGCTGCAGATGACTCACCATGGCATCAGGAGGGCGACAGAAAGTGAATGTCTGGATGGTGAAAAGATCAACCTTCTATTGGATGTATCATACTTCAGAAAATAGACATCGTTACATTCAAGAAATGTTCATAACAAACCGTTAACTTGCACCACGAACACCGAACAAAAAATGGCGCTCCACAGTGATCGCAAAGATTCGCACGATCGAGATCGAAGGCGTGCTCCTTGGAGCTACAAAGCACGCAGGACATCCAGCTAGGTATCCACTCTTAAAGAATGCATATAGGAACATATTGGTGTAACAGTGTGACTAGAACTGAGAGAATGTGATCACCATGTAAATACCATGAGACTCTGAACGCGAAAATATTTTGTTGACGCCGACCTACACAGAGCAAACGATCACCATGACAAAATAAGGGAAATCAGAGTTCGTACGGAGAGATATGCGTGTTCGTTCTTTTCGCGCGCTATACGAGACTGGAATAATAAAGAATTGTGAAGGTGGTTCGATGAACCCTTTGCCAGGTACTTAAATGTTATTTGCAGAATACGCATCTACATGTAGACTAGCTATCATTTAAGGCGAAGCTATAGATAATGCAGTAACATGTTTCATAGGCACGGAGAAAACAAACATCCAAAGACTAATTTTCTCCAGTGGTTCCAGTTGGTATGAATTGCCATGTCGCACGCTTTTCAAGGGGGTTGTTTGCTCTAAGGGAGTATGATTTTTATGTGTTGACCAGAAATCAAGCAAAAGCATGTTATTTTGACCAGATATTGGCCAAAAGCAGTGCTCGTGCCACAGTTCTAGTTCTCTTATTTTCCACTCTTGCTTGCTGGGACATAATTATCCCATACTGCCCTTGTAAGATCACGCACACGAGAAAGACTCGAAGGGGGCAGAGCACCTCCAACTTCTCGCAGCACAATAAACAATTTTACAATCAATTTACCATCCAGATTCACAGTCGGCTCAATTGCATAGCAATGTGTTAAGGCGCTGATGTTGGTTGATCTTGATACAACTATTTTGATACCTCTAATTTCCAGAGTTCTTTTCATAAGCATCTCCTCTTCAAATGCCAAATGGCCAGAGTTGAATACAAATTCCTTACTCAACGACGGCGTAAGTTTATTTAATCTACAAATTTTCCTTTCATAAATCTCAACTTGATTTCAGATTCATCAGCAATCTCTCTCTTAAATTTCACTTTGCAATTGGTGTCAGATTCTTTCCGATATAGCCCTTGTCATGTTATCTAAGCCACATCTCTGGAGGATTTCGAGAAGCGTTATTTTTACAGTAGAATCATGTCTTTTTGAACTCTACGAAGACCACTACAAATTTCTTACTTGCTTGTTTCAGGTAGTTGTGACTCCAACTTTTTCTCCCCAGTAACGATTTTCGAAAGACTCTTGTGTGTTATTAAGGGAGCTGCCACGGTAATTATTTACGTCCGATCTTTCATGTTTATTATGAACCGGCTGAATTAATTCTGAGGACCAGTCCCATGAATGTAGCTCTGTTCCCCAAATTTTGCGGGTTATCTCAGTACGTTTATCAGTTCTTGCGTTCTTCCACATCTTAACAATTACCGAGTCTTCGCCTGGTATATCGTTGTTCTTCAGTGGCTGTGTTTGCGCCGATGTAACAGATCGATCGTCAGTGTAAATACCGTTTAAAAGACAAATCCTTTTAACATTAAAACTGCCCCAGGATTTCTATATTCTTTTCCTTGGGAGAGTTTCTACGACTCCATAATGAGATTGCCGAAGTGCTACAATATTTCGATCAACATATGGATGTGGAACACATTTTTTCCACTGTAAAACTAAGTTACGACTGAGTGGCAACCTCAGTGAGAAAATCTGTGAAATTGTCTCTGTCTGTACGCCGACAGTTTGTACTAGATAAAAGTTGTATTTGGTCTTCAGCATATCAAAAGCCATTAAATAATACGGATCATTTGATTTATTTATAATCTAAGTTGTTCAGAAGTATAGGATATAAAACTAAGTTCCAGTAGGTATGAATTGCCATGTCTCACGCTTTTCAAGGGGGGTGTTTGCTCTAAGGGAGTATGATTTTTATGTGTTGACCAGAAATCAAGCAAAAGCATGTTATTTTGACCAGATATTGGCCAAAAGCAGTGCTCGTGCCACAGTTTTAGTTCTCTTATCTTTCCACTCTTGCTTGCTGGGACGTAATTATCCCATACTGCCCTTGTAAGATCTCGCACACGAGAAAGACTAGAAGGGGGCAGAGCACCTCCAACTTCTCGCAGCACAATAAACAATTTTACAATCAATTTACCATCCAGATTAACAGTCGGCTCAATTGCATAGCAATGTGTTAAGGCGCTGATGTTGGTTGATCTTGATACAACTATTTTGATACCTCTAATTTCCAGAGTTCTTTTCATAAGCATCTCCTCTTCAAATACCAAATGGCCAGAGTTGAATACAAATTCCTTACTAAACGATGGCGTAAGTTTATTTAATCTACAAATTTTCGGCCAATTTTGCGATTCGCTTTGTATCGCGAAGTTGAGACTTCGTTTGTAATTCCAATACTGTAGCACTGTTTGAAGGTTCGCAACCATCCACTGCTTCCCTTGAAATCACTGTAATGTTTGTCGCTCGCAATTTGATGTGAATAACGCAATAGCTCACTATCACGCACATTCTGTAAATTGTAGCGAACGTTCTTAAACTCGTAAACACCAGTTTTTGCAACAAGTGCGCCTTGTCCTAGTTTGAATATCAGTAGTTTTTCTTAGTTACTACACTGTCATATTGCTGCGGACTTATTCGAAATACGTTCGTAATTTTTTTTTTACTTTGTTGCTGATGATCTTCCATGTAAGTAATTATACACTCCTGGAAATTGAAATAAGAACACCATGAATTCATTGTCCCAGGAAGGGGAAACTTTATTGACACATTCCTGGGGTCAGATACATCACATGATCACACTGACAGAACCACAGGCACATAGACACAGGCAACGGAGCATGCACAATGTCGGCACTAGTACAGTGTATATCCACCTTTCGCAGCAATGCAGGCTGCTATTCTCCCATGGAGACGATCGTAGAGATCCTGGATGTAGTCCTGTGGAACGGCTTGCCATGCCATTTCCACCTGGCGCCTCAGTTGGACCAGCGTTCGTGCTGGACGTGCAGACCGCGTGAGACGACGCTTCATCCAGTCCCAAACATGCTCAATGGGGGACAGATCCGGAGATCTTGCTGGCCAGGGTAGTTGACTTACACCTTCTAGAGCACGTTGGGTGGCACGGGATACATGCGGACGTGCATTGTCCTGTTGGAACAGCAAGTTCCCTTGCTGGTCTAGGAATGGTAGAACGATGGGTTCGATGACGGTTTGGATGTACCGTGCACTATTCAGTGTCCCCTCGACGATCACCAGTGGTGTACGGCCAGTGTAGGAGATCGCTCCCCACACCATGATGCCGGGTGTTGGCCCTGTGTGCCTCGGTCGTATGCAGTCCTGATTGTGGCGCTCACCTGCACGGCGCCAAACACGCATACGACCATCATTGGCACCAAGGCAGAAGCGACTCTCATCGCTGAAGACGACACGCCCCATTCGTCCCTCCATTCACGCCTGTCGCGACACCACTGGAGGCGGGCTGCACAATGTTGGGGCGTGAGCGGAAGACGGCCTAACGGTGTGTGGGACCGTAGCCCAGCTTCATGGAGACGGTTGCGAATGGTCCTCGCCGATACCCCAGGAGCAACAGTGTCCCTAATTTGCTGGGAAGTGGCGGTGCGGTCCCCTACGGCACTGCGTAGGATCCTACGGTCTTGGCGTGCATCCGTGCGTCGCTGCGGTCCGGTCCCAGGTCGACGGGCACGTGCACCTTCCGCCGACCACTGGCGACAACATCGATGTACTGTGGAGACCTCACGCCCCACGTGTTGAGCAATTCGGCGGTACGTCCACCCGGCCTCCCGCATGCCCACTATACGCCCTCGCTCAAAGTCCGTCAACTGCACATACGGTTCACGTCCACGCTGTCGCGGCATGCTACCAGTGTTAAAGACTGCGATGGAGCTCCGTATGCCACGGCAAACTGGCTGACACTGATGGGGGCGGTGCACAAATGCTGCGCAGCTAGCGCCATTCGACGGCCAACACCGCGGTTCCTGGTGTGTCCGCTGTGCCGTGCGTGTGATCATTGCTTGTACAGCCCTCTCGCAGTGTCCGGAGCAAGTATGGTTGGTCTGACACACCGGTGTCAATGTGTTCTTTTTTCCATTTCCAGGAGTGTATTTAGTACTCGCTCTTTGGACAATGAATGCCCCTTGCTAAGTTTCGCTGGAGACAGCAATTGTGGCTCGCTGTTTCAGTATCACTCACTTTCTAATCGTATATCATCATCATTGTACACATGTTCATTTCCCGTACAGTCGAGCGTATACACCACCACACATTCACTCACTTAATGCTGCAGATACGCTAATATTTCATCTGCCTCTTCTTCCTCGCTCTACGGAATTCCTTTGGTCCCTTTCTGACGAAATGTCAGCTTTGAAAACTGTAAATTGAGATATAATGCAGTGTTTGCTTTGTTTATGGCTGCCATTGCTCTTCTGTGTATCAGCACCACTAGCACTTTAGTACTACTGTGAGTTACTGTTCGACTAAGCAGTTATACTACGCTCCATAGCCTCATGCTGTGCTCACCATTGGATACCTCCAGTTTCGCTGTCTGTTGTCATTAGCAGCCAATATTGTGGTTGTATGGTACACAATACAAGGGATGGTGAATGCTGTTACCATCATTGGCATTTTGCGATCTCACACTCAGGGGTTTTCTTGTAAATTAGGTGTTACATAAATGAGCTGGGCTGCCTAAGAATTTCTCAAACGGCAGCGCTCCTTGCATGTAAATCATAACAGGCTGGGATGGCCAGATGTAATCTCCGGGAAACCATTTACCTCGGTTTACCAGTCTGGTCAACTTCTCCAGAAGACAGTCAGAACTGTGAGGCACTACAACATCGGCTTTCAAAGACACTGATTGGTATCTCCAGCATCGTCAGCGTACTAAGTACGTGTTCTTGCATACTGAATATACGGTCTTGTGCCATGGCACCCAGTTATCGAGCTGACGTTCGCTTTGCAAGTCATGACGTAGTTCTGCCAAACCGTACGACAATCCTTTCGTTAAATTTGGCTTAGCGATGGTGCATCTCCGTAGATATCAGTACTGGTTCCAAATACATCTATCATGCGAAACACAACACGTGTTTTTCACACATAATGTTCATCGATCTGTAAGAAGAGGAAAGAAGGTTCGTATGTAACGAAATAACAAGTAGCCAGATGCATCAAAGGAATTTAATTTCCTTAGTGTTTTCGAGCACTTAGTGTCCATTCTTCAGATGGTTATGCCTATAGCATTATTTGCGAGTGTCAATAATACAGTGTATACAGCAAAATGCCATGATCCTGAAAAATATACGCAGGGGCAATAATAAAACAATACCGAATTCATTAATACAATAAGAGTACTTTGATACCTGCCTGTAGTTCATAGTGAACTGCATGTAGGCATTTGTGCATGTGTAAAATAGTACAAGAGAGGATGATGAAAATAATACATAGTGCAAAGGATTGAAAAGATATTAATATATCACATAAATCAGCTTCCATTTTACGAAAACGAGAGACCTGAACCTACGTAACACCACGGGCGTCAACAAAATTTTACTTTACAACTCACTGCGAGTTCTGTACGAGGAATGATACCGAAACAACAGTCAGAATACTTATATCACACAACGATTTAGATACCGAATAGATACTATTAACAACCGCGACAAAGTGATTGGACAGATCGCAGCCGAAACCTGCAACATCGCAGACCTCTGGACCATCTCTCGCGGACTCTGCAGCACACAGTGTAATGCCAAGCAACAACCATTCAAACCCATATGGCCTCGAAAGCAGCCAGGGTATCTCATTGGCTGAAGGCCCAAGCAGCAAAGCAAGGAAGCAAACACGCTTCAGTGGTTCCACAAAGAGATAAGTCAGAGTTTGCGTCAGTAATTAAAGCAGAGCGGTCGATAACCTTGCACAATATTGCAAAGGTTTCTTCACGATTTCAGAAAGTAAATGAATTATATGCCACAGTGAAAGCGCAATTTAACAAGCAACTTTCACAGTTTTATTAAATATTACGGTATCGTAACGCAGAAGACGTTTAAGCCATCACATATACTACCTCCTCGTTGTGCTTCCAAAACCCAGTGGCTCTCAGAATTACTCATGGTGTAACCTTACAAGTACTACTCTCTAACACACTAGTCTAACAGCATTACTTTATCATCGTGGTATAGTTGAGTAATTATTCATATATTTTTTCACGTTATTTTAATAAATCTTGAATTACGGGGTAAATCTTCTATTTTGACTTTCGTTGTACAGGTGCAAACATTTTTGCATGTAAGTGTTGAACTTAAATTTTAATTATACCGTTTTATACGCAATAATTAGTTGAAACCATTTCCAAAACGTACAAAAACAGATGTAATACCGGTACTTTTTAATTGCCGTGTTAAAATTTAAGGTTTTGAGAAATATGATAAACTGGCAAGAAAGGAGCTCATTTATGGTTTTAACTTTAAATATGAAATATTAAAAAAATTACTGATACTCAGGAAGGTAATTAAAGGTATATTCTGGTTCAAATGACCTCTAAATTTCTCGAAAATACTATCTCATGTACGAAAATTTATAACAAATGTAATACGAAATCACTGAAATATTCTAAATTATTTATTTTTACCATAATTTCGATGGTAGAAAAGTAAAATTATATGTGATTAAATGACAGCAGCAAAATAACGTATACAGTGAAAGTGTGTACCAGCACTAAGATTCGGAGACACATGACCAAGGTATAGATTACAATATTGCATAAAACATAGAAAATTTATCATGAATTTCAGTTTTTATGTCAAAATAAATATGATGCGATGTCTAGTTTCATTTCAACGTGGAATCAGAGGAGACAACATGATGGAACTACGTCAGTTGTTGCTACCTCCGAAGGGTGCAGGCAGCCCCGTGATGCACACGTCGACTAGAGACCGTCAGTTCCGCCCACTGCTCCTCGTTTAGGCGCCTTTTCGCTCCTCTATCGACCGACCGCAAGCTGCCGATGCGAGGGAACTGGCCGCTGTTAACGCCATCCACGTATCCCCACGCACACGTCCACTACGATTCGCAGCTGTTTCTGTCTAGAGAATGTCCTGCTAGAGGGATGGGACAACTGCTGAATTGATTTGGAGAAACATGGCCCAAGGAAGCACACAGAAGCCGCCTTGTACCTAACAAGACATGTTCGTTGCGATCCTGACTAGCAATTGTTTCAGCAGATCATATTGCAGACGGGTGCACAAACAGTCCTGCCCTACCTCGCCTCCCCCCTCCCACACTCCCCCTATGTCTTTACTACTCATTTATACGTTATTGAATAACCACGGCGTCGATTTCGGACGACGAAATGTTCGCCAAGGCGCGGTCGCACATTCCGCGAAAGAAAGTGAGGAGATATTACACGTGTTACGAAGATTAAATATTGTAAAACTTGCTCACTGAAAAGGAATTATATCGCTGAAACTGATTTTGAGGAATGAATGAAAAGATGTGAAGATGTGTGTGAAACTTTTGTCATGGGTAGCTCACTTCATTGAATGGCAAAACACAGCCATAAGAGAACCTGTAACACCACACATGATATCGACGGTAAAACTGCGATTTCTTGTGACAGAAAACACCTTCAATTATAATCTCACCATAAGCATTGGGTTACCTAGTTCCAGAAATTTCCATACTGTCTAGAGGTACTGAAGAAGACATGTTTGAAGTGTTGTTTACGAGTATACTGAATGTAGCAGCTGACCCTAGCGACATCTGCTAGGCTGTGTTGTCTTCTACATCTCAGGAAGATTCTGCTTTTTATATGATCAAATTTTAGGGAACTTTAATTAGAATTTCGATATGTGTCCGTTGTATACGTTGTGCGAAAATTTCAGATTGTGTGAGACTTCCTCAGCTGACTCATTTTAACGCAATATCGTGTATTTGCTCATGTGTTATGGGCCTTCGTATTCTTTGTATACTCTGTATTGCATATCGCCACACTCACGTGTGTAGATTGAAGTATTTGTGGCGTTTCATTCGTTGACGATGTATGTGTGAGTACAGACATCTGGTACTGGCTTCTGTAAGGAGTTTCATCTGGGACGTATTTTAAACGTGCCTCGGTATTTTCTCTTTACATTTTACTTCACGTTTACTCATAGCATACGATCATATGCAGACGTACACTTGACTATGGTCGTTTGGCTGAAACTGGCCAAGGAATAATGACTATCTTTAATGGAATTTCCTGCCAGATTAAAACTGTATGCCTCACCGACACAAGAGCTTGAGACTTTTGCCTTTCGCATTCAAGTGCTCTACCCGAGCACGAGTCACAACCCGTCCTCACAGCTACTCTTCCAATAGCTCATCTCCTACCTTCGCAGCTGTGTTAGTCCTGCATGTTTCGTAGAAGTATGTGAAGTTCAGAAAGTAGGACATGAGGTATTGCCGGAAATACAGTGAGCTCCAGAGATCCAGGGAGGCAGGAATTCACGGAAGAGCTAGGTGCCAGGTTAAGTCATCAATCAAGTGATTCATATTTATTAAACAGTTAGAAAAACCAATAGTAAAACACAATGACAGCAAAACGAGACTTGTCTAACACAATGGTTTCAATTACAGATACAAGATTTAACAAGGATAGCAAAATGATAGTCTAACGATAGTTCCGAATTACACACCCAGAGTTTGACAAATTTAAAGCAAAACTGTTTGGTCAAATGTAACGACGATGAGCACAAATTTAGTACAGGTAAAACGTTTAAATAAATTCAAATGTCATCAGCCAACAAAATGCTTTTAATTACGGATCAAAGTTTTGGAAGATCGAATTAACGACGACTGGCACAATTTTGGTAACAAATTGTTTAAACCATTTAAATGTACAAGCAAACAGAATGGTTTCAAATTCCAGACCACAAGTTTGCGGGGTATCTTAAGAGAGATGACAAATTTTGAACATGATTTTAAAATATCAAATGTACCACGACTAGTACCAATTCAGTAATGGGAAAAATGTTTAAACAAATTCAAATGTCAAAACTAACAAAACGATTTTAAATTACATATCAAAATTTAACACGGTGCTTTGAGAAAGCTGAGAGATTTAAGAGATACAAGGGCCAGCAAACGGCAAGGCAGGCTAGGGAGAACTTGATACAGAAAGGAAACTGAACCAAAAGGGATCCAAGCTGAAACACAAAAATACGCAAAATCTGAAAATATTTAGGCCCACGCTAACCAGAAAAACTTAAACAGCATGCTTCACACAAAGTAACGGCAGTGGTGAATCCTAAACGCGATCCCCACACCATTACAGAGCCTCCATGAGCTTGAACTGTCCCCTACTGACATTCATGGTCCATGGATTCATGAGGTTGTGTCCATACCCGTACACGTCCATCCGCTCGATACAATTTGAAACGAGACTCATCCGACCAGGCAACATGTTTCCAATCAACAGGCAAACGTCGGTGTTGAAAGTCCCAGGTGAGGCGTAAAGTTTTGTGTCGTGCAGTCATGAAGGGTACGCAAGTGGGCCTTCGTCTGCGAAAGCCCATATCACTGATATTTCGTTGAATGGTTCACACGCTGGCACCTGTTGATGGACCAGCATTGAAATCTGCAGTAATCTGCGGAAGGGTTGCACTTCTGTCGCACTGAACGATTCTCTTCAGTCGTCGTTGGTCTCGTTCTTGCAGGGACCTTTTCCGGCCGCAGCGATGTCGGGGATTTGATATTTTACTGGATTCTCGACTAATATCTCGGTAGGTGCTTGTATCTGCCAATAATATTCATGCTCCAGTTAATTCCGAATTTGGTGCGATAATTTATTATACGGCCCCTCAAGTCATTCAAGATGCTCTGGCTCTGAAGTATTTCGGAAACATGCCGCTCAACAACCTTCGAGTCAAGAGTTATAATAAACGAAGTATAATAGAATGTAAGATTTTTAAGGCGTCACCGTGGAGGTCAAAACGAACATCATCTCAACCTGGCTCAACTGATCGATAAATAGTTCCGAAATGCCCCGAAGGAAATGTGTAGTCGGGTTTGGTAACTTAGGAAACAAGAAGGGTACTGACCTATTCCAAGCCAGAATATTTATGTAGTCGATAGCCTGTTCCAAGCCACAGGCAGTGTGACTACCCTCACTAGCACTGCTGGTCTCCCCATCCAAACCCAGTATGCTTCCGCTAGATTGTATCTCTTTCACCTGATGGAGCAGTTGATTAACTGCACCTTTTTCCCTATAGCTGTAGACGCTTCAAACATATGAGACGTTTGTTCCAATGAAAGACTTTGGCATGACCCTACATATCTGTTCACTGTCCACTAGAAACTGAATATTGCCATGCAGTTAGCCCAAAACGGAAGAGCATGCAGAAATACCAGCACAGAACTCTGCTATGATGTCAGGGGGAATATGAACAGGATTGACCAAAGATATGCGTAACTTTACTGCCAATTCTGCAACGCCGCCCTCCGTCGAGTGTTGCCGTATCTTGAGCTCATACTGAAGCTGCTCCAGTTTTAAATACAGCAGGGCAAGGAAACGTCTGTGCTCCACTCCCTGTGTTGTTTTCGTATAACAAACCCGGTAAAAATTAGAAACAAGAAAACAATAATCAATACAATTCAAATTTCAAACAATTAATGGTGTCCACAAGGAGGAGCAGGAGGATATTAGTGTTTAACGTCCCGTCGACAACGAGGTCATTAGAGACGGAGCGCAAGCTCGAGTGAGGGAAGGATGGGGAAGGAAATCGGCCGTGCCCTTTCAAAGGAAACATCCCGGCATTTGCCTGAAGCGATTTAGGGAAATCACGGAAAACCTAAATCAGGATGGCCGGAGACGGGATTGAACCGTCGTCCTCCCGAATTGTCCACAAGGGAAGACAACTCTCTCCTCACCGCCACCCCCCCCCCCCCTCACCCCAGCCCCCATCCTCTCCCATTAGCCAGTAAGAAATAACCACGATGTGGGTTACAAATTGAGCTCCAGGTAGCCAGGAAAGCAGGAATTGGCTCTGAGCACTATGCGACTTAACTTCTGAGGTCATCAGTCGCGTAGAACTTAGAACTAATTAAACCTAAGGACATCACACACACAGCCATGCCCGAGGCAGGATTCGAACCTGCAACCGTAGCGGTCGCTCGGTTCCAGACTGTAGCGCCTAGAACCGCAAAGCAGGAATTCATGGAAAATGTAGGTACTAAGTTATGGCATCGTTCATTTTTTTGCCAAGTGATTCATATTTATTAAATAGTTAAAAAATCAATACTAAAACATGATGATAGCAAAATGAAACCAGGCTAACACAGTGGTATGAATTACAGACCCATCATTTAACAAGGATAGCAAAATGATACCAGTGTAACAATAGTTTTTAATTACCGACCCAGCTATTGAAACGGTCTTTTAAGAGACCCGATAAAGTTAAAACAAAAATTTTGAAGGTCAAATGTAACAACGACTACTAAAAATTTCGTACAGGTTGTAACGCCGG
This sequence comes from Schistocerca piceifrons, assembly GCF_021461385.2. NCBI lineage: Eukaryota > Metazoa > Arthropoda > Insecta > Orthoptera > Acrididae > Schistocerca > Schistocerca piceifrons. The sequence continues at coordinate 153,078,054 of NC_060145.1, forward strand.
AAACGCATATCCTCGTATTTCCATCTATTGTACTATAAATTTTTTTCCTTATTTTATTACCTGAAGATATGACGTTTCTGTATCTTTGTATATTGTAATTGTTTTACTATTTGTATATATATGCATTTATGTCGATGCATAATTGGTTTGTTTTGTGAATATTATTTGTATTTATACGCTGGGTCTGGCCTATGGAAAACTATGCTATCGAACGAATACATCGATAGGTCGTGTGGAGAACCAAAGTGTTTAGGACCTTTGGTAGTTAACTCTGCCGCGAGGAGCGCGGGCTGAGCAGAGGGATCTGGTAGGGGTAGTGCAGTGGAGCAGGTGTGTTGTGTGACGCTCCCGCGAGTTGCCGCGCTTTCGGGGTTTGGCAGCATGTAATTGCGCTCGACTTGCTATGTTAGTTTCTGACACGGTGTCGCGGATGGGAAGCATTAGCTGGCGCACATCAAGAGCCCGTTTCGCATTGTGACCGTGTCGAGAAGAAGGCGCGCCAACATCCAGCTTCTGCAACAGCGACGGCCGACAATGAGTGACTGTCGCCACCTCCTCGATCGACGACTTCAAATCTTCAATCAACCAACAAGGAAGACTGGTAGCACGTAAAGTTTTAGAACTGTATGGCAGACCTTAGCTTTTCAAACTGTTAAATTTTTCTCACTAAATTACAGCAACGTAGCATGAACCTTTGTTGCTCATTGTCCCAACTGCATTACCAAGCAGAGTCCCTTCCTTTTCCAAAATGAACCCGAGTGTCGTTGAAATTCAAACGCCAGTATTAAAGTAATATCATTCGATTTCACTGCTTTAATTTCAAAGGTCAGTTAAGGTATTCATAGCTGGCTACAAAATTTAGTTTACGCAAGCACAAATTAAGAGTGCGAGTTTTGTTACCGCATTTTAGCTTACCTGTGACTGCAGCTCAGCTTGGTACGTACGAAATTTTATTATTGTTAATTGTTCAGAATCATTTAATTCAAGTTCAAAGTTAAATCTCTTATTTCTAAATTGCGTAGATTCAAGTAGCTTTTGAAATGATTGTTGAGGTAGCCCAAGACTAACCGTATTTTACTGAATTTCGATGTGCTTCAGAAACAAAGCTCACTATTAATTTCAGTCACTAAATTAACTTTAAATTTTCCGGTTTTATTAATTCTTTTGCTAAATTAAGTCAGAGTGTAGCGAAATTTATTACTTCTGACAAACTTTCAGTTTTCACACTACACGTGTCAACCTTTAGTTGCCATGCTTCTAGTGCTAATTAAATGTGTAATAACCTTTCTTTTTCAGTTACTATAGTAATTGTCCATAGGACTGGCGACCGTAATTTCCTCCAAATCTCAAAAATCTAATTACCGCTAGTTAATTGTTAACGTAACGGCCGCACATTTACTTTCTTTATTAACTTTACCCCTTTTCAAAATTAATTTCCACCAGTTTCATTTGCATTTTTCCTTTCGTTAGATGTAACCCTTCCCTCCCTCTTTACCGACAGATTAACTTCGGTGGCGATTGCTTTTCCCAAATTTCCATTAGGTACGCGCGGTTTAGTTTTTCACTGTCTTTAAGGTCAATAAGCGAGGGGGAGGTTACACGTGGCGACCTGGTGACAGGACGATCTTCGGATTTGAGGTTGTTCTGGACACGAATTTTGCATTGTGCAAATCTCGTAACAAAGTACTTGTTACGAAATGGTCGATACGTCAGCGAGAATATTAGTGTGAGGAATCCTAATTAGATTTGAGATTTGGCATTTATATTGAAAATTATTAAAATGAGTGAAGGCAATAATTACCAAAATTTGGTAGACTTGGATACGGAACAATCGGTCGAACGGTGGGAAACGCGCACCGCAATACCCATTGTTCAGGGGCAGGCGGGTAGCATGAAAGACGCGACCGGCGAAACGCAACAGAGAGCAGAAATGGAATTCCAAACATTAGAAAATTTTTCGGAATCGGAAGTGTAAATCAAATCTGAACCCCTTGATGACAAATACGGAGGGGACAATTCAAGAAGAAGCCGCTACGGAAGTAAAATAGGTAGTTTCCGGGAATTTAACTGATTTATTGGATGTTTTGATTAACGAAATCAAGAGTCAATCGGCAGAAATTAAAGCTCAGGCTGCCAAGCAAGAAGCTGAATCTGAAAAAATTGAACGGAAGCTAGACGATCAGAACAAAACTATTAACGTTGTTAACAACAATGTTGGAGTTGTTAACACAAAAGTTGATAAAATCAAAGAAGATATTGTTGTGATTAATACCGAAATCGGCAATCTTAAACAGGAAATCATAGGCTTTCAGGCGGAAATTGCGAGCATAAATACTCGTTTTTATTCCGAAATTAGCAGAATCGAGAAAAGTGTAGGAGAAGCAGTTGCTCCGATCATCAAGAATAAGGTGACGGAACAAATTCAATTAGTGAAAAAAAGAGGATCAAAAGAAGGTGGAAACTTTAAAGCCTTTAGTTTCCGAAGTAGATACCAAAGTGAGGAAGCAGGCTAATACCTGCGAAGAGAAAAAGAGGGAAGTGGAAACGCTTGCGACACCCACTTGCCAAGTAAATACGAGAGTGTCGGAATTAGAAAAGAAACTTGTCGAAAAACAGAGCTATGTGCCAATCTGTGCACATAGTTCAGAATTGTTGACGAAAGAGGAGCGGTTCGACCCCTTGAAAAAAGGCGGTATACACGCGACGGATTTCATTAAAAATTGTGAAAGAGTTTTACCCAGATCATGGACTAATGAGAGAAAAATTAATGCGGTTATTGACGTGTTGGCTGGTGATGCCAAGTGTTGGGGCTTAAACCTCAACATCACGCATCTGACTTTCGACGAGTTTAAAAATTTGTTTCTGGCTGAATACTAGTCAGAGCAAAAACAACAAAGTGTCTGGCGCGAATTTGTCGTATCGAGGCCTTTCGATGCGAATTCGCGCGGCTCGATGAAGGAGTTTTGTGAGGGTTGGATCCGCAAGTTGGAATATTTGCGTGATCGCCGCACGGATTCCGAAATAATCTGGGAACTCTACATGAAGCTTCCAGATGATACAAAACGCTACGTAGGAAGCAATTACAGGACAATCAATGATTTCCTGGAAAGAGTTGAGGCCGACGACAATTGGCGCAATAATCGCGACAGTGGTAGAGGCCGTGGTAACAACAACGGGTACCACAGCAGCCACAACAACGATAACTATGGGAATAATGCATACCGCAATCTTGGCAGCAATAACACTAATGGTTCGGACCATAATAACAATTGGTACGATGCAAATAATAACAGGAATGACGGAAACCAGTATCATACTAACGTGATACGGGCTTCACAGAATAGTAATAACGCCAGAGGGTGTGATAAGCCGCCTCAGCAGCATCCGGGGAGCGTATCTGCTGGGACGAGACAGGGAAACCATTAGCCGCGCCAGTGAGGGACCGACCGGGCGTGGAGAAATTTTGGCGGCCCAATAACAGTAGAAAACCGAGGTGTCGTCGTTATGAAAATTCCGTATGGAATAGTCAACGGCGGGAGAGTGTGCAAGTGTTAGGAGAAAGGAGTGCGCCCACAAGTAGTAGATCAGATGTAGACACGGCTGTAGAAAATACATTCACTGTCAGTGAGAACAATTTAAGTACTGTTCCGGAAATCGATTATAAAGTGGCAGCTGTAACACCCACAGCGGAACTGGAGATTGAGTTTAAGAATGATTCGCAAGTGTTGAGAGAAGATCAGATGTCGGATAACACGTCCGTCATCGAGCGAAGGGATGCAGAGAGGGATGAGGTCTGGTTAAGGCAGTTCGGTCGCTTATACGGCGAACTAAGAGATTATAGGGGCCTGTGCAGGAGAAGTGTTTATAGGGAGCGTGGGCAGGATTTGCCGTGACTCGTCCCGCAGGAAGATAATGTTTATGAAGTGATAGAAAGTTCTGGCCCCAACCGGCATACTTTACCAGAAATAGTTGATGTTAATGGGGAGCACGAGCAAGATTCGTCGTGTTTCGTCCCGTAGGAGTTAGATATTGAAGTAGTAACGGAAAGTTCTGGCCCTAACCGGCAGACCTTACCGAAAGTTGTAGTGGTGGAAGTAGCCGACCCATCCGACGCGAACCTCCAGTTTAAACATTGCGAGAGTATTAAGGAGAAAGATTACGAAAATTTTAGTGATAGCCGGACACGATTGGTAGAAAAGTACATAGATTACAGCGTGTATGAGGTTAGAGCTGACGTTATACTGTCAGACGGTAGCAGTGTGGGTAGCGCAGATCCAGAGGAAGTAATTGCAGATACTACTGGGCACATTCCTCCAGGTAGCCGACCCATCCGACGCGAACCTCCAGTTTAAACATTGCGAGAGTATTAAGGAGAAAGATTACGAAAATTTTAGTGATAGCCGGACACGATTGGTAGAAAAGCACATAGATTACAGCGTGTATGAGGTTAGAGCTGACGTTATACTGTCAGACGGTAGCAGTGTGGGTAGCGCAGATCCAGAGGAAGTAATTGCAGATACTACTGGGCACATTCCTCCAGGTAGATTGGCAGATGAGATCAATCTGACCAAAGAGGAATCAAAGCAGGTGACAATTAGTGAATTGATAGTAAAGCAACACTCACTAGTTGAAGAGTTACAGGAAAAGGTTTCGGTATTGGAGGGGAAGCTACAGACTAAGCCTAAGGACAAACGTGCTGAAATTAAAACTGTATGTGAAAAGAGGCTGAAAAAGCCGCCAGATAAACCGGATTTAGGATCAAAGCCGGATGGTTTTTTCTGGAATGACCTGGATATAGACGAGGATTTATTGTGGGAAAATAAAGAAACAGTCGAGGATAAGTGTAGACAGATAGTAGTGTCTGTTAATATGCGCGGCCTACAACTAAACGTGTTGATTGACACCGGTGCACAATTGAGTGCTGTATCTGGGAAAATATTTGAATTACTGAAAGACAGACCTGGTATCGTAGTTAGGCCAGTAACAAGAGTGAAAATTATGGGTGCTACTGGGAAGGCCAGTAAACCGGTCACAAAACAGATTTTTGTCAACTTCGAGATATGTGGGGCACGATTTGAACAAGAGTTTGTCGTCGTGCCAGACATAACTAGGGAAGTAATTATCGGGTTAGATTGGCTAATAAAGTACCGTGCAGTGATTAATTGCGAAAGCAAAACTTTGACATGTACGTCACAAGATAAAACAATAATAGTTAGTTTTGACGAGGCAGGAGACGGTGTGCATAGGCAATACCAGCCTATACACATTGTTAACTGGCTGGATGCTATTGACGTAGGTATGAATTTGAACTACTGTAATGTGAAAGACGAGGCTTGTATGAAGTAATAATGAGGAATAAGAGTGTGTTTTCATACAAACTGGGACTTGTGGAAGAGATAATCAAATTCCCTCCACGGATTGACATTAGTCTTGGCGTGAAAAATGATCGTTTGCGAGAAATAATGAAGCTAAAGGCCGATGTTCGCATACGTCGTCATGACACTAAAGCGCGATTTGCTAAGTTTGCAATCGGAGACTTAGTACTTGTAAAAGCTCATGAGAAATCGAGCGAGATAGACAATGAAATCTCTAAATTTAAGTTTGTTTATAATAGACCATATAAAGTCATTGGTATACCTCACACAAATGCTTATCGCTTAGAGTATCCAAGCTCTGGAAAACTATTAGGTATACGGAACGTTGTAGACTTGAAATTGTACCAACCTAGGATTCATTAATACCACAGAATGGGTAATTTGTACAGTATGTAAATATAGAGTGTAAGATTTAAACGATTTGCTAGATTGCCATGCTTTTGCCTGACCAAGAGGACATTAAAGAAGTTGTAATTAATAAGTAATTAATTTTTACTAAATGATTTAAGAGAGGTGATTATTAATAGATTGAAAAATCCAGGCTGAGTCACAGTAGATTAAGGAATGTAAATATGATTTGTACCTAGCTGTAAGATTTCATGAATGTGTGTTTTACTAGTCATTGCCGATGTACTTAGACGCTGTTTCAGGCTAGTAAATGCGTGTGATGATGGACAGTGTTGAGTTATCCACTGTGATAGTATTAATGGATTCCTTGAGATTACTCGGGAGTGAGTTTTTCCGAAAGAATTCAGTGAAACGGACGTTCTGGAAATGCCGTTACACAGGCGAGTGAGATCAAGCGTGCCGCACAGGCGGGCGCAACGCCGCTGTCGGCTCTTGTGCCGCTGTCGGCTCTTATGCCGCTGTCGGCATTCTTTGTACTTGCGGGTACGGAAGGCGGAGTTGTTTTTCTTTCCGGACAGCTGATGTGAAAGAATTCTGCTGTCAATATTTATATTTTTGTCGCTTTGCTGTATATTATTTTCTTGTTTAGCGTTAAGTGGACTCTCATGACGAGAATATTAATTATGAAAAGGTTATATAAAATGTGTATTCTATGTAATTAATTATTAATTTGCGTATTTTTATATACCTGTTTTTTATGACCATGTACTCTGGTTAATTTTTTAAATAGAATTCCATTTTTGGATACTGTTAGGAATTTTGACGATTTTAGAATAGCTAAACCATTTTCTATGTTTTCTAAAAATTTTAATATGTTGTCAACCTGTTTTCTTTTGTGTAAGCTGACAGAGTGGAATAAGATTAGGAGTGTCTCCACTCAATTATTATGGTCTAAAAATTGGTTTATGGTTAATCAGCCTAATGCTAAAATTTCTTGATGTTTTGAGCATATGCATTTCCGCTGCTTTTTTTTCTTTTTTGGACATTTTCTGTGTCTGTTTAGGTTACACGAACATCCTCAGACAATGTGGGGCACGTGTAACGCCGGAAATGCATATCCTCGTATTTCCATCTATTGCACTATAAATTTTTTTCCTTATTTTATTACCTGAAGATATGACGTTTCTGTATCTTTGTATATTGTAATTGTTTTACTATTTGTATATATATGCATTTATGTCGATGCATAATTGGTTTGTTTTGTGAATATTATTTGTATTTATATGCTGGGTCTGGCCTAGGGAAAACTATGCTATCGAACGAATACATCGATAGGTCGTGTGGAGAACCAAAGTGTTTAGGATATTTGGTAGTTATCTCTGCCGCGTGGAGCGCGGGCTGAGCAGAGGGATCCGGTAGGGGCAGTGCAGTGGAGCAGGTGTGTTGTGTGACGCTCCCGCGAGTTGCCGCGCTTTCGGGGTTTGGCAGCATGTAATTGCGCTCGACTTGCTATGTTAGTTTCTGACACGGTGTCACGGACGGGAAGCATTAGCTGGCGCACATCAAGAGCCCGTTTCGCATGGTGACCGTGTCGAGAAGAAGGCGCGCCAACATCCAGCTTCTGCAACAGCGACGGCCGACAATGAGTGACTGTCGCCACCTCCTCGATCGACGACTTCAAATCCTCAATCAACCAACAAGGAAGACTGGTAGCACGTAAAGTTTTAGAACTGTATGGCAGACCTTAGCTTTTCAAACTGTTAAATTTTTCTCACTAAATTACAGCAACGTAGCATGAACCTTTGTTGCTCATTGTCCCAACTGCATTACCAAGCAGGGTCCCTTCCTTTTCCAAAATGAACCCGAGTGTCGTTGAAATTCAAACGCCAGTATTAAAGTAATATCATTCCATTTCACTGCTTTAATTTCAAAGTTCAGTTAAGGTATTCATAGCTGGCTACAAAATTTAGATTACGCAAGCACAAATTAAGAGTGCGAGTTTTGTTACCGTATTTTAGCTTACCTGTGACTGCAGCTTAGCTTGGTACGCACTAAATTTTACTATTGTTAATTGTTCAGAATCATTTAATTCAAGTTCAAAGTTAAATCTCTTATTTCTAAATTGCGTAGATTCAAGTAGCTTTTGAAATGATTGTTTAGGTAGCCCAAGACTAACCGTATGTTACTGAATTTCGATGTGCTTCAGAAACAAAGCTCACTATTAATTTCAGTCACTAAATTAACTTTAAATTTTCCGGTTTTATTAATTCTTTTGCTAAATTAAGTCAGAGTGTAGCGAAATTTATTACTTCTGACAAACTTTCAGTTTTCACACTACACGTGTCAACCTTTAGTTGCCATGCTTCTAGTGCTAATTATATGTGTAATAACCTTTCTTTTTCAGTTACTATAGTAATTGTCCATAGGACTGGCGACCGTAGTTTCCTCCAAATCTCAAAAATCTAATTACCGCTAGTTAATTGTTAACGTAACGGCCGCACATTTACTTTCTTTATTAACTTTACCCCTTTTCAAAATTAATTTCCACCAGTTTCATTTGCATTTTTCCTTTCGTTAGATGTAACCCTTCCCTCCCTCTTTACCGACAGATTAACTTCGGTGGCGATTGCTTTTCCCAAATTTCCATTAGGTACGCGCGGTTTAATTTTACACTGTTATTAAGGTCGATAAGTGAGGGGGAGGTTACAAGGTAATATGTTCAAACCAATTTAAATGGCCCAGGCTGACAGAATGTTTTTCATTACAGATCAACATTTTTGGAGATCATATGTGACAAGCGCAGTTTTAGTAGCAGGTAAAGTGTTTACGCAATTTGAATGTCCAAGCTACCAGAATGGTTTTATATAACTTTACACGACACCTTAAAAGAGATGACAAACTTTAAAAAATGATTTTTAAAAGGTGAAATGTAATATGACTAGCACCAGTTTAGTAACGGAGAAAATGTTTAAACAGATTTAAATGTCCAAGCTAGCAGAATGGTTTTAAATTGCAAATAAAAATTTAGCCCGGTGCTTTGAGAAAGCTGAGGGATTTAAGAGATAGAAGAGCCAGCAAATGGCCTGGCTAATAAGGGAAAGCTTGATACAGAAAGGGATAGACACCAAGCACTAAAACACAAACATTCTCAAAATCTGAAAATATGTAGACCCACGCACACCAGAGGAGAAAAACTCGAACAGCAGTCACCGTGACGTAGAGCTTCTTCACACAGGGTAATATCAGCGGCGAATCCTGAAAGCTGTCCAGTAATATCATGCCGCCTGTGCGCTCACCATTGTCAGGCCGAGACAATTACTCGCGCAGACTGCAGAAACGGTAGCTGACCAATCAGGCAACCATAGGGTGCTCGTAAAACAAGCATCATGCGACAAAAGGTGGCCAGAAACACTAGGAGGTCAACTAGTACGATAACACACTTTAGGCCAATAGCTGCCTGAATGAGCAATCCAGAATAAGTTACAACACTCGGCAAGCGACGAATAACAGGTTAAACTACGAATTTCAACAACTGTACATTTTAAACAATGGCGAGAACCAAGAATAAGTATACTAACATAATGAAGCTACAAAAATAGCTTGAGTGAGATGTAAACAACAATCTTGAAACCTGGTTCTGTTACAAATATAACGGTCAGATACCAGTACAAGGCGGCTCACAGACCCAATCATACTCCAAGAATCAGGTACGGAATCTCGCTTACAACAACTGCTAAATGTACCAACACAGAAAATTTCACACCTCTCCAGCAGTGATCTTGCCAGATCAGAATCTAAAACATAATTAAAGGAGCACCAGTAGCACCAGCGACTGCCTTCACACTCCCACCACTTGCAGACGGCGACAGTTATAATGCTAGGCATCATTGGGCAAGAAAGAACATTATTAAAACCACACGATAAAAAAAAAGTCACCACAATCTTCACACCAGGGGATCACAACTAATTTATATTCCAGGGAAGCGACGTAGGGTGCTCAGCGAACAGAGAGGTTAGCAGTCTTAAAACAGTTTCTATAAGCGACACAGACCGCACTACGGCGGATCCAAACTTCCCGGGAATCGCAATTCACAACTCAATGAAGAATCGCATATGGCCGCCAAATTAGATCACACGGCCTGACAACAGGAAAGAAATCTTCTCTCAGAGCGCTGGAATCAGCTAATCATAAAGTCATTTCCTGTGCAATGGTGTCTTCACAGCGAATCGGTCAAGAGACAGATCGCCGGCGCATGACAACACACGTTTGCACCAACCGACTTCCTTCCTCCTCGTTCCGCGGTGATTGCTCGTTCCACGTTCGCCCGACTCGCAAGCATTTGGTTCAAATGGATCTGAGTACTATGGGACTTAACTTCGGAGGTCATCAGTCCCCTAGAGCTTAGAACTACTTAAACCTAACTAACCTAAGGACATCACACACATCCATGCCCGAGGCAGGGTTCGAACCTGCGATCGTAGCGGTCGCGCGGTTCCAGACTGTAGCGCCAAGAACCGCTCGGCCACCCTGGCCGGCCGAAAAGGGTTTGATCGCATCAGGAAGGTCGGCGATAATAACTGCGATCGTAGCGGTCGCGCGGTTCCAGACTGTAGCGCCTAGAACCGCTCGGCCACCCCGGCCGGCCGAAAAGGGTTTGATCGCATCAGGAAGTTCCGCGATAATTACCGAAGAACAGATTCACTTTGGGCGTAAAATACGCGTGAAAGCAGTGGCAATTTTATCGAGTATACGTCATCATGCGCCTGTGAGTTGATTTGGTCCAAACAAATCGACGAACGAGGGCTGTATAAGGAAGTGGTTGGTTAATCATCGTCAAGTGATGACTACGAACAAGATTCAGTTACAAGGTAATGGATTTCAATCTTGCAAAATCACATCGGAAGTGCAATTTGCAAAATGGTTCAAATGACTCTGAGCATTATGAGACTTAACATCTGAGATCAGCAGTCCCCTAGAACGTAGAACTACTTAAACCTAACTAACCTATGGGCAGTACACACATCTGTGCCCAAGGCAGGATTCGAACCTGCGACCGTAGCTGTCCCGCGGTTCCAGTCTGAAGCGCTTAGTATCAGCACACACTCCGCTGTAGAGTGAAAACTTCACTCTAAAACTCTCTTAAACTTTCCAATATCCTTCACATTCATAGTGGCATTTCTCTCTAGGACATTGTCTGTCGGTTATCTATGTCCCTGCAATGAAGTGGCTGTCGACTGCTTGTAACTCTGACCATGCCATATCTTACATCTGTGTTACGAGATTACTGCATTTATTCAAGGTGACACAGTAGCCAGATCTTCAGAAGATCTACTGAAACAGAGGATTCGTTTAGTATTGCTCACATTGTTTTGCAAATTCGAGCTGCAAATGATATTTGCAATTACTTAATGATACTTTCAGGAAAATAAACTTTTATAATGTCATTATGAAAATTTGTCCTTTTCCTTCCCATAGTGACCATCTTCGGACCATGATACTTCTTGTGCATTTTCCTTTTCCTTACGCTTGGCTCAACTTTAGCCTAGTATTTCCACATTCTATCCCAGTGCCGTTCCTTCCTCGCTTCGTTTTCTGTGATATTTTAGTTTTGGCTTTCCTTGGATACCAACGAGTACTTTGAGTTTAATCTGAAGAGTGATAAGTTTGAACTTCCTCATGTATTATCACCATTTCTTACAGGTCTTGTCCTAACTTCATGAACCTCTCTCTGTGAACCTGGATGTTGTAAGACTCATACGGGCAGTGTCACCATAGAAAACAGGCCTCTCGTACATATGGTGTCTGTCTTTCTTCATTTCTCCTGATCAGACCTTTTATGTTCTTAGAAATACATTGTGCGCCATACAGCACCTGGGGTCATATCACCGTGCATTCATGTCGTATCTTGGCATTAATTCATATTAATTTTTTTTGTAGACACTTTTGGTAAATTGATGTGCGGTCCCATTTTTCTGATTTGTGATGCAAAGGTTTCTTTTTTAGAGGTGTTTGGTTCTACCCGCTCTTCCAGATATTTCAACTTCACAGTCCGTTTGATTTCTCCTTCTTTTACCTCTAATACTGAGTAGTGACTTGATACTTCTGAAAAAATTTGTTTCCTCGAAGACGATCTGGAGTGCCGTCTTTGCCGCCTTTATCTTCCGTGTGTCACAACGTGTACTGAATCATTAAAAAAATGCTACGTCACCTGTAAAGGCTAGGCAGTCAACTCTCACATTCACGTTTCTATAGCCAAGCTCCACTCCACTTCCAACGCCTTTGTCGCTTATTCCTTTCTGTCACCAGTGGGTCACCTTTTCAACTAAGCAGTTGAAAATCAGAGCAGAAGTCCATCTTCCTTTCATTAATCCCAACTTGATTTCAGATCCATCAGCAATCTCTCTCTTAAATTTCACTTTGGAAATGGTGTCAGATTCTTTCTGATATAGCCTTTGTCATGTTATCTAAGCTACATCCTTGGAGGATTTCGAGAAGCGTTATTTTTATACAGTAGAATCATGTCTTTTTGAACTCTACATAGGTCACTACAAATTTCTTACTTGCACACTTCAGGTAGTTGTGACTCCAAATGTTTCTCCCTGTGAACTATTTTCGAAAGACTCTTGTATGTTATTAAGGGAGCTGCCACGGTAATTATTTACGTCCGATCCTTCACCTTTATTATGAACCGGCTGAATTAATTCTGAGGACCAACCACACGAATGTAGCTCTGTTTCCCAAATTTTGCGGGTTATCTCAGTACGTTTATCAGTAGCCTTGCTTGCGTTCTTCCACATTTTATCAATTACCGAGTCTTCGCCTGGTATATCGTTGTTTAGTGGCTGTGCATGTGCCGATGTAACAGATTGATCTGCATTGTAATTTCCGGGAAAATGCAATAACTTTAACAGTCATATTACTAAACCGCAGCATTATAAACTTCTGTTTTATAGTAGATGAGCAAGACATAATCCCCAAAAATCACTTTTCATACGACTGCTTTAAATTTTCATTTTATTTTATATCTTCGAGACTGAAAATACGTTTTTTATTGATGTATATCAGTCGCCGGTTTACTTGGGTCTTTGTTAAACGTGTGATATTACTGGATGCTTGGGTCAAGTGTTAGCAGGTGCTATTACCATTATTTATGGTACAGACCCGTGAATCGTTTTTTCGTTTTTGCTGTATGTTTGCTCCGTATCATAGATCTACAGGGTGACCAATAGTTAACACAACCGCTTTTTCTGTGTGGGACAGGCAGCCGGCGGTGGCTGCTGTGACAGGGGGTGACAGGAGGTCCGCAGTAAATATAGTACGGTTTGTTGTGCCAGTTATTTCTGACATATATAACATAAAGACTTAAAAAGAAAAGTAAATGACTCACAGTAAGCAAAAATATGGTAGAAATGCCTCCGTTGTTCAAACATTTCTGACACTCATGTTTTAATTCTTTGTAATTTATTGGCTTTTGTGAGGTACTCAGTCAGCCAGCTTATTAGTGGAATGTAACTATGGTAACACAAACGGAAGGAAAACACGACACAGAGTCCCCGAGTGGAGAATATCTGCGACCCAGCCAGGAATCGAAATGGTTCAAATGGCTCTGAGCACTATGGGACTTAACATCTGAGGTCATCAGTCCCCAGGCTTAGAACTACTTAAACCTAACTAACCAAAGGACATAACACACATCTACGCCCGAGGCAGGATTCGAACCAGCGATCGAAGCAGCAGCGCGGTTCCGGACTGAAGCACCTATAACCGCTTGGCCACAGCGGCCGGCCCGGGAATCGAACCTGGGGGCCTACACTTCGCACTCCACTGCGCTGACTGCAGCTACCGAGGCGGACGACAGCTACTAAGGATATTGCTCATTACGCTGTGCAGTTCCTCTGAGATACGGCAGCAGTTTCTGGACGAATATTAGTTTCAATTTCATCTTAATTGTGTGGATTTGATTTGTATTTTTCTATTTTAATTCCACACAGAAATAAAAATCGCAGTTGGTTGGGGAACAGAGGGTCATCTTTTAAACATGCTACGAATTTCCTGCAGTGAGAAGTTGGAACCATGATTCATCCGGAAAGAAAATTAGATGAGGGTCAATTTCAGAGTCATGCTCTGTATTCAGAACTCATTCACAAAATTGCTACGTTTTTGCAATGTCACACAGAGTAAGTTCTTGCACTGCAGTTATTTGATAGAGCTTCAATTATTTTATAGAGCTTCAATAACTTAGTAGCCATTTGGACAGGAAATTCTCAGTTGCTAAGAAATACGTCGAACTGATTTCCTAGGAGGCCTGTTACCTAGAGTTCCTTCTGTGAATACTGTATGTAGTTGTATTTGTTTCCCTTCAAAAAAACATCCTATTTCGCGAAATACACTGAGGAACCAAATCATTCTGACCACATACTTAACAGCTGTTTGTCCGTCTTTGGAACGACGTAAATCACAGCTTCTGCTTGTCACGGATCCGACACTTTGTTGGTAGGTTTGTGGAGATATGTGGGATTAGATGTCTACGCACAGGTCAGATCATTCGCGTAAATAACGGGTCGCTGATTTGTGTACGCTATGATGGCGCCCGGTAGCGACCGAGACGGTTTCCTCAGGATTTACAACAGCCGAATTTGGTTGCCGAGACAACAATGTAAGTTCAGTATAATGCTCCTCAAACCATTGTATCATGGTTTTGGCTCCCAGACACACGGACAGTTATATTGCTGAAAGACGACATCGCCGTCCGGAAAGCTATCAAGCATGAAGGGATGAAAGTGGTTCGCAGCTGTCAGTGGGTCTTCCATTACTAAGATATGTCCCTTGCAAGCGCAGGAGAATGTCTCCCATAGTACGATACTGTGCCCACCAGCCTGCGTCCGTGGCGTGCTGCACATTTCATGCCACCATTCGCCTCGATGACGGTGTTTGTGGAGACGACCAGAGACCTAGTGCGGCAAAAATGTGGTTCACCCGAAGAGCCAACACGTGTCCTTTGATCGACGGTTGAACCCCGACGGTACCGTGCCAATTGTAATCGTAACTGATGACGTCGTTGAGTGAAAATGAGAATACGTAGGGGTGGTCTGCTACAGAGCTCCATGTTCAACAACGTACGATGAACGGTATGCTTTGAAACACTTGTGGGTGCTGCAGCATTGTGCCCTTTCGGCAGAGGCGCCACAGGTCACCATCTATTCTACTTTACAGACAAGCACTCGAACCCCTCGTTCTGCGAAGAGTCGTGAACGCCCAACCATTTAGCGCCTAGTGGTAGTTTCAATGTCTTTTTACCTCTTTCGGTAGATGATCATGATAGTACCAAGTGAGCATTCGACCAGTTTCACCGTTTTCGACATACTCGTTCACAGACTCTGCGTAACAGTAATCTGCTCTTTGTCAAAGTCGCTTATCTCGAAGCATAGGCAGCCTATTTGCAGCCCATATCTTCGTTCCGGTGATCCCCCGTTCCTTGTCTGTGGCGCTTACATACAGTTTCTAACTCACAATTCAACAAGAACTGATATTTTGATCAGACAGAATGGGCATATTACAAGCGAGGCGGAACAGTTCAAGTTCCTAGGCGTTCGGATAGATTGTAAGCTGTTGTGGTTAGCCCATGTTCAGGATCTTGTCCAGAAACTAAATGCTGCTTTATTTACCATTAGAATAGTATCTGAAATAAGTGATAGTTCAACACGAAAAGTAGTCTACTTCGCATATTTTCATACGCTTATGTCATATGGTATTATTTTTTGGGGTAATTCTTCTGATTCAAAAAGGGTATTTTTGGCTGAAAAACGGGCTGTTTGAGCTATATGTGGTGTAAGTTCGAGAACCTCTTGTCGACCTCTATTCAATAGTCTGGGAATTCTGAAATTTCCCCTCACAGTTTGTTGTTAGCAATATTAGCTTATTCCCAAGAGTTAGCAGCTTTCAGTCAGTTAACACTGGACAGAAATCAAATCTGCATGTGGAATGCACTTCCTTGACTCTTGCGTAGAAAGGAGTGCACTATTCTGCTGCATCCATTTTCAGTAAGCTACCACAAGTCTAAACTGAAGAATTTCCTCATGGCTCACTCCTTCTATTCTGTCGAGGAGCTTCTGGAAGAGCTGAAAAATTAAGCAAATTTCAGTGATACATTGTTGATTTTCTTTATTTAAACTTACGAATTGTCGCCTGAATACGTTTCTTGTATTTCATTTTATCTGTTTCCTCTATCGTGTTATAATTTCATGTATTGACTCGCTCCATGGCCATGGAGACTTCTCCTTAATTTGGTCCCACGGAACAATAAATAAATAATTAAATAAAAACTTCTGTTAGCGCATTATGTTCCCACCACGCCACCAGGCGGCGTCCAGTGTCGTCCTGGGCAGTGCTCATAATGTTTTGGCTTGTCGGTGTATATTTGTCAATCGATGAATCATGCTCCTACTAGGGACTTCAACTCCTCACTGTATGCACTGATTCTGTATATCTGCATGAACTATTCATGGATACGCTTTGACGAATACAAGTATTTCACAATTTCTCTTGAAACACTTTCACTCAATAAACTGTATTGGATCGCCTAACAAACCCTCAAAATTCCTGTTAGGCGGTTGCGTTAAGGATCGATCACACTGGGTTATTATTCCTGACACACACACAGTGGTTACGGTTACTACAAGCCACACCACAAGTTGGGAAACGGGGCCAAATTTCTAGTAGTTTACTGTCGATTTGAGATTTTCACACACAAATGCTTTAATCATATCTTACAGAAACTAGCAGTACGCCAATAAACAGCCTTTTAAACACACCGCTAATGGCAATCAAGTAATTTATAGCAATACAACAATTAAAAAAACTACCTTAAAAAAAAAAAAGAAGTCACAGTACGGCAATCAACAACCTTTCAAAACACGCCGCTAACGGCAATCAAGTAATTTACAGCAATGCAACAGTTTAAAAATTTCTTTTAAAAACACCAATCAAGTCATTTATAGCAATCCAACAGTTTAAAATTAAAAAAAAAAAACAAAAAAAAACAAAGAAGCTAACACTACGGCAACAACAGCCTTTCAAAACACGCCGCTAACGGCACTCAAGTAATTTATAGCAATATAAAAGTTTAAAACATGTAAAGAACATTAGTAAACAGGCTACTAAAATAAATACAGAACTTTGTTAATAAAGTACGGTGAGATAGTGAAGCTACCAACACCGCCATTAAAAAAAAATCAAAGGCCTCAGCAAACACACGATTAATGGCAATAAAGGAATGGAGGAATTTAAAAAAGTTTTTAAACAAAAGGCAGAAGAGACACTGGTTATGCAAACTTATTACTTAATGATTAAACCTTCCACTAACTTAACTTGCAATTGTGCTCGAACAGGCAGTACACGACCTCCGATGGCAAGGATCCACACATCCGACCGCGCACGCGTCGCCAGTGTACCCAACACGCCACGGTCACGCGACAACACGCTCTGTAACTGGAGTTCACGTCTTCTCTGCAACGTTGACGAGTAGTGACCGCTGCTTCATGTTAGGTGTCTCCTTTTTAAACTCCACTGTTGAAACGGAGGACTTAAAGAATCTTGTTAACGTCCCACCAAGGTGAAATGAACAGCAACTGCTCGTGGGGCGATTCGGTATACAACCAACCCGCGGTGAGCTCTTCCGTCAACTCCACCCACTCGTTACACACAACCGACATACATCACATGGCGACTCGGTACAACCGACCACGCCTGGTCCGCGCTTGCGAGCCACACTGCCCTCCTGTGCCCACCAGGCACTCTCTGCGCGCAACCCCTAGTTCCGCGCCACCACACGAGGTTACAGCCGGTCAAAGATCTCACTTCCTCCACAGCAGTCTCCCGGAAGCAAACGCAGATATCGATAGCGGAGGGAAAAGACAACCAAGCAGCCACTTAATGACTGACAACATATCAGACAAACTTGTCATGGGAAGAAAAGGAAAACCAATGCGTTCTAAATACAAGGTGTAGCACGAGTCGATACACAGCTCAATTCCTGTAGACTGAATATCCGGTTAATTTAATCAGACGTCTGTTTACTCATTGACGAAATACGGTAATTCTGAACAGCAGGAAATTCTAACCTGTCATTACTTTGGTTTAACAACCGCCACACTGCTTCTTTCAACAGGCGAAATCTCTCTTCAAACTTCCTGTCACCATTATCTTTGAAAGTACTTCCCCTTTCCGCAATCACTCAAATACACTTTCAGTCACGATTTAAATGGACAGGGTATGACAATACTTCCTCAATGCCATCCATTAATATCGAAACGCACCGCCATCTTAAGGCCATACACTTATAAAATCCTGGTCCTCTGTATCAGCAGCCACTGACGATGGGTTATACAACCGAATACCGATTGGGCAAGTAAGTATTTCAAGTGCAGTTCATGGTGTTTAGAAGTATCCTTTAATAAACATGTGCAGGTTTTATTGTGTTGTTTCGGTACTGGCTTCAAAAATAACATAGTCTGTTTCTTTGCAATCAATATTTCTTTCGCTTAGCAACTTGTAGTATCAGCTCCTCGCTCGCAATCTTTTAAACCCTTTCCAAACCTTTCTCACCACTATAAATATGACGGTGGGAAACACTGATACCGTAATAAAACCATTCTTTTTCCTTTAAATGCTTATTTAATGTAATCTTTAAGTCAAAGGTATGCTTCCAGTTGATTCTTGACTCTACAGAATCCTGCATAGTATGTGGTAAACCCAGTGTGTTACCTTTACAATGGTGCCTTAGGACACCTTCCTTCCACTTGATTCAGGACGTTTGAGATAAAAGTTCGCGAAATTTTTCAGTGAAGGAAACGTTCGTAGCCTATAAAACTTTATTTGTTAGTAAGACAAAACAAAATGATAGAAAAAGTATATAGTGAAGTTTTGTTTCAAAAAATGAAGGTAATTAATTCTAAGACCTGGGTTTTTTTGTGAATGAAAGTAAGAGGAATCGCAAGAACCTCTCTTGCTTCCAAGAAGGAAGATTACACTTGAAAGCTACCTTGACGATCAATTCATTAGAGACGGAGCACGAGAGCAGACTGAGGACTACCTCGTTAGGTCGTATGCTTCCATAATGGATGAATAGCATCAGTGTCTTCTGACAGTTACAAAACTACAGCGTAAATTTATGCACGTGATCACTGATACCTCTGGACTTTCATCTATCACTTCCTTCGTATCTGTAGGCGAGCTGGCGCAGCGGTTAGCCCACTGGATTCCCATTAGGGAGAACGACTGTTCAAATACCCGTCTGTCCATCCTGGCTTAAGTTTTCCGTGATTTCCCTACATCGCTTAACTAAAATTACGAGATTGTTCCTTTGAAAGGGTACGGCTTATTTCCTTCCTCGCCCTTCCTTAATTCGAACCTGTGATCCGTCTCTCATGGCTTCGTTGTCTTCCTTCCTTTCTATATTTTGTTGTGAACTAGTGGATTTCCTTGATGAGTGCCTCTTCATCGGAGGTCGAATCGACAACATCGCTTTGAGCTAGTAAAATATAATGTACTGCATCACATTTACTCTTTATCATGGTATTTCTACCATTTTATTCACGATTCGGTTAGCTTGCTGGGATAAAATCCTCGAGAAGATCACGATTGAACTATTTCAGGATTTTTTGTACTTGTTATTCAACCTTAAATAGAAATTTATCTTTGCTTGTGTATGCCTACCGAGTCTAATATACACGCTTGCGTAAAGACGCTTGCGCAAGTTTGCACCATCATACGTCGTATGACTATAAGGCAAGCAGAACAGTTAAAATGTGTGACCATGTGAGAGCAACTACGTGTTTTACACGCGTTACCATGAAGCAATAAGGACAGTCGCTCCACTCGTTTGAATGTACACTGTAGGTAAATATTTCGATATCAGTTTGCTATTACATTCTTTCAGCAATTGCCAATGTGAATTACGACATTGCTTTGCAAATAACAGGAGCATGATTCGTCTTCTATCTTTTCACACTTCTCTGCTGGTTTTCCCTCTTGCAGCATCTTAGCATATAAGCACCCTTGTAATTAGACCTAGGAAAATTGGTAACAGTAACAGTAATCATTGATTTCGTCCATGTTTCTTCTGTAGGTCACTGTCGTCACCGTTTGTCCCTAATGATGTAAAAAGTTTGTCTATTTCAGTGTAATTGAAGTTGGAAGGAGATGAGTTTCGTGATGTGTCGATTTGCGCGCCAATCTCAAGCTTTTGCGCGCAGATTTGCACACCACAGAAAAATCGAACCATTGCCATCTAAATTTATTATACGAAGTCCGATTCATGTTACTGAACCTGCGCAAAACTGATTGTTGCATGGTATTCGATAATGAAACGATCTGCCGTTACCAAAATTAATCTGTTCATCCACAACGAATCCGTGCCTGACGAGCAGCTAAGCAGGGAACCAAGTTAATTATAACAGACCATTCGCAGCAGAAGTCGTAATACATCGATATTACTCGGTTCAACTATGATTTTACTATTTAATTCCTGCAGTGGTCACTGTGACTCATCCAAACAATTAAGATTCGGAACAATCTTAATTTCCACAATTTTTTCAAACAGATAAATAAATTAGCTTCTCTGTCTCTGTCCCTCTCTTTTCGTCGGGTGGATTACAATATGAATCAAAGATTTCAACATTCCTTTCACTTGTTACAATACAATATTTCAAGTACATTATAAATTGCTTTCTACCAGGACATTGTTAACAGTAATAATATTCAGGGCTGTTATAAATGATTCATTCGCTTACAACGTTCTGTATTCTCCAATGGATTACATGTTCTAATATGAGTGATGAACAGAACCGTCAACTCACCGAGTTTGCATTGCGCCCAACAGTTGGCATTACCAGTGTAGAGCCTTGACAAAATGTCGATAAGGCAAGAAAACTGTTTTTGTTTGTCCGAATATGCGAGATGTTTGTCTGTCACAACAATGTGAGAGGGTGAGGCACTGAATATCCTCATGACATTGTGGCACATGAACGAGATTCGCCGAAGGTCAAAGTTTTTTGTGCAATGTCACAGACGAAGCTGTATGGATCGTCCTGTGCGAGAAGACTATGATGGGCAGGTTTCACCTTGATATGAAGCAGTTGTGGTTGCATTCAAAGTTGACCACTGATCAGAGTATTTCATCTCCCAATGAGACGGAGCACCTCTCTTTGGAGCATCAATGTTTGTTGCTTCCTAAACCAAAAACCACCGCAGTGGTGAAGATGATGTGGCTCTGTACCCTTCGCACTCCAGGTCTAGTGGCCTAACACATAATGACTTTTGCCTTTGGGGAGCCATTAAGGATCATGTTTACGTACCCCCACCGCCAAAACATTGGAGCAGCGAAGAGGACGCATCAGTACTGCTGTAATGAACACTGAAAGGATGTTTCTACATATTTTATGCAATGAACTTGAGTACCGCTTGACCGGGCGTCGTGTGACCAAAGGGGCACTCACAGAACATTTGTAATCTGCAAAATGTAAACTTCGTAATTCTACAGTTCTGCTCATGCGTCAACCATATTTGTAGATGCATTATTTTGGAATATAAATCTTTGAAAACGAATCAATTATCTATAGTAGCGATTTGTTTCAGCTCGTCATCACTAAAACAGTCTATGGTTCGTAGCTGTAGGGGTACGGGTTTCTGTGTTGTTGTATTAAAATCAACTAACAAATATTTTTGAAAATTGCAAGAGTACTAACCCCCCCCCCCCCCCCCCCGGCATTCACTGAATCATTAACATTACCCTTTCTGTGATATAAAATGTGATATGTGCCCTACAGACTTTTTACACTGCTCACAATCCATTTTAGAACTGCAAATACTAAATACGAATTCTAACGTGCGGTGGGTCATCGCCCAAAGGTGTACGTTCGCGAATTAATTGATACTATTGGCAGTACACATTAAAATTTAAAACTATAGAAGAAATACGACGTCTGCGCTAGTGTACATACATTCACGTATCATCCATTAGCGAGTGTCAGGCAACAGCAGCCCATGCTTGCAGCAAACTTAAAAATTCTCGTCTATTTCGAGAGCAGAGTGATGAGGACTGCGACACACCTCTCGCATCCTTTATAATATTGCAAAGTGCTCCTTAGCCCCAAGAGAGAGCACTTTTGTTCGCGTGACGTTTGACGTTTCCCTTCAGACGTCACGCGACATGTAGTCAGGGATACAACAGGTCCCGCAAGGCAATTGACATTTCAATAAATTTTTGTTACACGCTAAGGCCATAAAAATAAATTTATTATAGCTGCGAACGGAGTCTCTCATAGAATGCCGTCCTTTGAATACACCAGTCGAATGTATAAAACTATGAGCAGCACGAAACAAGAATTAAAATAGCATAATCATGGATTTACTTGCCCTTAAAGTTTTGCTATTCAGGAAAAGAAGACCGACATTTCACGCCATTATGTTTGAAATTCTATTGTTAAAGCTGTTCTTTTGTTTTACATTGTGTTCCTTAGCGTAAGTTTTTATTTAAGTACTG
Organism: Schistocerca piceifrons; assembly: GCF_021461385.2. Taxonomy (NCBI): domain Eukaryota; kingdom Metazoa; phylum Arthropoda; class Insecta; order Orthoptera; family Acrididae; genus Schistocerca; species Schistocerca piceifrons. The sequence goes on from NC_060145.1 coordinate 153,100,318, forward strand.
CGTAATAAATAGTGCTATGATGTAGAGATGTCGACTTTGAGTAATAAAGGAGGCGGAATTCCATAAAAATAAACTAAGAAACGGAGCAATACTGGCCGAACCGCTGATAATGATCAGAAATTAGGCTAAGGCCAGATGAAATGGGAAGTGTAGCAAGTACTCGAGTCTTAAATGCTTTGATGCCACCATCGAACCCGAAAAAGCTGAAATACAGTGAAAATTTAGCAGTCTGGAAACGCATAACGATCAGAATGCATGTTTGGAAGGGTTAATAACAGTGATTTGTATTGAACTAACAATCAGCGACCGCGTTTGACAGAAGAAGACGTGAAGTTACCAGATGCCGCATCTGTTAAGAGTATTTGAGTTCCTGTAGTAGAGCGAAATGATTTCACAATTTTTCACATCGTCCACAAAGTGTGATAAGAACTTTGATCTGTGGAGTTTTAGACCAAGGATGGAAACGCCAGAGGACTTCATGAACATGATACAAAATTCGAGAATGAAAAGGTGTATGACTGGAACGACATTTGAAATGAGAAATACGTAGCGAAATGTTCGTTTAAGACACTCGCCATGAATAAAATTCAGGTCTCATCCATTCACTCTCATCTGATGAACTGGAAGGACACGTAAAATTGACCAATATTATGTGACATCTGAAGAGAGCCTGACAAAGGTGCATCAGAACAGAAGACAGGAGAATCCGAGCTACCTTCTTTGTCCTACACTGGTAATTTTAAGCAGACATGTCAGTGCTATAAGTCAAACTTTGCTTTAAAATTGTTTATTTGTAAAAACTGTAATAAAAGTCTCCTATGTATTTCCAGGCAAAAGTTACCAGGATTTAATGAACCTCATGAAATTTTGTGGCCACGCAGTAGTGGTCTTTTCCGTAAATTATCACGTGGTTGGTAATTTGGAAGATAACTGTGAGTGACGATGATAATAATAATAATAATAATAATAACAATACTAATATGGAATGACAGTAAAACATTCATACATACAAGGAAAACCAGAAGGAGCTGAGTCACATGTTGCGTTCACTTTCTGTTTAAGGAGACTTACCTGGTTTCTTTCCTGAAAAGTAGGTAGTTTGAGAGATTTTTTATTTTGTTTCGTATTATTGTCGCAAACACTTTAAAAACCATCTTATTTTGTTCACTAAACACGAGAATTCAATAGCTAACTTTTTTAAACATTACTGTTCGCTACGTTAAAATTTCGTTTTTTGAGTTTGACTTGCGTTGTCCTTTCCCTGATTATTTTTCAACTTTTTTGTAGAATTTTCATCCATAGAAAACACAAAACTGGGTAACGTCGTTTTTCCTTTATTAAGCTGTTCGCTCAATCACAGACGCTCACCTGATGCACCTGATGGTGAGTTCAAATAACGACGATTCCACGTCAGTAACTGCACACGGTAGGGATTGAGTACGGAAGTACAGTCTGGTAACAGCATTGTGGAATGTATGCTGGCAGACACGTGCAGATGCAATTATAACCAATCGTACACTGTTCTGAGTTGCCAGATCAATATATCGAAGAAGACGCACACAGACAGCTGACTATATCTAATAATTAAATAATTATCTAATAATTTGATTGTATCTAACGTTTACAACCAAACAAAAGAAAAAGATTCACTTACCAATGAAACTGTAGTATGATGAGTTAAAGTAGGAATTTTGTCTTTCTGTTTAATCTGAAATATCTCCTTTGTTTCGAATGGTTTTTTACGTTGCGTATTTAAGATTTGGCAGGATTATTTCCTGTAAGCCTATGAGTGAAATTTAATTCGAACTGTAAAAGTTGCTGTAATCTTAAGTCTGAAGACTGGTTTAATTCAGCTCTAGAAGCTAGCCTATTCTGCGCAAGCCTCTTTATCTCTGCAGGACTACCGCAGCCTACGACCATTTGAACCTGCTTACAGGATCCAACCTTTGGTCTTACCCTGCAGTTCCCCCTTTCCACTTCTTTCATTACAAAGCTGATAATTCCTCGATGCCTCTGGATGTGTCCTATCAAACGATCACTTCCATTAGTCACTTTGGACCACAAAATTCTTTTTTCCCAAATTCGATTCATCGCCTCCTCATTTGTTATTCGATCTACCCACCTTACCTTAAGCATTCTCATGCAGGACCGCATTTCCAACGCTTATAGTCTCATTTCGGTAGTACTGCTTATATTTCTCATTTCACCTCCATAAAAGGCTACACTCCAGAGAATACCTTCAGAAAATACTTGCTAACATTTAATTTGATATTAGAATTTCTTTTCGTGCTACTGTCATTCTGGATTTTAAGTCGTCTCTTATCTGGATATGAGTTATTCCTTTTTTTCATTAATTCCTTTTCCTAATTTCTCCTTGGTTTCCTTTGCTACCCGCTCAATGTACAGATTGAAAGACACCGGGGATAGGCTGCGTCACTGCCGTATTCCCTTCTTAAGTATAGCTTTGCTTTCATGGCCATCGGCTCTTATTACTGCAGTCTGGTTTCCGTAAAAGCCGTAAATAACCTTTGGTCTCCTTTACTTTATCGCTGCCGCCTTAGAACAGTCAACACTGTCAATAGTTTTCTCTAACTTTGCAAATACTACAAGTTTTCTCTAACTTTACAAATTCTATAAACCTGGGTTTTCCTTACTTTAACCAATGTTTACATATATTATAAACCTTGGTTTTCCTTACTTCAACCAATCTTCTAGTATAAGTCGTAGTGTCTCAATGTCTCACTGTTTATACATTTCTTTAGAATCGGAACTGATTTTCGCCAATGTCGGCTTCCACCGGCTCTTCCACTCTTCCGTAAGTAATTCGTGTCACTATTTTACAACCATGACTTGTAAAACTGATGGTTCGGTGGTATTCACCTTCTTTGGAATTGGAATTATTATGTTCATCTTGAAAGCTGAGGATATTGTTAATTGTTGTTTCCGAGTCTCTGACTCACCTTTACACAATGAATAAGAAACTTTAGTGATTTCCACGCGTACGAAATGCTTTCACGATTTTTAAACCAGGTATTTTAAATTATGCTCCACGCAAAATTCTGCCAGGTAGCTTCGTCTGTCATTTTCACCCAGCCCACATAATCGTACTACTTCTCCTTTTCCGATATTAATCAATTTATTTTTCGACGATCATATTCTTTATACTAATTTTATATTATCTTTTGAAATGTCAAAGTTATTGCCAATTGTATTCTTGGGTTCTATTGTTTTGATGTTCTATTTGGCCTAGTTTGTATTGCTACCTCATAAAGGAAATCGAGGACAGCGTAATGTCTCAGGAACAACGTAGACTGTTTAAATCGTAATGGAACTGGTAATAATTTTTCCCCAGATGCTATTTAGCTAACAACAGGTTTTGTCAATCCATATAGTGAACTGTTCGCATGTTTCACAATGCCTTAAAGATATCTTAATACTCTACTGCACCGAGAGACGGTTTCCATTGTAAATTAAGGAAAAAAATCAAAGCTTGCAATAAAACTGCAAATGAATCTTATTTGGTTTTTTGAGAAGAGCGTACCACTGAAGATCGCTTGACGATATCGGAAACCGAAAAAGTAACTGCGGTGGGAGGAGAGAGAACGCCGCTGTGAACCTACTTTAAACTTTTAAGACGAGATGGAATTGAATTCTGTTAATCTGCTGACACCATTCTTGTAGAAGAGGTTGTTGCACTCAGGCGGTGAAGCAGCAGACTTTTATCTCATTCGGAAGCGTATCAAGGAGACTTTGCCAAATTACTCCAGACGAACTTTGTGGGTTGAGCAATTGAGATAGTTCCCCCGAGAGAGATAACTGCAGGCGACGGAAAGGAACGTATATAAATTAGCTGACTGGTGTGTACATGGGTACCCTTTTATTGTTCGTTTACTGTTTTGTGAAATATGAAACTAATTAGGAGAACATTTCTTCGATGGAAAAGGTTTGAAAAAGTTTCAAGGCAGTTGGTGCCCGGAAATAGTTTTTATACAAAGCTATATCGTTAAAATTATATCTGTTGGTAGCTGCCCGTTTCTCTGTAGTAGAAGTGAAAACCTTTAACGCAATGTGACAGGGTGTCACTTAAACTGTGTTAAGTTTGTTAAATAAACCTGACGTTGAGATCCAGCAGTTCCTCGGAAACAAACGCTCAGTACATTTATAAGGGCAACGAAGATTCTTGTACATTCCCTCTTACGCTCACTCCCAAGGAGAAATGTTGGAAATTTGTCACTCATACAATTATGTCGGTTTAAAAGCCCATGATGGACTATACTCACAGCAAGTCTGTCGTAAGGTGTACCTAACAGTGAGAGCAACGGAGTCATACGACGATGTTCCCGCCTAGGTTTCACTTTATTATACGGAAGTCACCTTATACGAATATCTGGAAGGTTCTCAATGCGAATAACATCGACTCATTCATTTGTTCTTTGTGAGCTGTCTCAGTAAAGGGCACTTGTTGTGACTCCTCTGGTCGGTAGAAAACATAAGCTGCAATCGCAGTACTATAAATAACTAAAAGTGGAGCGTGTAAGTGTTCATCCGAGTGATGTTTGGATTCTGTACGTGAGGAAATAGGTCATGAGTTGTCATATTGACAATAAACTCAGATAATAATGGCAGTAAAACCGAAACTTATGATTTCTAATTACCTGCTGTCACATCATGATCGCAAGGCTTTGCTTAGTCATTCGTAGTTCACTGATCAGTGTGTGCATCTATAAATAATACTGACTGTTCAATACTTGTTACTAGTGATATAAGCACTTTATTATTATTTGCGGAATTTAAAAAAAAAGCGCCTTCAGGAATTCAGTCATGCAAACATTTCATTATTTATGTGGTAAAACGTAGACTTAGAGAACGATTTTGACAATGTTGACTGGAATACTCTCTTTCAAATTCTGAAGGTGGCAGGGGTAAAATACAGAGAGCGAAAGGCTATTTGCAATTTGTACAGAAACCAAATGGCAGTTATGAGAGTCGAGGGGCATGAAAGAGAATCAGCAGTTAGTAAGGGAGTGAGACAGGGTTGTAGCCTTTCCCCGATGCTATTCAATCTGTATATTTAGCAAGCAGTAAAGGAAACAAAAATAAAGTTCGGAGTAGGTATTAAAATCCATGGAGAAGAAATAAAAACTTTGAGGTTTCCCGATGACATTGTAATTCTGTCAGAGACAGCAAAGGACTTGGAAGAGCAGTTGAATGGAATGGACAGTGTCCTGAAAGGAGGGTATAAGATGAACATCAACAAAAGCAAAACGAGGATAATGGAATGTAGTCGAATTAAGTCTGGTGATGCTGAGGGAATTAGATTAGGAAATCAAACACTTAAAGTAGTAAATGAGTTTTGCTATTTGGGGATGATGGTCGAAGTAGGCCCGCATCTCGTGGTCGTGCGGTAGCGTTCTCGCTTCCCACGCCCGGGTTCCCGGGTTCGATTCCCGGCGGGGTCAGGGATTTTCTCTGCCTCGTGATGGCTGGGTGTTGTGTGCTGTCCTTAGGTTAGTTAGGTTTAAGTAGTTCTAAGTTCTAGGGGACTGATGACCATAGATGTTGAGTCCCATAGTGCTCAGAGCCATTTGAACCATTTGGTCGAAGTAGAGAGGATATAAAATGTAGACTGGCAATGGCAAGGAAAGCGTTTCTGAAGAAGAGAAATTTGTTAACATCGAGTATAGATTTAAGTGTCAGGAAGTCGTTTCTGAAAGTAGTTGTATGGAGTGTAGCCATGTATGGAAGTGAAACATGGACGATAAATAGTTTGGACCAGAAGAGAATAGAAGTTTTTGAAATGTGGTGCTACAGAAGAATGCTGAAGATTAGATGGGTAGATCACATAACTAATGATAAGGTATTGAACAGAATTGGGGAGAAGAGGAGTTTGTGGCACAACTTGACTAGAAGAAGGGATCGGTTGGCAGGACATGTTCTGAGGCATCAAGGGGTCACCAATTTAGCATTGGAGGGCAGTGCGGAGGGTAAAAATCCAAAAGGGAGACCAAGAGATGAATACACTAAGCAGATTCAGAAAGATGTAGGTTGCGGTAAGTACTGGGAGATGAAGAAGCTTGCACAGGATAGAGTAGCATGGAGAGCTACATCAAAGCAGTCTCAGCACTGAAGACCACAACAACAACAACAACAAATATGCTGCTTAATCCCTGATTGGAAACATGGTTATTATGCCGTTAAAGACGGTTTCTTTGTAATGGTCTGTACTACGCAGTTTCTGAGGCTTCTCGATTAATATCGCGGAAAAGTCTCGGAATATACCTTTACAGTCTTATTTGGAATGGGACATACACGCTTGAACAATAATCTGGGAGGTGACACACTGGTGGTTGGTATGTCGTCTCGTTTGTAGACTGCATTTTCTTAATATTCTACCAAGGAGCGGTAGTCTGCCACGTGCTTGACCTATGACTGAGCATGTGTTACCGTTCCATCTCAGATCTGTACAAACTGTTACACTCACGTATTTCTGCATGTTACCTGGTTATAATTTTGAATTACTGATGATCTACTCATAGGATAATACGTTCTTTCGTTTTGTGAAGTGCATCATTTTATATTTCTGTACATTTAAACAAACTGCCAATCTTTGCACCACTTTCAAATCTTATCAAGGGCCGAATGAAGACTTCTGCCGCGCGGTATTAGCCGAGCCGTCTAAGGCGCTGCAGTCATGGACTGAGCGGCTGCTCCCGGCGGAGGATCGAGTCCTCCCTCGAACATGGGTGTGTGTATTTGTCCTTAGGATCATTTAGGTTAAGTAGTATGTAAGCTTAGGGACTGATGGCCTTAGCAGTTGAGTCCCATAAGATGTCACACACATTTGAACATTTTTGAAGACCTGTGCAGCTTCTTCAGACTGTACTTATTACAGATCACTGCATCATCTGCGAACAAACTGAGGTTACTATTGCAACATTTTGAAATATTATCAAGATCTGACTGTATATACCTACATATTCTATCAGGCAGTACCTCCATGTACAGAGCGCTCCTGAAAGGATGGGCAGTATCGAGAGAACGATCATTCGAAGCAAAATAGTTTAATAAGCATGGGCTCTAAAATGCGCACATGAAGACTATGAGCACTTGTTCATCTTCGCTACTAAGCAACATATCTTGTCTTCTGAACAAGTGCTCGTAGTTCTTATGGTATGCATTTTAGTCCTCATTTTTAATAGACAACTTTTGCTTCGAATGATCGCTTTCGTCATACCCGTGAATATTGACCATTCCTCCTGGGACAACGTGTAGATAACTTCATCATTTGTGAAAAGCCTGAGGAAATATGAAAATACGCCACACATTACTACTACAAGTGTCAATGACGTTCCATCGAAGGTAAGATGGCGTGCGCCCGCATCTCGTGGTCGTGCGGTAGCGTTCTCGCTTCCCACGCCCGGGTTCCCGGGTTCGATTCCCGGCGGGGTCAGGGATTTTCTCTGCCTCGTGATGGCTGGGTGTTGTGTGCTGTCCTTAGGTTAGTTAGGTTTAAGTAGTTCTAAGTTCTAGGGGACTGATGACCATAGATGTTAATTCCCATAGTGCTCAGAGCCATTTGAACCCAAGATGGCGTGTCATCCAAATCAAGAAAATCTTAATATAGTCAGAAAGTTCACTTGATACTCAATACGATCTTATTTGCGGTAATAAGCGTAGGTGTGGGACTGAGACAAATGCTTTCAGACAGTCAGGAAATACTTCTTGTAACGGACTGCCTCGAATCGTGGATTTAAAAAAAGGCGGGTTAGATTTCGGATGACCAATATTTTCGGAATCCAGGCTGGTGGACATGGGTATCATTCTGTTCGATATACTTCTTCATATTCGAGCTCAGATTATGTTCTAGGATTCCAAAACACATGTATGCCGATGACGTTGGACGACCGTGTTGTATGTAACGCTGTTGCCCTTCTTGAAGACAGGTGTGACTTGTGGTTTCTTTTTTCTTTTTTTTTCGGTAAATGGGCACAGCTCTTACTTCAAGGAATCTATCATATAACACGGATAAAACTAACATTAATTCAGCTAGAAATTCCATATAGAATTTTCCAGGGATCCTAGCGCGCCATGGAGCGTTGTTTAATTTTAGCGATTTCAGTCCCTGAAACTAATATCATTTTAGCAGTGATGCGAAGAAATCTGGAATGGAACATCTGTATTTTTATTAGTGAAGGAACATTTGAAAACGGAAGGTCAGTATCCTTGCTTTCGCTTTGGACCCTAAAAAATGGTTAAAATGGCTCTAAGCACTATGGGACTTAACATCTGAGGTCATCAGTTCCCTAGACTTAGAACTACTTAAACCTAACTAACCTAAGGACATCACACACATCCATGCCCGAGGCATGATTCGAACCTACGACGGTAGCAGCAGCGCGGTTTCGGACTGAAGCGCCTAGAACCACTCGGCCACAGCGGCTGGCTGTGACCCTCAATTTCAGTTTCTGTTTCTGAACACTAGCTTCGGTGCACTGATAGACTTTATATATGAAAAGAATTTCATCGGGTATCGTGTAAGATCTTTCTATAACATTTCGCTATAGTAGTTAGTGAAGCTTTCATGCCTTCCCGTCTTGACAGACAAACGAGTTTTATTCTGCATGTTTCTGACTATGTGTCACCTCCTTGTTTTGTCCCTACCATTCAGAAATCGACGTTTCTTCAGAGGTTTGTTTACGGCGAGTGTTTCAGTAGGAGGTTCCCTGTCGTCATGAACGGCTCTACTTGATGTATAGCAGTCCAGCATATGGTCAACTATTTTTTTTAAATTGATCCATAATTATTGTACATTAAGGACACCCAGTGATAAGGCAAATGAGCAGTGCTGTTGCAGGCCAACATTAAGCTCTCACCTGGCTGCACTATTCCACCACTATCTGAGCAGGAGGAGGGATAAGAAGTGAAAACTACGGAAGTGCACATTTAGATGGCAATGTAGTCGAACTGCATATGACTTGCTTTAATATTTCATAATTCTCAAGAAGATAGGCCAGGAATAAATTTACAGAATATGCAATTATTTTGGAAAACTGACATATAATATAATTTTTATCTGGTACATACTGTCAGGATGCAAGAGACACAAAAAGTATCATAGATTTTAGTACTAAGTTTGCCTTGTAACTATAACTTATTTAGTACACATACAGGGATGGAAAAAAGTGCGTGGTGTGTAATTCACTCCGTATGTTCTTATTTTTGCTCCCGCTCTCCATTGTCCTTCATAAATTCAACAACAGCAGATTAAATACCGAAAAATTTCTCCGTCATGCCCATTGAGTTACCAAGTGTACTTTGCAGTAACATATAGTCTGCATACTCTTCGTTCGATTCCGTCGAAAACCAATCTCCATTTTAAATATATTACTGCCTTTTATTTTATTGAAAATGTTTAACCTCATATACTCTGGTGTTTGAGAATAAAGTTTTAAATGATGTGTTGGAAGTTTGAAGTTATCTCTGTGGTGAGTGCTGTAGTTGTGGTCAAAGCGGAAAGTGTCTAGTGTATGTTGATTTCTATATAGAAACACCACCATCTCATATATGTAAAGTGAGGGGATAGATAGTATTTTTAAATTTTTTAACAGTGGTCGACAGGATTCCCGTTTTTTTGCAACACACATGTTTCTAATTACTTTCTTTTGTAATACTAGGAGCCTAGTGACATTTGCTGAATTTCCCCAGAAGATTACGCCATAACGAATAACTGACTCAAAGTAGCAGTGATAAACTAGCTTTCTGGTATCCATGTTTGTGGCACCTGACAAAATACACGTTGCAAATGCTAAGTTGTTCAGTTTATTTGCTACGTAATCTATGTGTACCTTCCAATTTAAATTTTTGTCAAGATTTAGACCTAAGAACTTCACATGGTTTGCTTCTGTGATATCCTGATCATTGCAAGTTATCTTTATTTCACTCCTTTTACTAATTTAGCTTCAAATTGCATCATTTTGGTTTTAGTTACATTTAGTTTTAGTCCATTTTGATAGAACCAAGATTCAAGTTTTTCTAAAGTATTTTTGGCTTTTTCTGGAATATTTTCAGATACCTCATTTTCAATTAGAACTGATGTATCATCAGCAAATAAGACTGAATGAACATCAATAGTAAGTGGTAGGTCATTTACATAAAAAAGAAACAGATAGGGACTCAATATCGAACCTTGTGGGACTCCTTGGGGAACTGTTTTCCAGTCTGATGAATAATTGGTTCCATTTGAAGTTAAAATTACTCTTCGTTTACTACCTGACAGGTAAGAGCTAAACCATTTTAAAGCAGTGTCTCTGATTCCATACATCGGTAATTTGTGGAGGAGTAATGCATGGTTCACTGAATCAAAAGCTTTAGTCAGATCACAGAATGTACCTGTGACCTTTCTACCTTTATCTAACGTGGAGCATATTTTTTGGATAAACTCATTTATAGCATTTACAGTGCTTTTACCCTGTTTGAATCCGAACTGGTTTTTAAAAATTACATCATTTACAGTAAGAAAGTTATTAATTTGTTTTGCTGCAATCTTTTCAAATGCTTTAGAGAAGACTGGCAAGAGAGAGATAGGGCGGTAATTCCCCATATCTTCTGTCAATCCTTTCTTGAATAGAGGTTTGATCTCACCATATTTCAATACCTCTGGAAAGCACCCCTGTTCAAAAGATTGATTTATAATAGTTGACAGTGGTTGGGAAATAATATCATACACATACTTGATTACAGATGTTGTTATTTCATCCCACCCATGTGAGGTTTTGTTTTTTAGAGACAATATTTCCTTTTCCACATCCCTTTGGGTGATTTTTTCAAATTGTTTAAAAGATGTGTTCTGGCTGTTTTCCAAATTTGTGATGCCCTGATAGAACGTCATATCCACATCTGATCTTACTACATTTAGGAAGAATTCATTGAAACAACTTGACATCTGAACAGGGTTTACTATAATTTCATTTTCATGTCTAATTTTCAAAATCTCATGAATTTTTACTTTGGCTCCTAGTTCAGACTGAACAACTGACCACACTGCTTTTGTCTTATTTCTGTGTTCTCGTATGAATTTATTATTTGCATTTTTTTAGCTGCCACTACAACTTTCCTAAATACAGCTTTATACTGTTTGACATAAACTTTCTTTTGCTTATATCTACGAGGCAATGATTCATTAAATACCTCTAAGAAACAATTTAAGAATTTGTCATAGTTTATCGAGCTTGAACTATTGTAGTATACAGGTCCAGCTTATTATACTTAATTTACTGTGGAATAAATCCATTTTACTTTTACTGAGATCCTGTTTTATACACACTTCTGGAGGCTTTAGGTTATTTGCTTTTGGGAGCTCAATAAACAGAGCTGAGTGATCTGAAATACTGAAGTCTAAGCAGTATTTGTGCTTATTTCCACTGTCAAATTTGTAGTTAGTAATAATATTATCAATGCAGGTCACTGATCTGTTGTTTTCCCTAGTGCCTTCAGAAAAATTTAGCTTGAAACCAGATTTCTGAATCAAGTCACGAAATTTTGTGGAATCATTACTTTCAACTAAGACATTTAAGTTGAAGTCTGCTGCTATAACAACTTTTTTCTTACTTTCTTTCTGGAGTTTTTCCAGGAGGCATTCGAATTTGGCACATCCAGGAGTTCTGTAGATTGCTATAACCAGTGCATTCAGATCACTTAGTTCTACAGAGCAACTTTCAAACACGCTCTCTTCATTTAAATAATTAAAACTATCTCTTACTGTATAACTTACGGAAGAATTGACAAGAATGCAGGAGCCTCCACGAGATTTGCTTATTCTACAAAAGCCGGCAGCTACCTTAAAATTATTAATGCTATTTAGTACTTTTATACTATCTTCTGTTAACCAGTGTTCATTTAGGCAGATTATTTTAATATTTACGGATTCTGAAAGCAGAATTTTTAGTTCGTCAATTTTTGAGAATTTAAGATTTGGTAGTTCTGCCCCTAAGCCATTTATATTCCAGTGCATCAATAGATCATTTTTGCTTTTAGTTATTTCATGTGAATCTTTTGTTTGGTACCTAAACTTTTTATTTTCAGTTTGAATTTTTTCTTTGTCACCCCTATCAGAATGAATTAGTTTCCCTTGCTTCTTAGGACTTTACAAACGTTTTACAGATAGGCAGTTCATCATGAGGCTGGCAAATTAAACTTTGAAATGTTTGAGAGTGACAGTTTAGTACCAAATAGTTTCTTTAAAATCGTTTCAGAATGATCAAAGATCGGACGTCCTGCTGTTCAAGCAGCCCTGCCAGATTTCACACCGAATAGGACTGGCATTATACTGTGGTCACCTGCTGATGCGCACAGCACACAGTGGCAACTACACTTCCCTCCACTTGTTCCGTACTGAACTGTCAAAAGTAGCAACTTATTTTAAACATACTATAATGCTCATGACCATTATAGCATGTACTTAATACAAAGCTGATTTGCATCCTTGTAGTGATGCTACTAGCACCACTCTTAAGTAATTGGCTTGAAATTTGCACAGAGATAATCTTTCAGATGTAGAAACACACCTACCAACTTTTGTTTCTGTTGGCCAACCCCTTCTTGGTGTTGTGATTTTTTTCCCTGTCAGCATAGGAAGTTTTCAGAAAAGGCATTCAATAATGTTTCACATGATGTCTTGTCGTGCCCACCACTAACAAAAATTTAATTATCCCAATTGATTGTTATATGATCAAACTCTCCTCTGATGTCTTTAGTATGATCAAGGAGCTTAAATCCTAGCGAACTGGGATTTTCTCCAAGTTTTTCAGTTACAGCATGAAGGGAATATGGATCCAATTTGTTCCAATATTACACTGATACTTCCATGTCTACTATAGCTGATGTTATCTGGACCAAATACAGAGTCACCTAATCTAAAAAAAAAGCCTTGTGTGCACCCCATAATATCACAGCTTCTGTTACTTAAATAACATGGACAGGGTTGTGTAACTCAGGATTTCATGTAAACTCAGGATTTCACTTAAACAAGTGGGAAATTGTGATATACACAAAGGAAACCAAACATCATCATCATGTTCCTGATATCAGCTGACAGCATGTGCAATGTGTGGGGTGGATAGCATTGAGAAACACTTTTTATGTTATGAAACAATGTATTCACAGGAATTTATAAAGAAAATATCTACATCTACATCTAATTTCTGCAAACAACCATGAGGTGCTTGGCAGAGGGAATGTCCAATTGTACCAACCATTAGGGTTTCTTCCTATTCCATTCATGTATGGAGCACAGGAAGAATGATTGTTTGAATGCCTCTGTGTGTGCAGTAATTATTCTTATCTTATCTTCACAAAACCTATGTGAGTGATACATAGTGTGTTGTAGTATATCCGCAGAGGAATCATTAAAGCTTGTTCTTGAAACTTTGTTAATAGACTTTCTTCAGATAGTTTACATCTGTCTTCAAGAGTCTGCCAGTTCAGTTGCTTCAGTCTCTCTGTGACACTCCCCCACAGATTAAACAAACCTGTGGCCATTTGTACTGCCCTTCTCTGTATATGTTCAATATTCCCTGTTATGCCTCTATGGCATGGTCCCAAACACTAGACCAATATTCTATAACCAGTCACATGAGTAATTTGAAAGCAATCTCCTTTGTAGACTGAGTGCACTTCCCCAGTATTCTACCAATAAACTGAAGTCTACCACCTGCTTTACCCACGACTGAACCTATGTGATCATTCCATTTGATATTCATATAAAGTGATACATCTGGATATTTGTATGAGTTGGCTGATTCCGACAGTGACTCACTGATATTATAGTCATAGAATATGACATTTTCTCATTTTGTGAAGGGCAAAATTTTACATTTCTGAACATTTAAAGCAAGTTGGCAATCTCTGTACTACATTCAAATCTTGACAAGATCTGACTGAATATTGATGCACTGCATCATCTGCAAAAAGCGTTAATATTGTCTGCAAGGTCACTAATATACAACATGAAGAGCTAGGGTCGCAACACACTTCCCTGGGGGACACCTGAAGTTACTTCTACATCTGACAGTGACTCTCCATCAAAGATAACATGCTGTGTTCTCACAACCAAAAAGTCCTCAATCTGGTCACAAATTTCAGTTGATACCCCATATGATCATACTTTTGACAAAAAGCATACATACAGTACTGAGTCAAATGCTTCTTTGAAATTAAGAAACACTCCATCTAGCTGGTTGCTTTGATCCAAAGTGTTCAGCATGCCATGTAAGAAAAGTGTGAATTGGGTTTTATACGGTTGTTTTTCCAGAATCCATGCTGGCTGGTATTGAGGAGATCATTCTGTTCGAGATACCTCATCATGTTTGAGCGCAGAACATGTTCTAAGATTCTTCAACAAGTTGATGTCAAAGGATATTGGACAGTAGTGGATCACTTCTACTACCCATCTTGTAATGGGTGTGACCTGTACCTATTTACAAGAATGGGGCATCGTTGTCTGTTCAAGGGATCTATGATAGAATATAGCCAGAACAGGGGCTAACACAGCTTCATATTCAGTATAGGATGTGACAGGGTTTCCAGTACAACCTGGAGCTTTGTTCAATTTTAATGATTTCAGCTGTTTCTCAACACCACTGACACTAATACGTACTTCAGTTATCTTTTCAGTGGTACAATGATTTAATTGGGGCAATTCTCCTGGGTTTTCCCTTGTAAAGGAACATTTGAAAATGGGGTTAAGCATTTCAGCTTTTGCTTTGCTGTCCTCAATTTCAGTTCCTCTCATTCACTAGGGACTGGATACTAACTTGGTGCCACTAACAGCCTTTACATATGACCAACATTTCTTTTGATTTTGTTAAATATCATTTGAAAATAGTCACTGAAGGCATCACACATTGCTCTCTTGACAGCCAAACACATTTCATTCAGCATCTTGCTATCTATAGCCCTATGCTTTATTTTACACTTGTTATGCAGTAATCTCTGTTTCTTTAGAAGTTTCTTTACAGTGGTGTTCCCTTTATGAACTGTTGTACTGAGTACATATCTATTCAGTGTGTGGTCAACTATCCATTTAAACTTGAGCCAGAGTTCCCCTACATGCTCCTGACCTGTGTTGAAAGTTTCAAGTTCCTCATTGAGATCTGACACTACTGTTTTTTTTTTATCTAAATTGCTGAACATATATATCTTTCTGCTTGTTCTAGTTGTTCTTTGTACTTTGGTAATCATTGTTGCCACAACCACATCATGGTCACTAATACCAGTTTTGATGTGGACATCCTCAAAGACATCAGGTCTACTTGCCATTAGATCCAGCATATTTCCATCATGAGTGGGTTTCCTAACTATACGATGCAGATACTTTTCAGAGAAGGCATTTAGTAATGTTTATCAGGATGTCTTATTGTGCCCATGACTGACAAGACTGTAATTTTCCCAATTACTGGTTGCATGAATGAAGTTTTCACCAATGATTACCATATAACTGGCAACCTACATACAAGTGAACTGAGGTTTTCTCTAAAACTTTTGGTTACATCAGGAGATGAGTCCAATAGGCAATAGCTGGATCCATTACCATCTTATGACCACCCCGATACTGAATCTTGTCCAAAAAATCTCACATGAAGCTTCAATTTCTATTTTGGTGAATTTGAGTTTCTTGTCTACTGCGACAAATACACCACCTCCATTTCCCATTTGCCTATCCTTTTGGTATACACTTAAATCTTCATCACATATCTCACTGCTATCAGTCTCAGGCTTCAACCAACAGACTCATACAGTAGAGATAAACCGAATGAGGTTGATCTTTTGTTAAAAGACTGGCCTGGTACTTGAAAGTACTCTAATGCTTATCAGGTTGTCCTGATTTAAATTTTCTACTTGTTCCCTAAATTTCTTCAGAAAATGTTGGGAAGACTCATACTATAAGGCCATGATAAACTAGCCCTATTAATATGTAAATACTTGTATGTATTATTTATGTCTTTCTGTTTAATCTATAAAATCTTGACAAATCTGATAAAAGTAATCCATATATGAATAAAACTACAAAATAACAACTCTATTACTGTGACTTGAGCCATCTTTGTAATCAGTCAGTACTTATACCCTATTTCCTTACAGACTTAAATACACTATAGTAATACCAGTCTATAAAACTGGGGATAAGCCACCATTAATTACAGACCAACAATACTTCTTCTTCCTGAGCAGAAGTTTTAACTGCTTCTCATTTTAACTTTTCAGATGATTCCCCACAAAAAAGTAGTGCAAAACCTCATCATCATCATAATCATCATCATTGTTTAAGACTGATTATGCCTTTCAGCGCTCAGTCTGGAGCATAGCCCCCTTATAAAATTCCTCCATGATCCCCTATTCAGTGCTAACATTGGTGCCTCTTCTGATGTTAAACCTATTACTTCAAAATCATTCTTAACCGAATCCAGGTACCTTCTCCTTGGTCTGCCCCGACTCCTCCTACCCTCTACTGCTGAACCCATGAGTCTCTTGGGTAACCTTGCTTCTCCCATGCGTGTAACATGACCCCACCATCTAAGCCTGTTCACGCTGACTGCTACATCTATAGAGTTCATTCTCAGTGTTTCTTTGATTTCTTCATTGTGGATACCCTCCCGCCATTGTTCCCATCTACTAGTACCTGCAATCATCCTAGCTACTTTCATATCCGTAACCTCAACCTTGTTGATAAGGTAACCTGAATCCACCCAGCTTTCGCTCCCATACAACAAAGTTGGTCGAAAGATTGAAAGGTGCACAGATAACTTAATCTTGGTACTGACTTCCTTCTTGCAGAAGAGAGTAGATCATAGCTGAGTGCTCACTGCATTAGCTTTGCTACACCTCACTTCCAGTTCTTTCACTATGTTGCCATCCTGTGAGAATATGCATCGTAAGTACTTGAAACCATCCACCTGTTCTAACTTTGATCCTCCTATTTGGCACTCAATCCGTTTATATTTCTTTCCCACTGACATTACTTTCGTTTTGGAGATGCTAATCTTCATACCATAGTCCTTACATTTCTATCTAGCTCTGAAATATTACTTTGCAAACTTTCAATCGAATCTGCCATCACAACTAAGTCATCCGCATATGTGAGACTGCTTATTTTGTGTTCACATATCTTAATCTCACCCAGCCAGTCTTTTGTTTTCAACATATGATCCATAAATAATATCAACAACAGTGGAGACAGGTTGCAGCCTTGTCTTACCCCTGAAACTACTCTGAACCATGAACTCAATTTACCGACAACTCTAACTGCTGCCTGACTATCCATGTAAAGACCTTTAATTGCTTGCAAAAGTTTGCCTCCTATTCCATACTCTTGTAGAACAGGCAATAACTTCCTCCTAGGAACCAGGTCATATGCCTTTTCTAGATCTATAAAGCATAGATACAATTCCCTGTTCCATTCATAACACTTCTCCATTATTTGCCATAAGCTAAAGATCTGGTTCTGACAACCTCTAAGAGGCCTAAACCCACACTGATTTTCATCCTATTGGTCCTCAACTAATACTCGCACTTTCCTTTCAACAATACCTGAGAAGATTTTACCCACAATGCTGATTAAAGAGATACCTCTGTAGTTGTTACAATCTTTTCTGTTTCCATGTTTAAAGATTGGTGTGATAACTGCTTTTGTCCAGTCTGATGGAACCTGTCCCGACTCCCAGGCCATTTCAATTATCCTGTGTAGCCATTTAAGACCTGACGTTCCACTGTATTTGATGAGTTCTGACTTAATTTCATCCACCCCAGCTGCTTTATTGCACTGCAGTCTATTGACCATTTTCTCCACTTCCTCAAATGTGATCCTATTTCCATCATCATTCCTATTCCATTCTACCTCGAAATCTGAAACATTACTGATCGTATTTTCACCTACATTGAGAAACTCTTCAAAATATTCCCTCCACCTGCCCAAGGCATCCACAGGATTCACCAGCAGTTTTCCTGACCTGTCCAAAATAATTGTCATTTCCTTCTTATCTCCCTTTCGAAGGCTGCTAATTACACTCCAGAATGGTTTTCCAGCAGCTTGACCCATAGTCTCCAACCCGTTTCCAAAGTCTTCCCAAGATTTCTTCTTGGATGCTGCAATTATCTGTTTGGCTTTGTTTCTTTCTTCAACATAACTTTCTCTGTCTACCTGAGTTCTAGTATGTAGCCATTTTTTATACGCCTTCTTTTTCCTTTTACAGGCTGCCTTGACTATGTCATTCCACCAAGCTGTTTGCTTCATCCTACTTTTACACACTACTGTTCCAAGACATTCTTTAGTCACTTCTAGTACTGTGTCCCTGTACCTTGTCCATTCCTTTTCCAATGACTGTAATTGACTACATTCAACTAACTGGTACCTTTCTGAGATCGCTGTTATGTACTTGTGCCTGATTTCCTTATCCTGAAGTTTCTCCACTCTTATCCTCCTACATATGGACCTGACCTCCTGCACTTTCGGCCTCACAATCCCAATTTCACTGCAGATTAAATAATGATCAGTGTCATCAAAGAATCCCCTGAATACACGTGTGTCCCTCACAGCCTTCCTGAATTCCTGATCTGTTATTATATAGTCAATGACAGATCTGGTTCCCCTGCCTTCCCAAGTATACCGGTGAATGTTCTTATGTTTAAAAAAGGGGTTTGTGATTACTAAGCCCATACTGGCACAGAAATCCAGGAGTTGTTTCCTGTTCCTGTTGGCCACCATATCCTCTCCAAATTTACCCATAACCTTTTCATACCCTTCTGTTTGATTTCCAATCCTGGCGTTAAAACCACCCATGAGCAGAACACTGTCCTTGTCCTTTACTCTAACAACTACATCACTGAGTGCCTCATAAAAACTATCCATCTTATCTTGATCTGCCCCTTCATAATGCGAATATACTGACACAATCCTAATTTTCTTGCTAGACACTGTCAAATCTATCCACATCAGTCATTCGTTTACATACCTTATTGCAACTATGCTGGGTTCCATTTCTTTCCTGATGTAAAGCCCTACACCCCAGTGTGCTATTCCTGCTTTGACTCTTGACAGGTAGACCTTGTATTCTCCTACTTCCTCTTCTTTCTCACCCCTTG
Source organism: Schistocerca piceifrons (assembly GCF_021461385.2). Classification (NCBI taxonomy): domain Eukaryota; kingdom Metazoa; phylum Arthropoda; class Insecta; order Orthoptera; family Acrididae; genus Schistocerca; species Schistocerca piceifrons. Next base: position 153,119,452 of record NC_060145.1, read on the forward strand.
CCCGAATGTCACTAACAGCTAAAACGTCCAGCCCCATCTTACTTGCAGCCTCTGCCAGCTCTACCTTCTTCCCAGAGTAGCCCCCATTGATATTAATAACTCCCCATCTCATTACCATTTGTTAGCCAAGTCGTACCTTAGGAGTCCCTGGTTTGTCAGTTAGAGGTGGGACTCCGTCACCTCCAAAGGTCCGAGCCATTTGATCTGATTGTTGCCAGCATCATATTTAAAGTACCAGGGAAGCAGGTTGCTAGCCTTACTTGCCCCGAGTCCCATTGGGTTTTACCCCTAACGGTTGAGGGACTAACCAGTGGATTTGGTAGTCTTTGCCATATGAGCACAAAGGTGACCATGACTCAGAATATGTCTGAGATGCCCAGCCTTATTCCAAAGTAACTGGTATCCCGACTGTCGGGACCACTTACTTGGCCACTCATATGTTGCCCGTGGTTCATGAACTAGGACATGACTACAGGAACCCACACCATGAACCACAAGTACAAAACCTCAGATATTAAATTATGGCAGATTTAGAGAAGAAAAATTCTCCTTTTGGTGTATTCAGTAACTTTGCCAAATTGATTATAAGGACTAAAAAATGCTAGTTGGCAATGCAGAATGTTATTCCATTAATGACATCCCTTTTGCATGGATAGTCTTACTTTCATAATGAAAAACAGATATTTACATTGGCACACTGTCCCAAAAAAAGTAGTCTCAGAGTGGGGGAGATGAAATGTGGGGTCTCTCTGATGTTAACTGCTGGACCTACTCTTATTCTGAAACTAGAGACATTATCTTCCATTGATTTAAAAGGATTATTCAAAAACTGTAACATTTAGTGCCAACACAAGTGAGCTAACCAAGAGCTCAAATACAGCCTTACTACATACACTTCAGGTGATAACTGAACAGATCAGTATATGTTTCACAGCTAACATTTAAGCCTCAAACTCATAAAGACTCTTGTTGTGTTACATGAGACAAGCATTGACACAAATGAGACAATATCTTCTGCACCAAAGAAAGATTCTTTATCCGTTGCTGAGAACTGCACTATTTGAGGAGTTCTCTTGTAAAATATACCCGCTTAGCCGTCATCCAGATGATATGTCACCTTAGTGATGTAGAGACAGAATGTGGATTTAGTCTTCCCATAGACTTTAACCACAGCAAAGTCCACTGATAATCTCAGCACAGCACAGCGAAGTCACCACCCTGGAGATCTGTATGTATGTGCTGTCACTGCCCATATCATACTTGAATAGGTTTTCTGGATAGTCAATACTTTCACCTAGTGACAATCTGAAATCTGATTTGCTAGGGGACTCTCCTCTCTTTATTTGGTGTGGATGTGAGGACAGTAGATTTAAGACTCCAGCCAGTATGTTTACTTTTATCATATGCTGAAACTGCAGCTGTAGATTGTTGAATATCATTTGAAGGCCAAGATTGAGAATGTTCAAATTTATGATTGGAGGGCAAAGAGGTAGGTTCAGAGATTTCTGCAGTTGCTCATCCATATTACTTTCTGGATCAGAAGCTCTGGCTGTTTCTTTAAGGAGAGCATCATTACCATTCTTGCTCAGCCTGTCTTAAAACACAATGAGTTGTTGTACATCAGGATCATTCATGTCAGCTACATCTCTGTCCTCTTGGTCTGTCACTACAGCTGGCAAGAATACTTCTTTGATGAAAATACTGGCACCAACAGGGAAAATTTCTGTCACTCTGAACCCTTCAGTGGCCTTTTCCACAGTCACAGACTTCTGAAAAGCTTGATTTACCGGGTCAGCAATAAGATACCCATTAAATGCCTGACCAGAGTGTAATACTATCCATTGATCACACAAGGCATCACAATAACTCTTAAAAGATGTGAAGAAGTTCTGGTCAACAGGCTGCAGTTTGTGACTTCCATGTGGTGGCAGAATGAGCATTTGAAGTTTGTTACATTTTTCTCAGGTGATTGCTTCTAGGGAAATGTGTGAGATATGGTTATCTAATATCAGCAAGACTGGGTTCTCTTGGTGTACTTCCTGAAGCACTTCACATACACAGGAAATATGTCTTTGTTCATGTAACCTAAGATGATTTCCTGTGGCACTCATACTGCACGTAACAGTCACTGTTTTGCCTTGCTCAGCTGAAACCTTTTTTGACAACTTTCTTTTGTCTACAGAAACAATATGTTTACTGTATTCTTTGGGACTATCTGAATACCTGTTTAATCCATATTATATATCCAGTTTGGTAGAAAATCATACTTTAAAATGGTTTATATCAAAGTGTGGAAATACGGAGGTATCTGTTATTTACTGAAAGGCATTGTCTGAGTGATACAGGTGGACATTTGACTCAATGAATCTCAGTATTCTCCTAGATAAATTGAAATTTTATGGTGTTTATGGTATAGCCAACCAGTGGATAATGTTATATATAACCAAAAGAATGCATAAGGTTATACTTAGTAAATGAACCACTGCAGTCTGGGGACGTATTATGACTGGGGGGAAATCACATACAGGGTTCCCCAATGCTCAATCTTATGTCCACTTAGCCGAGCAGTCTAAGGTGCTGCAGTCACGGACTATGCAGCTGGTTCCGGCGGAGGTTCGAGTCCTCCCTTTGGCATGGGTGTGTGTGTTTGGCCTTAGGATACTTTAGGTTAAGTAGTGTGTAAGCTTAGGGACTGATGACCTTAGCAGTTAAGTCCCATAAAATTTCACACACATTTGAACATTTTATGTCCACTATTGTTCCTCATATATGTAAACAATCTTCCACCTGATATACAACAAGCAGAATGAGTTCTTTTTGCAGATGACACTAATATTGTAATTAATCCAAGCACACATACGGAAACACAAGAAATGGTAAACAATGTTCTTAAAAGTATCATTGACTGGTTTTCTGTGAATGGTTTCACCCTCAATTTTAGAAAGACACTACATATTCAGTTTTGCACATCTAGGGGTACTACACCAATTATAAGTGTAACACATGCTGAAGAAATCATAAATAGGGCAAGGAAGTTTAGAGACTTTAAAGTCAGGCCATAAAACCTCCAATCTAGGTCTTTGTAGTGTTTGACCATTTCCCGTTCTTCCTCTGGCGTGAGTATGTGTTTGAAGTGACCTAGAGATGCAACACCTCTTCCACTTTCAATCACTTCTGAATTTTGGATTCATCATAACCAAGTGTGCAACCAATTTTCCTGAAAGACATGCCATTTTCCTTCATCAGTTACTCCTCGATGCCCATATCAGTAGCTTCAGCCTCAGATTCTTTTGTTTCTAGTTCCTAAAATGGACAGAAAAAAGTGTTAGAATCATGTCCACAAAGACCTTTGCCCCATTAACTCTGAGGGCTTTTGCCCCAAATGCAACAGTTAATTTTCATTACAAATTCTCACAAAACACCAATAGAAACTGACCTAGTGTCATGCCACAACTTTACCTCATAGTCCTACATTTTCCATGAAGTTTTGGGATTATATACAGATTTCATAAACTTCTTGACATAGTATTTCAACTGACAACCATTCAACCATCTTCGGGCGAGTGTTTGGTAATGAAGATTGCTAGTTCAGATCACTAACAGAGACACATGTGCAAAGACAACTACTACATGAGCAACCTCTGTCAAGCTTTGTGCTCTCTTTGACTATTGCTCCATCTATGGTGTGAAAACAAATGGTTAATCATGATCCCACATGAACACTCTTGTCAGAATGCACAATCACAGAGACAAAATTAATAAAATTAACTGGTGCAAGGCATGTCATTATTCGTAACATTTTTCCTTTCTGATGACATTAAAGACATCAGCGGTTCCTATATCTTATCCAGTTGAAAGCCACCATCATGATTAATAAGATCTTCTACCAAATGTATTTCCACTGATTCTTTAATAATTGAGTCCCAGAAGGATCTCAATGAGGCCAAGATTTCTATGGCAGAATAATCCTTGGAATATGGAATGTTCTGTTGAGCAAGGACAAAGCCAGGATTGTATTAAAGCAAAGGGTGGGGGGGGGGGGGGGTGTTGGGTCCGATTTGTGAAAGAGGATCTTAAAAAGACTCACGTTTTTCATTAACTCTGAAAATTTCCAGAAAGATGATGTACCATTTTACTTGACAATGAACTTGGGAGTTTTCAATAAGTGGTGATATAATCTCATTACTGGGGAGTGCTGTAGTTTGATAAACTGAGAAAAGTCATTTTCCTATCTGCTTTCACCTGCATGAGTAATTTAATGCTTGTCTTCTTTCAATCTGGAATTAAGGTGAGGAACTGATCAGGAGTGGATGAGTGCTAATTTTTGGGGCATTGGGATTATTAATGTTAGGGCTTTAGAGTAAAGAGATCACTGTTCAACAGAAAAGCTAGAACAATTTCTAGCGGTGAAAATGCAAAGGATCTGCAATTATTCAAGCGTGCACTTTCCCAAATTTCCTCATTTAAGTATGCATCTATCACTTTTTGCAATGTAAGAAAGATCATTTTCTGCATTAAATATCGTCCCAACAGACAAAATCATGAGCCTAAAGGAGGAGAATTTGGATTATTATTTATTTATCACATGGCTTTTGTGTTGGCAGTCTCCAAATAGATGCTCGGCTTACCTTTGATGCAGCTCTTTCCAGTTACGCAGAGGGACTGCATCTTTAAAGGAATAGGAATATGCCATGAAAGAGAGGCATTTGGAAGGAACTGGCTGTGGTCTGTAGTAAGAGACCAAGTCTGGCATTTTCCTGAATTGAAAATGGGAAATCACAGAAAACAATTTTCAAGGTTGCCGACTGATGGATCCAATCCACCTCACCTCCTGAACCCACGTATTGTTAGCACAGCAATTCAACATGCAGAGCTACTGCAAACTGGTGAATAATTTGGAAAAATAGGTTGTTGTACATTGTTTTAAAATAAAATAAGTAACGACAAAAGACAGAATTTTGACACTGCATGTTTTTCCTTTACTTGTGCATGTTTAGTCATTTATTTTATGATTTAATTGTGCAGAGAGTTGCCGGCTTCAGTTATTATAGTATTACAAGAGTGTAAACAGATTTTGGACAAAAGGCAGAGGGATGAGCATATAGTTGGCTCTGCCAAATTCAAGCAGTCTGCTGAAAAAAATCTTTTAGTAACAAACAAACTATAGAACATGCTGTCCTCACATACTGCTTCCACACTCTACAAACACCTCCCCATTGTTCCATATCATAGCTGAGTACCATCCTGGTGACCAGATTGGTCAATATTTTGCCATCTGGGCTTCTAATAGTAGGATATTGAACAAATTTTTAAAGGAAATACAACCATCACCATTTGGGCGATATTTCTGTTGATTGACACAATTTTTTGGTCACACAGACAAATTCACTGATTTTAATTTAATCCTTTTTGTGATGAAATTTACCACTCCACTGCCATGTGAAAAACTGAAGTTCTACCAGCCCCCAAATAATGATTCCTGTGCTAACATTGAACTGCTGTAGATAGGCAAATAGGCTATTACAGTAGGGTGAACATATTTTTAACTTGCCATAACACCTGCTGTTGAATCAAAATTGGTTTTCCTCTTCTTTCTTGTTACAGACTTATCCATAATTAGAAACTATCCCAACAGCACAAAGCAATAAACATTAGCATTTACATTAGAGTCAACTACAAGTAAAAACGGAACTGATTAACAAAGCAACAACTGAGCTCAAGCAAGGCCAACAACTGGTCTTGGCTAAAAGAAGGATGGGCAATAGCTAATAGTGGTGTGGATGTATAGATAGTTTAAATATATCACTGGCCTTGTTGCCTATTGATAGTGTGTATTCCTTTTCCATTGTTTGCTTGAAAGTCAAAATATCTTCAAATTAAAAAAAAAAAAATGGTTCAAATGGTTCAAATGGCTCTGAGCACTATGGGACTTAACTGCTGAGGTTATCAGTGCTCTAGAACTTAGAACTACTTAAACCTAACTAACCTAAGGACACCACACACTTCCATGCCCGAGGCAGGATCCGAACCTACGACCGTAGCGGTCGTGCGGCTCCAGACTGTAGCGCCTAGAACCTCTCGGCCCCTCTGGCCGGCATTTAAATTCACTACATAGCAACTAGGTCATATGTAATTTCATTTAGGTGATTTGGGACAGATTTGGGGGGTGGGGGTGGAAAGGAGGTATTGAATAGGTATTGTAGGCAGGTGGAAAATGTAAATAATAATAATTGCTTGAATAATTCGAAAAATTGATTTAAAAGAATAGTTGAAAGAAATTTATAAGTAATTTATGTATCAGTACACAATCCTGGGTAAACTTTAACTGATACTAATGTCGGCAGACCTTCAAAATTAGCAAATTCAAGGTCAATATTCATAATTTGCATTACATACTAATTCACATTAATTCCATTGTGTTTAGTCTTGATTATGACAATGTCAATGCAGAATCGCTCATCCAGAATATCGCGTAAAATTCTTCTTGTCTGCTCCGAAACTCTTGATGCAGGATCTCAGCAGTGAGTGAAATGATGAACAGATAGGAGTGGATGTCTTAAATGTGCAAATCAATTTTGCTTTTCTAATAAATTTATATAGCACTTTTAATGTATGGTTAAAATACACATTTTTTAATGATGCTGGTATGACGAATCCAAGCATACATCGGTGCACTACCACTTATCGAAAGAAAAGGGTGAAGATACAGGAACTAATAAACTGAAGCGTGTATTTCTTATTGTGTTTCATACAGATCAAATCATTATACTTGTCAGAAAACAACTAGTTAATTTATATTTGGTGGGATCTATAACCCAATCTGTTTACATGTAGTTTATATATAAGAAAAGAAAAAAACGAAAAAATAATTTAATTCAATAGACATTTTCAATTTTTCACAGCCTAATGAATAGTCCATTAAATTTTGGGCATGCAGCTACATAAATAAAATTTCTACTACTGATGTTTCGATCATGTATCGTCTGACAGTCCTTAGTCACAAAAGTGACAACAAGGTGCCAGGCACAAATTATATGCTGCAACATGGCACTATGTGCCTGCGAGTTACAGATGCTGGTAAACAGCAAAGAGATGCACTTACATACATGCAGCATGTGGCGAAGGTGTACATATGTTCGATTTGCTTATCGATGTATATTCAGTGGTAATAACACCATGACGACTTCTCTGCAGTTTAATTATCTCAAGAACTGGATTACATGCTTTGTCCAAATTAAAACCAGTATCTCCATTTATTAAATTGTTAGTTAATCTAATCTCTTGAAGACAGAATCCCAAAACAAAGAGGTGGATGTTAGAAACTTCACATCACTGAAGTTCATGGCTGACTTGTCTGGCTGTGATAACTGTGTGTATCTTCGATGTTTCACACATCTCTCATGAATGGTGCATGTTGTTTGGCCAATGTATGACTTCTCACAATTTCCACAAGGAATCTGATACACACACACCTTACATAGCAGTAAATCATCCTTTACAGAACCAACCAAGAGATGCCAGAAGATCACCTTAACACAGTGTTTCTTGAGAGTAAAGCCTGCCTTTGAGGAAAGAGCACCCACATATGACAAAAATGCACTTGATCTATAGGAAATGCTATCTTCTTCCCCATCACATACCTGCACTCTAGGTTTTACATTGAATGCTCAATGAATTTGTTGTGGAGAAAATCCATTCACTTTAAAAATGCTCTTGAGGTATCTGAGCTCTTCTTGCAAACTATCTCTTTATTGGATAGACAATAGACAGTGTGCCCAAAGCAGTAAGGTTTTAAGGAAGCCTATGGTCTGCGAAGGGTGATGGCAGCCACTGGCAAGTAGATAAGGATTTGCATGTATAGGTGTACAATATACGACATGTCCAAATGTACTGTCAACTTTACAGGGAACGACAACATCCAAAAAGGGGAGGCAGACATCTTTCTCAGTTTCCATAGTAAATTTGATACTAGCATGGATACAATTTATATTCTCAAGAAATCGATGTAATTCATCCATCACGTGCAGCCATACTACAAATGTGTCATCCGAGTACCTCCAAAAGACCACTGGTTTAAAACCTGCTGAGTCCAATACCTTGTCCTCAAAGTCTTCCATGAATAAATTAGCTAACAGATGGGAGAGTGGGCTTCCCATAGCAGCTCCATCAATCTGCTCGTAAAATTCACCATTACATTGAAAATAAGATAACAAAAGTGGATGTTCAAATAAGACAGTGATGTTCTTATCAAAATGTTGGCCAATAAGTGATAAAAGAGTCCTTTAAAAGTACCTTGGTATATGATGATATGAGTACATCCGCACTATTTAGCCTGACATTGCTGAGTCTCTGATTAGAATCCCTAGAATTATGAATGTGGTGACTACATTTTCCTACCAAAGGTTTTAATAAGGAAGCTAAATATTTGGCAAAAAAATACATTGGTGAACTAATGGTGCTCATTATAGGCCTCATAGACAGATCCTCTAGACACTCATCCTTACCCATCTTGTGTACTTTAGGAAGACCGTAAAATGTCGGTGGGAACTGCACCTCACACTTTTAAACTTATGACATCCTTTGGTAGTGATGAATCATTCAGGAAGGCAGCATTCCTTATTGACACCTTGTTGGTAGGATCTTTGTTAGTCTTCTGGTATGCACCAGAACTAAGTAAACCACATATCTTTTCCTTAAAGACTTCTTCAGGCAAAAGGATGGTACCTTTACCTTCATCAACATGCAAGATGACTGTGTCAGTATCCTCACACAACTTGTGTATCACAAATCTCTCTTCTTTCGAAACATTACTCCTTTGTGGATGATATTTCATAATTGCTTGGTGGCTTTCATGTCTGATTTATTTAGCTGAATCCTCTGATAGCTGTCGGATAGCTTCTTCAATGGCACTGATGAAAGGCAATATCAGCAAAATCTGTGGAGTAGGGGCAAAATTTAGCCCTTCACTTAAGAAAGATAATGTAGATTAATCCAGATCCTTACCTGTCAAATTTATGACAGGACACTGAATAACAGAGACCATGTGAGAAGGCTGGTCTAATCAGCTGTACTTGGTAGTCTGTCTTTTTGTAGCCACTTCATGAACCCAGTCAGATTAACCCATGTCGTGCCATCAATCCAGTCCCATGAGTCAGGAGGTAAAGCAGCTGCTATCTTCAAATTAAGATGATACATGTGTTCAGAAACAATGTCCAACTTCTGATGAGTAAAATGAACTCTTTCTCTGACAATTGCAGAACCAGCCCTATGTAAAATTCTATTTACTGCAGTGTTCTTGACAAAGTGAACCAACCTTGCAAATTTTGGAATCATTCCATGGTCCCGGCACTTCAGCAAGAAACTCAAGGACCGCAATAATCTTACTCTCTGGTGTCATAATTTGTCCAAACTATGGACCCATGAGACCATTTCCTCCCTGTAGAGGTACTTGATATGCATTTCCAACTTTTCACTATGTAATGAAAACGAGATCGACAGGAAGTGCAAAATGGCTAAGCAGAGGTGACTAGAGGATAAATGGAAGGATGTAGAGGCATATACCACTAGGGATATGATGATACCACCTACAGGAAAATTAAAGAGATCTTTGGAGGAGAGAGAACCACCTGTGTGAATATCAAGAGCTCAGATGGGAAACCACTACTAAGCAAAGAAGGAGAAGCAGAAAGGTGGAAGGAGTATATGGGAGACCTATTCAAGGGCAGTGTACTGGAGGGCATTATTATGGAAATGGAAAAAGGCATTGATGAAGATGAAATGGGAGATATTATACTTCATGAAGAATTTGACAGAGCAGTGAAAGACCTAAGTAGAAACAAAGTCCCAGTAGTAGACAACATTCCATTAGAAAAACTGATAGTCTTGGACAAGCCACCCATGACAAAACTCTTCCATCTGGAGAGTAAGATGTATGAGACAGGCAAAATACCTTTAGACTTCAAGAACAATATAATAATTCCAATCCGAAAGAATGCAGGTGTGGACAGGTGTAAAAATTACCGAACTATCAGTTTAATAAGTCATGGTTGCAAAATACTGACATTAATTCTTCACAAACGAATTGACAAACTGGTAGAAGCTGACATCAGGAAGGATCAGTTTAGATTCCATAGAAATGTTGGAACATGTGAGGCAATACTGACCTTACGACTTAACTTAGAAGATAGGTCAAGGAAAGGCAAACCTACATTTCGTACATTTGTAGACTTAGAAAAAGCTTTTGGCATTGTTGACTGAAATATTCTCTTTCAAATTCTGAATGTTGTGTGTGAAATACAGGGGGCAAGAGGCTATTTACAATTTGTACAAAAATCAGACGACAGTTATAGGAGTTGAGGGGCATTAGAGGCAAGCAGTGGTTGAGAAAAGAGTGAGACAGGGTTGTAGCCTGTCCTCAGTGTTATTCAATCAGTGATGTTGTTCAATCTGTACACTGAGCAAGCACTAAAGGAAATGAAAGAAAAATTTGGAGCTGGAATTAAAATCCATGCAGAAGAAATAAAAACTTTGGGGGTTGCCAATGACATTGTAATTCCGTCATGGATAGCAAAGGACCTGGAAGAGCAGCTGAATGGAATAGACAGTGTCCTGAAAGGAGGATATAAGATGAACATCAGCAAAAGCAAAACAAGGATAATGGAGTGTAGTCAAATTAAATCAGGTGACACTAAGGGCATTAGATTAGGAAATGAGACACTTAAAGTAGTAAATGAGTTTTGCTATTTGGGGAGCAAAATGTCTGATGATGTTCAAAGTAGAGAGTATATAAAATGTTGACTGGCTATGGCAAGGAAAGTGTTTTAAAAGAAGATAGATTTGTTAACATTGAGTATAGATTTAAGTGTGAGGAACTCTTTTCTGGAAGTATTTGTACCGAGTGTAGCCATGTTTTGCAGTATAACATGGATGATAACTGGTTAGACAAGAAGAGAATAGATGCTTTCAAAATATGGTGCTACAAAAGAATGCTGAAGATTGGATGAGTAGATCATAGAACTAATGAAGAGGTACTTAACAGAATTGGGGAAAAGAGGAATTTGTGGCACAACTTGACTAGAAGGAGGGATCGCTTGGTAGGACACATTCTGAGGCATGAAGGGATCACCAATTTAGTACTGGAGGGAAGTGTGGAGGGTAAATCTCATAGAGAGAGACCAAGAAATGAATACACTAAGCAGATTCAGAAGGATGTAGGTTGCAGTAGTTATTTGGAGATGAAGAGACTTGCACAGGATAGAGTAGCATGGTGAGCTGCATGAAACCAGTCCCTGGACCAAAGATGACAACAACAGCAACAATGAATAGTCCATTAAATTTCGGGCATGCATCCATCCAATTAAAACATATTCCACTGACATTTTGGCTGAGTACTGTCCAGCCATCCTCATAGTTAGCCACAGACTGAAGACAAGATGTCAAGTGTGGACTTATATGCTCCAACACAGCTCCTCAGGAGCATTTTTAAAGCAAATAGATTTTCTCTGCAACAGATTCGTAGAGCATTCAATGTAAAACCTAGAATGCAGGTATGTGATGGGGAAGAAGATAGTAATTCCTTTAGATAAAGTGTGATTTTGCCCTATGTGGGTGCTCTTCCCTCAAAGGTAGGCTTTATTCTCAAGAAACACTGTGTTAAGGTGATTGTTTGCCCTCTCACAAAGATTGCAGCTTTACTTGGTTTTGTAAATGATGATTTATTGCTTCAAAAGGTGGGTTTGTATCAGACTCCTTGCGGGAATTGTGAGAAGTCATACATAGGTCAAACAACATGCACCATTCATGAGAGATGTGTGGAACATCAACGATACACACAGTTATCACAGCCTGACAAGTCAGACGTGGCCGAACCTTGTACTGATACAGAGCATTCCATGAACTACAGTGATATGAAGATTCTGACATCTACCTCTTTGTTTTGGAATTCTGTCTTCAAGGAAGCTATAGAGATTAGATTAGCTAATAATTTAATAAATAGAGATGTTGTTGTTGTTGTTGTTGTTGTGGTCTTCAGTCCTGAGACTGGTTTGATGCAGCTCTCCATGCTACTCTATCCTGTGCAAGCTTTTTCATCTCCCAGTACCTACTGCAACCTACCTCCTTCTGAATCTGCTTAGTGTATTCACCTCTTGGTCTCCCTCTACGATTTTTACCCTCCACGCTGCCCTCCAATACTAAATTGGTGATCCCTTGATGCCTCAGAACATGTCCTACCAACCGATCCCTTCTTCTGGTCAAGTTGTGCCACAAACTTCTCTTCTCCCCAATCCTATTCAAAACTTCCTCATTAGTTATGTGATCTACCCATCTAATCTTCAGCATTCTTCTGTAGCACCACATTTCGAAAGCTTCTATTCTCTTCTTGTCCAAACTATTTATCGTCCATGTTTCACTTCCATACATGGCTACACTCCATACGAATACTTTCAGAAATGACTTCCTGACACTTAAATCAATACTGGATGTTAACAAATTTCTCTTCTTCAGAAACGCTTTCCTTGCCATTGCCAGCCTACATTTTATATCCTCTCTACTTTGACCATCATCAGTTATTTTGCTCCCCAAATAGCAAAACTCCTTTACTACTTTAAGTGCCTCATTTCCTAATCTAATTTCCTCAGCATCACCCACTTAATTAGACTACATTCCATTATCCTTGTTTTGCTTTTGTTGATGTTCATCTTATATCCTCCTTTCAAGACACTGTCCATTCCATTCAACTGCTCTTCCAAGTCCTTTGCTGTCTCTGACAGAATTACAATGTCATCGGCGAACCTCAAAGTTTTTATTTCTTCTCCATGAATTTTAATACCTACTCCGAATTTTTCTTTTGTTTCCTTTACTGCTTGCTCAATATACAGATTGAACAACATCGGGGAGAGGCTACAACCCTGTCTTACTCCCTTCCCAACCACTGCTTCCCTTTCATGTCCCTCGACTCTTATAACTGCCATCTGGTTTCTGTACAAATTGTAAATAGCCCTTCGATCCCTGTATTTTACCCCTGCCACCTTTAGAATTTGAAAGAGAGTATTCCAGTCAACATTGTCAAAAGCTTTCTCTAAGTCTACAAATGCTAGAAACGTAAGTTTGCCTTTCCTTAATCTTTCTTCTAAGATAAGTTGTAAGGTTAGTATTGCCTCACGTGTTCCAGTGTTTCTATGGAATCCAAACTGATCTTCCCCGAGGTTGGCTTCTACTAGTTTTTCCATTCGTCTGTAAAGAATTCGTGTTAGTATTTTGCAGCTGTGACTTATTAAACTGATAGTTCGGTAATTTTCACATCTGTCAACACCTGCTTTCTTTGGGATTGGAATTATTATATTCTTCTTGAAGTCTGAGGGTATTTCGCCTGTCTCATACATCTTCCTCACCAGATAGTAGAGTTTTGTCAGGACTGGCTCTCCCACGGCCGTCAGTAGTTCCAATGGAATATTGTCTACTCCGGGGACTTTGTTTCGACTCAGGTCTTTCAGTGCTCTGTCAAACTCTTCACGCAGTATCGTATCTCCCATTTCATCTTCATCTACATCCTCTTCCATTTCCATAATATTGTCCTCAAGTACATCACCCTTGTATAGACCCTCTATATACTCCTTCCACCTTTCTGCTTTCCCTTCTTTGCTTAGAACTGGGTTTCCATCTGAGCTCTTGAAATTCATACAAGTGGTTCTCTTCTCTCCAAAGGTCTCTTTAATTTTCCTGTAGGCGGTATCTATGTTACCCCTAGTGAGATAGGCCTCTACATCCTTACATTTGTCCTCTAGCCATCCCTGCTTAGCCATTTTGCACTTCCTGTCGATCTCATTTTTGAGACGTTTGTATTCCTTTTTGCCTGTTTCACTTACTGCATTTTTATATTTTCTCCTTTCATCAATTAAATTCAATATTTCTTCTGTTACCCAAGGATTTCTACTAGCCCTCGTCTTTTTACCTACTTGATCCTCTGCTGCCTTCACTACTTCATCCCTCAAAGCTACCCATTCTTCTTCTACTGTATTTATTTCCCCCATTCCTGTCAATTACTCCCTTATGCTCTCCCTGAATCTCTGTACAACCTCTGGTTCTTTTAGTTTATCCAGGTCCCATCTCCTTAAATTCCCACCTTTTTGCAGTTTCTTCAGTTTTAATCTACAGGTCATAACCAATAGATTGTGGTCAGAGTCCACATCTGCCCCTGGAAATGTCTTACAATTTAAAACCTGGTTCCTAAATCTCTGTCTTACCATTATATAATCTATCTGATACCTTTTAGTATCTCCAGGGTTCCTCCATGTATACAACCTTCTTTCATGATTCTTAAACCAAGTGTTAGTTATGATTATGTTGTGCTCTGTGCAAAATTCTACCGGGCGGCTTCCTCTTTCATTTCTGTCCCCCAGTTCATATTCACCTACTATGTTTCCTTCTCTCCCTTTTCCTACACTCGAATTCCAGTCACCCATGACTATTAAATTTTCGTCTCCCTTCACAATCTGAATAATTTCTTTTATTTCATCATACATTTCTTCAATTTCTTCGTCATCTGCAGAGCTAGTTGGCATATAAACTTGTACTACTGTAGTAGGTGTGGGCTTCGTATCTATCTTGGCCACAATAATGCGTTCACTATGCTGTTTGTAGTAGCTTACCCGCATTCCTATTTTCCTATTCATTATTAAACCTACTCCTGCATTACCCCTATTTGATTTTGTGTTTATAACACTGTAGTCACCTGACCAGAAGTCTTGTTCCTCCTGCCACCGAACTTCACTAATTCCCACTATATCTAACTTCAACCTATCCATTTCCCTTTTTAAATTTTCTAACCTACCTGCCCGATTAAGGGATCTGACATTCCACGCTCCGATCCGTAGAACGCCAGTTTTCTTTTTCCTGATAACGACATCCTCTTAAGTAGTCCCCACCCAGAGATCCGAATGGGGGACTATTTTACCTCCGGAATATTTTACCCAAGAGGACGCCATCATCATGTAATCATACAGTAAAGCTGCATGCCCTCGGGAAAAATTACGGCTGTAGTTTCCCCTTGCTTTCAGCCATTTGCAGTACCAGCACGGCAAGGCCGTTTTGCTTATTGTTACAAGGCCAGATCAGTCAATCATCCAGACTGTTGCCCTTGCAACTACTGAAAAGGCTGCTGCCCCTCTTCAGGAACCACACGTTTGTCTGGCCTCTCAACAGATACCCCTCCGTTGCGGTTGCGCCTACGGTACGGCTATCTGTATCGCTGAGGCACGAAAGCCTCCCCACCAACGGCAAGGTCCACGGTTCATGGGGGTGGGGGGGAGGGGGGGTTAATTTGGACAAAGTATGGAATCTGGCTCTTGAGATATTTAAACTGCAGAGAAGTCATCATAGTATCATCACCACATTGATAAGCGAATCAAACATCTATATGCCTTCACCACATGCTGTGCATGTGTAAATGCATCTCTTTGCTGCTGACAAGCATCTGTAACTCACAGGCATGTACTGCCACGGTGGAGCTTAAAAAGCCACACTTGGCAATTTGTCATCAGTTTTGCAACTAACTCTGAGGATACCCAGACAATACATGGCCTAAATATCAGTAGACAAAATTTTATTTGCACAGCTGCATGCCCAAAAATTAATTGACTGTTCATTACGCTGCATAAAGATGGAAATACATGTCAAGTACTTCTTTGGGGCAGAGGGCTGGCTTTGCTAATATATTTTTGAATAGAGCCAAATAGATCCTCCAAATGTTTATAATTAGTACAGAATTTATATTTGTTTATACAACAATAGAATTTACATTAGAAAACAATTACTGATTTTGCTCTATAATGAAAGATACTAACTAGTAATAGTCAAAATAAATTAGAAAATCAATTTCATATGTAAAACTAAGCACAAAATTAGATATGGTGTTAAATTCTTTAAAACTGAGGGCCAACCTTGCTCTTCTTTGAAAATGCAGATTATACTTGCTTATGTTAATGGTAATCAGTTAAAATTGAAAAAATGAATTTTAAGAAGGCAGATGGCAAAACAAGAGGGGAAGTAGAAATATCCCAGCTTGCTTCGCCACAAGATGTTTCACTGCCTGTCTTTTCCTGTCTATGATAGAGAGAGGACATGGATTTCTGTTCAGATCACTAATAATGTGAAATATATTAATTCTGATGGTACAAAGTCAATGTCACTTATTATTTCTTTATTTCACCTGGCCTTATCTCTCTGCATCACCAGCACCTTAATACTTTGGAGAAGCAAGGAATTTAAGCAGAACAAGCTGGCTGCCTTAACATTGTCTTTAAAGAAGAAGAATAGCTAAAAAACTTCAAGACTCAAAAAACTATCAAGTAGTAATACAACTATATGTTACAGGACTGGCTGGAATCTGCATCGCTGTGAGTAAATTAGCTGAGATGCATGCTCCTGAGTGAACTCACTATTATTGCACCTCTTGTGCAGTGCCAGTAAATTTCCATGATAATTATTATTTGACCGAGCGAGGTGATGCAGTGGTTAGCACACTGGACTCGCATTCGGGAGGACGACGGTTCAATCCCGTCTCCGGACATCCTGATTTAGGTTTTCCGTGATTTCCCTAAATCGTTTCAGGCAAATGCTGGGATGGTTTCTTTGAAAGGGCACGGCCGATTTCCTTCCCAATCCTTCCCTAACCCAAGCTTGCGCTCCGTCTCTAATGACCTTGTTGTCGACGGGACATTAAACACTAACTACCACCAACTAATTATTATTTGTAAAATTATGAATTAATCAGTAGAAGATCTTTGTAAAATATTCAGCATACTGAGCAATGGAATTCTCATCATTGCAAATACACTATCTATGTGTGGCCAGGCAACATGAGAGTGTTGTTTTCACATGGAAGGGATGCCAGCTGTCAAAATACAGGTACTGTTGATGGTAAATGGGATTGATATGAACAGAAGTATGGATGAAGTCATCAGAAAGAAGGAGGTCAATGTGCAGGATGCTGACACATTGGATTGAGGAGGACCTGGTGAAGTTAATGGGAGAGAAGGCACTGAGGCTGTAAAGTAATGACCCTGGGGCCAGATCCTGAGGGTATCATCAGTGAACTTGAACCAGACAAGAAGTTTGGGTTTCAGTAAGGCTAGCAAGGTTCTATCCAGATAGGGAAGTAGCATCAGCAGTGATGAGAAGGGAGTCAGGTAGAAGCAGGGTGGTGATGGTTAAGAGTCAGCAAAGTAAGTGGTTTGTACTTTAATGCAGGAGGCTAGGCTGTGAGTAATTGGTTGAAGGTGTTGGTTAACAGTACCAGAGGTTCAATCAGTGGGTGCAAAGTTTACTGCCTATGGTTTGGCATACAGGATTGTTTAATTTATGGAAAGCATGTAGAAGATGAGTGTGCAAGGAGGACAGGAGTGGGGAGGAGGGTGTTGAGGTGAGGAGGGGAGATGGATTTGTAGGAGAGATTCTGGGATGGGCCAAAGGATTTGGATAATGATTGGAGGTTATGGTTAACTTCTGGGATGGGACCACTGTGGCAGGTTTGCAGGTGGCAGTTGTCTTCTGTCAAGTAATTGCTGCCATTCACCACAACAGTGTTGGAGTCTTTGCCTGCAGGGAATATGCTAAATTGGGATCTAACTTGAGGTTGCAGATTTCTTCTGCTGAGAGGGTTGTGTTTCTGGGAAAGGATCTGGAGATGCATGATGAGACCAAGTTGGAAGTAAGGAATGTGTAAAAGATAACCAGGTGGTGATTAAGTGGGAGGGGTCATGATTGGATGGTGGTGTGAACTTGGAATTAGGTTGATCTTGGTTGGTGGGACTGCTAGCAAAAAATTTGTTTCCACTGTAGGAATCACAAAGAGAAGAGTAGGTCTTTGACAAATCCAGCATAACTGAATAGGATATGGAACTGAATATAAAGCCTTCTGTCAGAACTAAAACTTTTGTGAGAATTAAATGTTTGGTGTATAGAGTAACCAACCCTGTGTGAGCCCTTATTTTATCATGATGATCATTTCTCATGATTGCAATGAAATGCCTTTGTTTTAATCATTGTCATTCCATTTCTTGTATCATGTTTGTGGCACTATCTTACCTATTTTGCGATAATACAAAAAGAGCTTCCCTTCTATGTACTTTTTCGATGTCATCTGTCAGTCCCATCTTATGCAGATCCCACACCACACAGAAATATTCCACAATAGATTGGACAAGTGTGATGTAAGCAGTCTCCTTAATAGACTTGTTGCACCTTCCAAGTGTTCTGCCAGTGAATCACAGTCTTTGGTTTGCTCTACCCACAACATTATGTGATCGTTCCAATTTAGGGTATTTGTAATTGTAGTCCCTAAGTATCTAATTGAATTTACAGCCTTCAGATTTGTATGACTTATCACATAATCGAAATTTAGTGGATTTCTTTTAGTACTCATGTGAATAACTTCACACTTTTCTTTATACAGGGTCAATTGCCACTTTTTGCACCATACAGATATCTTGTGTAAATCATTTTGCAATTCTTTTTGATCATCTCATGACTTTACAAGATGGTAAATGACAGAATCATCTGCAAACACTCTAAGACGGCTACTGAGATTGTCTCCTATGTTGTTAATATAGATCAGGAACAATAGAGGGCCTATAACACTTCCTTGGGGAATGCCGAATATTATATATACAGTAATCCTCACCCATGAGGGCACCATATGTAGTGGCTCCACCTCCTTTATTTTCTTCATTTGCTGTCCTCAGTGTTGACGTACTGCATTGCTACACTGACTGAAAAATGGAGTTTGTAGATTCCAACACTGACTACTGTAAGTAATGTAGCCAACAGGTGCACAGTTGCATTTCACAGTACTTTAATTTCACTTTTCACAACCCCCTAACAATACACAGTAATATGGCCAGTGCACTATTGTTTAACTTTTGATAAGCCTCATTAATAGTTTGCAGGCAAACCTCCACATATGGCTACAATAGTTTCTTGTTGAACATCTACAAGCACTAAAACCTTACCACAAAGTTCACAGTTCTTGAAGAATAATCAGGAACATATGGAGCAGAAACTGTCACTGTTTTTACACATGGCCTAATTGTTTAACTCTTACTCCACAGTTAATTTGAAGCATTGTTGTTGTTCTAACCAGCACTGGTTACTCATCTGAAACTCGGCCATGGACTGGCTGTCTTGTGTCCAACAACTGGGCGCATATATATCATCACAATAGTAGGTGCTTAAACTACACATTGTTCAAAGTTTAATTTACAGAAATTACAATTAAAACTTAAGTCATTAACTCAACTGAATACATCGAAAAATTCTGCTTTTTTAAAATTTTTTTTAAACAGTTTCTTCTGCTACAAGAGTTAAGCTGAATTATTTGTTTAAATCATGAAATTAACAAATATCATTACGTAAACAATACTTTTGACAAAACTGTTAATTACTTTGGAATTAATTCAAGGCTAGTTTTGCTAACATGTTTTTGAATAGAGCCAAATAGATACTGTAAGATTACTAGTATTTCATCTTCCAAATGTTTATAATTAGTACAGAATTTATAGTCACTTATATGGCAACAATAGAATTCAAGTTTTAAAACAATTACTTATTTTGTCCTATAACATAAGATACAAACCAGGAATAGTTGAACTAAATTAGAAAATCGATTACATACATAAAACTAAGCACAAAATTAGATCTGGTGTCATATTCTTTAAAACTGAGGACCATCCTTTCTCTTTTATGAAAATGTAGATTATTTTCACATACACTAATGGTAAATAGTTAAAAGTACAAAAACAAATTTAAGGAGTTAGATAGCAAAACAAGAGGGAAATTAAAATTATCCCAGCTTGCTTCGTCACAGGCTCCGCTATCAACAGTACTCTACAGCAAAGCATTAAATATGTGAGAATAAAATTATATTTAAAAACAAAGATGATGTGACTTACCCATACGAAAGTGCTGGCAGGTCGATAGAAACACAAACAGACACATACATACACACAAAATTCAAGCCCTCGCAACAAACTGCCGCCCCACCAGGAAAGAGGGAAGGAGAGGGAAAGACGAAAGGAAGCGGGTCCTAAGGGAGAGGGTAAGAAGTCACTCCAATCCCGGGAGCAGAAAGACCTACCTTAGGGGGAAAAAAGGACGGGCATACACTCGCACACACACACACATATCCATCCACACATATACAGACACAAGCAGACGTATTTAAAGACAAAGAGTTTGGGCAGAGATGTCAGTCGAGGTGGAAGTGCAGAGGCAAAGATGATGTTGAATGACAGGTGAGGTATGAGTGGCGGCAACTTGAAATTAGCGGAGATTGAGGCCTGGTGGGTAACGGGAAGAGAGGATATATTGAAGAGCAAGTTCCCATCTCTGGAGTTCGGATAGGTTGGTGTTGGTGGGAAGTATCCAGATAACCCAGACGGTGTAACACTGTGCCAAGATGTGCTGGCTGTGCACCAAGGCATGTTTAACCACAGGGTGATCCTCATTACCAACAAAAACTGTCTGCCTGTGTCCATTCATGCGAATGGACAGTTTGTTGCTGGTCATTCCCACATAGAATGCATCACGGTGTAGGCAGGTCAGTTGGTAAATCACGTGGGTGCTTTCACACGTGGCTCTGCCTTTGATCGTGTACACCTTCTGGGTTACAGGACTGGAGTAGGTGGTGGTGGGAGGGTGCATGGGACAGGTTTTACACCGGGGGTGGTTACAAGGATAGGAGCCAGAGGGTAGGGAAGGTGGTTTGGAGATTTCATAGGGATGAACTAAGAGGTTACGAAGGTTAGGTGGACGGCGGAAAGACACTCTTGGTGGAGTGGGGAGGATTTCATGAAGGATGGATCTCATTTCAGGGCAGGATTTGAGGAAGTCGTATCCCTGCTGGAGAGCCACATTCAGAGTCTGGTCCAGTCCCGGAAAGTATCCTGTCACAAGTGGGGCAGTTTTGTGGTTCTTCTGTGGGGGATTCTGGGTTTGAGGGGATGAGGAAGTGGCTCTGGTTATTTGCTTCTGTACCAGGTCGGGAGGGTAGTTGCGGGATGCGAAAGCTGTTGTCAGGTTGTTGGTGTAATGGTTCAGGGATTCCGGACTGGAGCAGATTCGTTTGCCACGAAGACCTAGGCTGTAGGGAAGGGACCGTTTGATGTGGAATGGGTGGCAGCTGTCATAATGGAGGTACTGTTGCTTGTTGGTGGGTTTGATGTGGACCGATGTGTGAAGCTGGCCATTGGACAGGTGGAGATCAACGTCAAGGAAAGTGGCATGGGATTTGGAGTAGGACCAGGTGAATCTGATGGAACCAAAGGAGTTGAGGTTGGAGAGGAAATTCTGGAGTTCTTCTTCACTGTGAGTCCAGATCATGAAGATGTCATCAATAAATCTGTACCAAACTTTGGGTTGACAGGCCTGGGTAACCAAGAAGGCTTCCTCTAAGCGACCCATGAATAGGTTGGCGTACGAGGGGGCCATCCTGGTACCCTTGGCTGTTCCCTTTAGTTGTTAGTATGTCTGGCCTTCAAAAGTGAAGAAGTTGTGGGTCAGGATGAAGCTGGCTAAGGTGATGAGGAAAGAGGTTTTAGGTAGGGTGGCGGGTGATCAGCCTGAAAGGAAATGCTCCATCGCAGCGAGGCCCTGGATGTGCGGAATATTTGTGTATAAGGAAGTGGCATCAATGGTTACAGGGATGGTTTCCAGGGGTAACAGATTGGGTAAGGATTCCAGACGTTCGAGAAAGTGGGGGGGGGGGGGGGGGGTAAGGAGTCATTCCGGTCCCGGGAGCGGGGGGACATGCCTTGGGGGGGAGGAAGGGACGGGTGTGCGCTCGCACACACACACATGTCCATCCGCGCATGCACGGACGCAGGCGGACATTTGCGAAGTCCATTTGCCTTTGCAAATGTCTGCTTGTGTCTGTGCATGTGCGGATGGATGTGTGTGTGTGTGTGTGTGTGTGCGAGTGTGTACCTGTCCTTTTTTCCCCCTAGGGTGGGTCTTTCCGCTCCCGGGATTGAAATGACTCCTTACCCTCTCCCTTAAAACCCACATCCTTTCGTCTTTCCCTCTCCTTCCCTCTTTCCTGATGAGGCAACAGTTTGTTGCGAAAGCTCGAATTTTGTGTGTATGTATGTGTCTGTTTGTGTTTCTATCGACCTGCCATCGCTTTCGTATGGAAGTCACATCATCTTTGTTTTTAAATATATTTTTCCCATGTGGAATGTTTCCCTCTATTATATTGAGAATAAAATTATACGTTTTCCATCACTAATAAAGAACATAACAGAGCTAAGGGATTTTAGAATAAATCTAAGATCATTTCTGATAATCCACTGCTTATAAAAAAAAAATACAGACATTCTCAGAAGCATTTACACTTCACAGAAGAAATCAATATTCATTGCCAAGTGACAGACAGCATATGCTGACGTCAGAACAAGAAAAATTTCATGTTCTGACTGCTTACAGTGTCATAGTTTCCACCTGATGTCAGAAAGTGGTGTAACTATGTTTTTTTTTGATAGTTATTTAATGTCTTAGCTCTTTTGCATTCATTACTTCTTAGAAAGTACATCATGATATCCAACAGGTCAGGGTGACTGATATGATTGTAGACAACAAAGAGCGCTGTGATGGCTACACTTAAGAATAAGAAATACTGTTCAAGCTTCAATAGTGGGCCTTAATCTGTGAGAAAACACATACTAAAGAGCTCATAAAATATATTAACTAACGGATACCTTTAAAAAAATGGTTCTAAAGCTACATTGCTTCAGATAATTGGTTTTAATCTGAGAAGAGATGTGTACAAAGAAATTCAACTAACTAACAATATGTAAAGAAAGGAACATACACACACAAATAACTAAATAAAATCTGAACTCCAAAGACAGTATCATTATCATATTGTTCAGGTAGGTTACAGGCTTTAAGCTACTAAATTTGTATTCATTTGTTCATTTATACACACTCACATACACAAAATGAGTGGATAAGTTGACAGACATATGTCTCACATTGTTCAGACATGCTGCAGTTTCTAACAATTCCTGTCTTCTGTAAAAGCAGTAGTTTATTAGAAGTAGTATTTGATTTATTGTAAAATCCTTTAGCCCCATGATGTTCCTTGTTTGCACTGGAAAACTGCATAATTTTATTTTTATATATCTAATTCCTTTGCCTGGACAACCAGTGCATCAGAAATAATCTTCATTTAGTACCTTGTATCAAAGTGTAGAAGCCTGATAAATAAAAAGACCAAACTTATTATGTTGACACAGGAAAGTGAAAGGTCACACATACCAGAAGAGGAATCATGCTTATCAAGAAATCACTTGGAAAGTATTGAAACATTACAGGTATGTCAAAATAAATACAAGAAAATGGTATACTATTGCAGATCCTTCTCTCTGCTGCACCTTGTAAATCACTTTTTCTTCAAATTTGTTGATTGTATTTTTTAGCCCATTTATTGACATGGGGCCCTCTTTGTAGCTGTTTCTGTTGGGAACATTCCCACAATGCAGCAGTGCTATGCTGTGTTGTGATAAAACAACATTACCAGCAGTGTTCAGTCTTTTTTCTGAACAGCATTGAATTTGTTATGTCAAACTTCAACCTGCAGTATGACTGAACAATGTGAGCCACATGTGGCACATGTCTGTCAACTTATCCACTCATTTTATGTGTGTGAGTGTGCCTAAATGGATAAATGGGTACGAATTTTGTGACTAAGTCTTAGAGCCTGTAACCTACATGAGTAATGTGATAATGATACTGTCTATATAGTTCAAATATTCTTTAGTTATTTATGTATGTATGCTCTTTTTTCAGCATATTCAGTGAATGCATGGATTAATGAAGATACCTATGATGTTTCAGCATCCTGTGATGTATGTAGCTTACACTACAGCACTCAGAATACCATCAGTTTAATTATATCCACCTGGTATATTCTGTGAATATTAACCTGAATGTGCTATATGTGCCATTTACTCTAGAGAGAATATGACAACCAATGCATGTCTTATTTGTTTTTACACTTGTCTCTGTGTCTATGTAGACTACACAATACTGCCAAAATTACAATAAGAACTATACCTTAAAAACTGTATGATTCATTAAGACAGTTAAGTTGTGTATAGAATAAACTGGTCTGAACATCAGTTATCAATCAATACTTTAGTGGCAAACAACTTAAACTTAAAAAATGAGAATGTAATAAATATGCTCGACTTGAGATCAGGATGCAGTACTTCAACATTAACTACATTTGAAGTCATGGATGTGAATAGAAAAACTGTTGTGTATGACAAAACCGAGACATTACTGAAGTCATGGTGCCATTCATTTTGAGATGATTTCTACATCTATTGTATCATGTGCCCATTGTGTTGTTATTTTATTGTTCTTCCTCAATCAAAACCAATAGCATGAAACAAAGAATATTCAAAAGTGATGTTTTTAAAAAAAAATCTGTTACTTAGTGTATTTTTTGAACTCTTTGGTATGTATTTTCTCTTAAGTTAGTACCCACTGTGTGAAGCACATACAGATCTCTTAAATGTAGCCATCACAGTAATCTCTGTCATCAGCCATCATATCATACAATCTCAGTTGTTGGATGTCATCAGTTGGCACCATAATGTAAAGTACATATCGTGCATACATGATCTTAGGCTTAATTTTTTGGGTATACAAGTTTTGAATTTTAATGTTAGTTTAACAACATTATGTTGCTATATTAATAGTATACATGTGTATTAGTGTTCCACATAAATTTAGTCACTTTTGTGATCTGTAGTTAGTAGAATATTACTGTTATTGCCTAGCTAAATTTTGTAAAAAAATATTGTAAACAACCATGTGTGAGAAGTGTTTGAGGTGCCATAGGAAAGTCAGTTCTGGGGTTCTGTGCAGCTGTTGTGGCAGATGGTTACATTGGGGGTGAACGTAATGGCATGGGAACCGGGGAGTAAATGGGTCTCTTCTGTGGTATTGCAGATTACGTTCAAGGGATAGCAAAATAGTGGAACAGGAAGGGAAGATTAGAACCTTCCAGGCTGAATTGGGTAGTGCTAGGAATGAACTGATGAGGTTAAGCTTAAGGTGAAGACAGGTGGGAAGTGGTAGCAAGGGGCAGGGGACACAGAAAGAGAACAGCATCAGACAGTTTCATGATTGGCACAAACAATATATTTGTCTTTCTACCTCAGTCAGCTAAGGAAGAGGCTCAAGTAGATGTAAGTGTAGTCATCACTCAACAGACTTTCACTAGGAAACCAACTGTTGAAAAAAAAAGTAGAAAGAAGGAGGAAAGTTCTGTTGTTAGGTAGTAGCCATGGAAGAGGTGTGGACCAGATTTTGCAGGAAAAGTTGGGTGACAGGTATCTGATCATAATTATTTTTGAGTCCAGTGCATGTCATAGCCAAATGATAGAGGATGTAGGATCATTGTGCAAGTGTTTTACAAAGCAGGATCATGTTGTGGTAGTGGGTGGAGCAGGATACAGTACTGATAGGGATCAGGGCTACAATATTGAGTGTGACATGGTAAAAATAGCATCTGCAACAAACCACACAAATGTTGGTTTGGCTCTTGCTTTCATGTGGTAATACCAGCCACTATTGAACATCTCTGTCAGGAGGGTCAATATGGAGCTAGATCAGCTGCTTCAGGCAGCTGCTTTGTCAGGCATAGGTTTCGTTCCTGTTGAAGGTATTGGTAGGCGGGACTTCACAAGACATGGCCTGCATCTCAATAGGAAATGGAAGGGTAAATGGCTGAAATGATAGCAAAATCTTTAAGGGGGGCACTGAAACTCATGGGAGTACTTTTTTAGGCTAAGATTAGTGTCCAGTCACCCTACATTGATTGAAATTAAGCTTAATGAAAAGTTCAGACTGGCAGGTACTAGAGATGTGAAAGTATCACAAGATTCTCATAAGTGAAAACTAATGTTAGTATCTCACAAGATTCACATAAAAGCATAGTGAAAAATGATGTTCTTATGTTGCATAAGAATGCCAGGGGATTCAAAACAAAGTAGATGAGCTTCTTGTTTCTTTAGAAGATTTAGAAGCTGAAGGTGGAACAGATGTACTATGTCTGTCTGAACACCATATAGTCACAGGTATGGAAATGGTAAATGTAGGTGGATATAAGCTGTCAGCACATGTAAGTAGAGAGACTATGGAGCGAGGAGGAGTTGCCATATATGTTAAAATCAGTCATAGGGTGAAAAATTTCGAAACTAAAAAATTTTGCGTAGAGCAACACATAGAAGCATGTGCATGTGAGCTTAAATTAAATAATGGCACTTTTATAATTGTAGCCATGTATAGGTCCCCACGGTGAAATTTTCAACTATTTTTAAAAAACTTGGCTTCTTAGTTGTGTTTCCTGTCAGACAAAAGAAAGCAAATTATTGTTTGTGGGGATTTCAATGTAGATTTTCTGAAAGAGTCTGATAGAAAGCTTCTCTTGAAGTATTACTTGGTTCTTTGAATTTGACATCAGTTATTGATTTTCCTACTCAGGTGACACAGGAAAGCAGCACACTGATAGATAACGTTTTCATAGACCAAGATAAATTTAAGCAAATAAAAACTTTTCCTGTTAAGAATGGTCTGTCTGATCATGATGCACAACTAGTTACAGTATATGATATAGCTCCATACAGTAATGCAAAACAGTCCTCCAAAATAGTTCATTCCATTAACGACTTAACAAATTAAAATTTTAGGGGAAGCTTGCAACAGTTAGACTGGGATGAAGCATACAGGGAACATGATGCTAATTTAAAATTTAACCTATTTCATGATCCCTTGTGAGTATATTTGAAAACAGTTTCTCTAAGAAAACAGTGAAATATAATTGTAAGAAACCTTATAAAAAGTGAGGGCTTAATAAAGGGATAAAAATATCTTGTAAACAGAAAAGGGAAATGTATCTTGTAGCTAGGAGGAGTAACGATCCCAAAAAATGAAACATTATAAAAACTACTGCACTATATTAAGAAAATTTATTAAAAAGTCCAGAAGTATGTGCATTATGTCTGAGATTAGCACATCTGATAATAAAATTAAAACAATTTGGAATATTGTGAAAAGGGAAACAGAGCAACTGAGAGCACAGGAAGACTGTATTTCTATCAAACACAATGAAAAGTTTGTTAACAAGCATTCAGAAGTAGAAAACATTTTTAATAATCATTTTTTAAGTGTTGTAGAGAAAATAGGACCTAGCTATTCATTAGAAAAAGCAAGGCTGTATGAGGCAGTAGCTATGCAATTTGATAAAATTAAAATTCAACCCTCCTCTCCAACTGAAATAAGGTAAATTATAAATTCACTCAAAAGTAAAAGCTCACATGGAATTGACGGCATTTCCAACAGAGTACTAAAAGCTTGTTCCCAACAAATAAGTAGGATTCTCAGCCACTTATGTAGTAGCTCACTGAAACAGGGCATTTTTCCAGATGGACTGCAATACGCTATTGTTAAACCATTGCATAAAAAAAGAGGATAGATTTGATGCTAAAAACTACCGCCCAATCTCACTTCTGACAACTTTATCCAAAATTCTTGAAAAATTAATGTATTCAAGAGCAGCATCACATATTTGTAAAAATGAAGTACTAACAAAATATCAGTTTGGTTTTCAGAAAGGCTTTTCAACAGAAAATGCTATATATGCTTTCACTGACAAATATTAAATGCAATGAATAACCAAATATCACCCATTTGGATATTTTGTGATCTCTCAAAGCATTTGGTTGTGTAAATCATGAAGTTCTTCTAGATAAGTTTAAGTATTGTGGTACGAGTGGGACAGTGCACAAATGGTTTGATTCATACTTAACTGGAAGAATGCAGAAGGTTGAAATTAACAGTACAGATAGTACTCTAACTGGGGAGGTATCAAGAATTGTGTCCCACAGGGTTCAGTCTTGGGTCCCTTATTGTTCTTAATATATATTAATGACTTGCCACTCTGTATTCATAAAGATGCGAAGTTAGTTCTTTTTGCTGATGATATAAGTATAGTAATCACACCCAAGAAGCAAGAATCAGCTGAGGAAATTGCAAATAATGTCTTTCAGAAAATTATTAAGTGGTTTTCTGCAAATGGACTCTCACTAAATTTTGAGAAAACACAGTTTATACAATCCCATACAATAAATGACATAACATCATTGATAAATATAGACTATGAATGGAAATCTGTTGCTAACGTAGAATACTCAAAATTTCTGGGTGTGTGCATTGATGAGAAATTGAATTGAAAGAAACACATCAATGATTTGTTGAAACAGTTAGGTTTAGTTACTTATGCTATTAGGGTTATTGCAAATTTTGTTGATAAACATATCAACAAATTAGCCTGCTATGCCTATTTTCATTCACTGCTTTCATATGACATCATATTTTGGGGCAATTCATCATTAAGAGAGAAAGTATTCATTGCGCAAAAGCTTGTAATCAGAATAATAGCTGGAGCCCACCCAAGATCACCTTGCAGACATTTATTTAAGGAACTTGGGACATTCACAGTACCTTGGCAATACATATATTCGCTTATGAAATTTGCCATTAATAACCCATCCCAATTTTCAAAAATAACATCGAAGAGCATAGCTACAACACTATAAGAAAGGATGATATTCACTATTTTGGATTAAATCTCACTTTGGCACAGAAAAGGATGAGTTATGCTGCCACAAAAATCTTTGGTCATTTTTCCCTGTACTATTAAAAGTCTGACATATACCCAACCAACATTTAAAAGTGAATTAAAAGAATTTTCTATTCATGATCTATGGACCAAGGATTAATGTATGTAACTTCAGAAATGACTGTGGTTTGTGTTACTTAACAGTATTTCTACTCAGTTCTTTGATTTCAAGTGCAGTTAATGTTGAGGTACTGCATCCTGCTACCATGTAGACTGTATTTATTACAGTCTCATTTTTTAGTATTGTTAAGTTGTTTATCACTGCATACTGATTGATTGCTGATATTCAAACCAGTTTATTCTACACACAATTTAACTGTCTCAATAAGTGATAGAGTTTTTAAAGTATACTTCTTATTGTAATTTTGTGGCATTTATAGATTGTATAGACTTGAAAATTGTCAAATGTAAAAGCAAATAATATAGGCATTTCTTATTATATTCTCTTTAAAGTAAATTACATGTATAGCACATTCAAGTTAATATTCCCAGAATATACAAGGTAGTTATTTTTAAACTGATGTCGTTGGAGTGCTCCAGTGTGGGCTGTATACATCATAGGATGCAGAAATAATATTTAGATTAGATTAGATTTACTTTCATTCCAATTGATCCATGGTGAGAAGGTCTTCAAGAATGTAGAACATGTCAGAAAAACAATAATACTTGACAGAAAAACAATAATACATGACAAATATTTACAACTGAAACAAATAAGCTAATATACCTTCCACAGGTCCCAAGTGGAATGATCGTCATTTTTTTTAATGAGCACTATATGAAAGAATCATTTTACAAACTCTAATGCACTGAATTTAAAATAAAAAAGTTTTTTTTATTTATAAGGTAATAAACATGTAATAGAACTACTATAATACTTATTTACAATGAACACATTACTGCACTGAAATGGTGCAGAAGTTAGATTGTACTTACACACACACACACACACACACACACACACACACACACACACACACACCATAATGACACATTTAATTAAGGAACAAATATATTGGAAAACAGTAGTTAGCATTCCTAGTTCCTAAACTGGCCTCTGCAAGATGTTCTTGAGTTCACACCACATATAACTCTTACTGCACGTTTTTGTGGCCAGAAAACTTTAGCTTGGCCTGATGAATAACCCCAAAAAATAATCCCATATGACATTATGGAATGAAAGTAAGCATAGTATGCCAGCTTTTTCATTTGTATATCCCCTATATCAGACACAATTTGCATTGCAAATAGAGATTTGTTAAGACACGTCAGCAGTTTTGTGGTGTGCTCCTCCCAGTTGAATTTATTGTCAAGCTGTAATCCCAAGAATTTAACACTGTCCACTTCTTCTATCTGCTTGTCATCGTATGTTAGGCATATACTCGTGGGACATGCCTTACAAGTTCTGAACTGCTTGTAGTGTGTTTTTTCAAAGTTTAGTGACAAAGAATTGGCTAGGAATCAGTGATTAATGTCCACAAATATTTTATTAGCCAATCTTTCTAAGACTACATTTGATTTGCTATTTATTGCAATGTTTGTATCATCGGCAAAAAAAACAAACTTGCTATTGCTATCTGGTAATGTTACTGATGAAAGGTCACTGATATACACAAGAAAAAGTAAGGGCGCTAAAATTGAACCTTGTGGGACCCAAAATGTAATTAGTTCCCGGTTGGATGATGCCTGATAGCTTAATAAATCTCTCTTTCCTAATAGCACAACTTTGTTTCCTGCCAAAGATATAAGATCTGAACCATTTCGCAGCATTTCCTGTTGCACCATAATATTCTAATTTACTTAAAAGTATATTGTGACTTACACAGTCAAATGCCTTTGACAGATCACAAAATATATCAGTTGCCTGTAATTTTTTGTCTAATGAATTAAGCACAACTTCATTGTAAGTGTAGCTAGCCTTCTCGATATCAGAACCCCTTACAAATCCAAACTGCGACTTTGACAGTATGTTATTCAAGATAAGATGGCTATAAAGCCAATTGTACATTTTTCTAAAATATTTGAGAATGCTGAGAAAAGTGGAATTGGATGGGCATTTGATGCTATTTCTGTATCTCCCTTTTTAAACAGTGGCTTAACTTCAGTATATTTCAACCATTTAGGAAATATTCCACTGATAAACACAGATAGCTTAATATGTTACTTAACTCAGAATCACATTCTTTAATTAACTTTGTTAATATTTCATCATACCCACTAGATGTTTTTGGTTTTAAAGATTTTATGATGGAAATTATTTCTGCTGGGGTAGTGAGGGTCAAATTAATATTATGGAAGTTACTTGAAATGTCTGGTCTGAGGTATTCCATAGCAGCTTCTACAGAACCAGACATCCCCATCTTTTCAGCAACAGTTACAAAATGTTTGTTAAAAGTTCTGCAACACTATATACATCTGTCACCAATGTATAATTACTCTTGATGCTATTTGTCCCTCTTCATGTGTAGTTCTACCAGTCTCCTCCTTCACTATATCCCATATTGTCTCTATTTTGTTATCTGATATGATAATCTTTTCCTTGTAATATATTTGCTTTGATGTCCATATTACAGTATTTGATATTTTGCAGTAGTTCTTGTAATGTGCTATAGCACCAACATCAGAACTGTTTTGGATTGACAGATACAGTTTTCTTTTTGTTTTACAAGACACACCTATTCCTTGAGTAATCCATGGCTTCTTTGTAGACTTTGCTCTAACCTTGGTTAGTTTTGGGGGAAAGCAGTCTTCAAATAAGGTAAGCACTTTATTAGCAAAAGTGTTATATTTTTCATTCATGCCATGAGCACTGTAAACATCATTCCAGTGAATGTCTCTGAGGGGTTTCCTAAAATAACCAATTTTTGGCTTATTGATTACCCTCTTGAGCTCAGATTTAACAGCTTTTATATCCTGTTCAGTATTAACATTTAACAGAAGGAACTGCATGTCATGGTCTGAGAGGCCATTGACTATTGGTTTTGTAATATAATTTTGTTCATTGGACTTTTCTATAAACATATTATCAATGGCTGTTTGTAAGCAATTGGCTACCCTAGTAGGGAACTTTACAGTGGGAATTAAGTTGAAAGATAGTGTTACTAACTCAGATAAGTTCTTATTGGGAGAGTCTTTAAGGAAATCTACATTTAAATTACCAGCAACCACTACTTCTTTGTTTTTGGTTGTTAAAACATAGACCACACCCTATTGCTGCAGAAGCTTGAAAGAGGTATGCCTAACAACTGGCTTAGATCATATCTTACTGACCACAAGCAAGTAGTAGAAATACATTTTCACAAAGAAAATAAATCAACAAGACACTATTCTGATTATAAATCAGTAAAATATGGAGTACTGCAGGGCTCGGTACTGGGTCCCATCCTATTTTTGATATATATAAATGACCTAACATCAACCAACCAGTACCATAGCACTATCCAGTTTGCAGATGACACAAGCATATTAGTCAGTGGGTAGACTGCAGAGATACTACAGACAAGACTGTCTGAGGCATTAACAAATGTTGTAAACTGGTTCAACCAAAACAAACTAATAATAAATAAAAGTAAAACAGTAGCATTAAATTTTCATGTCAAGAGAAACACTGAAGAGGATATAAAAATTCAGATGTCAGACACAGATATTGCAAGTGTGCCTAATACAAAATTTCTGGGGGTCTGGCTACAGGATAATCTTAGATGGGAAACTCACATTGACAACATATTAAAGAAACTAATTACCATGTGTTATTTAATGAGAGTGCTAGAGAACTGCTGTCATAAGGACTGTTTAATGACAGTTTACTATTCTAATATACATTTTGTCCTAAAATATGGGATCACTTTCTGGGGTAACTCACCATCCTGCCTAAAACTCTTCAGGATGCAAAAAAGAATAGTGAGAATCATGGCTGGAATAAAAAGGAACAAACCATGTAGACCATTATTTAAAAGGATGGGGATTCTTCCCCTTCCATGTATTTTCCTATTTGAAAGTGCAATGTTTATAAAGAAATATATAATAACAAATCCTAGTATCCTCCCCAAAAATGAAAATGTTCATCATCATAATACAAGACAGAAAACTGACTTTCATGTACTCCATACAAAAACCAGTTTGTGCCAAAAAGGAACATTACACCATGGAAAAATTATCTACAATAAATTGCCAAGAGAAATTAAAGTAAAGACTGATGTAAAAAATTTTAAAGCAGCATTAAAAGAATATCTGTTGGCACATTCCTTTTATAGTGTGGAAGAGTTCCTCCAAAATTCTCAAGAGTCTAAGTGATGATTATGCAAAGACTGTAACCATTAATACTGGCCTATAAATACATTCAGATGTAATTCTCAAGTTTCTAATGGGGTTCAAGTATAAGTTGTATACTGACTTGCCCAGTATATGAAGTAAAATTCTGTGAATGTAATTCTCTAGTATACATGTCAATTCATAGTGTAGAAGAGTTCCTCAAAAATCCTTAGAGCTTAAGTGAGGATCATACAAATACTGTAATCATTAATATTGGTTTATACATGTATTCAGTTGTAAACTTCAAGTTTCTAATGTGGTTTAATTATAACTTACACATTGACTTGGCCAGTATATGAAGTGCTGTAAAATTTTGTGAACATAATTTTCTAGTTTCTAAAGTGTTTTAATTGTAAGATATACTTTGACCTGTCCAATATCTGATGTGCTGTACTGTACATGTAAGATTCACTGGACCAATAAATACAGTACAATACAAATGGGCCAGTACAGCTTCAAGGTGGTTTGTGAACAGATTAAAGTTACCTGCAGGTGCTCGATATACACTTAATATCATGAAGGACTTTTTGTGAAATTCTACTTCTGTTGAACATGCTTCCATATGCTGTTCTATGCAAAATTTATGAATGTCTATGTTCTTAAATTTATGACAGCTCCTGATGAATGTGGCAACTCCTCCTTTATCCATTTCTGCGCTACAAAAGTAAGATGCTAACCTAAACCCTGTAACACTTAAAAGTTCTATACCAGTGGTCACATGATGTTCTGAGAGGCAAATTATGTCAGCTGGGTTTGAAGACTCTAATTCATCTGTGCAGATAATTAATTCATTAATTTTATTTCTCAGTCCTCAAATATTTTGATGCAATAAAGATAGCTGACATTTCACATGACTGAGTTAAAATTGGGTAGAGTTGAAATATCCACTGACTGTTGAAAATTCTTAACCAATATCTGTTTATGCTGATGCAATAAGCTATAATTATGTTTTTTGGTTTCTTTCTCAAACTGAAGGTTTGTCTCGGTCCTAACCTCTCTTAAAATTTGGTTTCTTTCTGTCCTCCTTACCCTAAAAAAAGGGTCTTTTCTCAACCCAATAACCACTGGTATTTTATCACTAATGACAGTGCCTCCCCCTTCAACTTTCCTGCTATTTACCCAGACAGTTTATCCTTCCCTTTCCTGTTGAGGTGAAGGTCATGCCTAATATAATCCCACCTATTGAAATAATCAACAGGAACCACACCAATGTGTGACCCTGCACCCAAAATAAGCAGCTGTTCCAACTCCAAATTAATTCTCTTGACAGAAGAGTTCAAATGAGGTCAGTCATGGCACTCAAGAAAAGATACAAACTCAACACTAGTATGCTTCCACTTCCTGCCACCACTGAAAATAGAGTGCATTAAGCAGTCAGAATGTGAAATTTTTCATGTTTTGATTCAGTATGCTGTTTGTCATGGGTAGTGATTTCTTTCGTGAAGTGACTGTGGGTGTAAAAGGTTATGGAGGTTGAATGCAATATCTAATGAGAAGAAAGACTGTGCACTGCTGGTAATGTTGTTTTATTAAAATAGCAGCTGTTGCATTGCTGCATTGTGGGACTCTCACAAGCAGAAATAGCTACAAAGAGGCCCCATATCAATAAATGAACTAAGGAATATGCTGAAGAAATTTGAAGAATCAGGTGAAATAGTTGGTGCAGCAGGAAGAGAGGGTGTAGCAGTTCCACCTGCTTTAATTATCTCTTTGTTTGATGTACTTGGTGTTGATGTACAGCATTGCTACACTGGCTGAGAAATGGGTTGTGGATTCCAACACTGTCTACAGTAAATAATGTAGCCAACATATGCACAGTTGCAGTTCACAGTCTTTTACTTTCACTTTGAACAGCCCCCCAATAATACACAGTTATATATATATGGCCAGTGCATTAATGTGTAAACTTTCCATAAGCCTCATTAATAGTTTAAAGGCAAACCTCCACATACCGCTACAGCAGTTTCCTGTTGAACATCTACAAGCAGTAAAACCTAACCACAAAGTTCACACTTCTTGAAGAATAATTGGGTACATATGGAGCAGACTTTATCATTGCTTTTACATGCAGCATAGTTGTTTAACACTTATTCCACAGTTAAGTTGAAGCATTGTTGTCGTTCTAACCAACACAGGTTACTTGTCTGAAACTCAGACGTGGACTAACTGTCTCGTGACAAAAAACTGGTCCCTTATAATCATATCCTCACAAAATTAGATCTGGTGTTACATTCTTTAAAACTAAGGGCCAACCTCCCTCTTTTATGAAAATGCAGATTCTATTTATGTGTGTTAATAGTAATCGGTTAAAATGGAAAAAATGAATTTTAAAGAGGCAGGTGGCAAAACAAGAAGGGAATTAAAATTATCCCTACGTGCTTTGCCACAAGAGGCAGCCCATTCCCATGTGTAATGGGACATCCTCCTCTAACTTTATTTTCCCCCAACAGTAGTTGTCGATACCAGTATTATTTATCAAATTTTGTACAGGTCAATGTTCTCTCAGTTGATTTTCTGAAAACTTCCATATAATTTTATTCACAGTATGTTTATATTTCATGCTTAAATTTACGAAAAGGAACTTCTTTATAAAATATTTTGGTTTCAATGTCATAATTGATAAGTACTAGTTCTGCATGTACAATTAAAATTATTTTTTTAGAAACATTTTGAAATTATGAATTATTGGCACACTTAAAATTTCTATTATTGAATGCGCAATCCTGTACTGTTTACTATGCTTATTTCTGGACTCATATATGAAATACTAATCAAAATTAATGATGTAACATAAAATAGTAGGAATTCATTTGTCAAGAAAAATTGTGAACCATTTGGAATATTGTTATTTCTGCAGAGTGTGAAAGTCATAAGCTTTCTTCTGATTTGATCAGATGTATCTTTGTATAACATGTTGAACAATGTAATTTCAGCTTTGTTAATGTGAAAAACCAAATTACTGTGTGATATAATTAAATGTGAGAAAGTATATTTATGTAAAAAAAAAAAAATGCTGCAGCAACAGTCTTCAGATTTATTTAGTTCAAACCAACTGTGAGGACCTAATGTGAGATTTTCAGCTTCAAGAATTGGACCCCTAGACAATAAGAACTGGAGCCATCTCAACACAACAAGCTAAGTAAACTTGAAAGTTTATTGTAATCTTTGCTCCTCTCAAATCTTCATAAAAGACTTTGCTTATTAATTACTTAGACTAAGCATTATTTAATGTGGATGATAGATGGAAGAAGGAAGGTGTGGGGAGATTACACATGGCAGTTTATGCTGAAGTTGCTGTAGGTATAGCTGAACATACAAATTCTGCAATCCAGTGCTCGAGCTGTGTCATGAGAATTATCTCTGCCCTGGTCAACATTTCGTAAGATTTTGTAGTGCATTTTACTCTGGTAGCCCTACAAGATTCAGGATGTGCACCAAATGAAGCCCCAAGACAGGCTACAACACCATGACTTTGCTTTCATGTTTGGGCATGCATGGAAAGAGATGGCATGTAGCTGGGGAATATACTTTGGATAGAAAAGGCGTGTTTTACTCTGCATGGTGCTGTGAATACACACTATTGTTGTACATCAGATTCTACACCACCACATGTTGTGCAGGAACATCTGCTGCACCCAGCTTATGTGACTACATGGTGTTGTTTCATGAGCACCTGCATTCTCAATGCACATTTCTTTAAGTAGGTGACACTTCATGGGCCTGTTAGGTGTACACTGACATGTGCATCTTATGAGGACCTCCTTATGCAAATGTGATTCCAGCTCTGCAAGAATACAACTGTGTCCACATAACTATTTTCTTGCAAGATGGGGTGGCAGCACATGTTACTTGCCAGGTGCAAGATTTGCTTAAAAAAATGTTCAGTAAGATGCACACCATCTTTAAGCAAGTTAAAAATATATGGCCTTTCAGATTTCCCCCCCCCCCCCCACATAAACTGATGTGTCTTGTGGTTGCGGGGATGTCAGAAAGGTGGTGTCTATCAGGACTGTATCTAGACTCTTACTGATCTGAAGGATAGCATACAGTGCTATATCACTCTAATTACACTGCATATGCTGCAAGCAGCTGTCAATCATGGTCTCATATGGATGCAGTATGTAGCTGACTCAAGAGATCATACTGGACACATTGTGTAACTTGTAATCAGATTCCAATAAATGTGCTAGAATCACCATCATCAGGTATTTGGTCAATACTCCCCATTTTCAGCTCCACACCACATTCTGACTGCTTACAGCATAATGATGGTTATTCCTCTTTTCCTGCACCCACACCGTATTGTGACTGCTTACAGCTTCATATTTTCACCTGTTGGCGGAAAGCGGGACAATTAGTTTTTCAGCATACTCCACATGTACACAGATTAATGAACATACTGATGATATTTGAACATCCTGTGATGTATATACTGCAGCAATCAGAACACTATCAGTTTAATCATTACCACCTGGAATAAACAGAAAGGAAGACTATGTTGTGACAAATTGTGCCAGACTTGGTCTCAATCCCAGATTTCTTTCTTATTTCAACCAGTCCAAGTCCTAGTCTGGCACAAATTTGCAATTGGCTGCTACATACTCATTGCTATAGGTTTAGCATATCAGAATGGTTTGTACTATCATAATACAACCAATATCATTGCATCACCGCTGATATCATCCCCAGTGCTTGATTCATTTTATTCAGTGCATTTAATTCATTACACAGAAGGAAAGAAGTTCAGTTGCAGTAAACAATAGTAAGGAAGGGAGTTCAGATCAATGAAGACAGAATATTTTTATATTGTAAGTGTATTAACACCTAAATAACCAGTAAAACATAATACTTATTTGAGAATCATGACTGCAGATTGTCTTCTAGTAATGTAACAATCTTGTCTTTTATACATAATATAGAGTGTACTACCATGGAAGAAAAGTAGATTGTCACATTTTTATATTACAGATTAGTTTATGTATGAAAATGTTCTGATAAGTCTGAGTGGGAGGTAGAAAATCAGTATGTGTCTTAACAATGAATTTGTTACAAAGTTTCTCATTATGCTATAATTTATATCAATAATTCTGGACTGCAGTATTTCACGACTTCAGCTTTGCATTCTTCCCATGTCATGGATGTTCCTCTCAGTGAGACCTAATGAATATGCTTCATGGAAATGTAATTTTACCCAGTTTTCTTGTTATTCAGAACATTTTTCTTTGCTGTAGATAAATGCTGCACAAATCTCATATACAGTATTGGTTCCTAAACTGATAAGAACCTGTTATCAGCAATCTGTCTTCACAGCTGTGAAACATTCTTATCAGCCTGCATTAGTCAGAGCTGATGACAGGCTCGAACAACAGTGAGTCAGATGGAGAATCACGTATGTATATAGTGATTGTTTTATACATATACATATTATGTTCAGTTTGTATGGGATAATATCAATCTTGTATGTAGACTGATTCTGCACCCATGCAATATAATTAGCACACAGCTGGACAAATAAGTAAATGATAACCAACAAAATATTTCATTTACATTTACTTCAATACAACCCCTGTTGGAATATGCAAGAAACTCTTATTGGTACTAGTAAGGATTTTATTTTTCTCATTTTTCACAAAAGATTGATCTAATTTGCCACAATGAAAATATGTATGAACTTTGTTCCTGAGTTTTTCATATAATTTTGTATAACTGATTCATATTAACCATAAAACAGATATTTATTATACAGGTAAACTTTTATAATTATTTTGAACTAATACAACACATATACTGTTAATGAAATGTTCTGTCCATTTCAAGTTAAAATACATGTTACATTTCAATTTCCCTCAGATTATGAAAGGTATTACTTTTTGTTTATTTGCTTGGTAAGACATATCTGTCTTTGCACAAGATTTCTTGCGTTGTCATTTTTATTGACATAATGCTATTCTAATCATATCATGTAACTTTAGAAAATACTTAAGTAGGTGAATAAAGTCTGTATGTATGTCTCTCTCTCTCTCTCTGTCTCTCTCTCTCTCTCTCTCTCTCTCTCTCTCTCTCTCTCTCTCTCTCTCTCTCACTCACTCTCTCTCTTCTCTCTCTCTGTGTGTGTGTGTGTGTGTGTGTGTGTGTGTGTGTGTGTGTGTGTGTGTATTGGATTTGGATCTCAGGTGGCTAATGATGTGATACAATAGAACTGTCTTTTGCTCCATGTAAATTTATTTCTAGTGGCTCTTAAGGATACAAAAGATGCAGGAACTCAATAATTTGTAATAAAATATGTGGATAGAAAATGGACAGCAAATGCATGAATTATAAGCTATATTCCCTAATTATTGTACTTGTAACTGCTCATAAAATCCCACAGTCAAATATCATATCTCTATTTTTTATTTACATACACTACTCTCTCATTCTGTGGTCCTCAAAATTTAATAGCTGTAGTAATTTGCTAACATCACAGTTGGAGAATTCTTCTGATTAAAATATACCTTTACAAAGACTTATTATAATTACTGTAAATAGGTGACAACTGTGAATGAAATAAGTGTGTGTGTGTGTGTGTGTGTCAGTCATCTATTTTTGACGAAGGCCTCACTGGCCGAAAGCTTATTTGTGATAGTCTTTTTGTTGTGCTCATCTGCTACTCTGCATCTCTGCTGTATGGTGAGAAGTAATTTTCCTTTCCATAATATTGTAACAGTAACCAACTGTCTGTCATAAAAATAGTGAATGCAACTAATGAGAACATTCAATACAGAATATAGATAACTAGATAATATGTAGGGGTGACTAATAGTGTACATTCTTAATTTTCTTTTGAATTTACAAACATCATCACTTTCTTGCTTTATTTCAAATGGAAGCTTCCTTAATACCTCTGCACCAGACTACACAATTCCACTCTGAACCCACATCAACAAGCCAGTGTCTAGATGAACATTATTTCAGGGCTTTGCATTGAGGTCGTAAATTCAAATTCAACTAAAGCTGACTAGGTAATGCTGCTTTCTTTTTCTGAATGAATGCTTCCTTTACTTGGGGAGCATTTCCCCAGAAGATGAAACAGTAAGTACTCAAAATAAGCTGACACCATAGTTTTTAAGTCAACAGATTGAGAAGCACTTTTAAGTGTAAATTACTTTGGACTGAGGTTCTTGATTTCAATTTATTATCATGTGTCTAGTTTTTTTCTCACATCTTGAAGAATATCATCATTTGTCTTATTGAGTTTATACATTTCATATCCAATCATCATTGTCATTGTACAGTTCCAGTTTCCCGGATACTGCTAATGAGCCTCATCCATTTCTGCCTGTCCATTTAAAACCTTGTCACAGAGAATATTATGCATTGTGCTTCCTCTGGCAGTGACAACATACTTGATCTTGTCCATTCATTCTATAGGACATTTTCTTTCACTTCTCAGAGTTCTTGAGTCTGGCTTTCTTCCTCATCTCCTCGTCCTTAACTTATCCATCTTGGTCTTCTGGATTGTGGATCTAATGAATTTCGTTTCATTTCCGAAGCCCAATAATGATATAAATTGTTTTTGCTTTAGTCTTCAAAATTTTTGTGTGTAGTACATAGTTTTGCTTTTTTGATAACAACATGAAGAATTTTGCACTACCATTTGAAGCATATTTTTGACTAACACTAGTCCTCTGTATTAAATAAAGTTCTCTCTTCCCAGAACAAGATACTTTGATTCCTTTTTCCTCACTTCTATTACAGTTTTCCTTTATCTTCTGCAAATGACATTTGGTTTCATAATGTTGTAAGAATATTTTTTAGGAAATAATTAAATTTCTGATTTAGCAGCCTTCACTTTAGTGAGGAATGTCTTCTGAGCCAGTGCTAGTTTTCTATTTATATCATAATTGTATCATACATCAGTCATTATTTTGTTTCCAAGATATCAGAATTCCTTCACTTCATCTAGCATATTCTTCCCAATTCAGATGTTGAGTTTATTGCTAAACTTGTTATTTTGCCATTGTTTTAGATTTACCCTGAGTCTATATTCCATACTCCTTATAGTGTTCACT
Source organism: Schistocerca piceifrons (assembly GCF_021461385.2). Taxonomy (NCBI): domain Eukaryota; kingdom Metazoa; phylum Arthropoda; class Insecta; order Orthoptera; family Acrididae; genus Schistocerca; species Schistocerca piceifrons. The sequence goes on from NC_060145.1 coordinate 153,160,558, forward strand.
CCATTCTGTAATTCTTCTTCTCTTTCACTAAGAAAAAAACTAGCACCTGCAAATTTTATCATTGATATACCTTCATCCTGAATTGTAATCCTGCTCCATTACATATTCTTTAATATGCAGGTTGAATAAGAAGTGAGAGCAGCTGTATACTTGTCTTATGCCCTCTTTAATCTGAGCACTTTCATCATGAATTATTTTATTATTATTTAGGAATCAATTATAACAATAAATAAAATACACATTTAAACAAAAAACACATATACTTACTTGGGATAAAAATTAAATGATCCAGACCATACACAAATATAGTAAATCCCTTCTTTCATGTGTGTCTCCAAAACTGATATCCATTTCTTGTTCTGTTACATCAGCAGACACTTCTCTCTCTCCCCCCCCCCCCCCCCCTCCTCATAGAAGTTCTCAATGTACTCTTTCCACCTATCCATCCTCTACTCTGCACTTAACAGTGGCATTTATTTTGCAGTTTTAATGTTGACACCTATTTTTTTTTATTTCCCTGAAAACTATTTTTGCCTTTTCTGTATGCTGAATGACTTCTTCCAATGACCCTTTCCATTTCAATTTCACCATACATTTTTCTGTAGCTATTTTAATTTAGCTCCACTGTACATCTATTTGTATTGATTTCATTTCCATATGCTTTATACTGCAGTATTCCTTCTTTTCTGGGACATTTTTCTGCTTCCCTCTTTCATTGATCAACTGCAGTATTTCCACTGTTACTCAAGTTTTTTTGTTTTTTAATTACCTTCCTCATGCCCATATTTGTTTGTCGAAATTCCGTGATTTCAGTACTTCAACATTCCACCACCTTACACATAGATTTTTATTGACAATTCTCTTCTTCATTCTACTCTTCATCATCATTAAATTGTGATCTGTCTATATCTGGTCCTGAGTACACCTTGCAGTACAATATCTGATATTGGAATCTCTGTCTAATCATGATGTATCCACCTGGCATCTTCCTGTACCACCACACATTTTACTAGTATACATCCTTCTCTTTTGATTCTTGAACAATATCTTTCTCCTCTCTCACATCTATTACTGAGCCCAGATTCTATCATAACTCCATCTTTTATCCCTTTCCCTAAAAATCTGTTCCCCAATATTATTAGATTTTCATCTTCCTTTACATAATGAGTTACTCATTCAGTTCTCATGAATTCCCTCTCTCTCTTCATGTGACACTTGCACATATAACTGAAAGATTTCTGTTGACACTGAGATTCTGGCAATTCAAATTAGAGTAATTCTATCACTGGATTGCTTAAAGTAACTCATTTTTCGCCCCGTCCTCCCACTTATAAAGCCGGCCGCGGTGGTCTAGCGGTTCTGGCACTCAGTCTGGAACCGCGCAACTGCTACAGTCACAGGTTCGAATCCTGCCTCGGGCATGGATGTGTGTGATGTCCTTAGGTTAGTTAGGTTTAAGTAGTTCTAAGTTCTAGGGGACTGATGACCACAGATGTTAAGTCCCATAGTGCTCAGAGCCATTTGAACCCACTTATAAAGAATCTCTCTCCCATTATACTGTTTTCTGTCAGTGTTTATATTACCTTGTACTCATTTGAATGGAAATTCTTATATTCTTTCTATTTTAATTCACTGATTTCTAGCATTTCTACATTCAGCCTTTGCATTTATTGCTGTGCTTTTTTGCTGCCATCTGACCATAGCAGTCATATAAACCTGTGGCGATGCAAACAGTCAGTCATTAAGACAAAAATTGTGGAATGGTTGATTTATTTACTTTGGAGTTCTTTCCAGTTCCCACCTTGTCTTTGTGTAACCTGTTTGCTTAATGTGTATGCTTTTGATGTGTTACATGTCTGTTATCAATAATATAATATAGCATTTTGTATTAACACAGTTCTTATTTAATTATGGATTATCGTATACACAACGACAGATGATAAAAACATTAAAAGTGATATTACCTTAATGGTGACTGTGGATACCACTGCTTGAGAAGAGCTATTGCATGCATCAGAGATAACACTACAGTTCCACTGCTGATGCTGAATTTCAGGCAAGTGACAGGCACTTTGGACGATATGGAGCCTGCAAACAATCCGCTAACAAGCTGCATTGTTTTTTACATTCTGCATGTAAAATTCATCACCCTGCCATGCCTCAACAACCCAATCTATTTTTACAGCTCCTAGAACTTTCTTTAGAAGACTAAACTGTTTTGGATAACATCGTGCAATTCGTTGTGACGATCAGAGTACTAGACAGTCATACGTTGTTATTATTGTGTGATGTCATGCACAACATGCTGAAAGTGAACAAATATACACACCTTAAGGATGATGTGCTTTGATGGTTGTGTAAACTGACAGACCTTCTTGTACAACAAGTTTTAAAGACTGAAGTTATCAGTGAAAAATCACCTGTAACCTGGTGTCATCTCTGGGGTCCGATTTTTGAAGCTGAAGTGTTGCAGATTAGCTTGAAGCAAATGTGAATTTACCAGTTACCTTTAGCAGCTAAGAGTGCTGTGGTTGGAAGCAACTCCTCAAAATTTGATTTAATGTAGGCTTACAGTTACTTGTAGTTGATCAAATGCACAACCTGTTGCTGTGTAATAAAGCAATCAGGGCCCCAAGAACTTGACATGGCACTGCAATTGTAGTTACAGAAGATGCTGGTAGAGGAGGGCAGCTTCCACTTATAGAACTAGGCAGATCATTACAACATGACCTCAGTGGACTCACACAACAACTCCGACAAACTCCTGCACCTCTCAACACAATCTGCATGCCAAGCAATACAGCGATCACTGTGTTGTCGCCCAGCACCTCATAGAGTGTTGGTATCACTTCTGTCTTGGTCAGCTAGCTCAAAAATGCACCCCTCTGTGTAATTACTCAAATGCAGACAGCAATAAAAAAGGTATGATTGACTGTTTTGAAGTAAAATGCTGACACATGACTGCAAAGAGTTGTTCGTCATATGACCTGATGTGTGCAGTGAATCCTGCATCTTTAAAAAGAGGGTCTCATCCCTGTTATTGCCATTGACACAGCTGACAGATGCTGTGCTGTTCACATCTTTCCTGTATCACACCACTTTATCTTCAGAACACCTGCAGTGCCCCAAAAGTATTTAATCAATGTAGGATTTGATATTAGTGTCCTACCAGCAATGTTCAAAGACCTGCAATGAGGCAGTGTATTTGGGTTTCATAAAAAAGTTCTGGTGGATCTTCCTGATTTGGATGTTGCCAAGCCTCTCCTTGGTGCAGACTTTCTATTTCATTTCCTCATTGGAGTGTCCACACAAACAGTACAACTCAGACTGAATGATGAGACTATTTTTGGACATTCTGCATATTCACATGACATGCACAAATGAGCACATACTTCTCCTGTTTGTGCCTCTGTTGGCATGAAATCACCATTATTAAATAGTCTTACCATATTGAACACCATTAATAACTTACTGGGAAAGTAGCAGCCATGGAAGAAGAGAAAACTTGCACTATTCCAGACAATAATGCGTTGCACACACACTAAAGACTGCATCACTGCAACTGAGACAGCCCAGTTTCACATAGGTAAGCTACAGAATGATATCACTCCTGCAGCAACCTTGGATAAAACAAGACAGCTGTCTGTGTTACTGCCTGGAATATGGCAACATTGCCCACCACATCACTACTATGCCGGGACAGCTGGTTGCTTGTAAAGCCAACCAGTTGACAGGTTCAAAACACACCACAGTGAAAAAGAAATTTGAAGAATTACTGGGTGAACAGAATATTCAACATTGAAATAGCCTGTGAGCACCCCCCCCCCCACCCCCCTCCCCACCCCGCCCCTTTGTTTAGCAAACAAGAAAGGTGATTCCTGCCATGCTTGTGCTGAATAACATTTCTTAAACATGCAAATTATGGCTGACTGCTATCCCATTCTGCATCTCCAGGATTTTACACTTACATGAGCAGGTGATCAGTTGTTCAGCACATCCTCTCCCTTCTGCACCACTAGCTATTGTCATTGATACTTGCCCAACTACGACTGGAGCAACTCTACAACAGCAAGCGAATGATACATGGTAGCCACTAGGGTTCTTTTCCTATAACTTGACAGAAGCACAGACAAATTGGAGTTCCTATAATAGAGAACTTTTGGCTGTCTATGGAGTCATTAAACCTTTGATAGGGTATAGATGCATGCTATTTCACGCTTTTTACTAATTATAAACCAGTTTTTCATGGTTTTCAAAACCTCTGAAGACTCTTCCTCATCAATTCTGCCATATAGAATTCATCACTCAATTTACTACCAACTTTCATCACTTGTGGGTGCTGCTGATGTTGTGGATGATTATTTCTTCCAAATAAATGCAGTTTCCACATACGTCAACTTCACCCAATTTGCTAAGGCACAAGAAACTATCACAGAGCTACAGGAGTTTACAAACAAATCAAACACAGGATTGCTCCTGCAGAAATTACCAATGGCTAACTTTCTTGTGTGGTGTGATTTTTCCGAAAAACCGATCATGGCTGTTCATTCCTTTGTGTTTCTGGAAACAGGTTTTTAACAGCAGCCATGGACTTGCATTTAGTAGCTAATGCCTCTATACTAATGATAATGGGCAGATTTGTGTGTTTGGGTGTGCAGTATGGTTGTCAGTTACAGGTTAAAACTTGATTGCCTTGTCATTCAGCTAAAGCAGGATGTCACATCCACAGTCCAGTTGATACATTCAAAGAGCATACACAGTTTTCTTTTTATCAAGCCTATAAGTCAGGGCACTTCTGTGCGAGGTTTCAAGTATGTATTCATTGCAACTGATAAATCCACCTGACGGGTAGAAATTTCACCCATCTATATCTATACTGAAGAGCCAAAGAAACTAGTACACTTGTTTAATATCATGTAGGCCCCCATGAGCATGCAGATGTGCTGCATGGACTCAATTAATGTCTGAAGTAGTATTGGAAGGAATTGGCACCATGAATCCTGCAGGGCTGTCCATAAATCCGTGAATATGAGGGGGTGGAGTGTCCTTCTGAACAGCACGTTACAAGGCATCCCAGATATGCTCGATAATGTTCATGTCTGGGAAGTTTGGTGGCCAGTGGAAGTGTTTAAACTCAGAATAGTGTTTCTGGAGCCACTCTGTAGCAATTCTGGATGTGTGGGGTGTCACATTGTCCTGTCAGAAATGCCCAAGCCTGTCAGAATGCACAATGTACATGTATGGATGCAAGTGATCAGACAGGATGCTTACATATGTGTCACCTGTCAGAGTCATATCTAAATGTATCAGGGGTGCCATACCACTCCAACTGCACTTTGCAGAGCCTCCACCAATTTGAACAGTCCTCTGCTGGCATGCAGGGTCCATAGATTCATGAGGTTGCCTTCATACCCATACACTCCATCTTCTTGATACAACTTGAAATGACATTCATCTAACCAGACAACATGTTTCCAGTCATCAAAAGTCCAACGTCAGTGTTGATGGGCCCAGGTGAGGCATAAAGCTTTGTGTCTTGCAGTTATAAGGAGTATACAAGTGGACTTTTGGCTCCGAAATCCCATACAAATTATGTTCTTTGAATGGTGCACATGCTGAAATTTGTTGATGGCACAGCATTGAAATCTGCAGCAATTTGTGGAAGGGCTGCACTTCTGTCACAATGAAAGATTCTCTTCAGTCATCGTTGGACCTGTTCTTGCAGGATCTTTTTCCAGCCACAGCTATGTCGGGGCTTTGATGTTTTACGGGATTCCTAATATTCACGGTACACTTGTGAAAAGGTTGTATGGGAAAATCCCCACTTCACCACTACCTCAGATATGCCATGTCCCATCACTCGTATGCCTACTATAACACCATGTTCAAACTCACTTAAATCTTGGTAACCTGCCATTGTAGCAGCAGCAAACTTAAATTTTGATGACCTGCCATTGTAGCAGCAGCAACTGATCTAACAACTGTGCCAGATACTTGTCTTATATATTTGTTGCTGATTGCAGCACCATATTCTGCCTGTTTACATATCTCTGTATTTGAATATGCATGCCTGTGTCACTTTCTTTGGTGCTTCAGTGTATATACATACTCCATGGATCACCATAACATGCATGGCAGAGGGTACCTTATTCCACTACTTGGCAGAAACTGTTTCACAAACATTTCTAAATGCATGGATAGCATCATTTGGTTGCCCTATAGGTGTGACAACAGAGCAGGGCTGACAATCTGAGTCAACCTTTTTTTGCAAACTTACAGAAAAAATGTGGTTTTATACATCACTGTACCAGCTGACCAGCAATGGCATTGTGGAACATTGGCACCAGAACTTCAAGTTAGCCCTACTATGTTACAACTCGTCTTGGGTGACTCCCATGCCCCTTGCATTATTTTGTTTACATGATGCATTCAAACTGCACTGTGGTGCATCAGTGGCAGAATTTGCAAATGGTGAGACTGTCAGGCTTCTGTCAGAATTTTTTCAGTTGGAAATGAGGCTACCCTTCTTGAGATGCACCCTTCATAATCCAGCTTTTCAGAAACTAGATTTCCAATTTCTGTCCATCCTTAGAGTCACCTCACAAAGACCCTCCCATTTTTACGCACGAAGATCTATCTATGTGCACTCATGTGATACAACACACAGATTTCATCTGGCCCCCTTTACAAGCACCTCATATGGGTTGCTACCTGGTTTTGAACCATATTAGCCACATTATAATGGCCTTAATTAATGATAAACCAACCATAATTTCTGCTGGGCATGTAAAGCTAGCCTAGCTGTTCCAAGTGGACAATGTTGTGGACCATCCCATCCACTGTCATACAGCACCTACATTGGAACATGCTGCAGCCACCCTACCTACACCATTGCCAGATGGAGCCATTCTCTCCTACCTATGCCAGCAGATGCAGCTTCTGTCAATGCTGTGCCATGACAGGAAGAACACTCCCAGGACACTCACTCCGTTTCTCCATCACTACACCCAGTGTGCACCAGGGCTGGGAGAATCATCCAGCACAAATATCCATTTATCTTGGAAGCTCCACTCTGTGGGAGGGGGAGCTGCATGGCAACACAATGGTTGAACATTCATATAAAAAGTGTGGAATGTCCTCACTTTAAGTAATATACTAGTCTTTTTCCACCTTACTTGCTTAAGGTCTATGCTTTTGGTGGGTTACATGTGTTTTATCAATAATATAATGTGTTCTGTGTCAATACAATTCTCATTTAATTGTCAACTGTCATACCTACAAACCATTTGTTATGGGCCTCACATCTACTTCACAAAACACAGCTGGTCTCAGAAATAAATTATCAATCATTGTTGCACTATGTCCTTTTATTTCCACATTATTAATGTATACATATTAACAGATCATATCTATCTATTTGTTTAACACTGAAAAGTAGGAGTTTTTGTATGTTTAAGACTTAAACTGTTCACTGTGGACCATTTCCAGACCTGAACCTTCCTGGCAGATTAAAATGGGGTGCAAGACAAGGCACTTAAACTTGTAACATAGCCTTTCACAGGCAGTCACCTGGCATTTTTAAGGTAATAGAGATGTACTGGCAGGATTGAAACTGAAGGCAGGTTGTGAATCATGAACCATTACAGAGCACAAGTTCATTTTGAAGTTGTAGATCTTTTTAGATATTGCATAGGCTGTGTCTGGTAGAGATCTGGTCCTTGATTAGTTAACTTCTATTTGTATATCTACGTCTATGTTTACATCTATACTCTCCATACCCTTATGAGATGCATAGCAAAGTGTATGTCCCATTGTGCCAGTTATTAGGGTTTCTTCCCCTTCCATTCATGTATGGAGTGTGGGAACAATGATTGTTTGAATGCCCCTATGTATACAGTAATTATTCTAATCCTATCCTTACAATCCCTATGTGAGCGATACACTGCGAATTGTTGTATATTCCTAGAGTCATCATTTAGAGCTGGTTCTAGAAATTTCGTTAATGGACTTTCTCAGGATAGTTTATGTCTATCTTCAAGAGTCTTCCAATTCAGTTCCTTCAGTATCTCTGTGACACTCTCCCATGGATCAAACAATCCTTTGAACAATTGGGCTGCCCTACACTGTATATGTTCAATATCCCCTGTTAGCCCTATTTGGTATGGGTGCCGCACACTTGAGCAGTATTCTATAACTGGCCACATAGGTGATTTATAAGCACTCTTCTTTTTAGACTGATTGCACTTCCCCAGTATTCTACCAATAAACCAAAGCCTACCACCAGCATTTCCCACAACTGAGCCTGTGTGATCATTCCATTTCACAACCCTACCAAGGGCTACACCCAGGTGTTTATGTGCGTTGACCGATTCCAGCATTGATTCACTGATATTATAGTCATAGGATACTGTGTTTTGTCATACTTTGAAGTGCACAATTTTACATTTCTGAACATTTAAAGCAAGTTGTCAATCTTTACATCACTATGAAATCTTATCAAGATATGACTTAATACTTATGTAACTTCTTTTAGATAGTACTTCATTATAGATAACTGCTTCATCTGCAAGAAGTCTGAGTTACTATTAACACTTTCTGTAAGGTCATTAATATATAGCATGAACAGCAAGAGTCCCAACACAGTTCCCAGCAGCACACCTAAATTTACTTCTACATCTGATGTTGACTCTCCATCTCCCTACCAAAAAGTCCTCAGTCCAGTCACAAATTCCACTTGATACCCCATATGATCGTACTTTTGATAATAACCATATGTGTACTGAGTCATATACTTTCTGGAAATCAAGAAATACCACATCTGTCTGGCTGCTTTGATCCAAAACATGCAATATGTCATGAGAAAAGAGTAAGTTCTATTTCACAAGGTTGATGTTTTCAGAATCCATACTGGTGGCATTGAGGAGGTCATTCTGTTCAAGATATCTCATTATGCTTGAGCTCAGAATATGTTCCAAGATACTTCAAAAAATTGTTGTCAACGATATTGGACAGTAGTTTTGTGGATCACTTCTCCTACCCTTCTTGTAGACAGGTTTGACTAGTACTTTTTCCCAAGAACTGGGCACAATTTTTTGGTCAAGAGACCTACAATAGATTGTAATTAGAAGAGGGGCTATCTCAACCAGAAATTCAGTATAGAATTTGACAAGGATTCCATTGTGCCCTGGAGCTTTGTTCATTTTTAATGATTTCAGATGTTTCTCATCATGACTGACACTAATACTTATTTCTTTCATCTTTTCATTGGCAGGCTGATTAAATTGGGGCAGTTCTTCTGGGTTTTCCTTTGTAAATATTTATTTGTTTATTCCATGTGACCTGATGGTACACAGTGTGTTGCAGATGTCGGAAAATATCAGATAACATTGTTAACATATATTAACATAGGCCTATAGTATCCTAATGTATTATATTGCTCAATGTTTTCAATTTAACACAAATAGCAAGATTACTGTTCTAAGTATTCTTTTACAGAGTAAAAACAGTGACGCAACAAATATGACTTCACGACTTTGCTAAATTTTACGTTGTCTTCGATGGACTTAATATTAGTGGGAAGATTGTTGAACAGTTGGAGGCCCATGTGGAAAGCTCTCTTTTTACACAGTTAAGTGTTTGTACGTATAACATGCAGATTTGCCTTTTTCCTGGTGTTGTGTTTGTGTATTTCATTATTTTTTACGACTCTGGGGTCAGTTGGCACTATGTGGTTTCTGAAAAATTTTAGTCTCGAGAATGCAGAGGCAAGGCAGTGTAAGGGTGTCCAACTTTCTGAAGATGGGTTTGCAGGAGTCTGTGGGTTTGCTCCCGGTAATAATTCTCATTGCTCTCTTCTGGAATCTGAATGTGCTCAGAGTAGTTGGAGAATTTCCCCAGAATATTACACCATATTTTAGGTGGGCTTGTATGTAAGCATAGTATGCACTGGTTAATGTTTTCAGGCTAGCACATGTTTTCAGTACACTCAATGCATAACAGCCAGTACAAATCCTGTCATTTACCTTTCCTGTATGTGTATTCCATTTCAGGTTATCTTGAACCCACAGACCCAGGAATTTGAAAACAGTGTCAGTATCTATTGGCTGGTTATGGCTGGTTATTTACAGTGACAAATGGCTGAGAGGAATTTGCATTTTGTGTTGTGTGTAAGTTCATGGAAGCTGTCTTTTTGGTATTGATAGCTAATCTATTGATTTTAGCCCAGTTGCTGAGTTGTTCAGTGGGCAAGGTCACAGCTTTTTGCACAGCCTCTGTATTCTCCCCTTTGAGGAGCACAGTTGTGTCATGAGTAAATATAATTGTTTTGTGTGCATCAACATTCAGGCTCAAGCCATTAATATACAGGAGGAAAAGTAGGGGTCCCAATACTGAGCATTGTAGAACAACTTGCTTTACAGTTTTATTACTTGATAGTATTTTGGTTATTGAGTTGCTTTGTCTATTAGTGTATTTCATGCTGACTCTCTGCATCCCATTGGTTAGGAAAGTAGCAATCCAGTTGTTTGCAATTCCTCTGATACCATAGTGTTCTATTTTTTCCAGTAATGTTTTGTGGTCAAAAGCCTTTGACAGATCCAGAAATATGCCTGTTACGGGTTGTTTTCTATCTAACTGTTCTAATAGCATATTTATGTAATTATATACTGAAGTTTCAGTAGATTTTTTGCTTCTGAACCCATGTTGAGCTGAACTTAGTAAATCTTTTTTTTTTCAGCGAAGTCCATCATTTTTTTACACAATTTTTTCAAAAACTTTAGAAAAGAAGGATGAGATTGAGATAGGCCTGTAGTTATTCATATCTTTATTATCACCTTTTTTGAAGACAGGAATTACTTCAGAAAGTTTCAGAGCTTCAGGGAAGATACGTGCCTGGAAAGAACAGTCACAGAGGTTAGTTAATGGTTCAGCAATTGTGTGTTCACAATTTTTGATTACAGCTGCTGGGATACCATCAATTCCAGGTGAATATGAGTTTTTTAACTCTCTGAGGGCTTTTGCAACATCATTTTCAGTGACTCTGGTAATGAAAATTGACTCTGCATATGTGTGATATTTTTGGTTTGCTGGTTGGTAATTTGTGTTAGGATTATTTTTGACCAATCTTTCAGCTATGCTCATAAAGAAATTGTTGAAAGAGTTTACCACAACTTCGGGATTAGATATAGATTCATTGTTGAGTTTGATTTCTATGTTCATGTGTGAAGCTTTCATTTCCCCTTTTTCCCTTTTTATGATATTCCACATTGCTTTTACTTTATTGCTGGATTTGTCAATGCCATCCTTTTTGCTTGTCTTATCACTCTTCTTAGGATACATGTGTAGTTTTTATAGTATTCTGTTAGTTGGGGGGAGACACTACTTTGTTTACATAACATGTGGAGTATTCTTTTACATTTGCAAGAGATTTTTATAGCTGGTGTAATCCAACTCTTGTTTCTATTATTATTATTATTATTATTATTATTATTATTTATTCTTACTGGTTTTTTTGGAAAGGCCTCTTCAAAGTTGTGGATCATTTTGTCCAGATTCATGTTGACATAATTGGCTGTGTACATCTCTGTCCACTTTTCTTTACTAATGAGGGCATTTAGCTTGTTCAAGTTCTCTTGGGTGAAAATCCTTCGTAAAGTTTTAGGTGGGACTGGGTTTGAGGCATCTTTGCTAACATTGACCTTTAGAATGACAGCTTGGTGGTCACTGAATCCTGCATTGTATACTTCTAGAGTTGGGTTAAGTTTATTTCTATTTGTAAAAATTTGATCTAGAGCTGTCTTGGATGTGGGTGTTATTCTAGTGGGCTCATTTACAAGGCCTTGCAGATTATAAGTTTTTGCAATTTTAATCAATGTGTCCCTGTTTCTGTTGTGGGTTAGAAAGTCTATATTAAAGTCACTACATATAATCACATCCTGTTTCCACTGACTTATTTTGGATAGAAACAAGTCCATTTGTAACAGAAAATCATTAATGCTACTGGAGGGGGGACGGTAAATTGTAGCTACAATTAGATTTAGATCTGTAAGCTTTATGGCTGCACATTCAAAGATCTTGTCTGTTCCTATTTCCTTTAGGGTAGGAAGTGGGCTATATTCAACGTGTTGTTTGATGAAGATGGCAACCCCACCATGTCCATCACTAGATCTGGAGTAGTGTTCACACAATTTGAGGTTTGATAGTGAGATTAACTTAACTACATCAGTGCAGAGCCAGTGCTCTGCTAGGCATACTACTGAGATATCACTGAGTTCACTGGTCAGCAAAATGCTTAAATCATCAGTTTTGTTGCTCAAGGATTGGTCATTGTGATAATAGATTTTCAGGTCTGAGTGGGGTTTACTCAGGCTGCTCGAAGTCATATTTACTGTGTCACAGACCTTTAGTTTAAATTGTGCTGTATTCCAGGTATGTTGACTTCCGAGCAGTTGTGCTGGTTCTGTTGGTCACCCTTGGCAGCTGACTCATCTTCCAGGTGGGCCTGAAAAGTATCCACATGCACTTCACACTGCTGAGGCATCACATTGACATTTTGGAGGGATGTCTCGATAATGTTCACCATCACATTATTCATCCTTTCAGGTTCCTGACCTTTTTGAGGGGTCAGGGGGTTTGTGTTTTGTCTCTGTGACTTTGTGACCCATTTGTCTAGTGTAGTTTCCACAGTATGGCCACTATTACTCTTTTTATTTCCCATCTTGTTTGTCTTTATCCAATTGCTTATTAGCATCTGTTTATGATTTCTGACTTTTGGTTTCTTATTTTCCCCCATAGTTGTCAGGAAGGCCAGTCAATTGCAGATAATCTTCTTGCCACATTTGTTTAGGTGTAAACCATGTGTTGTGAAGTGGTTTCTGGCTAGTCTCCCTATTTCAAAGTTCACAGCAATTCTTTTTTGTATGCATGTTTTGCTAAATTCAGTGCCTATATCAGGTGGAGGTTTGCAGTATTAATTTTACTATTTAAATTTTGAACATCATATCTCCTGGGTACAGGATGGATAATGATATTCATTTTGTGACTTAGAGCAGGTACTGGTTCCAATGGTTCTACCACATGTTTCAACATTAGATTGAGAGGTTTGTCTATGTCATTAGAACCCCCTATTACAATCAAAGTATCACATGTACTGAAGCTTCTTGTCAAATTTTCTGCATTTATTATCACCTCTTTTAGTGGGGCACCAGGTTTTACTATGCTTTTTACCTGGTATGATGGCCCTAGTTTGTCTTGCAGTATTTGCACAGTCTCTTCCATGACTGTCACTTAATGTTAGTACTTTCATTTTTTCTGAGATTTTCTTACTATGTAATGTTCTGGAATTTCTTTCGTTTTTGTCCTGCACATATATTGGTGCTTGAGAAATTATGTTCGTTGGCAGATTACTCATACACTTGGAACTTTGGCGCCACTAACAGCCTTTAATATAACAAAAATTTCTCTTGGTTTTCCAAATTATCATTTGACAATATTCTGTTACAGTAGTCACTGAAGGCAGCACACATTGTTCTCTTGACAGCCAAACACATTTCATTTAGCATCTCTTTGTCTGTAGACCTATGCTTCATTGTGAACCTATACATAGTAGTCTCTGTTTCAATAGAAATATATTTATGTTGATTGTATATCATGGAGGCATCCTCCTATTGTGTCAACTATTCTTTTAAAGAGACATGGTTCTTCTACATGCTCCTACCCTGTGGTGAAAGTTTCAAGTTCTTCATTGAAATATGACACTTATGATTTTTTTTTATCTAGTTTATTGAACATATATTTCTTTCTGCTTGTTTCAGTTGTTCTGTGTGTTTTGGTACTCATTGTTGCAACAACTGTGTCATGGTCACTGATACCAGTTTTGACATGAACATCCTCAAAGAGGTCAGTCTACTGCTGCCAATAGATCCAATATGTATTCACATGAGTGAAGTCCATAACTATCTGTTCTAAGTAGTTTTCAGAGAAGGCATTTAGTAATGTTCCATAGGATGTCTTATCATGCCTACTAGTAACATAGCTGTAATTTTTCCAATTAACTGTTGGATTATTAAAGTCTCCACTCATGATTACAGTATGATTTGGAAACTTACATACAAGTGAACTGAGGGTTTCTCTAAAGTTTTTGGCTACATTAAGAGATTAGTTTGCTGGGAAATAGAAGGATCCAATTATCATTTTATGCCCATTGAAACTGAGTCTTGCTCAAAAAATCTCTCATGTAGCTTCAATTTCTATCTTGATGGATTTGAGTTTCTTGTCTACTGCAACAAATAATCCACCTCCATTTCCAATTTGCCTATCCTTTTAATATACATTTAAATTTTACCCAACAATCTCACCAGCAGTTAGTGTCAGGTTTCAACCAACTTTCTTTACCTAGTATTATGTGAGTTTCATTGCTTTTCATGAGAACTTCAATCCCTGGAACATTATTGCAAATGATTTGGCAGTTTACCATTAGGATTTTAATACTCTCACTTATGGGAGACATTTCTTTCAGTCTTATACTGATACTTCTCAGTTTCTACAGATTTCATTATCTGGATTGGATGGAGGGTCATCTAATTTAAAAGACCTAGTTTGCCCGCCATACCCAGTTAGCTACCTCATATGTAGTGCACACCTGGTCCATTTAGGGGAACCCTACAGTTCTCAGCCCTGTGGTGCAAGTCCAGGAAGTTGCACCCTAGCTTGTCACAAAACCTTTGAAGTCCCTGGTTCAGTCCTCCACTCACCTTAGAACCAAAGGGCCTCGATCTGTTCTGGGGGCAATGCTGCAAACTGTGAGCTTCGTTGAAACTCCATGCATAAGGCTGGTCTTCCCAACTTCTCTGCCAGTTGGTGGAATGACTGAAGTATGACTTCAGAGCCCAGATGACATGCATCATTTGTTCCAATGTCCACCATGGCCTGCAGTTGATTGCATCCTGTTCTCTCAATGGCTGCTGGAATAGTCTCTTCAACATGGTGAATGAGACCACCAGGCATAAACACTGAATGCAGCCGGTGTCCTTTTCTGTTCCTTGCTGCCATTTCCCTAAGGGGTACCATCACTCACTGTATGTTTGAACTGCCGGTGATTAATGGACCTGTGCCCTTTTGTGCTTGTCTGCTCTTGACATTGGAATAAAACAGGTTTCCCCAAAACAAGTTAAGTGAGTCCCCAGTTTCAATGAAAGACAGCACCTGAAACTTGTTGGTTAGGGGGATTGATACAACACCCTGAGTCCACCTCATACAGGACACCCAGATCTAACACTGAGATGCCATTTGCAGCCAAGTATAAAAGTAATGACAAATCCTGTACTTTCGGTGAAGGAGACAGGATGCACAGGAGAGGATAGTACTTGAAGTATCTCTGGTACCGGTATCACAGGTACATGACTCACAGGAGCTCTTACAACACACCAATTCACAGCAGCTGCCAATTGTTTGACACTAGTCTGGGTGATTTCCAGCTGTCTAAGAACATAAACCAACTCATCCAGTGTTTGAGAACAGCATTCAAAGTGGGGCTGCATTTGACTGGTGCAACATATTATGCCATGACATTATCAAATTACTGTTTTTACTCTATTATTTAAAGTCATTGAAAGGTCATTTATGTACCAAAGGAATAATAATACACCAAGTTCTGAACTTTTTGAGACAGTGCATTGTATGTTTCCCCATTTCTGAGATTAGGGTCATTCATGTGATACAGTTAGTCAATATGTCTCTCTAATTTCTGTTATGAACACTTCCATGCAAGAGGAACATCATTAATGCCATATAATATTAATTTCTGAAGTATAGTTTACATTTCTCATAATTAAGGACTACATCAAGATAATAGAGCATAGGAACAGGATATTTTCAGTTATTTAGTTCTACCAGCACTTAGTATGTGAAAGTGTATACAGCTTTCTGTACAGACAATCATGAACCTAAACCCAAATTGAAAGGCAGTGTACAAGCTATATGAAGTCGGTACCAGTAATGAATTGTAAGACATACTCTCTCTCTCTCTCTCTCTCTCTCTCCTTCTTTCTGTGAAATCTCAACAAGGACTGAAGTGGGCCTGTAATTGCTGCAAGTCAAGTGCTTATCTATGTCTTTTATAAACAGATTTCACTATTGCACATATAAGGCAAACAGGAATATAAAAAAATAACATTTTCCCAACAGATTAAGCTTCATGTGTTAAAGACATTTGCAATCTGTTTTTATCTAGAAAACCAGTGAAAAAAAAAAAAAAAAAAAAAAAAAAAAAAAAAAAAAAAAAAAAAAAAAAAAAAACGACAACAACAACCAGAGAGAGAGAGAAAACAGAAATGTATTCTTACAGCTTTATTGATAACTCAGATACAGGCATCAACTTTGCATTTTGCATTTTAAATTCAACTATGCTATTTTTTGCCACTACAATAGCAGATATTGATGAGTCAAATTTAGTGATATAACACTTTGGAAATCATGAAGTACAAGAACACTGAATACAGGAATTTTTGTGCCATGCTGTGGATGTTTAATGGCCTGCCACCCAGAAGTCTACATCAATTCCTCAGGGAAACTTGCATCACCAGGTTAAGAAGCAATGTCACTCTTATGCATTACATTTTAAAATGGTTTACACAGGTTTTGTACCAAAGAAAAAGTTATATCACTGGAAAGTCATTCAGTTAGGGTTAGGATGAGACTGTGGCAGATTTCCCTAAATGGCATAAGGAGATGTATCATTAATGTAGCCAACACAATATAGTGTGATACATCTTTATTGATACAGAGAGCACTACAGCATCACCACATTACACCAAGCTCAAAACCAAACTGTCTTGCTCATACTGCACACAGATATTCCACACTGCCATGGAAACTCTAGTGATGATGTCCCCACACAGCTTCCCCCCCCCCCCTTTCCCTTCCCCTGCTCCTTGCCTTAGTGCAGAGCACTGGTGGAACTGATGATTGGATGGTTGATAAATGTCATCAGTCATATCAGTCATGGGAACCATGTGCAGATGGGTGTGACCAGTCATGTCATGGCCAGCTGCAAAGCAGGATATAGTTGGGCCATTTCTTGGTGTCTGTTACCTTGTGATGTTTGTGTAGAGATGATATTGTGCCAGTTGAGATCAAGGCCAATGGGGATAGCCAAAGTGAGATGTGCTAGGCACAGGCAGTGACTTTGGATGAACCACTGGGGGTGGTCCTTCGGAGCATGGTGGAGGTGGAGTCAATGGCACGGTGTAAGGAAATAACCAAAGAGAAGCATATGCTGGCATAGTAATGGTGAGCATACCATTTGCTGACAATCATGGTGATATAGCTGCATAGTCCATATGTGGCAGCAGTTGACAGACGTGGGTGAGAGGCCAGCGATCGGTGCAATAACTGCATCATGAACATCACAGCATGTTATTACTATGATGTCATGGTCATCAATGAGTTTGACATAGATACCTTTAGGATCACAGTCATGGACATTGAGGGTGATGACTGTCAGGTCACTGGTCTGTGAAATAGCTGGTTGACAGTTAGAACTTTGGTACAAAACATGTAAAAACCATTGTGAAATGTACTGCATAAAAGTGATATTGCTTCTTAAGCTGGTGCCGCAAGTTTCCATGGAGAGGTGGTGAAAATGGTGTGTTGACAGGAGAGTGGTTGTCCTGATTCTTGTGCGGGTGTCAGAATTCATGGGGCATGCAGTGAAAGGGTCACGATGAACCCTTGCCTGTCTGAGCCTGTGTAAGGAAACTGTAGTTGTTTTATCACTGAGCAAGATGTCATTCTCGACAATGTTGTACAAGGTGGCAGTCAGTCAAGAAACATTTAGTGAATTGGTTTAAAATAATATTTCAAAGGTCCTAGTTCATATCTTTATAGGTTTTCTCCCAAGTGATTTTGGCTGTCCCTATGTGACCTAAACTGCCTGCCTTTCAGAACTGAGGTCTGGTTAAAGCTGCTGACAAGAGACACCTTCAGCCCTCTGCTGAAGTTGCTGGTGAATTCACACTGTCAGTTTAGCTAATAGTGTGCTTGGAAGGAAGATCATGTGAGTCGGTGCTGGAGGCATCTGCAGAGCAGAACACAGTCACTTCTCTCTCTTGTAATCAAGACATTGAGCACAACAGATGTTTTTCTTGGGAGGCAGTCAAGTCTTGACTGCTTGACCACTTGTACGATGGTTACCAAACCAGAATAGAGCAGTTGTTAGATTGGTTGGATTGTGTCATCATACAGCATTTAGTAGTTGCAGTCCAGCAGAGACTTGTGCAGGAAGGTTCTCAGGGCAGTGTGTACAGTAGGTTGTGACACCTGCAAATTGTGGATGTGACACTTCACCTGCTGCACTAATGCTGGCTGAACTGCTGGGCTGGGAACTGGTGTAAGGGGAGTTATGAACTCCATGGGGGGGGGGGGGGGGGGGGAGGGGTGAGGGGGGGCGTGCGGTAGCCCCCAGAAAGATCGTGGGAGGCACACATTGGCACGGTGCGTCACGGACAGTAGTTGCCGCAAGTAAAGTCCCATCCACCAGAGGACACGCGAGAATTCGGCCGCACCCTCTGCCGGTGGAACAACAACAACTCAGGCAGCACGGGCCGTGCCCAGTCAGTTCACATCGGGCATGCCTAGCAGACAGTTCCCAGTCTACACTAGGTGAAGTGCGACAGAAACGTGAGTTGTGTTACTACACAATTGACAACGAGTAAGATCGTTCTTTCGCGTGTTGCATCATTGTTCCGGTTTCACAGCTTATCCACAGCATGGAGGATTTAGTGCGGGTTTTGGTTGAGCAGCAGATGGAGCTCATGGCAACCATGAAACAAGTGCTTCTGGCGTTGCTCTCCATGCAGTCTGCTCCAGTGCCGTTCCCTCCTCCCTTTCCCCCGTATGATGAGACTGAGGAGGATTGGGACGCATATGAACATCGCCTTCGGCAGCATTTCCAGGCGTTTCATGTTTCCGATGCGGTGGTATGTCGTGCTCTTTTCTTGTCTTGGATATCTCCCTTGCTGTATCAAGTTTTGCAGCAGCTAGTGCTGTTGCAGGAACCCTCATCCTTGTCTTTTGACGCATTGTGTTTATTGCTGTCTTCGTATTATTGCCACTGCACATATGTTGTGGTGGCTAGCGTCGAGTTCTATCAATGCAAGAAACACCCCCATCAGTCTTACCAGGCGTGGGCCGCTACCCTGTACGGTCTTAGTCGCAAGTGTCATTTTGTCACGGAGCAGTCGCGAGAGTCGTATGCCCACATTATGGTGCACGACGTCATTGTTCGTTTGGCCCCTGATAGGGAGGTCCAGCAACGGGCCCTGCAGTTGGAAACCCTTCCCTTGAGGAAGTCCTGTCCATTGCTCAATCGTATGAAGTCTCTCACACCGCAGGTCAACAGTTGGAAGTGTGGTGCAACGTCGCAGTGGTTCAGGGCGGCGCGGCCGCGTCCACTACGTCCGGGATGGACGACATGTGAGCGGTACAATCCGGCCGTTATGGCCACTCCCACACGGCACATAAACTGAGTTCTGGCTGCCAGCCCCTGTTATCATCCTGTGCGTCGTGCTATATGCACAACCTTTGAACCCTCTTTCTCAAATTCAGGTCCGTTGGTCTGTGCTGCGTAAGTCGAACTTGTTCCAACTGTCTACTGAGTATGTGGGCTACACCATCTCGCAGCACGGTGTCCAGCCACTAGGAAGTTTGGTCCAAGGTATCGTTGACTTTCAGTGGACCACTTCGCTGAAAGAGTTACAAGCTTTTTGAGGCAAGATTGCTGGTTCATTCCCAGGGCTTCCAGCATAGCCCGCCCCCTGTACTGCCTTCTGCACAAGAGTGTTCCTTTTGATTGGTCACCTGCGTGTGAGTGAACGTTCACCTCGTTGAAGCGCCTCCTCACGTCAGCACCTTGTTTGACTACTTTTGACTGCAATAAACCATCAGTCCTGGCTATAGATGCTTTGCAGCATGGGGTGGAGGCAGTCCTGGCCCATTGCAATGCGGATGGCTCCAGGCATTTGCATCTAAAACTCTTAGTCCCGTGCAGGCCCATTACTCCCAGGTGGAAAAAGAAGCTTTGGCCATTGTCTACGCTGTTACCAAGTTTCACCCTTTCTTGTATGGCATGAAATTTCAGTTAATCAGTGACCATAAGCCATTCATATCATTATTTTGTCCCACCTCTCAGATTCTGGATAGGGTGGCCCACAGACTGCAGCATTGGGCCTTGTTCCTCTCTAAGTACCATTATGACATTCATTTTCGCCCTACCGGGCAGCATGCCAATGCCGACACTCTTTCCCATCTTCCGGTGGGCCCGGATCCTAAGTTCGATCAGGAGGAGATTATGTGTTTTCATTTGGATGTGGTGTCCCGCCAAGCGGTTGATGGCTTCCCGATCACTAGTTCTAGAGTCGCCAGGGAAACGGCAGCAGGGGTGGTCATCCCAACCTCCAGGTTGGGCCTCGGACCCTCTTCGTAACTATTTTGTTCTACGAAACCGCCTCTCAGTCTTGGAAGGAGTTCTCCTTGTGGCTACCGATGATACAGCTCCTCACGTGATTGTTCCTGCAAGTTTGTGAAGGGAGGTCCTCACATTATTACATGAGGGGCACTGGGGTGTCTCCCATACTAAAACCTTGGCTCACAGGCATGTGTACTGGCCCAGTATTGACAGAGAAAATGAGAACTTGGTGGCCGCCTGTTCCCAGTGTGCAAGCCAACAGGCGTCTCCCAGGTCAGCATTCTCTTCATGGCCACCTGTAACCCAGGCATGGGAACGTGTTCACATAGATTTTGTAAGCCCGTTTCTCAATGGCTTTTGGCTCATTGTCATTGATGCTTATTCCTGATTCCCATACGTGGTTCACTGCTCCTCAGCCACTTCAGAAGTTGCAATCCAGGCACTAGCAAAAATCTTTTCTGTGGAAGTTCTGCCAGTCACCCTGGTGTCAGACAATGGACCTCAGTTTATTTCGCACAAACCTTCCAGGATTTTTGTCGGTGCTTCGGTATTCAGCACGTTTGCTCTCCCCCCTTTCATCCACAATCAAATGGGGAAGCCGAGCACATGGTGCGCACATTTAAAATGCAGATGAAAAAGTATGTGCATGAATTTCCTGCAGAGGAGGTGTTGACCTTTTTCCTGACAGCATACTGGACCACACCAATGGGAGAACGCAGCCCTGCAGAGTTCCTCCACGGGCACCAACTTAGGACTCTGTTCCACCTCCTCTGGCCTGATCCTCACCAGTCTTCGCAAAACAGGGTACCCGGCTTTCCACTGGGTATGGTGGTCTGGGCACGGGGGTTTGGTCGCAATCCACATTGGATACCGGTGGTGGTCCTGCACCGCCATGGCCGCTCAGTCTATACCTTGCAGGCAGGGGACCGGGAGGTGCGTCATCACCAAAATCAGCTACGTCCACATTTGGCCACCCACCCTCCGACCCCTCGGGCGCCGGCTTCCCCATTGAGGCACCCATGTTGTTTTCTCAGGGGATGCTATTGCCCCTCCCACCTGTGACTCCGCCACACTGCTATGGCTCTCAGCCTTGGCAGCCTCCAGTAGCTCCAGCACTGGCATCGCCATCATTAGAGATGCCCCGGCAAGAGCCGGCCCCCCTCACAGGCCTGGTTTCTCAGGAGGCTTGTTTCGCCTGTGGTCGTCCCTTCCCTGTCGTCCCCATCCTGAGTCTTGCCCCTCCTGAGGTGGACTGGGATCCAGAGTTCGACGGCTTGTCACCCTTTCTGTCCCTGGCTCTGGTGGTGGGACGGCGGGGGCCTCTTCGTGTGGGTCACTTCCAACCATATTCGAAGGTTCCGGCTCAAGGGTTGGCAGATCCCCCTGACTCCAGCTTTGCAATGGACGTGGAGGTCATTGCTACTGCACGACACTCCACCTTATGACGCAGTGGATCACAGTGGCTTCACCCCCCAGAGGAGGAGGAGTGCAGTAGCCACCAGAAAGATCATGGGAGGCGCACATCGGCATGGTGCATCATGGACAGTAGTTGCTGCAAGAAAAGTCCCATCCACCAGAGGACACGCGAGAATCCATCCGTGCCCTCTGCCGGCGGAACAACAACAACTCAGCCAGCATGGGCCATGCCCAGTCAGTTCACATCGGGCATGCCTTGCAGACAGTTCCCGGTCTACACTAGGTGAAGTGTGATGGAAACGTGTATTGTGTTACTACAGGGAGCATTAAGGATTTGCAGTGCAAGACTTCCACAAGGGTAGCCTGTTGGTTCTCCTTCAATTCCATGTGAACACTGAGCAGCACCCATAGCAAGGCCTCCGTCTATAACCTACCATAGCACATGAATGTAGTCTTCAGGGTGTGAAGCCAATTCTCTATGACCCCATTATTCTGTGTGTGGTTCACAGTTGTACAATTCTGGGTAATGCCCTGGAGGTGGCAGAGTGCTTCAAACAGATAAAATTTGAATTCTGCCCTTGATCTAATGTTATTGTTTCCTGACAACTGATGCAAGATGTCCATATGTTGATGAACACTTGGATTTCACTGTGATGTCTTTCAGAGGCACAGCTTTGCCCCATCATGAGACTTGATCAGTTATTGACAGTAGGTATTTGTAACCTTCTGACTCTGGGAATGGATCAATGGGGTGAAGGCACACATGTCAAAATCATGCCCTCAGAACATCAAAGCAACTGAGAGGAGGTTGCATATGATTGCCAACCTTGGTGCATTTGCATGCCAGCAAGCCTGCAACCAAGCATAGCAGTCACATTTGATGTTCAGCCAAACGAATCATTTTGATATGATATTGCAGTGCCTGTGTTAATCTGATTTACAATGTGGGACATCTGGGTTTGAGTCCCTGCCTGGCACAAATTTTTGCTGTCATTATCCCATATGTCCTTAATATTTGCAACTGTGAATACATTTCATATATTTCATAATGGCTGTAGTTACCTGTTCATTACACCACAATTCAGAATAACACAGCATTGCAATATATTTATCCACTGATACCAGAGAAATGACTTTCAAATACAATGTTTCCACTGTATGGGATAATACATAATGGATGTTTGAGTACAGTTTGTAGACACATAGTTGACGGCATGTGTAATTTTGAGCCTGGCTGTGAGTTGCCTAAAGGTTAGGTGATTGCTTGTGGAAAGCCAGAAATCCGGGTTCGAGTCAAAGTCCAGCACTAATTTTCATTGTTGTCATCCGATTATACAGCTGATGGGTGTTCATATTCCAAGGGTGTATACATTTCACGTAAATGAATAATTTGGTTATGAGCCATACCACTGGTCAACTCCCCAAGTAAGCCAGGTTGCAAAGCTGGTGAAAGATAGGGCTGCTCATGGACATGGGGATGAGAGGTCAGATTCTGTTGTATGAGACATCAAAGAGGATGTGGGCATCAGTGCTGGAACTCACTCACTGTTTGATGTGGAAATTGGAGGCATAACTGCTGAGTAAGTCTGTAATGAATGGATTGTGGACTTGTTCATCTGCCAGCTTGGAGTAGTCAAGGCGGAGTGAAATAGTACTGTTGCATAAGAGGTAGTCAAATGGTATAAAAGATTTACCTAAATGGCATAAGAAGACATGCCATTAATGTAGATGACTTGATATTGTGTCTTACACCTTTACTGAGACAGAAGCACTACAGCACAACCACATTATTCCAGGTTCTAAACTGAAATGTCTTATTCCTCATCAGCATGAAAACTCTGATCACTGATATCGCTAGTACTGATGTCCTCACAAGACAATTTCTTTTGCTTGAAAAGGAATGCTTGTTAAGGGCAAATTTGTTAAATTTTGAAGATAAATTTTATTATTTTAAATGGAAATCATTTTTTTACAGATGCTGTGTCATTTGCACTCTGGTAAAAACATAATGACTGACAGTATTATGAAAAGGATAGTTGCTATTCACCATATAGCAGAGATGCTGAGTCGCAGACAGGCACAACAAAAAGACTTTCGAACAAAGATTTCATCAAACCAACAGGCTTTCATCACAACAGACAACATACACACATACACTCAAATAAATCCAACTCACATACATATGACCACAGTCTCTGGCTGCTGAGGCCAGGCCTTGGCAGCCAGAGACTGTTGTCATGGATGTGTGAGTTGCATTTGTGTGTGTGTGTGTGTGTGTGTGTGTGTGTGTGTGTGTGTGTGTGTGTGTGTTGTCTCTTCTGACGAAGGCATGTTTGGCTGAAAGCTTTGTTTGACTGTCTTTTTGTGGGGATTATCTGCGACTCAGTATCTCCGCTATGTGTTGAGTAGCAACTATCCTTTTCATTATATTGTCATTATTCCATCCTGAATTTTCCATTGTTTAAAATACTGACTGAAATAAATAAAACCAAATATTTTGAACAAAACCAATCAGGACATTATTATGTGCTATCATACTGATGTTGGTAAATTTTTTTAAAAAGAATGTTCAAAGTGAGAACCATTTGCATCATGAAATTTTTATATATGCTGCATCATTGATGAACTCACTGCAGTCAACATACTTGCAGTAATCACTTTACATGCAGCAGTAATTTTATCTGTCATGTCCTCCACAGTAACTGGAACATCCTTATAGATCGTATTTTTTGCATGACCCAGAGGAAGAAGTCTAATGGCATCAGTTCAGGCAATCACACCAGATACCTCTGAACAGGACTGCCTTTTCCCATCCACTGGTTTGGAAATGAACAATTTACTGCATCTTGAGCTACTAAAGTATTATGGACATGATACCCATAACGTTAATACCACATCACTTGATGAGTTCTTTGTTGTGACTCGTCGATCTTTCAAACTGCTGCCGCGCAGTTACGTGTGTCCTCTACATGCGGCGCTGTCTGCCAGCCATGCAGCAGCCGTGCCACCTAAGCACCCAGCCAGCCAGTGGCCGCTAGACTTGGACTCAGTGCTGATTTGACTGTTACAGTGTACACACATTTACTTTGTTTACTTGATCTGTGACTTACATGTATTGTGTCGTCCTAGAAATATATTTGTTCAACTTGACGTTATAACAATTGGTGACGAGGTCATGAATTTTTCTTTTTCATCGTTGACAGACAGGTTTCCATTCTTCTTTAGAGCAACTATTGCAAGGTCTCATTGAACAGCAAATGCTTCTCACCTCTGTGATTCATGATTTCATCGTGGCATCCAATGCGAGGCATCTATCATTGTGGTCTCTACCTCATTTTCCTCCTTACAACGAGATGGCAGAAGAATGGTCTGATTCCGAAAAACATCTTTGACAGCACTACTTGGCATTAAATGTCACGGATGACCAAACATGTAAGTCTCTGTTCCTTTCATGGATTTCACCTCAAATGTATTGGTTGTTGTCGCAGTTGGCTCCCTTGAAAGATCCTGTGTCTTTGTCCTTTGTTGAAATGTGCTCACTTCTGTCCATATATTTTCAAAAGCATATGCATGTGGTAGCCTCTTGTGTAGCCTTTTATCGTTGTCAAAAACAACCGAATCAATCCTATCATGCTTGGGCTGCTGAACTTCACAGCCTCAATCGAAAGTGTCAATTTGTAACTGACGTTCACAAAGAATCCTATGCCGATTCCACGGTACGGGATGCTATTTTCCGGTCAGCACCCGACAAAGAAGTTAGGCAACATGCCCTTCAGTTGACAAATCTGACTCTAGATGAAGTCCTAATCATCGCTCAGCCTTGGAAATTTCTCACACCGCTGGAGCGCATATAGAGGTATTGGGTGACGTCGGGGAAGTTCAACCTCTGTGTGCCATTGACGACATGTGCGGCATGTCCCTGCTGGCCGACGTGGCTGCAGTATGCTCCCAAGCACAGCCTCGGCCTAACCATAAACAAACCTCTAAGCAACTGCAGAAAAACCCACGGCAACTTCCTTCATGTCCGCGGTGTTTTGCAAAACATTCAATGGGAGGATTATCCCCAACATTGGGCCGTGTGTTACAAATGCAAAAAGAAGGGTCATGTGTCATCTGTTTGCAAATCTGACTGCATACCTGACATTCATGAACGTGACACTGATTCTGCTTCTGTGTTGTCTGTCAATGGTACTTCTTCCCTTTCAGGGAAGTTATTCCTCACTGTCCAAATCCTTGGTTGGGATGTTCGCACGCAGGTGGATACTGGTTCTGCTGCCACTATCATCAATTCTCAGACGTATCTTCAGTTGGGTTCTCCAATCCTATCACCTGTCACTAGGCAATTACGGACGTACAATAAACAGAAGATTTCTCTCTTGGAACAATTTAATGCTGAGGTATCTTACAAATCCATTGTTCGCACTGTTCCCATATTTGTGGTCGACCTTAGTAATGCGGAGAATCTTTTTGGTTTTGATGCCTTTTGCGTTTTTGGGTTCTCCATAGATGACTCTGTCAATATCGTCTCTGATGCTATTCGTTATGGTCAATTGGATTCCTTGTTGACGACATTTTCGTCCCTTTTTCTCCTGG
Source organism: Schistocerca piceifrons (assembly GCF_021461385.2). Classification (NCBI taxonomy): domain Eukaryota; kingdom Metazoa; phylum Arthropoda; class Insecta; order Orthoptera; family Acrididae; genus Schistocerca; species Schistocerca piceifrons. The sequence continues at coordinate 153,187,028 of NC_060145.1, forward strand.
GTTAGGCTGCGCAAACAACTTTGAAACTCATATCACGCTCAAACCCACTGCTTGGCCTAAGTTTTTTCGGGCTCAGCCCATTCCTCTGGCCCTTCATGATTGGGGCAAATGGGAGCTGGATTGTCTCACTATTTCAGGGGTCTTGCTTCCTGTCACTTTCAGTGAGTGGTCCTCTCCTGTCATTGTCGTTGCTAAGCCCGATGGTGATATTCGTCTCTGTGGTGATTTCAAAGCCACTGTAAGTGCTCAATGCCTCATCGACACTTACCCTATGCCCTGACCTGAAGAATTGTTCACTAAACTTGCTGGAGGCCAGTATTTTTCTAAACTTGACCTGTCAGAACTTCCTCTCAATGCTGCTTCCCGGCAATTCCTGGTCCTTAACACGCCTTTCAGCCTCTATCATCAATACCAACAATTGCCATTCGGGGTTGCCAGTGCCCCTGCTCTCTTTCAGCGATTCTTGGAACAATTATTGCTCCCTGTCCCTGGGTGTATAAATTACATAGACAACATTGTTGTCACTGGCTCCACCACTGAAGAACATCTTCAGAATCTCCGCACACTTCTTCATGTCTTACAGACTGCCGGTCTTAAGTGTAATCTTCAGAAATCAACATTTTTTCAGGCATCCATCACTTACTTTGGTTTTCAACTCTCTCGGGATGGCTTTTGTCCGCTTCGGCAAACTGTCACTGTGATCGATGCCCTTCCCTGCCCTACATCTGTTAAGGAACTGCAGGCCTTCTTGGAGAAAATAGCATACTATCACAGGTTTTTACCATCTGCGGCTTCGGTGACTCAGCTGCTGCATCGCCTGTTGCATAAAAACATGCCCTTTCACTGGTCCGCGTCATGCGATGCGGCTTTCCAGAAATTGAAGACTATGCTGAAACAGGCCCCATGCCTGGCTATTTATCGACCTGGCCAACATCTTGTTCTTGCCACAGACGCCTCTCAATATGGGGTTGGTGCAGTCCTTGCTCACCGTTTTTCTGATGGTTCTGAACAACCCATTGCTTATGCCTCCAAAACGCTCACGGATGCCCAATGAAAATATTCTCAAATTGAAAAAGAAGCTTTGGCCATTATTTATGCTCTTCATAAGTTTGGTGTTTTTATCTATGGATCCAAATTTCATATTGTTACGGACCACAAACCACTTGTTTCCTTGTTTCATCCATCAATGCCGGTTCCCAACAAGGCTGCACAACACCTCCAGCGTTGGGCTCTTTACTTGTCTCGTTTCAATTATGAGATTCATTTCCGGCCGACGATTCAACATGCAAATGCTGATGCACTATCTCGCCTTCCCATGGGTCCTGATCTGGCATTCGATAGGGACGAACTTTTGTGTTTCCAGCTGGATGTTGCCTAGCAGTGGGTTGTGGATGGGTTACCCATCACCAGGGACCAGCTGGCGGCTGCTACGGGTTCTGATCCTACCCTCTCCCAGGTTTTACACTGTATTCACAAGGGTTGGCCAGATCGTCCATCCGCTAAGACTTCTGATCTGTTGCGGAACTACTACGCTTTGTGTTACCGCCTCACGGCTAGGGATGGTGTTATCCTCCTTTCCACCAACAATGCTTTGCCGTGTGTTGTGGTACCGGCATCTTTGCGTGCTTTGGTCTTGTGCCTCCTTCACCAAGAGCACTGGGGTGTCTCTCGCACAAAACCTCTGGCATGCCATCATGTGTACTGGCCCAGCATTGACTCTGAAATTGCACACATGGTCGCTGCCTGTGGCCCTTGTGCGGCACAGGCCGCCACCCTGAATTCATCTTTGTCACCGTGGCCTTCGCCTGAGAAGCCCTGGGAGCGTATTCATGCTGACTTTGTGGGAACCTTTCTAAGTACTTATTGGCTACTCTAACTTTCCTTTCATTGTCCGTTGCATGTCGCCTACCACCGCGGCAACCACAAATACTCTAGCTCGCATTTTCTCTTTGGAAGGCCTTCCCTCTACTCTTGTTACTGATAATGGTCCACAATTTGCCTCTTCTGATTTTGCAGATTTTTGTGCCCGTCACGGCGTCATGCATGTCACGGCCCCTCCTTTCCATCCACAGTCAAATGGTGAGGCTGAACGACTGGTCCACACATTTAAGGCTCAGGTGAGGAAACTCCTGACTTCTTCTGCTGCTGATGATGCGCTTCTCTAATTCCTGGCTTCTTACCGTTTCACCCCCATGGGCGACCACAGCCCGGCTGAGCTCTTACATGGCCGACAGCCCTGCATGCTACTTCATCTTCTGCAGCCTTCCACCTCATGGCCGCGGGTGCCTTCGCTTGGCCAGTTCACCATCAGCAACCTTGTATGGGTCTGGGGATACAGCAGGCGGCCAAAATGGAGTCCTGGCCACATCTTACGACACAGTGGCGAATGCCTGTATGAGATCCAGACTGACATGGGTGTTGCAGTGCGTCATTTGGACCAGCTTCGTCCTCATGTGCCGGCAATGCCTGTTCCGAATGCTGCTACACCACCTTTGGCTCTACCTGATGCTTGAGATCTTGGAATCTCTCATTACTCACAACGCAGCCCTCTCACCATCATCTCAGTGCCAGCACAAGAACTGACGCCACCAGGAGACATGCCCATGCAGGAACCAGATGACCATCATCTGTCGGAGCAACTCTACTCGCCTCCTTTCCTATGGATGCCGACACATCGCCCATGTCTCCTGTTATAAGAACTGGACTTGCCGCAATGGGCAGATTGGGGCATGGGGCCCCAGCAGATTCAACCGCCGCATCTCCTGTCATTTCGACCTGTTATCATGGGGGACATTTCCGTCTGTACGGGAAGCCTCCTCCTCCAGATTTTATGGCAAGTCAAACAACACCTATGGACATTAGCAATCTACAGGCCACCATTGCAAAAAATTCAAAGGGGGGAAAAGTGTTGTGACTCGCTGATGTTTCAAAGTGCTGCCACACAGTTACATGCGTCCTCTACATGCGGCGCTGTCTGCCAGCCATGCAGCAGCCATGCCACCTAAGCGGCCAGCCAGCCAGTGGCCGCTAGACTTGGACTAAGTGCTGATTTGACTGTTACAGTGTATACACATCTTACTTTGTTTACTTGATCTGTGACTTACATGCATTGTGTCATCCTAGAAATATATTTGTTCAACTTGATGTTATAACCTTCTTAAGGGCACATTTTCTAATAACAAGGGTAAAGTTATCAAAAATTGTGTCTCGTTTTCCAGGTTTAATGTACCATCAATTAAAAAAAAAGCCATTCATGCATTGTCCAGTTAGACACTGTACACATTAACACATCACTGTCATTGGTTGGATGCATAATGAAGCCAATGTAGGTGTTACATTAATTAACTGTGCAAGTTTTACAAATTTACATTCCCATGATTTGTGAATGCAGCCTCATCATTAATTAATAATTTCCCATAAAATTACTGTTTTCCTGAAGACCACTCTGACAGTATTCAAAACACTGTTGAAAATCACTGTCAAGTAGCCCTTGACATAGAGAAATATGGAAGCAGGAAAATATGTAATAAGTAATATTTATATGTATACAAAATATGCAACTTCTTTGGTTGAAACTAACCTCTCTTTGTATTTGACAAGAACTGGCATGCAGATTTACTTCACCAGCTACTTCTGTAGCTCTTTTGGCTGCATTCTTTCTTCACATACACTTTCTTTTGCCAAAACCTGGAGTCTTGTAAACTGTTTTGTTAGTTTGAATGAAATTGGGACATGTTGGACGGTGTATACTTTGAAACCATTCATCTTACAGTTGTGCAGCTCTTGATACAATCTGATGATATTTACCATAAATTAAGAGCATTTCTGCCAACTCTTCATTAGTAAATGGCTTTGCCCTCATGAAAAAAGTTTATGCATTGCTAACAAATTGATTATGAGGATGTTTTACAAGCAACATTCTGTGGATTAATTGCAGCATTCATTATAACAAACTTGATCTATGCAGGGAGTCATTCCACTGCACTTGACTTACAGCCTATAAAGGGTAACACATAACTGATGGCGTATCTCTTGCCTAAGCGACACAGGTTTTATTAAGAATAGTGTAAAAATTATGTATCTATTGCATCAGTGATGCAAGTTTCTTGGGAGAATAGGATAAATTTCCAGATTGCAAGCCATTCAATGGCCACAAAAGCATACAAAACCCCAATATTCAATGTATTTTTGCTCTGTGACTCTTTGTTTGATTTATAAAAGTATTATATCACTGGAGTTGCCTGTATCTCAATTATTAATGAAATGTGAAATTGCACTGCTGTTTTGCTTCATGTGTCACAGGCCACTGTCCATCTAGATGAAAATAGATTACAAATGTCTTTAATGGCTCAAAAGTAATTTGAGAACAAAAAGTTAGGCACTTAATCCTGCTTCGATTCAAGATAATGACATGTCAAATAGTTTCAATGAAAGGAAAAGAGCATTGATTTTATGTACACAGTAATTGGTATTATTTTGTAGACATTAGAGGTTAATATATATTGAGTTGTACAAATTTTTCATTGTGTGCCACAACAGTGTCTGCAAACATAAAACCTTACACTAACAACAAGTTATAGACCACTAGCAATGAACATTTTAAGTTTCATCAGGCAGTTAAGTGGCAGTGTTGATAAGGTTATGCAGACTCAACTGGAGACTGATTAATTGTGCTTACTTAAATATCTATTCCCAGGCAGACAGTTTTATAAGCATGCTCCTTGAACACACAGTTCCTGACTCTTCTTGAAATACACTCAGCAAAATACTTCTGCAGCAGGTTACCTGTTGGTCAGGTTGAGTTTTGTTGAATAACTTACAAGTTACTGCAGGAGAATACTGCTGTATATTCAACTGGGAAGCACTGGGATATGAATTATGCTATCAATGCAATGATGTGCTGTCAGTTCATTTGCTGAAAACCAGCTGACAGCTGAACAGTGAGTGAAGGCAGTACCATACTGGGCAGACAGGAAATTCTGTGCGCTAGCCACACATCAGCGGTAAGTAGCAACAAGGTCCAAATCACAGTCCAGGAAAAAACACACTTAGCATGGGGTTATCAAGAATAAGAACACTGGAGAGCATACTATAAACATTGTCTGATTTATAACAAGTCATGTCTTGACTGTCTTCAGCAGCCCTTAAACCTATTGCAGATGTTTTGCAATATGGCTGAGTGCCAGTGAATTTATCCTAGCAACCTTGCTGTACACATCCATAACTATATCAATTGATTTATCAATATATACAGTGGGATTTGGGATTACAAGATATGTCTCCCCTTTAATCAGTACATAAAGCCAGAACCATACTGGTTAGTGCAGGGGATGAGATGGTCATGATGTGGACTACAGCAAAGGCTTGTGTGCAGCTTCAGATGCTACTGGTGGTAGAGAAGCTGCTCCCAGCTCCAAGGTTGGAGAGGCAGGAGGCAACAGTGCTTCTAACTTGTTACTTGTTGATGGTTCTGAGGACACTTTCTGTGTATTGTCCAAGGCCAGATCCATTTGGGTGATGTATGGCAGCTGGAGAACTGGGAATGCCAGGTGCACACAGTTTGAACCATACTTCACATCTGCTTTTTTTGTTCTTTGAAGGGGATGAGGCAGGCTGCCACATGTTGGCGTGGAAGATCTGGAGGTGGAGTCTGCCCTGGGTGGTGCAAACATAGTTAATTTAGATGCCTGCAAAATATGCTTATACAGATGCCAGCAAAAGATGCTTAGATGTGTGGCCACCTGAACCAGTTGGCAATGTCAGTGGGTGATGGTGGAGTCACATATCCAGCCAGGTGTGTGTATGAATGTGTGTGGCCGGATGGGGTGAACCACCTTAAAAGATGTGGCTGATCCTCTTCTTGTACTGAAGTAGGATGCAACAGATCTAAAAAGGAGCGATGAGGGCTTCCAAAGAAAAGCTGTACCAGGCTTTGATTGTGGATCATTGTTGCCCAGTAAGAGAATAAAAATGAAAGTAGTGCAGAATCAGTAGACATGGATCTCAATTGTTTTTTCATCTCCATTTTAAACTTCGCACTTTACATTTGGCCATGTGATTAGAGCCAGGGTGAAATGGAGGTACAGTAATATGTTTGATTCCTCTCAAGGTGCAACACCATTGAAAACCAGGGTGTTAAGAACTGTGGTCCATTATTGGTGACTAGATAACCAGGGGCTCCTTCATTAGAAAAATATAGTGCACATGGTCTTTGTTGTATCTCTATCATGGGCTGTTGTAGTCCTAATAATGTACGGAAAATGACAACATACATGAATTAAAATCAACCATGTGGCCCCATGGAATGGACACACTATCCACATGCACCCATTATCATGGCTGGGTAAGTGTAGGCCAGGGCTGGTAGACTTGAAACAGTGCCTCTAGCTGCCTCTGACAAGCTTGGCAGTGTTGAGCCATGTGCATTATATGCTCACTGATTCATAGCCATTAGACATGTTGCCATACCAGATTCTTCATTGTGGAAATTCTCACTGGAGTGAGGCAGGGGTGACAATATATGGGAGCACAGAACCTACAGAATCACCACTCAATACTCTATGTCACCTTGATTCAATAATAGGTAATTGTTTTGTGTCAACTAACAAGCCTGTCTCAAGAACTGATCCATATGTGTGGCTGCTGCAACCTGGAAGTGATGTTAAAAATTCTACTGGCTGTTAAAATTGTGAATCAATGTGAAAGCAAATTTCTCCCTGGAATCCTTAGGGAACCATGACAGTGTGTCTACATTTGTGTGCTATGCTGATGTACAATAATGAATGAACTGCAGGTAATTTGAAGGTCCAAATATCAACAAAAATTAACTGTAACCAGATAAAATTTGTTGTCATATAGGAAAATGCAGAATTTCTGGATACCAAATAGAATTACCAATGCCATCTCTATCTGGAAATAATTTTCTTGTGATACAGTGAGGATTTCAGAGGTGAATGGGATAAGCTGCTGTGAACTATTCAGGTACTTACCCCCCCCCCCCCCCCCCGCCCCCCCCCCATACTTACCCCCCCCTCCCACCTTTATCTTTTTTTTTTTTATTTGCTTTTTGCGTCATCATTGTTTTGACTGGTCTGATGCGGCCCACCACGAATTCCTCTCCTGAGTCAACCTTTTAATTTCACAATACCATTTGCAACCTACACCCTCAATTATTTGTTGGATGTATTCCAATTTCTGTCTTCCTCTACAGTTTTTACCCTCTACAACTTCCTCTAGTTAGATTGAGGCTATTTTTTGATGTCTTAACAGGTCCCAACAGCCTGTCCTTTCTTCTTGTCTTCACTGATCCTGCAGGGCAACCTCCTCATTCCTTACCTTATCAGTCCATGTAATTTTCAACATTATTCTGTAGCACCACATCTCAAATACTTTGATTCTCTTCTGTTTTGGTTTTCCTGCAGTCCATGTTTCACTGTCATATAATGATGTGCTCCAGACATACATTCTCAGAAATTTACTCCTCAAATTAAGGCCGGTGTTTGATACCCATAGACTTATGTTGGCCAGGAAAGGCCTCTTTGTGTGTGCTAGTCTGCTTTTAATATCTTCCTTGCTCCATCCACCTGAGTTTATTTTACTGAATAGGTAGCAGAGTTCATTAATTTAATCTACTTCATGACTCCCCATTCTGGTGTTAAGTTTCTCATTGTTCTCATTTGTGCTACTTCTGATTACTTTCATCTTTCTTTGATCTGCTCTCAATCCATCTTCTATACTCATTAGACTGTTCATTCCATTCAACAGATCCTGCAATTCTTCTTCACTTTAACTCAGAACAGCAGTGCCATCAACAAATCTTGTTACCAACATCCTTTGACCCTGAATTTTAATGCCACTCTTGAAACTTTCTTTAATTTCCACCATTGCTTCTTTGATGTATAGACTAAACAGCTGGGCCAAAAGACTTCATCCCAGTCTTACACCCTTTTTAATATGAGCACTTTGTTCTTGGTCTTCAGTATTAATGTTCCCTCTTCATTGTTGTACATATTGTATGTTACCCATCTTTCCCTATAGTTTACCTCAATTTTTATCAGAATTTTGAAGATCTTCCTCCATTTTACATTCTCAAATGCTTTTTTTCAGGTTGACAAATCATATGACTGTGTCTTGATTTTTCTTCAGTCTTGCTTCCATTATCAAGCACAACATCAGTGCTGCTTCTTGGCAGCTTTACCTTTCCAAAAGCCAAACTGATCATCATTGAGCACATCCTCAGTTTTCTTTTCCGTGCCTCTGTATATTATTCTTGTCAGCAACTTGGATCCATTGATTGTTAAGCTGGAATCTTCCCATACCTTCCAGCTGTTCCCAAGTATAGTTACAGATCCTTTATGTTCTTTGGTACAGGAGAATAGGAAATTGGTGCTATATTCTCTGACATTGGTTTAAGGCCTCTCAATAAGGATATATCCCATATACTTACTGGAAAACTTAAAAGAATATTTGAAAGAATCACACTTTACTTCAACTTGCAAAAGGGTGGAAAATATTCATCTGAGACTCAACATATGCTTCTGTTGAATCTGTCCTATAACCACTAACTAAATCGTCCAGATAAACGATGTACTGTTGAATGCTTGCAATTGTTTGTTAAAAATTTATGAAAGATTACTATTACCATGGTGATGACAAAAGGTAACCTATTAAATTGATATAGACCATAAGGCATATTTAACAGCATAACAGTTTTGGAAGTGCCTTACATGAAAAGTAAAAATAAGCTTCTGAAACAAGTTTTGGAAATAATTCAGAGTTACATAGAAGGGGGGTATGAGTCTACAATTGACTGAATGTCTATCATGTTTTTGAAGTCCTCAGATTTGTATAATGCACTAGCTGGGTTGTGAACAATGTCTAAAGGTGATGCACATTGACTAAAGTGACTGGGTGAAAGTATTTTTGACTCCTCTAAGAGATCCAGTTCTACCTTATCCTTGTCTCACAAGTGTTATTGATATCAGGCCAACTCTTTTAATGTAATGTTGCAAAAATTAGAAGCCAGTCACAGGCCTAGAGAAAATAAGAGAGAATACTGGAGATACAAGAAATCCACTTCTGCACATGGACAGGCATTCTGAGTTGGTTAGACTAGCCATGGAAAAGAAGACATGAAGGCTGTATACTCATCCAGGCCAAAAATATTTTCCAATGGTGGTTCCACTACTACAAAGAAAGGAAGGGTTTGGTTATTTACTTGCATCTTAAGTCTGTAACTATCTGGTCTAGTATCAAAATTTCATAATGAGATTAAATCTACAGCTTAGTTGTTACTGATTTTAAGGGTGGAGACCCCCGACAGCAGGTTTGTAGGCTGATTAAAAATTAAAACTGAAACCCTTGTATCAAACAGGAACACAATGGGATACCACAACCATTAAAACAGTGTATGACAATGTGGTGGTATCCTTGACTCTGTGATATTTACTTGCATAAATGCTTTCACAGTTGACAGCACAGCTGGCTCTGACAAAATTCTGCTACATGCTCCTGATGAAAATACTTTTGACAAACATAATTATAATGTGGAAAACTTCATCTATCATGTACAGAAAATTTCTTCAGGGTTAAGTGGAAAACTCTTATGGCATTGAGTTTGACTCCAGTCTGGACAAGCAGGAACCACTCCAGTGCAGACCTGGACTGTGCGCAGTTTCACCATCAGATGGACTAGATCAAATTGCATCTCTGATGTCTCTCAGTCTGCAGAAATGGAAGCCTGATCTTCTTGAGAAATCTAGGCATAGCATACCCAAAATTTCAGCTAAAGAAGAATCTGACTACTTTAATACTCGAGCACACACTTAATTGTCTGGTGCTAATCTAATAACCATATCAAGCTCCAATGATTCTGCATGTGATAGTCCACATGTAAACTTGCATTTTCTACTCAGGCCTCACAGGTCTGCAATCTGCAATGTACAGGTATCCAATGCTGTCCTACAGTGTTGAAGTACCTCTAAATAAGTGGCCACTATTTGAATTTTTGTAGAAAAATGTTCACTTAAAAGCAAATTAACAGTGGTGAGGGGCAGCACTGACAGGTTAGATAAAGGAGCCAATTTTTGCACTAGGTAACAGAGCCATGGGTTTGTAGACAATAGAAAGGCTTGTGTCACTCAGGGAACTTAACAGCACTTGCCTGGAAATGAAGGACTAAACGCTTTTGTTTCACTTTCTAGTTCTCTTGAGCTTCTTTGAACAGGTGGAAAGCCAGAATTGCCAGAAAAGAATGTAGATGTACCAGATCTATCAGTTTCTGCATGAGCTCATGCTGCTGTTCAAGCTGCTGTTTTCAGAGCTTAAACGCTTTTTCCACTGTGTTTGAAACATCCATCAAAAGGGTAAGACAATTACTATTCTGGGAAGAGGTTGGTTACAGTTCCAAAAAATCCTTGTCACCTCTTTTGTAAGTGTACTTCTTCAACAATGTGGAGTTTATTAAGCACAAAGTATTTAAAAATAAACCACAAAGTGTAATAGTTGCTGACTCTTCTGGAAATATATAAAATAAAAATCTTCTGTTGGTCAGTACCTCTTGTCCAATACAGTACTCTGGAAGTTTGTTGAATAATTCATAAGCAAGTGTAGGAGAACACGGTTTGGAAGTTTGATTGGGAAATACTCAAATACAAACTGCACTGTTGTTGCATCCGTTTGCCATTGATTCATTCATGGAAAAAAGAGCTTGTGCTCGAATGGTGGTGAAGACAGTACCATATTAGACAGGCAGGCAAATCTGTGTGCTAGCCAAACATCAACAGTAGGTATCAACAAAGTTTTTATTTCTTTATTCTTGTGTTCCATAGATGCTTGATGCAAATGTACTGCTAGGATGTAGAACTTGTCAGATTATTACTCTAATAACCATATCTAAATGGTCATGTGGCTTACAAACTGAATCATATATAAACAGATACATGATGTTCAAGTGTTTAAGCAACAACACAGATTACAATAGTAATAATGATTATACAAACAAATTATAAGTCTTACATTCTAATACATACAAAAAGCATTCTGACATCAACTGATATGTCAGTGCTACATAATCAGTTCTTATAGGAATGATTTAAATTAAATACGTTGCACTAATTGTTCCACATCATCAAAAAAATTGTGCAAACAATAGAAAGAACTAGTCAAAAGACAAAGTTTCAGCTTTTTTAAAAAAAATTTAGTCACATCTCTAAGGATTGTTTTAATATGAAATAGAAGTTTATTGTATACTTTTGTGCTTGAATAATGTACTCTTTTCTGTGCCATGCTGAGATTTTTTATAACTTTCTGAAGATCATGTTCACTTCTTGTATTATGATCATGATATTCACTGTTTGTTTTGTAAATTGTATTATTATTGTACATAAAGCACATTAGTGAAAAAATGTACTGAGATGGTATGGTGAGGATCCTGAGCTGTTTGAATAAGTTTCTGCAAGAGCATCTGGGGTGCACTCTAGCCATAATTCTGATGACTCTTTTCTGCGCAATAAAGACTTTGTTTGCTTATGACTGGTTACCCCAAACTATGATGCTGTGTGTCATAAGTGACTGGAAATATCCTAGGTATGTAGCTTTAATTGTTTCCAAGCCACAAAGAGTTGAAATTGAGCGAATGCTAAATGCTGTGGAATTCAGTCTTTTATATCCTGTAGGTTGCTGATGTGAACTGACCAGTTTATATTGTTGTTTATGTGTAATCCCAGGAATTTGGAAAACTCAACTCTCAATATTTCTTTGTCACCACATTTTATTTCAATATTTTCCTGTTTTTTATTTGCTGTTTGAAACTGTATGAATTGAATCTTGTTCATATTGAGTGACAGACCATTTGAAGTGAACCAATCTAGAGCTTCTTTGAATACAGTGGTTGCAGTGTTCTCCAGGCTGCAATTGGCTATTTTGCCAATCGTAATGGTTGTGTCATCAGCAAATAGGGTGAAGAGTTCTTTTCGTGTCATACAGCATGGCAGATCATTGATAAAGATGAGGAAGAGTAAGGGACCCAGCACTAAGCCATGTGGCTCCTCACATTTTACTGTTACCCAATTAGAGCAGGCAGGTGCCGTTGCAGAATAGTTCAGAACTACCTTCTGCCTTCTGTTGTCTATATATGACTCGAGCCACATCCTTACTTTATCATTTAATCCATAGTGCTCAGCATTCATAAGTAAAATTCTGTGATCTACATAGTTGAATGCTTTAGACAAATCACAGAAGATTCCAACTGGTAATATTTCATTGTTTATGGATTCAAGGAGTTGGTTGACAAATGAGAAAGAATGGAAATGTTGTGTGGCTAGAGCCTCCTGTTGGGTAGACTAGTCGCCTGGTGCACGTCTTTTGAGCTGATGCCACTTCGGTGACTTGTGCATCGATTGGTACGAGATGATGATGATGAAGTCAACACAACACCCAGTCCCTGAGTGGAGAAAATGCCCAACCCAGCCGGGAGTTGACCTGGGACCCCTTGGCATGAGAGTCCTTTACGCTGACCACTCAGCTATCGGGGGGCACGACAAATGAGAGAGAAAGAATGGTGTGTTTAGTTGAAGTACCCTTTCTGAATCCAAACTGATTTTTAATAAGGATTTTATTTTCATTGAGATGATCCACGATTCTCTTGAATATCAGTTTCTCTAGGATTTTAAAGAGAGTTCTTAACAACAAAATTGGCTAGTAGTTGGAAACATCAGCTCTATCACCTTTTTTGAACAGTGGTTTCACAACTCCATCTTTGAGTCTATTACGGACAGTAACTTTTTTTAAGGACTCATTAAATATATGACAGAGAAGTTCAATAATAAATTTGCAGCAGTGCTTCAGTACTTTGATAGCTATAGTATCAACACCAGTCGAATTTTTATTTTCCATTTGCCTTGTTACCTTCTCAGTTTCTTCAGTTTTAGTGTAGGGTACATGCATCTGAATAATTTTCTTCTGCACTTTTTTTTTGTTTGTAGAAGACTCATAGCTTCAAATCTAGACCCTTTATAACCAATTTGGTCTGCTACCAGCAAAAAATGGTTGTTGAATATATTAGCAACTATATCACCTTCATCTACCATGCTTCCATTATGACACACTTCGATACTGTCTGTATCTTCTGTAATTTTTCCAGTGTCCCATTTGACTACCTTCCAAATAGTTTTTATTTTATTATTTGAATTGTTAATTTTAGATTTAAAAACCATGCTCTTGGATTTTTTGATGACATTCTTTGAGATGCTACAGTATAATTTGTAGTGCCCCCTATCCAGGGGTTTGATAGAATTTCTGACTGAGACATAAATCATTCTCATTGTTTTACAGGATGTTCTGATTCCTGCAGTGAGCCATTGTCTCCTGTAATCAATAAGATTGGAGTTTTTTGAAATTCTCTTGGGGAAAAATTGTAACGAATTCATTCAGGAATATGTTAAATTTATCATTGACATCTTTAGCCTGATATATTGTATTTATTTATTTATTTATTTATTCATCTGTGGAACAATATATATTGTATGGATGTCATCAGTTTATAATAATGTTCCATTCCAACTGCTGCAAATGTCTGCTAAAGTTTTCCAGATTCTCACTATTTCATTTCATTTCATTTATTATCATCCTTTTCATCATTTATATGATATAGGAATTGTCATAATACAGTCCAGAATATGCACAGCAGAATATTACAAATTTCTATCAAACACATAAAATTAACATTACGTTGAAAATTAAAACATTAAATTAAAATACATAAAATTAACATTATATAATATGTTGAAAATTAAAACATTAAATTAATGTGTTGTTCTTTTACATGCTCCTTTAACATGTACTGTATGTGATGGATTTATATATATTTAGTACATTTTGGAAAACACATATTACCATAATTTTAGAGTTAAAAAGAGTATAAATGAGACATAGAACTGACAATGAGAACATGATATTGACAATACAACTATCAGTTAGTGATTTAAGGATTCAAAATATTCCTCTATGCTATAAAAACATTTATTTATCATAAACTTTTTTAATTCTGACAAATTTTCCTTCATCTTCTGTTCCCCTGTTGCAGAGTGGTAGAGCATTATAAAGCTTTATTCCATAGTGGCTATCAAGGAAAAAGTTGTAAATGACACCACAAACTAAGTTCTGACTGAGATGTCCATAGTCATATCCATATTCATTCATCAACTATAGGTCGCATACATGAAATAGGTTTCATCAGATACTCTCTGCTAGGTCATTTATATATATTGTGAATAACAGCAGCCTTGTCATACTACTTGGAAGTACAATGAACTCTACTTTTGCTTCTGATGATGCCTCTCTACATATTGCATTCTTCCTGTTAGGAGGGCTCTAATACAGTTGTGATGTCAACAAGTACAAATGACATATCTCCGCCATCTCAAGTTCTTTGACTCTGTAACCTAATGGCCCACACCATCTTACTTATTCAGTTCGCTGTATGACTTCTTGTAATGTTGATCTTTGTTCAAAACATACCGAGTCTTACAGTATTGAGTGTGTTTTCCTTAGGCTAAAACCCAACAGAAATCTCACAGTGGTGACCCTGAGTAAGAATTCACATGCCGTTTCCTTGTAGTGCAAGTATTTTCGCATCTACTGCACTGGCTTTGTTTACGCCTTCATTCTCTCCACTTGGTCATGCATCCTGATGTGCAGCACATGGAAATCAAAGCTCCTGCACCTACAATGGGACATTTCATTGCTTCACCACGACCTGGATTCTACAACATGTTTCCATTTCATCACCTCAACACTTTCTCCACTCGAAAGTGCAACATGTGATTTCATACTCAGGCTTTTGCCTCTCCAGCAAGTGTGCATCAACATACGCATTTTGAATACGATAATGAAGAGGACAAAATTACTGCATTTCATCATGCTAACATGGGTTCTGCATATTGTGCACAAACTATGTATCAGACGCGAGCTGCCTGGGGAACCATTACAACAGTGCCATGTACAACTTGCCTTTGTTAGGACAGACCATGTGTATCAATCATGCCCCCGCAATGCCAGAGTGCTTTACTGCTTCATTGGTTAACGAAGTGAACAACGCCCAGTGTATATCACAAACATTTCTAGGTACGTTTCGACCCCCAGTGACCATTCAGCACATCAGTGCACTTTACAGACCACCACCTAATGTGAACAATGTGCTGTGTAGTGATACTAACTGTGGTTTCTGCCCCTCCAAACACACCCTGGCTCATAATGTTGACAGCCCGGTGGGAACATTTTACTGTGCTCCTCCATGCACATCTGCTCTTCCACCAACCCCTGCCACCACAAGTAAATTTTCAGGGGGTTTCAGCTGCAGCCGTTCACCCCGCTCGCTTTTCAAATGGCACCGGCCATGTCTTCTGTGTTGGACTTCTGCACCATGAATGTTGCATCAGACAGTTCTACAGCATCATTTCCTAGTGCCCTTCTCATCTGTTCTGACAGACTGCTCACTCACACCCTACGCAGTGCCGTCTGTGTTGACCATGCTGGTCCAGTATTAACATCGTACAAGTGATATGAGGGTTTCAGATACAGAACTAACTGCATCACTGTTGCCACCACCAGGCTGCTTACTGACCCTGCCCCCACTATCTGAGGACAACCCAGCAATGTGGTTTGCACTGGTGAAAAACTTGTTCAAATTGTACCAAACCATCAATGACAATTCAAAATTCCTGTGTCTCATGACTCATCTGCACAGGCACACAGACCTGTTCTGTGACCAACTTCTGATGCTGCTGCTAACTTTGTAGTAAGATTTCACAAAATAGACTATCATCAAGCACCTCCCACATTCCCCATAAGAGATTATTCCATAAATACTGCATGAGGAACATCTCGGCGACCACATCACGATCCAAGCTTTGGTACTGGCAGCACCACCTGGTCAGTGAGCAGATGATGCCAAATGAAACCATGTGGTTGGTGCGGTTATCAAAACTGCCTACAGATCTCCAGATTCATCTCCTCCCCTGGAATCCATTGCTTTGCATCTGTGGATGGCTGACCAGTCTATTTGCTCAAACACCAGTGGCACCAGCACGAGCTCATGCAGCTGGTTTGCACTCCTGCACTGGTAGTTCACCGGGCCGCAGGCAGGGGGGCATGCTGTGCTCCACCCCCCCCCCCCCCCCAGACTGCTGCACCACCTGTCACCCAATATGCACACTCTCCTCCCACCGAGCTACTGCATATCATGCCTGCACCATCTGCCCTGGCGTACGAACCCGAACACATGGAGGATGATTGACCACCTCTTCTCCCAACATACCCTCACTATTGGTACCACACCATATTTGGCAATGATACAGAAAAGTTCTGCCCCTCGTGTCCAAAAAGCCAATCATACAATAAGCGCAAACCCACACTGCATTCTGTTCATGCCTCTGTCCCGCTGTGCAGTTACCTTTACATCAAAGACTATTCTTCGAGTTGCAACTTCCGCATGGACACCTGCGCTGACATCTCAATTGTACCTAAACCAATGGTCACATGCCCCCTCACATGCACAAGTGCTCTCCTGTGACCTGTGAACTCATCTACACTTCATACCTGCAGCTCCATTGAGCTTCACCTCCACCTCCCCTGGATCTTCCACGTGGTGGACATTGCAGAACAGGACATTGACAATGAAGGGTGGCTGAATACCACAGTGCTTAACTAGGCATGGTTCTGCTGGAGTTGGTCTGCCTTGGCTTACTCCAGCCTCCAAACTGACTCACCCAACTGATTTTAGGGGACCTCTAGTTTATTGGGGCCACAAAGCCATAGCGAAACTCAGCATTTTTCACATTATCAAACACTGCCATAGCTGAAAGAAGTGACAATTGAGAGATAAAAATTTTAGGACTGGCAAGAGGATTGAACTCAATGTGCTAAGATTTGTAGTTCGGCACTTTATCACTGAGCCACTTCCTTTTTCCCCATGATACTAAATAATACTGAAATGTTAAGTACATCTCACTGAATGGCAGAAACACTGAATCAACTACTTCTTCATTCAGGGGAAGACATATAAACCACTCTGTGGCATGACTATGGACACTTGCATGGCACCCTTCTGTATCATTTTGTTTCTGGGCCATCTAGAGGAAACTTCCTTAGTCTCTCAAAAACCTCAAATCTCTTGTCTGGCTTAGGTTCATTGCTCAAACAGGATGGAATGTAACACTATTATGAAAGGGATAGTTGCTACTCACCACACTGCGGAGATGCTGAGTCACAGATAGGCACAACAAAAATACTATCACAAAATAAGCTTTTGGCCAACAAGGCCTTTGTCAAAAATAGATGACAAATGTACTCACATACTCATGCAAGTGCAACTCACAAACACATGACCTCAGTTTGTGGCAGTTCAAGCCACACTATGAGCAGCAGCAGCAGTGCATGACGGAAAAGGTAACTGAGTGGGAGTAAGGAGGAGGGTGGGGCTTCCCCACCCTAGCATCCTCGTTACACCTACCCAGTTGCCTTTCTTATCATGCACTGCTGCTGCTGCTTGTAGTATGGCTTCAGCTGCCAGAGACTGTGGTCATGTGTGTGAGTTGCACTTGCCTGAATGTGTGTTAGGTTCATTGACGACATTTACATAATCCAGGGCCAAGGCACACTGTTATCATTCCTCCACAGCCTCAACAACTTCTCCCCATCCTCCTCACCTGGTTCTACTGAGCCCAATGTGCCACCTTTCTGGATGCTGATCTCCACCTCTCTGATGCCTCCATCCACACCTCTACCCACATGAAGCCCACTAACCATAAAGAGTTCCTACATTCTGACAGCTGTCACCCTTTCCGTACCAAAAAATCACTCCCTTTTAGACTGGTCACTTGTGGAAAACATATCTGCAGTGATGAGAATTCATAGACAAATATTTTTCCCAAAACTAATCTACAAACAGATTTCCCATTCCATATCATCATACACCTAATCCTCCTCCACCTCTCAAAATCAACTGCGAAGAAGCTACCCTCTCTTCAACCATCATCATCTTGGGCTGGAGCAACTGAACCATGTCCTTTATTAGGGCTTTGACTATCCATTGTTGTGCTCAGAAAGGAGGGACATTCTACCCACAATCCCTCCAAACCCTTCTAAAAGTGGTAGTCAGCCACCCACTCAACCTACTCAACATCTTGGCCCATTCCTATGACACCCTGACTCCCAACCCTTCACCACATGGGTCACATTCCTGTGGAAGTCCCAGGTGCAAGATATGTCTGATTCAACCACCCAGGACATGCTAGCCTAGTCATGTCACAGGCTTATCCTATACCACCTGAGATTGAGCCACACATAAAAGCAGCTATGTTGTACACCAGCTCTGATGCAATTTCTGCACAGCATTTAACGTGTGCATGACAACCAACCAGCTGTCTATCATAGTGAATGACCATTGTCAAACTGTGGTCAAGAACCAACCATTACAAGAATATACTGCAGAGCACAACATGTTTGGGTTCAATGGCTGCTACACTACCTGTGCCACTTGGGTCCTTCCCAAAACATCTACTTTTATCAACTACAAGGTGTACAACTTTGTTTCCGCCATTTTTTCCCAAACATTTGAAGTTTTAATGAAACACATTAGTTACACATGTATCATTCAAAGTATTTTCCATCGTTGGCCACTACTTTCTCCCATCTTTCAGGCAGTGTACAAATCCTGTGTTGAAAAAATTGTTCATCTTTTGAAGTGATCTACAAATCGATCCAATTTGTGACTTCTTCATGAGACCAGAAGAGTTGGTCAGCCAGGCCTTGTGCATTGATCTAAACAGGTGATAGTCAGAGGGAGCAATGTCTGGAGAATACAGCAGGTGGGGTAGGACTTCCAATTTTAACGATTCCAAGTATGTTTTTATCTCTTTCGCTATGTGGGTTTGAGCGTTGTTGTGTTGCAAAATCACTTTGTCGTGTCTCTTGCTGTATTGTGGCCATTTATCTTTTAATGCTCTGCTCAAATGCATTGGTTGCATTTGATAATGAGCATGTGTGATTGTTTCACTTGGTTTTAACATGTCATAGTACATGATGCTGAGCTGGTCCCACCAAATGCAGAGCATGATCTTGGAGTCATGAATAATCAGTCTGACCATCAATGTGGAAGCATGGCTGGGATATTCCCATGATTTTTTGCATTTAGGATTATCATAATGAACCCATCTTTCATCCCCGGTCACAATGCAATGCATAAATCCCTTCCGTTTTTGCCTCTGAAGCAACTGTTCACAAACACACAAACGTCGTTCAACGTCTCTTGGTTTCAGCTCACACGGGACCCATGTTCCTGCTTTCTGAATCATGCCCATAGCCTTGAGACATTTTGAAATGACTTTCTGTGTCACTCCCACTAATTGTACGAATTATTCTTGAGTTTGATGCGAGTCTTCACTCAGCAATGTCTTTAATTCTGCATCTTCGAAAACATTCTCTCTTCCACCACTATGCCTGTATATGACATTAAAATCATTGTTCTTGAAGCGTTGAAGCCACTCATGACATGTTCTTTCACTAATAGCATCCTTACCATATGTACTTGAGAGCATTCGATTAGACTCAGCTGCTGTTTTCTTCATACTGAAACAAAACAGTAACACCTCCCACAAATGATGAGAATGTCATAAACTGACATTTTCAATCAAGAAGAACTTTATGATGCAGACACAAATTGACTAATGTTTGAATGAGGTTATGTGAGGTCCAAGCTAACTACCTGATGTCTGCGATCTGTTTCTTTTGACTGCTACTTACCGTTGTCACCACCTATCAGCAAACGGCGAAAGCAAAGTTTTACACCTCATACATACATGCGCATTATCCTTGCAACACATCCTATATTGCCATAATTGTCATAGTCTCAATCTCGACAAAGCCATTGCTTCCACACCATCTAACTTACAGTAGCTCCTTCGTCTATCCTGTCATGCCCTCCCAATCCACTCCTCCACCCCTTCATCACCATGTTCCACATAAACTCAGTGGTTCTGGTGCCAATGTGTTGCATTCCTATCCCATATGTGTACAGCCTCTCCCTCCTATGTTCCTATCCTGAACATCTGTTGCCTCCCTCTGAACCATGAGCCACACTTCCCCCACCCCTTCTCCTACTTACCACCTCTTTCCTTTCTCTAGCCACACTATTTGACACAAAACCTCACCCCAGTCTACCTACTGAACTGTAGTCCTATCACTGCATATTCAGCTGCCACAATGTAGCTGCACAAGTGTGTGACCTAGTTTGTTAAAGCATTTATCCAAAAGCTAGTGAAGTTTTAACTCTTTTTTGTGTGCCAGACAATGACTCAATGCTTCTATTAGTCAGTGAGTTGTCTTATTTATTCCTAAATCATTAAAATTCTGCTGTAATTGTACTTACCATATTTGAAATGTTAAATAATACAGCAGTGTAAAGTTAGCTTATTATGCCATTTTTTGCTTTTTTTCAGATGAAGAAAGTGATTTAAGAACAAGAGGCAACAAAACAGCACTTTGTACAAGGGTGCATTTTTTTATGAAGATTACTGAGCTGGTTAGTCCAAAATAACTGTAATTATATTCCTAACAATTTTGCTTAATGAAACATATGACTTTTAATGTGGCAGCATTAGTAGTTTCCAAAATATAATGTGCTCACACGGAAAGTATGCTCATGCACTATGTTGAATAGAGATGAGTCTCCAGTCCAGCTATAGGTTGTTATTGATTTATTAATTCAAACTAATGCAGGCTTAAGTGTAAATCTAGAAGAACATTAATAAACACAAACATTACTTATAAATTAAAGCTGTGCACTGAACTAGCACCCAGTCAAGGACTATACAGTTTTTAAGCAATGTTCTTACCATTTGAGCCATCAAACCATGCCACATGATTTGAAACTTCACTATGCCCATGTATATTTATTATAAATGTGAAAGAGAAGATTAGTTATTTTTCCCGACAAAACAAAAATTATTGCATACTAAGAAAAGAGGCATCATAAGAAAAATGGTAAATGATATTGTTGTTGAAGCTATTAACTGGTTTCACACAAATGGTCTAGCTTTAATGTTCAAATAAATACAGTAAATCCAATTTTGTATGTCAAAAATACTTCACTTATTATCAACGAAGTATACCAACAAAACATAATATAATGGGCAGAAAGTTCTAAGCTTTTAGGTTACCATAATGATGGAAATCTTAACTAGAAACTCCACATAGTATACAGATCAAAAGGTTTATGTTCATCTACCTTTTCCGTAAGGATAATTGTGAGGTTTGGAGGTAAAGAAATCAGTAGCATGTTTTCATTCACTAACTTCCCATTTGATGATATTCTGGAATAATCCCTCATTCAGCCAAAATTTATTCATTACATGGAGAAAATAATTAGAATTATTTGTAGGTCTATAAACATACAGCTTGAAGATATTCATTAAAGCAGCTGGGATTATTTAACCACAACCTCACAATACATATATTCATCGATTAAATTTATTGTTAATAACCCACTGCAATTTGAGAGTAATAGAGGTATTTACAAGTAATTTCCTATGACAAAAAGGTATCTGTACTTCTAGACGCTAATTTTAATGCAGAAATGAATGAAATACAGAAATAAAACTCTTTGATGATTTGTGCAGGCAAAAAAAAAAAGTTTTGCAAATAGCATATGTGTATTCAAGTGAAAACAATATAGTTGTACTTGAATAGCAAACTGTACCATCAGCCTGATGGCCTAGCGATGGGTAACACACTGGCAGGCATCTTCACTGATATTTTCATCAATCTGCTGGAAGAGAAATTCTTTAGAAGTTTTTCAACTGCTGATCTGAGTATTTTATCATATTCTTGGTATGTAAACAACATTTTGATCACATAAAGTGGTTCCCAGGAAGGAATTCGACATTTGTTTGAAATTTTTGATAGTATTAATGAAAAATCAGTTTTAATGTGAATTAGAAAATAACAATCATCAGCTTAATTACTTGGACCTCAGTATTGTTATTGACAATGACAGACTTTCTATCAGTATTTTTTTTAAAAACCACTAATACAGATCAAACTGTGCTCAATAGTTCAGTGCATCCGCATTCACGTAAGAAAGCATTTTTCCATTCAGCCATTCATCATGCAGTAATTGTACCTTTATCACCTGACACGCTCAGCAGAGAGATGAATATAATAAAAACTATTGCAGTTAATAATGGCTGTGATCTATGGAGAGTTGACAAGATCTTCAAAGTTAAAACTGACTCTTAAGTGACCACTTTAGGCACCAGTGCTGTTTCTGATACTAACAAGTAGAAAAATGTTTTCTTCATTCCATCTCTAGACTTTATTTATTATAAAATTCGTTGTCTTCCAATTAAAAGATATGGATGCAAAATTAGCTTTTCCGCTAACAATAACTTGCAAAAAAAATCTTATTTTCAGTCTTAAGTCCACAGCTGCTCCTATACACCATTCAGGTCTTTTTAGAACCATGTGTGATACATGTCCTGTTCCTTATATAGGACAAACTGGAAGATCTTTCTGAGAATGATGGTCTCATCCTCAATGAACTGATACTGTTATGCAACAAAAATTTTTCTACAATTTTCATTCACCACTCACAGAATTTTGATTCCTTTATTTTTTACTGTATTTTCCTGCCTCTATTTCCAAAACATTATTTTCTTTGAACCTCATAGATGTATGCTACTAAAGTTACCTTCATGCAGATATTTTTTGGATTTTATAGATGTTTGCACAAAATTTTCTATATTATTCTGTCCTTTAGATAATAGTAATTTCTGTAAAGCCAGATAGATGGCTCTTAGTTATCCTTCATCTGCTTGACTGCTGTGTATTTTCAAAAATATCTTAAGCTCTCTTCCTTTGTATTTTATTTTTATAATTAACTGTTGTTTTTTCAGTTATTTATGTTATAATGTTTCAAATGGGCACTTGTTGCTGGCCACGTCCAATAGCTTGTGTTGTTTTCATGGCAGCAATGTAAGCCTCTGGGCCAAACAGTCTGATGTTGTTCCTGCCTAGGAATATGAGCATATCTGCTTGAAAATCTGACCACTGCCTTCTTGCAATGCAATTTTATGTAACTAATCATGACAATTGTCATCTTGTTTAATATTTTTTGTCATAGTTAATTTCCTATGTATTATTTCATAGTGTATCTCAAAATTTTGTTCTGATGAAGATATCCTTAGAGGTGTCAAAACCTAGCTCAGTGTACCAAACAGTTATTTGCAACCAGTTGGCCGTGTGATTCCTTGTTTGAAAATTTGTGAAGTGTACACAAGCTAGTGTAGAGTGTGTATGTATGGTGTAGTATTACATGCAAGTGATGGTTCCATGCAAGACCATTTCTGGCTCAACCTGTGATGTATGTTTACTCTTTGTTTTTTCTGAGATATTTTCTTGTTGTTTTATTTCTGGCTCAACCTGTGATGTATGTTTACTCTTTGTTTTTTCTGAGATATTGTCCTGATGTTTTGTTTGCTTTGTCACTTTAATGTCATTTTGTGTTATGGGTTATTTTAAGGCTAACAAAACGAGTTTTATTAACCTGAAGCAGTTGGCGACTCTGACATGATACATGACGGTCACAGGCATTAAAAATGCTATGTTTTGCACAGTTAGAAAGCCAATTTTCCTGTCATGATTCACTGTGGCAAACACAAAATATACTTATTTATTTACATTTTCTTTGCATGGAGCCATCGTAATGATGGCTTTTGCAAACGTCAGACTTAATACTATGGTTATATTTACACTTATAAAATACACTATGTTTTGTAGCTGTTGCTTCTTATGTCTATTTTTTTATATTTATCACATTACGGCTGTTACAATCACTACCTTAAAATTCGGTGAAAGAATATAAACATTTTTCTATTAGAAAAGATTTTAATTTTGTTTTAAAAGCATTTGCCGTGTATGTTCTTAGAGCATTTGGTAGCTTGTTATACCAGATCAAACCACTGATATATGGACTTCTATCAGTCATTTTTAATGTTGTTCTGTTACGGAAATAGTTACACTTTGTTCTAGTGTTGTGATCATGTACATCACTGCCCTTGATAGCTTCTGTTCATTGACTTATAAAAAATACAACTATTTTGAAGATGTACAGAGAATATATTGTCAGATATTTGTGCCGCACAAACACTTCATGACAAGAATCTCTATGTCCCATCACATATATATGTCTTATTGCTCTTTTCTGTAGTAGTAGTAGTAGTATTCTTTTTAAATGTACATCGGCTGCACAGCCCCATAGTTCAATTCCATAATTGAGGAAGGGGTAAAGTGTTCCATAAGATACTAATTTCAGTGCTTGGCTAGGTACTATCGTTGCGAGCTGGCTGAGTAGATATGTGGCACTACTGACTTTTCTGCATACAAAATTAATGTGGTATGTCCACCACAAATTTTCATCAACATACACACCAAGGAAATTACAGTTACCATTTTCTGTTGCAGAGATATTACACACTCTATTCGTATTGTTGTAGTGAGAACTGTCTGTTTCAAATGTCAGTAGTTGAGATTTGGTGACATTCATCTTGACTCACTGATCATTGAAGTATTTTGTTACTTCTGTTACACCACTAGTAGCAAGAGATTCTAGCTCATTAGATTCACTTCCATAGAATAAGATTGACGTGTCATCTGCATAGCTTACAATATGGGAGTTAATTGGTTGTGCTATGTCATTAACACATATAAGGAAGAGAAAGGGTCCAAGGATTGAGCCCTGTGGTACACCTGTGTATGCTGTGACAGCACTCAGTGAAGAAATGGCACTGAAAGTGTAGGGTGTTCTGTCATCACTGCCAAATGTGGACCAATATTGAGCAATTAAGGACACCTTAATCATTTGCCTTTCACAGTCTGAGGTGAAGAGACTGGAAAAATTACTTCGTACCAGAGACTGGGTGACTGCACATCATCATAGCTGCTGCACCAATTACATACATTGGCAAGCAATGCAGTAAGTAAGAAAATTTGCAAAGCATTTGGCTACATGGGTACCACCTGACGCTCAAAAGATTTTAGCTGTGTGCACCAGCAATCTAGATGAGCTAGTACAAACTGCCAATAGAATATCTGAAATGTATCCATCTGTGTGTGTTGCAGCAGTTAGCCCACAACGTCTGACAGACAGCAATTTAGCTGTGCTACAAGCTCAGATCATCAAACTCACCACACAAGTCACTGCACTGTGAGCTCAGGACAACAGTTGCCAATCCCATCACTATCACTCACCCAGAAAATGCAGCTATTCATGTACAGCTATGAAAGTACCACCACCAATTTGGATCCAAGTCATTGAAGTATAGCCCACCTTGCAAGCAGGTAAACACAACAGGAGTTTAGTGATGACAGCCACTGACACTCTGAATGGCAGCCATCAATTGTTTATCACAGACCTGGGTACAAAACTACAGATCTTAGTAGGTATGGGTGCAGATGTAATGTTCTATCCATTCACCCATTTGCCACCTTGTAAGTATTGTAGTTACCACTTCTTTGCAGCCAATTGCTGTAATGGCAGGCGCTACACATACTATACTGGGAGCAGATTTTTCTATCATTTTATGGACTTGAGCCTGACCTTCAGCATCAGTGCCACTGGACACTAGCACTACTTATCTAGCAGTGTACTAGTTCATCATGTGGAAGATGCTGGCATTGGAGTGAAACAAGATTTTCTGATTATCAAACTTTTGGAACAGTTCCCAGAGATCAGGTTTCAAGCTCCCATGTTAGCTCCTGTGAAGCATTCCACAGTCCACTATACTTGACCACACCTGCACCACCTCTTCATGCTTGACCACTTTGTTTAATGCCATAGAAACTGAAAGTGATTAAACAGGAGTTTGCATTGATGCTCGCTCAGGGAATCTGCTGTCCATCAAGTAGTAGTTTGACATCTCTGCTCCATATGATACCAAAAGAGAACAGTGGATAGTGTCCTTGTGGAGACTATTGACAGCTAAATGCAAGAACAATTCCAGACTGGTATCTTATACCACACATCAAGGATTTCAAGTCCAATGTCTATGGTAAGAGCATATTTTCTATGCTAGATATTTTTAGAGCTTTTACCAGACATCTGCAGCACCAGACAGCATTCCTAGGACAGCTGTTTGCATGCCTTTTGTATTGTTTAACTTCACTTGCACACCTTTCAGGCTGTATAATGCTACTCAAATGTAACAAAGATTTACAGATGAGGTTATTCATGACTTGATTATTGCTATGTATATATAGATGATGTTTTGATCATGTCGCACTCAGAAGCAGAGCATCTGTCACATCTATGACAACTCTTTACCCATCTACATGACCATGGCCTCATTATTAATCTGTCGAAACGCGTCTTTGGGGCAGATGTTCAATTTCTTGGATATACCATTAATCCTCAAGGAATTTGGCCATCAAAAGAGAAGGTAGACATAATACATGTTTTTCCATGACCTAAAACAATCAAGGAACTACAAAACTTCTGTGGTGTCATGAACTATTATTATCATTATGCACTCCTAGCTGTGCTACTGGACAAATTCGTACAAGTCAGACCAAGACCTAAGGATAAACTTCAATGGAATCCAGAAGTTGATAAGATCACTGTGATGCCATGATTTGTAACAATGGACAGTGACACTACCTATCATTCTCTTAGGTCTACATGCATCCCTGAAGGAAGACCTCCAAGCAGCTACATCAGAGCTTATGTATGGTCAACCAGTATGTCTTCCTGGTGAGTTCTTCACCAGTGTACAAGATGAATCCATTGACCCATTAGAGTCTGTGAATAAGCTGTGCACGCAGATGTGACAACTGCATCCAGTGTTGCCAAGGGATCAGCCAAACTGCTGCCCATTCATGTTTGACAAGCTATGCTCACACACAGAGAATTCCATAATTTCTCCAAAGTTTGATAAGCTAGGAGCAAAGGTGTTATCATTAGCTACATCAGATTTATGTACTAGAAAGATAGTGACACACCAAAAAGAGAAATTCTATATGTCAATGGTAGCAAACTTAATGCTAGGAATAAACCCCATATTATGACACATGAAATGCACACATAATATGCCACCACAGAGTAGTGTGCCATATTTCATGCTAGTTTATCAAAATGTTAAGTCAGTGCCTAATAATATTAGAATAGTACTGTCAGATAAGATGGAAATTATGTTTATAACATATTTTAGTGAATGCAGTTCAACCAAAGATATTCTAGTGTTGACAATGCATTGAGGTTTTTTGTTTAACTTTATGTATCTGTAGAAAAGTCTCTGCTCATTGAAGAATATGTATATTTGTTAGGACATGATCTGAACACTATCAGTGTTCATTGGAACTCAATCTATAGAGTATGACTTTGAAGTATCTGCAACAAAACTTACCACATTAAAAATAATTATTTGTTTATTAGGCACCTAAAAAAGACTCAAAACATTGCTGAGCCTTCAAACAATGACCTTTTTTGGAACTAACACCAAATGCACATACGTAAGTGTGTCTACATTGTTATGTCATATTCCTCGTCATGGCACAGCAGCTTGATCCTCTTGCCTGGCTGCCTCTCCCTCCCAGCCCTCAGCCACTCTTTACATCAATCCTCCATCCTCCTCTCCATCCCCATCCCCTTTCTCCTCTTACCCACTCCACTTGTACTTGTAACATGTCACTCATGGCAACTGTGGACACCAGAGCCAGTTTCCAGTAATGTCTTTCCCATTACGATGCATTTTTGAAGCACCTGTTGAAACAAACTTTTGGAAAAACTGGAAGGAAGCAGCAGTTTGCTGAGGACTGCTATCAGAGGGAGAAGGAAACTGGCAATAAAAATGCATGTATTTTGCTCTTGTTGTCAACTAGCTGAAAAGTCTGAGTATTGAAACATTTTTGTTGGGTGGCTGGGAGCTTGCAAAATTGAGTACTTGGCCAACAGCCCTCACAGCTGTAGTAGGTGAGTCATGGGCCTTTTGGAGTGGAGGTGATGTTTTGATAGTTTAAGTATATCACATCAGGAGTGAGTGGTCCTCAGTGATCATAAAAGCTATTTTTCCATTTCATAAAGCCTGCAAGACTTAGAGAAAATGCATTCCATTGTGCCAATGCTTGAATTTTGAAGCAAGTGTTGCAGTTTAGTGACTGTGCATGTTTTTAATAGAAAGTCTTCTCAACAGAGCACAGCATAAATCGCCAGAAACCAGATGGAGGCAGTGTATCGACTATTTGTGGTATATGTATTCCAGTACAGTGGTCACATCTCAGAATCTTGCTGAATGTGGTTAGATAGCGACAAGGCAGTAATTATTTATTTAGGAGAAGTGAAAAAACTGTCTTGTATGTAAAAGCAGGGCAGAGAAATAGATTGGTTCCACCAATCAACATTTATGAGTAAATCTGCAGAACAGTAAGTTGTCTAATTTGTCTCGACTGAAATACAGGGTTTGAATACTAGCAATGTCTGTGAGTGGAACTTCGCACAGTGCCACCAAGGCTGCAAGTAAGAGATGCAAGGAGGTTTTCACACTCAACACAGTCTCTCATCTCCAGTCAAGCTGAATGACAGATCAAGGATGTGTATGTTTCTGTGAATCTATATTTTGTATTAGTCAACTCTGAAGAACAACATTGTTCCAAAGCTCGGCATGTATTATGAGCATTCAATAACTAATGCAACACTTTTTTTCCTGGCCAATTTCAGTTAAAAATATGTGGAATTTGGTGTGGGACATTGAGCAATATTCATGCATAAACCTCTATAGTTTCATGAAGTTCTAATGTGTGGAAGCCCTACATGTAGCCTAGAAAATGGTGTCAATGACAGAGGTGCATTCCAAGCAGAAAGATGTCATTGAGGTTATTTTGGTGGAAAACCAGAGTATTGCAGATATTCATAGGCACTTGTAGAATGTCTACGGAGACCTGACAGTGAAGTGAAAAAAAGCACGGTGGTTACTGGGTGAGGTATCTATCATTATCACACATACTTGTCCTATGTCCTGTGTGCCAGTTGACTGCAAATCAAACACCTTGCTGCACAGCAGGACATCTCTGTTGGTAGTGCTGACACACTTGTCCACCAGCTGCGGTAGTCAAAGGTGTGAGTAAACACTAAGTTCCTTGCCGCCTAACACAAGAACATAAAGAGCAACAAAGGACCATATGTGCTGAATTGCTTGCTCATTACAAGGCTGATCATGACAATTTTTTATCAGACATCATCACAGGTAATGAAACAACTTTGAACCAGAAAGGAAATAGAAATCCATGGAGTGATGCCTTTCCTTTGAAGAAGTTTGAAACAGCACCCTCAGCCAATAAAGTCATGACAGTCTTCTGAGACGCTGATGGGGTTATTCTGTTCAGTGTTCTCCCTCATGCTGCAATCGTCAGATCAGAGGTGTAATGTGCTACCTTTAGGAAATTGAAGAATGACTTCAGTGTATTTGTTGCCAGAAAAATGCAAATGAACTTCTCCTTCTCCAAGCCAATGCACGGTCTCATACAAGTCTGCAGACCTGAGAGAGCTCATAAAACTTCATTGGACTGTTCTTCCTTATCCACTCTATAGTCCAGGTCTTGCATCTTTTGACATCTGTCTGTTTGGCCCAATGAAGGATGCACTCCACATAAAGCAGTACATGGATGATGAGGAGCTTATTGATGCAACAAGTTATTGGTTGTGTTGTTGACCAGTAAAGTAAGAGGCTATACACCATTTGGGTATATAGGCCCTCCCAGTAAGGTGGCATTAGGCTGTTGCATTGAACAGGGATTATGTTGAAAACTAGGGTTTTGTAGCTGAAATATTGGGGAATAATATGTTGTATTGAAATCCTGAATAAAACCAATCTAAATAAAATGTTCTCAGGTTTCTAAACACGTCAATTGCTTAAAACTCCACGAGCTTTCAGCCGAGCACTCCCTGGCCATTGTCAAGTGTTATGACTGCCAGTGGGCTGTTGGTGCACCCTTATATATGCTAGCTGCCAGCTGAGATGTCACTGGTGCCCATGACATTGCAATATATATGGGTATGTTTTGAGTCGGCGTTCGATGTGCCCTCTTCAACCGTGTGATCGCTGGATCCCACACAGCGTTGAGCTACAAGCCACTGTCTCTGTTCAAGGTGTTTGCGATAATTTTTATTTCAATAGTTTCCTTTATTAAACTGTTCCAGAAGCCATTAGTGCAAGCCATGACAGAGATATTGTCAAATTTTATGTATTGACCGTTTTCTAACACATGCTCAACTAAAGCAGATTTCTCTGGATAGTGTAGGCGATAATACCTCTCATGACCTTTCCTGCATTGTTCTACAGTGTGCACTGTTTGTCCAATGTACTTCTGGCCACACTCACAAGGTATTTCGTAGACCCCAGGTGTTCTGAGACCTACTGCATCTTTAACTGGTCTCAGTAATTGATGGATTTTTGTTGAAGGCCTGAAGATTGATTTGATCTTGTGTCTTTTCAACAGGCGGCTTATCTTGCCTGACACAGAGCCACAGAATGGCAGCAAATCAAGTTTCTTTTCCTGCTCTTCATCGGTGGTCTTATTCTGATATTTCCCAGAAATCACTTCTTTCACTTGATGGGCACTGTAGCTGTTATTCCTGAAAACCTTGCATAGGTAGCTCAGTTCATGGGGCAGGTTATCGTTGTCTGATATTACTCTTGCACGATTCACCAAAGTTTGTAATACTATGCGCTTCTGTGCTGGATGATGATGGCTGGTGGCATGCAGGTACAGGTATGTGTGTGGAGTTTTAAGCAATTGACGCAGTTGGAAACCCAAGAACATTTTATTCAATATTATTGCTGCGAGACTCTGCATTCATACAAAACCAATCTGCTTTCAGAAAAAAAGTGTTACATTACTTGTTGAATGCCTCTTGTATTTATCAGTCACTCAAAAACTCAACTACAGGGTGACAAGTTACCTTTCCTTCTTATGCTATTTATAAGTATGAGACAGAATGTAAGTTCTTCTATTGAAAACCTAGATCAGATGTCATTAATAGTTAGGAGGGCCAAATGAACTTTGGGATTTCGGTCTTCAAAATAAACATTTCAGTATCTATAGGGATAGGAACATTCACTTGCCTACTTAGCACTCCGTCTTCAGGCCACAAGTGGCCCATCGGGACCATCCGACCGCCGTGTCATCCTCAGGTGAGGATGCGGATAGGAGGGGCATGTGGTCAGCACACCGCTCTCCCTGTCGTCATGATGGTTTTCTTTGACCGGAGCCGTTACTATTCGGTCGAGTAGCTCCTCAGTTGGCATCATGAGGCTGAGTGCACCCCGAAAAATAGCAACAGCGCATGGCGGCTGGATGGTCACCCATCCAAGTGCCGGCCGCGCCGGCCACGCCCGACAGTGCTTAACTTTGGTGATCTCACGGGAACCAGTGTATCCACTGTGGCAAGGCCGTTGTCCACTTGCCTACTTAATGTGCTTTAAATTAAAACAATGACAATGAAAGGTAGAAGGATGAAATAAACATTACTGTTAATACTTGGTATTGTGGTCCATTTCATATCTGCATATATTCAAGTTTTTTATTCCACAGCCTCTAGTTACTCCAGCATTGACAACGGCTTACTTTAACAGTCAAGAGATTAGTGATACAATTACGTTTGTATATGGTTTTAATGAAAGATGCTGCTCCTATTTACAGATGTCACACTTACTGGCTTGATGTTAAGAAACTTGATAAAACCTGTAATTTAAGAATCATTAGACATTTTCTACATCACTTTGCACAAGGATTTGCTTCCTGTAAGTGTTCACTTGTTTTCCTCCTATTTTTTTAAGGTTTTCCTCAAAGAAATGAACTATTTTTTGGTGTTTTAGTACCACTACCACTGTTATTTGCATGTTTTATGGATATAAACCCCTTGAACATCTGATCTGTTAATTCATTCATATATTCATCATGTTCTGTAATACTTGTCAAGCAATGATACCTTGAAGGATGTGCAGTGATCCACGTATACATTAACAAAAGACAAGAATATCACAGAAACTTAATCTATATACTGTATTGACAATAAACTGTCACCATACTGCTTAATAGTAAGAAGGCTGCCTTTTAAATTTTTAGCAAAACAATGAAAGAAAATCACTTTTTGCACAAATCATTGTATTGTTTCTCAAAATATTTCCCTTTAAAATATTTTTCCCCCCTTTGATATTAAAGACCAATTTTTTTATATTTCTATAATTTTTTTAATTGCCTAAAAGTCTAAAATATTGGTTGCAACATGTCCAATGTAAGCAAAGAAAAAAATGGTCATGTTTTTGGAAATTCATTTTGATTGAACCATTTATTTTGGTTTTGGTTCACCTTGGAATGCCCAAACAGTTTATTGCTGCTTAGTTTCTGGATCATGCAGACATCTCCAAGTTTTGACTCTGCTGTTTTACTCAGGTTCTGAATTTTCTCAGTTGAATTTATTTTAGCATTTACAACCCTGTTTCTGAGTGTCAGTTAAATTGCACAGAATCTATTAGGAGTGGATCTTTTCATACATAAATATTAATGCAAAATGTTCTGCATCTTCAGTCTTCCGTATCCCTAAAGACTCCTCTGTATTGTGGAAAGCTACATACAGATCCTCCTTAATCATGCTGCATGTAGAGCTGATTTGTATTTATTTATTTTTTGGAGCACCAATAAGTTCCCCCCACTCTCACAAAATTCACTACTCTTGGAAGCAAGACCACAAAATAAATGCTGCAAAACAATTATAAACAGTTTCTCCTGAAGGTAAGTGACATTTAAAATTGAAAAAAGTGTTTGGAGATATTCTTAGATTAAGCCTTTATGAGATCTGAAAAAAAATCATCAGATGAAAAATTCCTTGTGAAATTTTCATTTTTTTTTTTTTTTGCTGCACTGTTACTTTACACATTCACTGTAAACAAACTACTTGGCCAATTTCTTCGCTGCCACTTTTGGAACAATAACAAATGACAAGTTTTAAAACAATATCAATGTCACATCTCACAGTGTTGTCTACTGGCCTTCTGTAATAAGTTAAATGGTGGCTGCCATATTTGTGCTTATACCAACTAAAATTGAGCAAGTAAACTAGTGAAAGTTGTTACTTCGGGGGGGAAAAAAAAGATGGATTTAATTTTAAAAGCTTCTGCTAGTGGTGTATATTTAGCTACAGCATTTTTTCTTGAGTTACCAGCCTCTGTCCACAACTACCAAATATGTGATAACAGAAAGTACACACATCTATCTGAATAATGCCTGCCTGGCACCAAAATAACATGTAAATACAGCAGCAAGGGCAGCAGCAGCTTCCCCCGCCCACCCCCAAATCCTACAAAAATAGAATTATGATCTTGGCAAACCAAATTTGCATCCTGGCCTACCCCACAATGAAAGGTTTAATGAAGTATCTGTTTGAAGAAAGCCAGGACAAATAACGAACACTGACTAGTAGCAAATGTACCCATGGCCATTATTTATGAATCTCAAAACTATTTTGCGATTTACTACCATTCCATTGCAATACTGTCTCTTTTGTGCTGTGTAGTAATATAAGTACAAGAATTGCCTCCACTTACAATCCTGAACCAAATGCAAAATGTTCTTACTCCCATGGGTACTCCAACAGCCAAAAGTTTCTTTTGTCTATGACAGTGATTTTCAAACTTTGTGAGTCCACAGCTACCTTGACCTTAACATTACACACATGACACCCATTAGTTTACTCATATTGAGCTTGAAGGGGTGATCTGTAGTGATTACTTAGGAGAAGAAGAACTACTTAGCTGACATCACCATAAAACTTTATTGTAGATAACTGGTTTTGGTAAAACTAAATTACCATTTTCGTATCTTCCATAAACAGGGTGCCAAAAGACTAACTGTCAATAGCCAATGCATGAATTTGTAAGACTAACTGTTAATAGCCAATGCATGAGTTTGCCTCTTGCATTAGCTATTGACAGTTAGTCTTGTGTGCCCTGGTAGGCAAGATATCTTATATGCAAGGAATGATGTTTTGGTGAATTGTGATTCACATAGTAATTGTTAATTTTTTAATTTTTGATATGACAATACATTGCTTATTTCATATTGAAGTACCTGGAAATTCAATGAAAAGATTTTCTGTGTAGCTGGCACAAGATGTTTGCAATAATCTTTATGAAGATCTGAAGATGGTAACTTAGTTTTACCAAAACCGATTATCTACAATGAAGTTTTTATAGCGATCTCAGCTAAGAAGTTCTTCTCCTCCTAACTACATGACACCCAATATGAAGGGGGGGGGGGAATAAACTTAACCTTAAAGAAAATGATTGAGAGTAGATATTTATTTCTTGATTGCTGACATAACACATTTGAATCTATTTTTAATGTCATTACATCTTATTGTTGCAATGAAATCAATGCAAAGGATTAACTTGCTTCTTCACCATTAGTTCTTCATCATATTGGCACAAGTTTTGATATTGCAACTTCTATCTATTTCTCTACATTCCACCTTCTACTCTTGTCATAACGATAGTTACTTGCTAGCATGCTAGGAGTAACTACTAGTGCACAAGTTGTTCCTTCACTCAGAAAGCAAATAAACCAAAAAAATTTTGTTATGAAAGCACCACAATGTCCCCACTGCCAAGTCTGCAATGTCCCTACTGTTAAGTCCACTACATCCCTGGGAGCCACAATTCACTGTTTGAAGACCCCTGGTCTATAAGTTATATAAAGGAATGCACATTATTTACCCTGATTTCTAGACTGTAGAAGCAAGAGTGTACCCAGGACCTGACTGGTGAGGTGGCTTGAAGGAGGCAATTTGTATTAGATTCACAGAGAAAGACAAAGTAAGGGGGGGAGGGGGGAAGAGCTGCAAACATAAAACTCGGTGATTGTTTTAGTCCTCCAATGAGACAGATTTATTTTTCCCAATGGTGAAGAAACTGTCAGTG
The DNA here is from genome assembly GCF_021461385.2 of Schistocerca piceifrons. Lineage (NCBI taxonomy): Eukaryota > Metazoa > Arthropoda > Insecta > Orthoptera > Acrididae > Schistocerca > Schistocerca piceifrons. The sequence continues at coordinate 153,222,046 of NC_060145.1, forward strand.
ATCTAACGAGTAGAAGTCTTCATTTTGGCTATTCAGGAAATATTTCACCTAGAAAAGCGCTTCACCATCATTCTGGTAATATTTCTAATGTAAAGGCATCTTCACCCAATGAAGAACTCATTGAGTGACTTGTCACATTTGATAGTCAAAATAAGTAGCAGTCCAGTGGAGAATGAGCTAAGACATTGTCATGGAGCAAAAACATCCCCCTTGTAGCTTCTCATGCCACTTTGTTTTGAAAGCTTCCTGTAGCTTCATTGGGTGAACTTGGCAGTATGCTCTTGTGAAGGTATGCCCATTATGGGCATAGTCACACCATGGCAGTCTGAATCACCTTGCCCAATGATGGTTGGGTCTTCACATTCTTTGGTGGTAGTGAATCCATGTTGCTTGCTTTGATCTTTTTTTATACTGGTGATGGGACAGCTAAAGAAGTATTGTTCTGACACAGGTGAAATATTGCCACTGCTGCCTCAGTACAGCAGGCTTCTTTAATGGGTGTGAGCAGTTGCAGAATAGAGTGGGAAGCTTTGTCATCTTCAACATGTCATGCAAGATGCTGAAAACTGATCCATGCCTGATTTTTCATGTTTTCTACCTTATCTTGATTGTGGTATGTATGTCTTTCTGCACCAGTGACTCTACTTCTCTTGTTATTTATGGTTCTTCAAAGAAAGACGTGTCAGCTGGACTTGTTTAACAACACCTCATGCATCCACGTCATCCAAACACTGTGCCATATGATTAAGTGTGTTGATGTCCCTAACTTCCACCAACTTACTGTGGATTGTTGCAGCATTGATCCTCTTCAAAAGAAGAAAAAAATTACTACACAATACTTTATCGAAGGGCTGTGCTACTTTATGTAGGCTTCTCTAGAAACATGGTACAGTAAGAGGAGGCATGGGGATTTCAGTGTGTACCAGTACTGAAGACATGTACTTGCAAATAAACAGGAGCTTAATTATATAACTTTATGATTTTAAAATCACAATTAAAACTTTATGATGACTGCTTGCAGTTTAGATATTGCTGAAGGTGAACATACTACTAGATCAATGTGCATTAGATGTTCTGGCTTTCTTTGAACTGATACACACTTAATATGTCTATTGGACAGGGCAAGATGCAAGTTCAATCTCTGAAAATTTAATTTAATGTTTTTTTTCCTGGGGGGAGTTGGTGAGTACACTCTCCTACTTCCTGGTGCAGTAGAAGTAGGTACAATGTAAATCTGGATAGAACATAACACCAACAACATGCATGCTATGAAACTATTTTGTTTTTTTACTGTGCTGATTGCTAGCCTTACAGGTACAACAGTTTATTTACACATAAACAGCTGATATTGACCAAATTGATGCATTTCAGGTGTTTGCATGCTTGGCTGCTGGATTGCTGTCTGAAGCAGAGGATATAACAAACACCATACTGAAAACAGAAATAGTACATGGAACAACAATTGGTTTTATTATGATCAATGGACTCATAGTTTTTGCTGAACTTACACAGCCAATAGGCAAAGCACCGGTACAGTAATAAGTTTTTTGAAACAGAGATAAGGGATAATGCTTTTATAATTAATAAACTTGACAAAGTTATATATTTATAAGTATTTAAAAAAAAAGTATTTTACCTACCACTATGAGGATTCATTACCTTTTTGTTATAAAAAAGAGGGAAGTTCTATTAACAGAAAATTTTATGAAAGTTTCAGACTGTTTGTAAATTAATGCAAAAAGTTCCCTTAGGAGATGAGTACTCTTCCCAATTAAAATAGTAAAAACATGAATAACAGTTTTACGTTTTCCTCTAAGTTTGTCTTTGCACAAAACCAACAAACAACAAACATATGTAATCATGCCATTTTTATATAACTTTTCACAATAGTATATCAATTTTATATTTCTGTAAGTTAAATATATCATGTACAAACACATATTCGTATACTATTAGAGATGATATTGTTCATAACTGTACTTCATGAGTTATTCTCTTCTTAAATCCAAGTGTAACAGATGTATTCAATTGTATGTATGTGCTTCAATTAAGAAATGTTAAGTAGCCTGCATAGAAGAATATCACTGGGCATATTCATCAAGGAAAAGCTCACTAACAACCAAATACAAGCACTGACTAGCTTGTTAGTTAGTGTGATCTCGTTACTCAGTAGACAAGCAGCTATTAAAAATTAACATATAATATATCTGTTATAATATTTGCATCCCCAAACATAAACAACAATTCAGATTGTGTAATCCTAATACATATGAGGTGGATGTTTGGGTGAGATGCACCAAACAACACCTTATAATCAGGAGTTCACTTATTTGCCCTTCACACAAGTAAGGCTTACAGAGAACTGGTTGGTGGAACTACACAAAGATAATGTTTTGCTTAGTTCAAAGATGATGCTCAGATTGATACTGGTGTCGATCTCATCGGCACCACGCGTACTTTTATTTCTTTTTGTATGCAGTCATCAAATGATGGCTTTTGCAAAAGTAATAATGCTACAAAGATATAATACATATCACATTTGTGTACAAAGGTTTAGTAACAACATATTTAACTACAAAGGTTAATAAATAACAGTTATAGCTTAGAATTCTTTCAATGAACCCAGATTTACTTACAAGAAAAGTTTTTTAAATTTGTTTGAAATGGATCCCCAGCACATAGTCCTATCGATTCTGGCAGTTCGTTGTACAACATTGAGCCACTGATATATGGATGGTGATCTATTACTTATAATTTTCTTCTTTGTCTGTAATAACTGTTCTTATTTCTTGTGTTGCAATTATGTACATCATAGCACAGTGAGATATTTATTTTTGACAAGAGAATCACAACAGGTTTACCTATATCCCAGACCATGTACCAGCCTAACATCTCTCTTCAGTTCAAGTGCACAACAGTAGCACACCCCTACAACTCTATCCCACAGCTTATAAATGGCATAGTACACTGTTTTTTAGTGTTTTATTACATACAATTTTGGACAGTTGGCTAAACAAATACAATGCACTGTTTATTATCCCGCATATGTAGTTAACATGGTTTTCTCACCAAAGACTGTCATACAAGTGTAGACCAAGAAATTTACTGTCTTTGAGGTCTGTAGATGAAATTCCACAAATATCTCCCATAAGTTTTACATGAATTGCCTTATTTTAACTCCAGTACCTCTGGTTTTGTGCTACTTGCTCTTGGGCCTTGGTTACTAAAATATTTAATCGCCTCACATATCCTGTATATAGAAAAATATGTTATAGCCATCTCATGGTCACCATAAAACAGTAGAGATGTGTCTTCAGTGTGAGTAGTTATATGGGAATTTGAAAGATGCATATCATTTACATACACAATAAAAGCAAATAATCATAATATTGACCCCTGTGTCACGCCCTGCATTACTGTTTCTGTCATATGCTGAGGTGATAAAAGTCATGGGAGAGCAGTATGCACATATAAAGATGGGGTAGTACTGCATACACAAGGTATAAAAGGGCAGTGAGTTGGCAGAGTTGTAGTTTGTACTCAGGTGCTTCATGTACGAGGTGATTATGGCCACACGATGGGAACTAACAAACTTTGAAAGTGGAATGTTAATTGGAGCTAGGTGCATTGGACAGGCAGTTCAGAAATCATTAGGGAATTCCATATTCAAAAATCCTCAGTGTCGAGAGTGTGAATACCACATTCAGACATAACCTCTCACCATGGACAATGCACTGGATGACAGCCTTCACTTCATGACTGACAGCAATGTTTATATAAAGTTGTGAATTGAATTGAATTTTATTTGATCCTGTAAGATTACATCATGTACAGTAAATGTACGTGTAATATAGGACATGTCAAAGTATTAAAATTCTTTATCAATTATTTTTCTACACCTTTAGCTTACATTTTTACATCACTGATAATGAGTAACAATATATACAAATTTAATGGCATAAGTATTCTGCAACACTGTAAAACTCTTTTTCAATGAGATAGTCTTTAAGTTTCTTTGTAAATTCATTGTGAAGTACACTATCTTGCAGGGTTTTGGGCAGACTTCTTAGTAGTCTGATACCAGAGTACTGGGGTCCTTTTTCTAGCATTGCCAGTCGGTGGGGTATGCTCCGTACTTCATTCTTCTTTCTTGTATTGTGGGTGTGTACACTAGCATTTGTAATCCAGTCCTCACTACCTTTTGTGATGTAGATTATTGTTTTGTATATATATAATGATGAAAAAGTTAAGATACCTAAATTCTTGAAACAGTTTCTGCATGTTTCAGAGGTCTTTCTTCTTAAAATGGTCCTAATTGCTTTTTTTTGTAATGTGAACACTCGTTTTGTCTCTTGTTTGTTTGAGTTTCCCCACACCGTCACTCCATACTGTAAGTATGGTTCGAAAAGTCCATGATACACTGTACACAGAAGGTTCTTGTCTGAATACTGTGATAGCTTCATCATTAAGAATATGACAGAGCTCAGTTTCTTACAGACATTATTAATATGTTTTTTCCATTTCAGTTCATTATCCACAAGAATACCTAAGAATCTAGCAGATTCTACTTCTTCCAGCCTTGTTCCGTCAACCTCTAAATCCATGTCTACAGCCTTTTCCTTGTTTTTAAACACTGCATACATAGTCTTTTTTAGATTTATAACCAGTTCATTTTCCAACAGCCATTGAGCTGTGACATTTGCAGATATGTATGCTCTTCTCTCAAGCTGTTCCATATTTTGGTCACTATTTAGTATTGTCATGTCATCAGCATACAATATTTTCTTTTCTTCCTCCTCAACACCTATATCATTAACAAATACATTAAATAACAATGGCCCCATTACCGAACCCTGCAGCACTCCATATTTGATGGATTTGGTTTCTGATTGGTACGAGTTTCCTAATGATACATACTGCTTGCAGTTGCACAAGTATGATTTTATCCATTCACCTGGTTGCCCCCGAATGTCATAGTTGCTTAATTTTTGTCTCAGCATTTCATGGTCAATGGTGTCAAATGCCTTTGAAAGATCCAGAAACATTGCAGAGACAACCTTTTTCTCATCTAAGGACTGTAAAATGTATTCTGTTAGACTGACAATTGCTGATTCTGTAGATTTACCCTTTCTGAAACCATGTTGTGAGGTCATGAGAATGTTATGTTTGTCCAAATAGTTAACTAATCTGGTATACATAAGCATTTCTAGGATTTTTGAGAAACCTGATATCAGTGAAACTGGTCTGTAGTTGTTGGGATCATCCTTACACCCTTTCTTGTACACTGGCACTACCTTCGTTATCTTCAGTTTTTCTGGAAAAATTGCATCTCTGAAAGAACAGTTTGCTATGTTCAGCAGTGGTGTTATTATCTCCTCACATTTGATATTTCATCATCACCAGCTGATTTCTTGGACTTCAGTTTCTGTATAGTTTTCCGCAATTCATCTTCCGTGACTGGTCTTAAGAACATAGTACTGCATGATCTTTTTGGTACCTTAATACCCTTCTGTTTTTGACTATTTCTTTCCAATTTTAGGTTTTCTACTACACTGATATAGTTATTATTCAGAATGTTTGCTATTTCCATACCATCTGTGACCACTGTGTTGTCTACTATAATTGACCTAATACCTTCTTCTTTGTTTGACCCATCTTTTTCCTTTCTTTCAGCATTGATTGCATTCCAAGCTGCCTTTGCCTTGTTTTTTGAGTTCGCTGTAGTGGTGTCAATTGCTCTTGCTTTCGCTTCTCTTATTGTTTTTCTATACTTCTTTTTTAACATTTTATAGTTTTCAGCTTCGCCCATCCGTCTCACATCCTGAAGCTTCCTTCGCTGTTCTAGTATTTCACTCGTAATCCACTGTGTTTGATCTTGATGCCTTTCTTGTCTCTTTACTTTGGGAAATGCTACATTAAAATGGTACTTAATTGTTGAAATAAATGCATCATATTTTTCATTTACACTCTGGGCCTGTAGGATTTCATTCCAGGTTTCCTTACTTAACATTGTTCTAAAGATGTTGATATTTTGTTCACTGATGATCCTAATTTCTTTGGTTGTTTGTTTTGGTTCTGATACTGTGTCATTACTTCTGCAAAAGCTGATTAGTTGTCCATGATGATCAGATATTTCTGTCTGAACTACATGTGACTCATAGTTACACATATTAGTAATTATGTTGTCAATAATTGTCTCACTTTGTGAAGTCACTCTTGTTGGTGCAGTTATTGTCACTTTCATGTTATGCTGTATTAACAATTCTTCAAAATCCTGTCTTATTTTTGTGTCTTTTCCCATGTCAATGTTGAAGTCTCCACATATAATAAGATTTCTCTTCATATTCATTCTCAATAAGCTAGCAACTTTTTTAGAAAAATGCTAATATTGCCACATGGTGACCTGTACACACAAAACACTCTAAAATCCTCTGCCACTATACCAGTAACCTCAAAGTCTTTTTCTCTAGCTATGGGAAATGTAGCAGCTTCACTGTTTACATTCTTTGAAAGAGTACCTGTTTTAATATATATACAAACGCCACCACCCTTATATTTAGATCTGCAGAAGTAACTAGCTAGTTTGTAGTCCTTTACTGCCACATTATGTATTTTACTTTCAGTTAGTCCATGTTCACTTATGCATAATATGTCTGGTCTTACTTCACTCAGGAGTACTTCTGCTTCTAATTTTTTTTTGTTACCAAAGTATTGAATATTTTGATGAAGTACTTTTATGTAATTTTTATTTTGTTGGTTTACATGTTGTGAGCTGTATTCTGGGGCAAATTCTTTAGTATCGTCTTTTTTTGTATGGTGCTTATATTTTTCTTTCCCAGCTGGGGTGTATAATTTTTCATCCCCTTCAGGCCATATTAGTTTCCCTTGCATCTAATGATTTTGCAGACATCTGCAAACATTCTGCTGAACGTTACAGACCCCAGTCTATTTAAATGCAAGCCATCCTTTGCTAGTGAGTTTTTACATAGGAATTTGTTTGGGTCTATAAAAATTGCCCCAAGACGATCACATTGTTCTTTAAGAGCACAGTTTATTTTGGCGATATATTTTTCACTCACCGACCTTCTGTTTATGATTCCGCTAAGTATCAGACGAGATCCTGCATACATATTTCTTGCAGTACGAATCATGTTTCTTGTTTCGCTTGCCATTTCTTCCTCACTGCTGCTCCTTAACGAATTCGTCCCATCATGTATAAACACATTATAGTTATGTCTGGTTTCAGAATCTGGTTCTGTAGTATCTTGTCTTGCATTTAACATATTTTTAAAATGTTTACCGAGTTGATGCGTTCTAATACCAGGTCGTACGTCGATCTTGCAATTGGGGACAGCGATATTCTTCAGCAGCGAATCGCCAATTATTAAAAAGTCATTTTCCTTTTGTTGCGTATCTGTCGCCTTGTTTTTCCTTTTGCTGTATGTCACCACCTTCCATTTATATTTATCTTCCGGTTTTTGGCTTACTGAGTTTACCGAGACATCAACGGGAACACTTGAAATGTTGTTTTTAAAGTACGATCGGTCATTCGTATTTTCGCGATCTTCTTGCTTTTCCGTTTGATGGCTTTTACACACACAGGACTTCTTTTCTTGTATTAATGTATCGTTTTCTTTCTTGATGGTTGAAAGTTCGGTTTTTAATGCCTCAATGTCACTTCGTAGTAACTTTATAATTTCGTTTTTTGTATCAACTGCACTTACAAGATCGGCCGTTTCGTCACGTAAACAACCGTGACATGTCCACGGAAAATCATCGCTGACGAACTTTAGATTTACTTTCGCGCACTTTTCGTGTAACCAGAAGTGCTAACAGGGAAGCATCACTTCATCAAATAATCACAGGAAATAATGTGGGCTGTGTGAAGAACTTATACATTAGGACAACGAGGCAAAATCTGAAATTAATGGGCTATGGCAGCATATGCACAATGCGAGTGCTTTTGCTAACAACATGACATTGCTTACAGCACCTCTCCTGGGTTCATGACCATATCAGTTGGATCATAGATGACTGGAAAACCATGACCTGATCAGATGAGCCCTGATTTCAGTTAGTAAGAGCTAATGGTGGGGTTCAAGAGTGATGCAGATCCCACGAAGTCATAGGCTCAAGTTGTCAACAAGGCACTTTGCAAGCTGGTGGTGGCTCCATAATGGTATGAGCTGTGTTTATATGGACTGAACTGATCATTGACTGGACATGGTTATGTCTGGCTACCTAGGAGACCATTTTCAGCCATTATAGAATAATACAATACATGTTGAACAGACACTATCATTGTTTTAACACATGGCCTATTTGTCTTACACTTATTTCACAGATAAGCTGATGCATTGTTGTTGACCTAACCAGGATGGGTTCTCATCTGAAAATCAGCAGTGGGCTGACTGTCTCGAGCCCAAAAATTGGGCCTTTATATATCATTACAATAATAGTACTGGAACTAAACATTGTTCAATGTTTAAGTTACAGAAATTACAACTGAAACATACTTCATTCAATTAACTGAATATATAGAAAAATTCCGTCTTTTTAACAATTTCTTCTACTACAAGGGTTAAGCCGTATTACTTGTTTACATCTTGAAATTAACAGATATAGATACATGAACAATACTTTTGACAAAACTGGTATTTACTTTGGAATTAATTTAGGGCTGGCTTTGCTAACATGTTTTCGATTAGAGCCAAATAAATACCTAAAGAACGCCATTGTTTCATCTTCCAAATGTTTATAAATAGTACAGAATTTATATTTGTTTATAAGTCAACAATAGAATTTAAGTTATGAAACAATTACTTATTTCACCCTATAACAAAAGATACTAACTAGGAATAGTCAAAATAAATTAGGAAATTGATGACATACACAAAAAACTAAGCACAAAATTTGATCTGGTGTTATATTCTTTGAAACTGAGGGCCAACTTTTCTCTTTTATGAAAATGCAGATTATATTCACATATGTTAATCATAATTGGTTAAAAAATGAAGAAATGAATTTTAAGGAGACAGATGGCAAAACAAGAGAGGAAGTAAAAAGATCCCAGCTTGCTTCATCACAAACATTCTGGAAAATTTGAGGAAATGAATTGCCCATCCTGATTGTACAATATGAATCCCATTGAATATTTATGGAACATAATCTATAGATCAGTTTGTGCACAAAATCCAGCAGTGGTGACACTTTTGCAATTATGGATGCTGTAGGGGTAGCATGGCTCAATAATTCTTAGAGGAACTTCCAATGACTTGTTGAATCCCTCCCACATCTTGTTGCTGCACTACACCAGGCAAAATAAGGTCTCATATATTATTATCTACATATTATTACATTTGTCACCTCAATGTGGACTGAAAATAATATCTACATATTATTACATTTGTCACCTCAATGTGGACAAATAAAGGTGTTTGATCAAGAGTTATACTTTCTGATCGTATATTAATTGCTGTTGTAATGAAGTTTACTGCACCAAGAATTTTTCTGATCCCATTTTGATTATTTTGTGTTTGTACAAAGTTTACAGTTTTTTAGGTAAGTTGACAGGAGTTTAAGAGATGTGTGCATGACAGTGTATGCCCTAAGTTTCTGAAAGAGATGTGCATGATTGATGAGGTCAAAAGCCTTTGTGAGACCTAAATTATGCCTAAAGTATGCTTTCCTTCATCTATATAGCTAGAGTTGGTGCAAAAATTCTGTGACAGCTATTGTGGTGTTGAGATCTTTACAAAATCCACGTTGGGTCTCTGCAAGGACATTCTTTGTAGTGGAAACACACTAAGATGTCCTAAAATCACTGATTCAAAAATCTTACTAAATGTAGGAGTCAGAGACATTGGTCTTCCACCTTTAATTCTTTTTAATGTATTGATCTGACAATGCTCCTTTAAAAGCATACCTTCTTTGATGCTACAACTGACAAGATATGTAATTGATTTAACTACAATGTTTGTGCATTCTTTAAGTTCTGTGCTGGAAAGACCATCCCAACAACCTGAGTATTTGTTTTTTAGCCATAGAATTATTTTGTTGATCTCTTGTTATTTTACTTCCATCAATTCTGAGTCCTTATCTGCTATGTAGCAGAGTATTAGGATGTTGAATGCATCTGTGTCTGGAGTTATGGTGCCATTTGGGTAGGTAAAATGGTTGTTAAGAATGTTACAAATAGTTTCTTGGTCTTTTATCAGTTGTCCAATTTGCTGGTAATAATGATCAGAGATGTGAGCCTAATAATATCTTAATCATATTCGCTATTTATTGCATGGTCCATCCTATTGGAGGTTAAATCTGTTACTCTGGTGTCTGAAGTTGCTACATTTACTACAATATATGAATTCAATAAATTTGGTAATTTTAAATTACCCATATAACAAGCATTTGCATTATTATTTAAATCACCCAGTATTATCAGGTTATTGGGTAAATTCCAAAAAAGATATATGATTTTTAGTAAAGAAGTTATTCTTTCAGCAAATAATAACTGGAAGAAATGATGATTTGGTGACAGTGACTTGGGAACATGCACTAAAAGTAGTTGTTTAAATCACTATTAATCAAATAACACATTAATTTCTTTCTTCGCCTCAGATTTCTAATAGCTGGGGGTGACACAGTGAAACATGGAATAAGAAACACGGAGTGTTTGTGCATTTTTATGTACATAAACATAAACTATTGAGCATTTAATAGGCATATTAACAAACCTGAAAACATTACTGAATCAGAAAAAAGTGTAATGACAACAGGGAATCGAAACCTTCTGATTAAATTTAAATGAGAAATTTGTCTAGGCATCCACAGCTTGTCTCTCAAATCCAAAGTGATTAAACAGATTATCATATTATGTGAAATGGATTAAGCACAAAATACTGTTTCTAGTCATAAGAAAATTGGCAATGCATGATGCATATGTAGTATAAAAATTTCAACTATTAAAAAAAGTTTTGTGTTTCTCTCATAACTATGTTCTGATTTTAAAATGTATAATCTTACACAATGTAGTTTTTAGAAACTGTGGTGTTAATTCAAGAACTAAAGTTAATTCTTACTTTTATGTGTTCCAGATGGTACTGTCATCAGTATTTGGTTGCATTATGTTCATTACTTCTGGAGTGTGTCTGCTACAAGTGAGGAAGACTATTGGTGCTGTGTGTGCAGGAATAATCTCAATACTAGAAGGTGTACTCTTCTTCAGTGATATTTTTGTTGCCTGGTGCTATAGAGAGGATGTCAAGATACAATGGTCACGCCAGAGCTTGCGTTCCAGAGCTGTATTTGTCTAGATGGTCATGAAAATCAACCAAACGTTCTTCTACATAGACTGTCTCACATCACTGTTAATGCTACTTCACTTAGTACATTCATTTTATCTGAATATGCCATACCTGCCAAAAACTGAAGGAGAGCAATAAGTGTTGAAGCTGACTGTGTTCTTCCAAATATTCCAATTTGATTGACTGAAGCTCTGAAGGAGTCATCACAGTTGTAATATTTATATGACACAGAACAAGATTCTATTCTGATAACTTTGTAATACAGTACTGGTCATGGACCCTCAAGACACATTAACGAATTTATGCAAGCAATACATATATCTGCAGGGTTAAAGGTACTCTACAGGAGGAAAGCAGGTAATATGTAAATATAACTTATTAATGTATTATTTACAGTGGAAAGTTGAAGAGCTGTGAGTTCATAATTTATTTTGTTATATTTATTGTGAATAAAATGCATAAATATGCAATATGGTAATTTATTGTGTAAGTTTGAGTAGCTGTGTTCTCATCATTTTTTAAGAATTACATCTAATAGCGAAATCTTATGTTTTCATTTGTGATTATTTATATGTATGTCCCAACTCGATTTTCATAATTAATGTGTAAAAACCATTGAAGGGTAAGTAAGTTTCTGTTTTCTTACAATATACTCATGATTAAATCTATTGCTGCACCTGAGAACTCCTTATTCATTGGGGTTGAAAAATGAATAAATGTGCTTACAAAACAAGGAAACGTTGTGCTATATTCCAATATTCCATCAATAAAGGTATTTTTCTCTTTATGTAGGATGTAAGGACAGTATTCCTGTAGTCTATGCCTGTAAAACTTATTTTGCAGCATTTGCATCACAGTATTGGCATCACTTTTTATTTTATACTATTTCTTAATTTTCTGTTGCAGTTGCATTCATGTTTGAGTTAATGATTACCAATTAAAATGTACTTGTTCATTTTCAAACTACTTCCTGAGCTGTTCTTGTATGACTAATGAAATAACTTCATAGTATAGCATTACCACATATCAAACTGTTATTCACATTTGAACATTTTGTACCTTTATGCCACTAACTATTATATGATGAGTCATCTCTTAGTGAACAAGTATTAACATTTATTGCACTGTAAAGTTCCTTGTGTTAAGTATAATATTTTCCTTTGTATGGATGTTACCATGATTTTAGCTGGTTGAGGACACTGTTGATTATGGAAATGCAGAAATTTGATTATTTTTCTCTTTTTACTTAAGTCTCTTTTTACTTAAGTCTACAATCCTTCTAGCAAGATACACAAAGCTGATTTTGTGTGCAGTGAAAAGGGGAAAAATACTTTTGTAAATGCAGTAATCTTCTCTGAAGTATTTCATAATCTTTACTTGAATGAAATTTCAGGAGGAGGAGGAGGAGGTGAGAAAGAGAGGGGGGAGGGGGGGGGGGGAGAGATCAATGAGCAAAGCAAGCTCTGGCTTGCGTATGAAGTCTGCTCAAAAAATTTTGGAACATTCCTAATTTTATGCTAATTGCATGTTGGAGCGAAATGCAGTTGGCATATTTATTTATTTATTTCTTGTTCCGTAGATCCAGTTAGTGAGTCAATCACAAGGATATGGAACGTGTCAAATTGTACAGGTTTCAATTTAAACTTACAATAAATACAAGGGCATTTCAATGGCAAATTGTACATAGTTTAAGTAAGACATACTATAAATACAGTAACAGGTACAATGTCAGCTAGATAACATAACTACCATTTGACAGAAAAAGGAGTTTCAAATAAAGGTTAAAGATAAGAGCACAAAGTTAAATCAGATATTAGGCCTACAAGAGTAAATACATGTACAGCCAATCTGTTGTTACAAAAAGTGTGCTAATGCCCAAATGCACAATAAAATCAATTGAACTACTTCTAGACATAATACGTTTAGTGATGGTATACATTTTCTTTCAGGTATTCATCCACAGTATAATAAGATTTTTCTGTCAGGTAATCTTTGAGAACTTGTTTAAATTTTGGCAGTTCTGTATGAACACATTTGATATGTCGTGGTAGAGCATTGAACAGCTTAATGCTGGAATAGTAAACTCCTTTTTGTACCAGAGTGAGACATTTCATTTCTAAATGTAGATTGTTTTTGTTTCTGGTATTATAACCATGGAATTTACTGTTGTCTTGGTAGATGGAATAATTTTTGCACACAAAGGTGAGCAAGGAAAAAATATACTGTGAGGCAGTTGTTAGGATACCTATCTTCCGAAACAAGTGCCTGCAAGAGTGTCTTTGATGGACCCCACACATTATTCTGATTGCTTTTTTTTGGATGGTGAAAACTTTTTTTGCAAGTGGTTGGTTCCCCCAGAATATGATAGCATATGACATCAATGAGTGGAAGTAGCCAAAGTAGGCAACCTTAATAGTGTCAGCTTCAGGCACTGAAGAAATTACCCGTAATGCAAATGTTGCCGAGCTAAGTTTTTTACATAGATGAAGAATGTGAACTGACCAATTACATTTACTGTCTATGTAAGCACCCAGGAATTTTGTGTCTTCAACTTTCTGTATTGGTTGACCTCTACATTTCATGTTAATTTCATCGGGATTACTTTGTGATGTATGGAACCTCATATAATGAGTTTTATCTGCATTGAGCGAGAGACCATTTGAGGAGAACCAATTTAAGATGTCATTAAAAACAGTATTTGTAGTTTTTTCAAGATCATGATCAATCAAATCGTCAATTAGAATTGTGGTATCATCGGCAAACAGGGTAAATTTGCTGTTTGTCTCAGAACAAAGAGGAAGATCATTAATAAAGATGAGGAAAAGCAGTGGGCCCAAAACGGAGCCTTGAGGCACACCACACGTTATCGTGCCCCATTCAGACGAGGCAGGTTCTCCAGAAGAGCCATTTAGCATTACAGTCTGCTTCCGATCCTGTAGATATGATTGCAGCCACAAGCCAACAGTACCACCTAAACCATAGTATTCTGCCTTTTTCCAAAGAATTTGGTGGTTTACACAGTCGAAGGCTTTCGTAAGATCACAAAAAATACCCACTGGAGATATTTTTTTGTTAATGGCTTCCAAAACTTGGTTGCTGAAAGAGAATATTGCCTGTTCAGTACAAAGACCGGCACGAAAAACAAACTGATTTTTGCTTAAGATACTGTGGAAGTTGAGATGGTCTACAATCCTCCTGTGCATGAGTTTTTCTAGAATTTTCGAGAAGGTAGTTAATAGGGATATTGGGCGATAGTTTGTAACAATGCTTTTATCCCCTTTTTTAAAGAGAGGAATCACTACAGCCAACTTAAGTCTGTCAGAGACAATCCCATCTTGTAGGGATGCATTGTATATGTTGCATAAGACGGGACTAACAAATTTATAACAGTGTTTCAGTATTTTACTAGAAATATTGTCCACACCAGCAGAATTTTTATTTTTTAAGGATCTAATTACTCTTATGACTTCGCTTACAGTAACTGGAGGTAAGGATATCTGTGGGATTCTGTTACTAATAGCTTTCTGTAGGAGGGACAATGATTCTTCCATAGAACCATTACAGCCTGTCTTCTCTGCTGCTCTCAAAAAGTGGTTATTAAATATTTCTGCAACCAACTCAGGTTTCTTTATGACACTGTCCCCTGTATTAATCTCTACCTGAGACATGTTCCCTGTTGTCCTGCCAGTTTCCCTCTTTATTACATTCCATATAGTTTTAATTTTATTTTCTGAGCTTTCAATTTCTGATTTTATACACATACTTTTAGATTTATTTATAACCTTCTTGAGAATGCTACAGTAAAGTTTGTAGTGTTGTCGTTTCTTTGGATCATTACAAGTCCTGAGAGAACTGTATAACATCCTCTTTGTTCTACAAGATGTTATTATCCCTGTAGTGATCCAAGACTTCTTGGTATTGCCTATATGACTATTTCTAACTACTTTTTTGGGAAAGATGGACTCAAATACAGACATGAATTCATTTAAAAATGAATTGTACTTTTTGTTTACATCTGTTTCCCTATAAACTCGGCTCCAGTCTATCTCTTTTAGGCTATCATTGAATTTTTTAAGGCCCTGTTCATTTATTATCCTAAAAGATTTCCAAGAATGCTCGGAACTGTTGCACACACTGATGTAATTGAGCCTAAGCAATTGACCACCATGATCAGAAAAGCCAAGGATTGGATGTACAGTGAGCTCATTGCATTTAGACTTATCTATAAATATATTATCTATCAGACTTTTACTGTTAACAGTAATCCTAGTTGGGAAATCTACTATTGCCATCAGATTATAAGACTCCATTAAATGTACTAAATCAGCTTTACTATTGCTCTCATTTAGGAAATCAACATTAAAGTCACCAGTAATTATCAAGTTCTTGGACTTTGAGTACAGTATGGATAATAAAGAATCTAAGTGCTTAAGAAATACATTCAAATTCCCTGAGGGAGATCTATACAGTGCTAACACTACAGCTGTGAAGTCATTTACAGTAATCTCAACACCACATACTTCAATTTGTTGCTCTATACAATGGCTCTTTAAATCTAATGCATTGTAAGATATGTTGTTTTTTACATAAATTACCACTCCACCTTTTTCCATTATGGTTCTAGAGTAATGCGCTGCCTGACAGTAACCACTTAGCTGTAACCTTTCAATATCTTTCACATGATGTTCACTGAAACATAATGTATCAGTATCTTTTATTCCTTGTGGTTCCTCTAACAGAACAGTAATGTCATTTACTTTATTACCAAGTCCTCCCACATTTTGGTGAAAAATCGTCATTTCTTTGGAATTAGAGACAGATCTAAACTTTTGCCTAAAAAATTATCGGTAGCTACAGACACAGTACGTTCATTACTAACAATTTCCTGAAACATTTGAGTTTGAAACCGAGTCTGACTTGATGGTTGGAGCCATTCAAGTGCGATTGGTTCCAACTTTGGGGTACATTTGTGGACTTCTTCCAATATTTTTGTTTTTAAGAGGGTACCTAATGCTTTTTTTCCTGATCTGTTCAGGTGTATACCGTGTCTTGTAAATAATTCTCGTCCAAAACTGCTTACATCTACAACACAAGTATTTTTAAAATGCTTACACAACTTTGCTGACTTAGAGTTCGTTTGTGAGATAGCCTCATTTACACAGGACTGTGGAATTAAGTCATGTCTCTTTGGAATGTTCACAACAAATACCTTAGACTGATGAAGCGCCGATATTTTCTTCCTGAGCGACTGTATGGCATCATTCCCTTCGTTGCAGGCAACGTTGTTTGAGCCACCTATTAAGATCACACACTCGTTTTTTACTTTTTCAGGATCACACCCCGCTACAACTTCTTGAAGTTTAGCACCTGGCTTCACAATTCCACAAACATCGGCAGCATTAAAACTGCTTTTCACTATATCAGCCATGCCTCTACCATGACTATCAGCGAAAATGTGAAAACGATTTGTTGATGTTTCACTCACAGCAGACTGGATCACACCACTGCCACTTTCATTGCTGTTAACTGAACGTTGTGGCTTTGGAAGATCAAACCTAACCTTTTTCCGATAGTTTATCGGCACACTCTTCTTACGATTGTTTTCACTTTTAGTGAGACTATTACTAGAACAAAGTACATCAAAATTGTTTACATTCTCGAACCTCGAAACATTTGCTGTACACGAATTTTTAGTGCCGATTGTTTGACGTTTGTTGTGTACTACCTTCCATTCTGATGATTTATCAGCGTCATTTTGCACCAATGTAGCCATGTTCTCGCGAAAGTTTTTGTCCTTCTGTCTGTCTTGAAGCAATGGATCCATGTTTCGCTTCGACTTCAGTTCCATATTTTCGGACTTCAGGCTGTCGATTTCTATTCTTAGACTGCTGATTACACATTGTAAACTAGCAATACGCTCATTATACTTTAATAATTCACTTTTGCAACTTACACACGAATTTTTAACGGCTTCACTGTAACTTATTTTTGGAGTAAAATCGCGGATATCTACACACGCCGCCATCTTGGTTATGGACAGGTAGACAATTTAAGAAAATTCTTTATAGAACGAGCAGAAACTAGCAAAATATACAAAGCAATCACTCATATAAATACATCGGCTACACCACTGCAATTTCATAACCACTTCTACAACCCTTTAGATTACATAACATCAACAGATACGAAGAAAGTAAATTGGGAAAAGAAAACACTACATGGCATGCACCCGTATCATCTAACACAGCCACACATACCTAGACACACCTACGTTTAATGTGTAATGGGCAGAAGAAATGCATCTGCATTAAATTTTCCATGAAACTCAAAGAAACCTTTATAGAGACACACTAAATGATGCAGGAAGCCTGCAGTGATAAGTGATTAAGCCATATTAGGTGTTACAAATGTTTCACATGGTTTAAGAATGACCCCACAAAAGCTGAAGATGACCCTCATTCAGGATTCCCTTCAATGCTTGTCAGGTTGGCTCACATGTCAAAGCCATGCTGATAGTTTTCTTTGACTTTGAAGGATTATTTCATCATGAATTCATGCCACATGGACAAACTGTTAATCAGTGGTATATCATGATGTGTTGCAATGCCTGCAAGAAAATGTGAGAAGGAAACAGCCTGAAATGTGGCAAGCCAATTCATGGCTCTTGTATCATGATAATGTGTCCACACATTCATCCCTGTTGGTGCATGACTATTCCACAAGAAACGAAATCACTGTGCTGCCTCATCCTCCATACTCTCAAGACATGGCTCCTGTAGACTTTGTTTTTACTTGCAAAGTTGAAAACCCCATTAAAAGGATGAAGATTTGCAATGAAGATGAGACAATAGAAAATTCATAGATGGTGCTTCACATAATCCAGCAAGAGGCTTACCAAGACTGCTTCCAGAAGTGGAAACAATGTTGGGAGCAGTGTATTAGTTGTGGTAGAGAGATTTGGAAGGAGACCATGCACAATAATTAAAAGGTAAGTGCAGAAAAATTTTTTGAATGAAGTTCTGGAATTTTTTTAACAAACCTCGTATATGTTATAGGTTGTCACAGGCAAAGGAGCAAAGCATAGGACATAATATTAGATTCCTTCACACACTGAACCACAAAACATATTTTTCACATCATACCAATCACCCATTATAGTTGAAGTAATACACAGAGGTAACACCACATACAGCTCCATCATTATCCTAACCCAAACAATCTAATCACAGTACATTGAAATGAATCACAACATTCACCAAAGACTGTTACAATGATATTATAAAACAGTTTTTAGTCTTTGATACTGAATTACTCTACACTCTTGTGCTGAGGTTGCTGCCTGTGGGCTCTCAGAATTTCTGCTATTCTACAACTTTGCATGCTCTTGTTCATTTATCCTTAGCTCACCAATGTCTACCACAGAAAATATATTTGTATGAAACCTCTATCAATGTGTCTGATTCGTAGACTGGAGCATCATATACAGGGCCAGAAGTTACCCACAGAAATAGATTAATATCTTCATAAATTTAGAAGATGCTGTTAGTTGGAATTTCAGATGATGCAGTTATTGATTTGGAAGTGTTATCTGATAAAAATTGTAATAGATCTTGACACAATATCAATCTGAAGCAAAGACTGGAAACATTCTGATAGACAAATTAAATTGTGCAGTTCATAAAAAGTAGAAGAACAGTGTCTTTGAATACATGAATAATGAGTCACAATCAGACTGAGCCATGTTATGTGGATACCTCAGAGTAACTCAAATATGAAGTGTAACTATAGTTGAAGTTGTAACAAAGCAGGTGGATCCCCTTCATCTGTTATATTTCTCTCACACACAAAAATTATTATTGCCATTTTAAAATATCTTCAATATTATCATTTGTATGGAATGGGCACAATACCTAAAGACTTTGAATATTGAATCAGAGCTTATTCAAATTAATTTTATTATCTATGACATTTGTTCCATTATCTCTTAGTGTGATTAGTTTATATGAAAACTGTGTTAATTACACAATACTCATAATCTCAGTTTTTGCTATCATTGTTCATTTGTAAACACACACCTGATTACTAACTTCCTGATAGAGTAGCTGAAAAGGCATATAAATAACTATAGCACTTATACAGCTAATAGTGAGAATATGTTAGCAACTTTTGCTCTCATTTAGTTTCAGTGTAATTAGTTTCTTAGCACAAACATTGTTACAGAAATAAAATTCCATATTTAGGTAAACTAGCTTGCATAATTCAACATAAATTACAATATATAAAAGTACTAGTTAAAATGAATATTCCCCCCCCCCTCCCCCCAATATTCAATTACTCAGAAATTTAGGTCTACAATTGTAAACTATGAAAATCCAGCAAACAACAATAGCCAGCTTATAGGTATAATTAGTGTAAGTTTGTATAAGAGGTAGGGTGGACACCATTTTAATTAAATTTTCATGTCCAGAAGTTTATTCCAGGATTTTTTGACTGTTTAAATGATTAATTGAATTGTGAAGGTGTAACTGTTATAATGCTCACAGTGGCAAAGGTATCAGACATGAACTATGTTATTTCCCAATTATATATACAGGTGCACATCATTTTCATTCTGATTTGACTGATAGTGTAGTACAGATATAGTTCTGTGACTATGTTAAATATTTGTTTGCCACACAAGAATTTTTGTGTCATTTTAGTGTTTGCTTACAGCAATAAAAAAATCAGATTATAGGACAATAACTGAGTGTAATATGTGCCTAACTGATTAGATGTGCATAATTTAAGTAAATGAGACTCAATCTTCTAATAAACTGTAGCTTGGTGTGAAAATATAATTTAAAAAAGCCTTCTTTCAATAATCACTTTTCAGCTAGATTCAACAGAGGTGCAGCTATGAAAGGCATATGCGTATGCATAAAAATAGTTACATTTCAAAGCAAGTGGCACAGTTTATCAGTGGGGTAGATCCGCTGGTAAACTACAGATTCCCTATAAAAGAGGACTGAATCTAAAATATTTTCTTCTTCATAAACTTATAAACAGGTCCTTCTACTGACCACCAGACTCACTCTGAGATGAAACTGAAGATTTTAGAAGGAACCTCAGTTTACCAATACATATATTCCCTAATCAGATTGCAATGATTAGAGTCAACTGTAATCATCCAACAATTGAAAGAGATAATCACAGTTTAGTAAGTGGTGGGCATGGCAAAACATACTGCTAAACAATGCTAAATGCTTTCTCTGAAAATCCACTACCAGCAAATAGTTTGGAAATCTATTAATGACAGAAATATATTAGATGGCAATAAATAGTTCTAATCTCTTTGAGGATGTCCAAACCAAAAATCAGTGACCATGAGGCAGTTGCAGCAAAAATGACTGCCAAAGTTCAAAGGGCATTTAATCAGGTAGAAAGACTTAGGTGTTCAAAATAGTAAATAAAGAGGCAGTAATGTCATATCTCAGGGAATAACTTAAAACCTTTAGTTATGGGCATGGGCATGTGAAATAGCTGTGGTTCAAATTTGGAAATGTCAAACCTTATAAATAACAATGACTGCTGCCTAATAGATGCAAATCAAGGCATGGGACCATATGTGTAGAAATGTTAAATGAAATATTTTCAGATGTCAGATGGACAAGTGTGATTATGTAGGAGAATCTTACAAAGACTTCTCACTAAATTCAAGGAAATTGTGATCGTATGTCAAGCTCATCAGTGGCACCACATGTAGTGTCCAGGTACCCATGGATGAAATAGATACTGAAATTAATGGCAGCAAACAAAAAGGACGAACTTCTCCCACACAGAGAAAAATTTAAGGATATATATAATTTCTGAAAAATAGTTATACATATCGGAACATCAGATGGAAATTACTGAAATTTAACAGATTCATCTTGACAGAAATAAGCTAGTATCATACTACTATACAACCAACAAGAAGAAAGAGGGAGTGGCTATAAATGAAAAAAATCAAGTCAAGTTTCAGGCCCTTGAAATTAATGGGTGTTGTGTTGAACAGCTCGTCACAATAGTGAGGCTGTATCACCATAGCGGATCATGAAACATACAGGGATTGGACAAAAATATGGAAACACCAAGAGAAATGTATGCTTGAACATAAATACAGATCCCAGTGAAGAGCTGGTTGTGCTGTTTTATTTGACTGTGACTGACTCCTGTGCAATGTCCTAAACATGTTGCAAGTGTCATTCATGGTCATAATAGTGATCTGTGCAGCTGTGAATGAATTATGTCAGATCTAAGTGAATTTGAATGTGGACAAATTGTTGGTGCCCTTATGGTGGGGGCTCCTGTAACCAAGAGAGCAGAAGAGTTTGGTGTTTAAAGAGGCACCATATCAAGGATTTATGCTACATACAGAGAAAGAAGAAAAGCATCCTTTGCCAAGACACTATACAAATAAATGTGTTGAGTGGTCATGACAGTGCAAAAGCCACAGCAGAACTGAAATTCATACTCACGAAACCTGTCAGCACCAAAACAGCATGAAGGGAGCTGAAAACTGCAGGGTGAGCTGGAATTCCAAAACAACTTATCAGTGATGCAAATGTTCCATAACAGGAAAATGTAGTGACAAAGCCATAAAAACTGGACTATGGAACAATGGAAGATTGTCATTTGGTTGGGGGAGTCTAGTTGAACATTGTTTTCAACTTCTGGCTGAGTTTACATTCCAAGAGTGAAACGTGGTGGGGGTTTAGTAATGATTTTGACAGCCTTATTGTAGTATTCCTTGGGCTCTGTGGTTACTCTGAAAGATCTCAGTACTGCTTAGTATTTTGGCTGATCAGGACAATCCTATGGTTTAATGTTCCAAGATAAGAGGGCTCCTATCCACCCTACTCACATCATCCATCACTGGTTTTCTATGAGCATGAACGTTGTATCAATCCTGGCACCACAGCCATCAGATCTGAATATTATCGAGTGTTTGTGGTCTACTATGGAGAGAAGGGTACATGATTACTATCCAACCACATCATTGTTATCTCAAGTTGTCACTATTTTACAGAAAGAATGGTATAAGAATCCCCTGAAAACCATACTGCACCTGTATTTATAAAGTCTGAGATGACTGGAAGCTGTTTTTAATGGCATCAATGTTCTTGTACTGTATTAGGCATTGTAATGTGGTGCATTTTTGGTGTTTTGATATTTTTGTCCACCAGCTATGTAAGCCTGAGTACCAACTGTTTAAAGGCCATCAGAAGGAAGTATCAGGTTCACAAAGCAGATGAAACATTTTCAGTAAGATTATGCAGATATAATTGGAGAATCACTGTTTGTAGAGACTTTAATGTCAAATAGTAGCATATTGGCTATGTGTACATAGAGCTGTTACTGTTCAGCCTTGGGTTATTTTTCACAGTAAAATTTTATATGAGAACTGAATGACATAGGGTAACATCTATCGACAATTTATTTCAAGCTCAAACCACCTGCTGTGGTTTTGATGTAAACCTAATTCTCAATAGTTTATCTGATTATGATCCTCAAATGTTAACAATAAAATATACTGATCAGTTAGGACAGATCATAGAAGAAAAACAATGCATCGCACAATCATAAACAATGACTCAATGACAGCGTTTAGAGAGAAATTAAGGGAAGTTTCTGGGGAGTAATTTATAAAAGAGACAGTGTTGGAAAATTGAATTCTTTCTTAAACATATTCTTACAGCACTTAATTTCTTCTAAAACAAATAGCAGCAAGAATAAGAAGTGAATAATTCCTGGGAATAAAGTACATTTTGTGCTAGAAAGAGAGAGCTCTGCCTAATTCAGGGGAAAAACGATAGTCAAGTTTTGAACTCAACTACCATCTGTATTGTGAACTTCTCCATGTGTTGTTAAAACAGAAAGATACATGCAATATGCCCCTAAAATGAAACACTAACAATAAGGGAAAAAGTTTATGGAACATCATTTAACAAGAAACAAACAAAAACAGTGACTCAAATAAAATGGAGTCCCCAGAAAATAGCTATGGCAGAAATTATGACACTGTCAAAATATTGATCACCAAATGCAATGATTAATTCCTGACAGTGGCCATAAACACTGGACTCAGAAATAGACAACCAAATACAAATGTGTAACATTTGTTTGTGCAGACACTGTGTGCACCACCAACAGGTATCAGTTACAAAAACACAAGCCATAAGGAGATTACAAATTTTATCAGTTCACTCAAAAGTAGTAATACTGCCCTCAGCCCCTGTTGGTGGGGAGGCTTGTGTGCCTCAGTGATACAGATAGCTGTACTGTAGGTGCAACCACAACAGAGGGGTATCTGTTGAGAAGCCAGACAAATGTGTGATTCCTAAAGAGGAGCAGCAGTCTTTTCAATAGTTGCAATGGCAACAGTCTGGATAATTCACTGATCTGGCCTTTTAACATAAAGCAAAATGGCCTTGCGTTGCTGGTACTATGAATGGCTGAAAGCAAGGGGAAACTACAGCCATAATTTTTCCCAAGGATATGCAGCTCTACTGTATGGTTAAATGATGATGGGATCCTATTGGGTAAAATATTCTGAAGGTAAAATAGTCCCCCATTTGGATCTCTGGGCAGGGATTATTCAGGAGGACATCATTATCAGGAGAAACAAAACTGGCATTCTACAGATCGGAGCATGGAATGTCAGATCCCTTAATTGGACAATCAGGTTAGAAAATTTAAAAAGGGAAATGGATAGGTTAAAGTTAGATATAGTGGGAATTAGTGAAGTTCAATGGCAGGAGGAACATGACTTCTGGTCAGGTGAATACAGGTTTATAAATACAAAATCAAATAGGGGTAATGCAGGAGTAGGCTTAATAATGAATAACAAGATAGGAACACAGGTAAGCTACTAAGAAAAGCATAGTGAATGCCTTATTGTAGCCAAGATAGATATGAAGCCCATGCCCAACACAGTAGTACAAGTTTATATGCCAGCTAGCTCTGCAGATGACGAAGAGATTGAGGAAATGTATGATGAGATAAAAGAAATTATTCAGGTAGTTAAGGGAGACAAAAATTTAATAGTCAAGGGTTACTAGAATTTGATAATAAGGAAAAGGAAGAGAAGGAAAAGTAGTAGGTGGATATGGACTGGGAGAAAGGAATGAAATAGAAGCCACTTGGTAGAATTATGCACAAAGCATAATTTAATCATAGCTAACACTTGTTTGAAGAATCATGAAAGAAGGTTGTATACATGGAAAAAACCTGGAGACACCATAAAGTGTCAGATTGATTATATAATGGTAAGACACAGATTTTGGAACCAGGTTCTAAATTGAAAGACATTTCCAGGGTCAGATGTGGAGTCAACCACAATTTATTGGATATGAACTGCAGATTAAAACTGAAGAAACTGCAAAAAGGCAGGAATTTAAGGAGATGGGACCTTGATAAACTGAAAGAACCAGAGGTTGTAGAGAGTTTCAGAGGGAGAATTAGGGAATGATTGACAAGAACAGGGGAAAGGAATACAGTGGAAGAAGAATGGGTAGCTTTGAGAGAGGAAAGGCAGAGAATCAAGTAGGTAAAAAGACAAGGGCTAGTAGGAATCATTGGGTAACACAAAGGGTATTGAGTTTAATCAATGAAAGGAGAAAATATAAAAATGCAGTAAATGAAGCAGGTGAAAGTGAATCAATGGGAAGTGCAAAATGGCTAAGCAGGACTGGCTAGAGGACAAATGTAAGGATGTAAGGATGTAGAAGCAGATGTCACTAGGGGTAAGATAGATGCTGCCTACAGGAAAGTTAGAGAGACCTTGGGAGGAAAGAGAACTACCTGTATGAAATTCAAGAGCTCAGATGGAAAACCAGTCCTAATCAAAGAGGGGAAAGCAGAAAGTTGGAAGGATATTGGAACAAATAAGCCCTCGGTCACAAATATTAAGTCAAAATTGACCTGGTTTCGATGCTACTAGTCGTTTCTGCGGTTACTAGATGGCGCTCATAGCAACACCATGTTTACTTGCCCACACTTTCTAAAGTGGGCACCTCAGTCTCGTTGCAACCCTTGTTCACCGTACGAGGAGCCCTTAGCAGCTCGCCATCTCATAACTGTTCATGACGTCGCCTTTCCGGCTCAGATCTTTTTTAATATGTGACTTGTAAGTACTGCATCTTTTCCAGTCAGTACAAACTTTAATTTTATTAGTGTACTATATACCTAATATGTTTTAGAACAGTTAGTCTAATTCTGAAGACAACGCTCATAGTAGCATCAAAACCAGGTCAATTGTGACTTAATATTTGTGACCAAGGGCTTATTTGTTCCAATATAATTCTGACACGGTCACTGAACCTTAGCAGCTATGTTCAAAGTTTTAAGGTCTATACATGGGAGATGTACTTGAGGGCAATATTATGGAAATGGGAGAGAACATAGATGAAGATGAGAAGGGAGATATGATGCTGCATGAAGAATTTGGCAACGCACTGAAAGACTCAAGTTGAAAGAAGCCCCAGGTGTATACAAAACTCCATTAGAGCTACTGATAGCCTTGGGAGGGCCAGACATGGCAAAACTATTCCATCTGGTGAGCAAGACATATGAGATAGGTGAAATACCCCCAGACATCAAGAAGAATATAACAATTCCAATTCCAAAGTAAGTAGGTGCTGACATGTGTGAAAATTACCAAACTATCAGTTTAATAAGTCACAGTTGCAAAATACTAACTTGAATCTTTTACAGAAGAAAGGAAAAACTGGTAGAAGCTGACCTCAGTGAAGATCAGTTTGTATTCTAGAGAAATGTAGGAACACACAAGGCAATATTGACCCTACAACTTCTCATAGAAGATAGGATAAGGAAAGGCAAATCTACATTTATAGAATTTGTAGACTTAGAGAAAGCTTTAGACTATGTCATTTGGAATACTCTCTTTCAAATTATAAAGTTGGTAAGGATAAAATATGGAGAGGGAAAGGCTATTTACATTTCATATAGAAACCAGCTGGCAGTTATAAGAGATGATGGGCATGAAAGGGAAGCAGTGGTTGAAAAGGGAGTGAGACAGGGTTGTAGCCTATTCCAGATATTATCCAATGTATATACTGAGCAAGCACTAATGGAAAAAAAGAAAAATCTGGAGTAGGAATTAAAGTTCAGGGAGAAGAAATAAAAAGTTTGAGATTTGCCGATGACACTGTAATTTTGTCAGACAAAACAAAGAACTTGAAAGAAGTGCTGGCACTGCTATAAAATATGTTATTCTGTTGGTATGATCTGTGAGCTTACCAAAGCCATTAACCATGTGGATCACAAAACTATATCTGATATACTGAAGTCCACTTTAAGAAAAACAAAAAAAATGCACCATGAAGATATTACCTAAATGGGATAGAAATCAGAAGATGCGATGTGGATGTACAGACAGACAAATTATTACAGTTTCAGAAAAAATGGATGATTTATTCAATAGAAAGAACTTTACAAACTAAGTCAGTAATGCATTGGTCCACCTCAGCCCTTATACAAGCAGCTATATAGCTTGACAATGATTGATAGAGTTGTTAGATGTCCTGCAGAGGGATATCATGACAAATTCTGTCCGACTGGTGCATTAGATTGTCAAAATCCCATGATGGTTGTTGGGCCCTACCCATAATGTTCCAAACGTTCTCAATTTCTACATCTACATCTACATGATTACTCTGCTATCAACGACAAAGTGCCCGGCAGAGGGTTCAATAAACCACCTTCAAGCTGTCTCTCTACTGTTTCACTCTCAAATGGCACATGGGAAAAACGATTACTTAAATTTTTCTGTGCAAGCCATAATTTCTATTATTTTATTGTGATGATCATAATTTGGGAGAGACTGATGAACTTGCTGGTGAAAGTAGAGTTTGGCAAGCATGAAGACAAGCAGTAGAAACTCTTGCTTTGTGCAGTATATATCATATACTGATACATAGTGAAATTCTGACTAAAAAATTTCAGGAACCATCTAGGGTGGAAATTATGAATATTCTTCAGCTGTCTCTGTATCAATCACTTGAATACTGTGAAAATAAACAGGTTTTTGTTTACAAAACACCTACCATAACATTCATTCATTTGTTCACACATTGTGTTCCATCAATCCCAGCATAAAAGAGAGCATTCAGGGATGCAAACATGGTCCAATTTATATGTGGACAGGCAGAGGCAACTGTGATAGCTACTTATGTGGAGTATGATAACAACAAAATATGACTAGTGATAACATACTCAAAATGATAATTATTGTACTTTCTCCTCCAGATGTGAAAATATTTTGCTGGTGTCTACCTACTTGGAGAGAAATGATCAGCATCATGAAATAATAGAAATCACAGCTCACACAGAAAGTTTCAAATGTCTTTTTTTCCCAGGCACTGTTCTTGAGTGGAATGGTAGAAAAATAATTTGAAGATGATTTGATGAACCCCCTACCAGGCACGTAAGTGTTGATTTTGAATTGGTAACAGGCATATGTGGATTGTGGAATTCATCCCGCAAACATTTGTAGAGCATGTGTTGCCACTCAATGTTTATTATTAAGATCAGACAATGCCAGTACAGCCTCAGTAGACTTGCTTGAAAATGAACTTGAAAGGGTTTGAAACTAGCTGCCTGATAAATACTGCAAGTGTTGACAGAATTGTAAAATAGTTATGAACATGTACATATACAGGGTGTTACAAAAAGGTACGGCCAAACTTTCAGGAAACATTCCTCACACACAAATAAAGAAAAGATGTTACGTGGACATGTGTCTGGAAACGCTTAATTTCCATGTTAGCGTTCATTTTAGTTTCGTCAGTATGTAGTGTACTTCCTCGATTCACCACCAGTTGGCCCAATTGAAGGAAGGTAATGTTGACTTCGGTGCTTGTGTTGACATGCGACTCATTGCTCTACAGTACTAGCATCAAGCACATCAGTACATAGCATCAACAGGTTAGTGTTCATCATGAATGTGGTTTTGCAGTCAGTGCAATGTTTACAAATGCGGAGTTGGCAGATGCCCATTTGATGTATGGATTAGCACGGGGCAATAGCCGTGGCGCGGTACGTTTGTATCGAGACAGATTTCCAGACCGAAGGTGTCCTGACAGGAAGACGTTCGAAGCAATTGATCGGCGTCTTAGGGAGCACGGAACATTCCAGCCTATGACTCGCGACTGGGGAAGACCTAGAATGACGAGGACACCTGCAATGGACGAGGCAATTCTTCATGCAGTTGACAATAACCTTAATTTCAGCATCAGAGAAGTTGCTGCTGTACGAGGTAACATTGACCACGTCACTGTATGGAGAGTGCTACAGGAGAACCAGTTGTTTCCGTACCATGTACAGCGTGTGCAGGCACTATCAGCAGCTGATTGGCCTCCACGGGTACACTTCTGCGAATGGTTCATCCAACAATGTGTCAATCCTCATTTCAGTGCAAATGTTCTCTTTACGGATGAGGCTTCATTCCAACGTGATCAAATTCTAAATTTTCACAATCAGCTTGTGTGGGCTGACGAGAATCTGCACGCAATTGTGCAATCACCTCATCAACACAGATTTTCTGTGAACATTTGGGCAGGCATTGTTGGTGATGTCTTGATTGGGCCCCATGTTCATCCACCTATGCTCAATGGAGCACATTATCATGATTTCATACGGGATACTCTAACATGTGCCTTTACAAGTACGACACAACATGTGGTTCATGCACGATGGAGGTCCTGCACATTTCAGTCGAAGTCTTCGTACGCTCTCAACAACAGATTCAGTGACCGATGGATTGGTAGACGCAGACCAATTCCATGGCCTCCACGCTCTCCTGACCTCAACCCTCTTGACTTTCATTTATGGGGGCATTTGAAAGCTCTTGTCTACGCAACCCCAGTACCAAATGTAGAGACTCTTCGTGCTAGTATTGTGGATGGCTGTGATACAATACGCCATTCTCCAGGGCTGCATCAGCGCATCAGGGATTCCATGCGATGGAGGGTGGATGCATGTATCCTCGGTAATGGGGTACATTTTGAATATTTCCTGTAACAAAGTGTTTGAAGCCACGCGGGTACGTTCTGTTGCTGTGTGTTTCCATTCCATGATTAACGTGATTTGAAGAGAAGTAATAAAATGAGCTCTAACATGGAAAGTAAGCATTTTCGGACACATGTCCACGTAACATATTTTCTTTCTTTGTGTGTGAGGAGTGTTTCCTGAAAGTTTGTCCGTACCTTTTTGTAACACCCTGTAGATGTAGTTATTTCTATTTCATTTTATATCTGTATGTTAGGGGAAAAGCAGCTACACTGAAACAAACCACTGCTGCTTCTCCTATACTACTCATCAGCTGTGATCTCTCTATACATAAATTTAAGTTGCCTCCTTGCTTCCATCTGTATGAGCAGGCTAATCTCAGGAAATGCTGTTGTGATTTTCATCTGGTTTCCACCAATATATACAATGTTTCAGAAGAAGGTTTTTTTTATATGCTATATAAATATTTCATACAAAGTATCTGAACTGTAATGACTTAAATTGTGAAAACAGTGCCACTGCCACCATAACTTGAGAGAGCAGCAGTTCCTTGGGGTAGAAGAAAATGTGACCAAATTTGTATTTGGTGTGATGGTTTAGTGGACCAGTGTTTGGGTAGAAACTGAAAGACTGTGGGATTGAATCCCAGGTTGGTCACTTTTTATCACTCTGCCTTTTAACCTAGCATTACCTCTCAATGATGTGGATATGCACCAGGAGGAAACTTGGCTTGGGTTCCACATTACACTGTACCCACCATTTTCCTGGCAGGATAACTAGTTAGAGACATGCAGGTCACCTTGGCGACATCCAGTTGCCTGCAGTTGTTTCAGAACAACTCCAAAGCAGAAAAACATGTGAGTCCAGAACCTGTGGTTTTCATGTGCCTGTGCAATGGTTGCAGCTCTGCTTTGATTATGCAAAGAAAGTTTTGCAGCAGTGCAGCAGATGTCTCAATCTTCCCCATTTTCTTTCCTTGAGTCAAACATAAACACATGGTTGAATGAAACAAATTATTTGTTTGGACATTTTCATTTCCATTTATACAGAAACTGGCAAATGAATCTCCACTGACAAGAAAGAGACTTAGGCCTTTTAGAGATCATAAATACATGGGCGTGGTTTTATTATCAGAATTCTCTTGCTAATGGATACACAAGATTTCAAAATACTTCTGCAGATGGCTGAGGGCTGAATTTTGAAATGTGGTGACAATTTCAAACTGCCGATACTATTTCCTCCAGATTATCACTCACAATACACACTCTTAATTCAATACAAATTCTTTAAACTATGGGCAGCAAGTTACTCAACTTTGAAGTACTGTAATAACTATCATCAATAACAAAATGATAACCACTTCATCATCAGGCTGTGATGTGAGACCTGCAGCTTGAAATAATCAAATATTTTCCCTGGAGTTGTTTGAGAATAACCATACTGCAAAAAATAATGTTAATACAAAATATGTGATGTTTAATTTTTTATGCTTCAAGTAAAATGTTTTCTGAAAAAAGCACTTCAGCAACTTTGCTTCATTTACATACAATACTAGTACATTCTGTCAGCAGTGCAGCAGATGGCTGAACTTTCAGCTATCTACTTTCTTTGAATCAAACCTAGATGTGGTCATGATTCTTTGCATGGAATGGTGAAAAAGTCTGCCATAAAGAGTCCATGACAAAGAATTGTTGCAAAGAGTTTTTAATGATGCATCACAGTGCATACTATGCTTCATAAAGGAAGTTGTGTAATTTGAACTAAACATGCAGATCACACGTTTTTTCATATCTTTTTCCTTTTATTTGTGCCACATCATACAGCCTCTTATATACAGGGTGGTCCATTGATCGTGACTGGGCCAAATATCTCATGAAATAAGCATCAAACAAAAAACTACAAAGAACGAAACTTGTCTAGCTTGAAGGGGGAAACCAGATGGCACTATGGTTGGCTTGCTAGATGGCACTGCCCCAAAGGTCAAACAGATATCAACTGCGTTTTTTTTTTTTTAAATAGGAACCCCCATTTTTATTACATATTCGTGTAGTACATAAAGAAATATGAATGTTTTAGTTGGACAACTTTTTTCACTTTGTGATAGATGATGCTGTAATAGTCACAAACATACAAGTACAGTACATAGTATCACATAACATTCCACCAGTGTGGACGGTATTTGCTTCATGAGTCATCACCCATGTTAAAATGGACCGTTTTCCAACTGTGGACAAGGTCGATATCGTGTTGATGTATGGCGATTGTGATCAAAATGCACAACAGGTGTGTGCTATGTATGCTGCTCGGTATCATGGATGACATCATCCAAGTGTCCGTACCGTTTGCTGGATAGTTACGTTATTTAAGGAAATAGGAAGTGTTCAGCTACATGTGAAATGTCAACCATGACCTGCAACAAATGGTCTTTTAGCTGCTGTTGTGGCTAATCTGCACATCAGTGGCAGACAAATCGTGCAGGAATTGGGAATCTCAAAAATCTCGGGGTTGAGAATGCTACACCAACATTGATTATACCCATACCATATTTCTATGCAAAAGGAATTGCATGGCGATGACTTTGAACATCGTGTACAGTTCTGCCACTGGGCACAAGAGAAATTACGGGACGATGACAGATTTTTTGCATGCTTTCTATTTAGCGAGGAAGCATCATTCACCAACAGCAGTAACGTAAACCAGCATAATATGCACTATTGGGCAATGGAAAATCCACAATGGCTATGACAAGGGAAACATCAGCGACCTTGGCAGGTTAATGTATGGTGCGACATTATGGGAGGAAGGATAATTGGCCCCTATTTTGTCGATGGCAATCTTAATGGTGCAATGTATACTGATTTCCTACTTAATGTCTACCAATGTTACTACAAGATGCTTCACTGCATGACAGAATGGCGATGTACTTCTAACATGATGGATGTCTGGCACATAGCTCGCATGCGGTTGAAGCAGTATTGAATAGCATATTTCATGAGAGGTGGATTGGTCGTCGAAGCACCATACCATGGCCCGCACGTTCACTGGATCTGACGTCCCCGGATTTCTTTCTGTGGGGAAAGTTGAAGGATATTTGCTATTGTGAGCCACCGACAATGCCTGACAACATGCATCAGCGCATTGTCAATGCATGTGTGAACATTACGGAAGGCAAACTACTCGCTGTAGAGAGGAATGGCGTTACACGTATTGCCAAATGCATTGAGGTTGACGGACATCATTTTGAGCATTTAGGCCTTTTGCACTGATGTGGTATTTACAGGTAATCACACTGTAACAGCATGCTTTCTCAGAAATGATAAGTTCACAATGGTACATGTATCACATTGGAACAACTGAAATAAAATGTTCAAACGTACCTATGTTCTGTATTTTAATTTAAAAAACCTACCTGTTACCAACTGTTTGTCTAAAATTGTGAGCCATATGTTTGTGACTATTACAGTGCCATCTATCACAAAGCGAAGAAAGTGGTCCAACCAAAACATTCATGTTTCTTTACATACTATACGAATATGTAATGAAAAATGGGAGTTCCTATTTTTAAAAAAACACAGTTAATATCCGTTTGACCTATGGCAGCGTCATCTGGTGGGCCAACCATTCCCCCTTCGAGCTAGACAAATTTCGTTCTTTGTAGCTTTTTTGATTGACGCTTATTTCGTGAGATATTTGGCCTGGTCATGATCAGTGGACCACCCTGTATGTTGAATTACTCTTACACACTTGCACACATGATTTGTGCACAGTATTTATTTTGATTTTAGACACATTACTTATATCACAGTGTATTCTCATCATTGCCACAACATCTAATTCCAAATGCTAATTCAGTGGGGTATCACTACACCACCCTGGCCCAGTTGCTTTGCACAACTATATGTACTAATCTAGCATGGCTCAGGATGTTGCTATTGTTAGTGCATCTGTCTAGTTAGCAGGAGACGTGAGTCCAATCCCTGCCTTGATACTAATTTTCATTCATTGCTTCAGTTTGCATACATACATCAGAGATGTCTGAGACTTGAAAGGTCTCCAAAAATGTATAGTTTCATTTGATAAAGCAGCTATCCCAAGGTTTCAGGCAAGATCCCACATTTAGGTCGACAGAAGCGTCCGATCCCATGCGTCGGCTTTGACCCGTGACGTAAGGGTGTTGTGTGTGACGTCATGACGGCGCGGAGTTTGGTTGGAGTGTGGCTGTCTCCAGTTCTGTTTTATCTTATTTTATTTACTTTTCTGATCTGTTCGTTTTATCTCGTGAGATTTTTTTTTAAATTTAAAAACTGTTATTACTTATTTTAATTATCTGTTTCCTCCAATTTCTGTTTTAGTTTACTATATTTATCTTTTTGATCTGTTCGTTCTATCCCATGAGATTTTTTTTTAAAAAAGACAAAAACACTAATCAGCTACTAAAGCATCTTCATCTTCTATGGGTTGCAGGGGTTACGACCCCTGGGGAGGTGGGTGGGTATTCATGCATGGCTGTCTTCACTTACAAGTTGTAGCTACACAAGGCGTCTAAATTTGTTTATATTTAGTTTGCCCCCCACCCAAAACACCCCATTTCCCGCGCTTGTCCCGTTAGTGTCATTAGGCTTCTTGTGGAAAGTGTGTGTGTTTGTTTTTGTTTCCGCCATATTTGTGACGTCATGGGTCAAAGCAGACGGGCGGGATCGGACGCTTCCGTAATTCCCCACATTTCATTTGAGGTGCTATTCCAATACAGCGGAAGAGTCTTTGCAATACTGCTAGAGTATAGAGGGAATACAAAGTGGGCTGAGGTGTGAATGGGAATCTGGACTGGGAGGGGGGCATGCTAGGGTAGTCTGTGCAATTGTGCAAAGCCCATGGGCCAGGGTGCCATATTAGTTATTGCATCTGCTTAGTGAGCAGGGTACTAGTTTCGAATTCTGGTCTTGGCACAAATTTTCATTCCTCGCTTCACTCTGGATATATACATCATGCATTTATAAGTTAAAATTTGATGCCAGAAGTTTCTACAACATTCCATTTTTTAATTAGAGCCATTTGATAATTGAAACATAAATATAGCAGAAGTGCACATTTTCTTTTACAGAAAAATCAGAAAAATCAAACAGTGAGAAAAATTATTTTTAATAATTAGACTGTGTTTTTTGGTTAGAACTTCCAGAAAACGTGACTTTTAAAGTCCAGTTACTTTTGAACAATACAATAATATGATAGTAATCTTTTAATTTCATGTGTGACAGTTAATTTTAGTAACCTTTCTATTTTGTGTAAATCTTACATAATACATTGTGTTTACTTTTGATTTTCATTCTGATTGCTTTAAAAGCAAGCAATCAAAGCTCCGTATTCTTGCCCAGATGCTCAATCAAGCACAGACTGACTGCCTTGTCATCCTGTGCCAAAGTCGTCATTTAGATGCAGTATGGAGGGGCGTGCTGTCAGCTCACCACTGTTCTGGTCACTGTCAGCTTTATTGACTTTGGATCCTCTACTTCTCAATCAAGCAATTCCTGACTTGCCCTCACAAGGGTGAGTGCACCCCCCCCACCAAGGAAAAATGCCTGACAATACTGGGAGTCGAACACAGATCCTCACAGAGCTGCCAGACGTGCTGACCACTGAGTAAAGTAATACAAGGACATAACTGGGACATATAACTATCTTCACTCGAGGTCACTGATAAGGAGTTCTGGTGTCAAGTTACACACTTGGGCGCATAATCTAGGTCACCCCCATGAACCCTTCCCCTAAAACCACTGAGAATTCACCAAGGTCACTGAAGGGAACCCCAACCCCTTCCCTTTCCATCTGGACCAATGAGATTATAGCAGCCTTCACCCCATCTTCATCTTTTATAACTGTGACACTTGAGTAGGTGGTGTTCACCTTGGAGTGGGGCAGCACAGGGAGAAGATCAAGCTTTATTTATTTGTTAATAACAAATTGTTGTACTTACATTAAGTTGTGTTGGATAATAACAATTTCAGTATTTCGCCATTAAAGGCTCCAGTAGAGACCACACCTGGTAGTTTGTAGGTACTATCATTCACTCACAATATTACAAATTTTCCCACAATTTTTCAATACTTGTATGTGTTTTACACTCATTTCCGTAATTTCATGTATTTTTCCACATTTTCCAAATTTTTCCAAGCTTTAATGCAGTTATGAAAGTTCACCACACTGCTGCTGGTGACATGTCAAGGTCACGATATTCTCAGCCAGTTATAATGTAGCACATGCCTGAATTATTTATCACTGTTAAGGCATACCTACATTACTAGTGTGTGTATGACGTCATAGTGTACGTATCAGAAACGAACCTGCTGGTACAAATAATGATGCCATAGGTAATTCTATAAGCACTATCGACTTCCAGCCAAACACGCTGTATGTAAAAGAAATACCACACTGCAATAGATAATTGCTAAGCCACCACTAAATTATCTGTGTGTGATGTCATAGTTTATGTATTAAATGAGTGTGTTGATGGAAATAATGACATCAATAAATTTATGTTGTCATAGCAAATATGTGAGCTTTAGTGATTTCCAACCAAAGTTACTGTGCCTGTAAGTATTAGTACATCGCTGCAAAACACACACCTAGAGAGGTGACCAGTATGTCCAACCACTGAGAGTCATTTGAGGTAGATACATCTAAGCAACAGAAGGACAAGGTGTGTACTGCAGGGTAGAGAACTCCTGTAACATGGACCTGTTGAATATAGTCGTGAACATTGGTAAGACACTATGACAGTGTCCGCGCCTCGTGGTCTTGCGGTAGCGTCCTCGCTTCCTGCTCACGGGGTCTTGGTTTCGATTCCTGGCGGGGCAGGGATTTTCTCTGCCTCGAGATGACTGGGTGTCGTGTGTCTTTTATCATCATTTCATCCTCATTCACTCGCAAGTCGCCATACTGGTGTTAAAGAACTTGTGGAGCAGCGGCCGAACCGCCCAGCGAGGGGTCTCTCGGCCACCAATGCCATATGCTCATTATCATTACTATGACAGTGCTGTGTGTGGCCAAATCAATGACGTCTCAATACATAATGCAAAATGGCTGGAAATACTAGCGTAATGAAGTGTGTGGTAAATTAATGATGTCACGACATATTACGCAAAAATGGTGTAAAAATGTGTCCAGGAAGGTAGAAGACTAAAATATGTTCATTACAATGGAAGACATTGTTTCTAAATTTGGTTCTTGCTGGTTATTAGACTTTTTTTTTAGCAAAGTGACAGTCTGTCCACGCTTCCAGCTGAACTGTGTGTCTGTCAGCTTGATGAGGTTAACTTGTTGGGATTGATATAAATAATGATGTCACGGCATATTCCGGTAAATATTAATAAACTATATGACATCAGGACGTGGCGGTCAAAGGAAAATTCTTAAGCACCGCAGTTTTACTGATTTCCAAGCCTTTCACCCAAAGACAAGTGTAAATACGGTAAGTATAATTGGCACACTGCTAGAAACGCACACCTAGATTATGAGGAACTCTCCCTTGCATGTGCCGGGCCAAGTGAGATGCCGAGCCAAGTGAGTTGTCGGCACGGTTATGGAACTTCTCAGGCAGCTGCGGCCGCCACCAAATCTCTAGACGCGAACAAGAGTGCTCCACATGATTGCCCAACGTTACACCAAACTACCTCTCCAGGAATGGCAAAGAAATGTGAATTATCAGTATGCATGAACAGTAAGCTTAACAATTTGTTCCAAAACGTCGCTCATAAAAACGAGATTTTCCAGGGCTCATACCGCGGATTCTTTGGTGGTAAAAAGGTAGGGTCAAGTGTTTAGGACAGCCCTTAGGCTAGGGACCATTTCTATATCCAACAGAAGGTTTGTCTTAGTGTCACTATCCTACAGTGAAGGTTCAAAGTACGAATATTACACACTTGTTCTGTTTAGGCAAATGGAACAAATCGATCGGTTCTTTTTGCATGTGGCGTGTTCTGTTGTTGGACTGATGGGATTTATCGAGGCACCATCAATTCATGGGCGGTTCCTCGGAAAAACCCTAAAAAGGGTTTTTTATCATATTTTCGTCGTCACCAGCGATCCAAAACCCACCAGAGGATGCACAGGAAATGGCTGAAATTTTTACTGTGTGTTCCTAAGATACCGATCTCGAACAATCCTGAAAACTTCCCAGATGCTGAGGTTCAAAGTTACCCTACTCTACATGTAAGACATGCACGTAAAAGTTAAACAGATTGGTTGATGATGGGTATAGCCATGAAAAAATCCTGATTTAATTAAACAGACAGGTATACCCGTGAATGAATGAATAAAAGAGTGATGCATTTACGTAAATTCATGGGTAGTTCCTGACAAAGCCGCCAGAAATATGCTTTTCACCATTCTTCCGCTGTCAGCAGCAGACCACAACCCAGGCGCAGGTATCAAGACGGCTATGCACAGTAAACGATTGAAATCGCTACAATGTGTGGTGTCACCGCCAGACACCACACTTGCTAGGTGGTAGCCTTTAAATCGGCCGCGGTCCGTTAGTATACGTCGGACCCGCGTGTCGCCACTATCAGTGATTGCAGACCGAGCGCCGCCACCCGGCAGGTCTAGAGAGACTTCGTAGCACTCGCCCCAAGTTGTACAGCCCACTTTGCTAGCGATGGTTCACTGACAAATTACGCTCTCATTTGCCGAGACGATAGTTAGCATAGCCTTCAGCTACGTCATTTGCTACGACCTAGCAAAGCGCCATTACCAGTTACTATTGATGCTGTAAAACATGTACCGTCAAGAGCGATGTTCACCATTTACGGATTAAAGTTAAGTATTCCAACAGCTACGTCCTTTTTTGCTAAAGTTTAACTTCCTTGTCCTGTTCCAGACCTCACGCCAGCCTGCGTGAGCTAAAACGCGTGCCTTTCGGCTTCCTCTCATAGTGGGTTGGCTCTCTTGCCAATCCACAACACAATGTATACCTAAGATCCAGATCTAGAAACGTCTTGAAAATTTTCTTGATATCTTTATCCGTTCCCAAGATACAGACGCTCAAAATTACACTACTTGTACGAGTAAAATAAGCACGTAAAATTGCTAAATAAATCGATTGGTGATTGATGGTGACGGCTATATCCATGATATTGCGTAGTTTAAATTGACGGGTATACCCATGATGAATGAGTTAATAATGTATTTTGCGGAAACCATTCGCCAAAGTTGTATTACCTGCAGGCTTAAAAATTTGTTGCAATGATGATTTTTGGATACCAAACCCCAGCCTCGGATTTCAAGATGGCTATGCACAGCAAATAGCTGAACTTATTACGATGTATTCCTAAGATCCCGATCTCTAACGACCTTGAAAATTTTTTTGCTATCTTTATCCCTTTCCCAGATATAGAGGTTCAAAGTTATCCTACTCGTACATGTAAAATATGCATGTAAAAATTAAATTGATTGATTGATGACAGATATACGTGTTATAAACCCATGATTTAATTAAATTGACGGGTATACTAGTGAATGAATATGTGAATAAATGAATAATGCATCTGAACTCAAGAGATCTTCTTGAGGAAATAACCAAAAAGCGTTTTTCGCAATTTTTTCGCCGTCAGGAGCGGCCCAAACCCCGGTCGTGGATACCAAGATGGCTGTGCACGGCAAATTGATGTTATAAATGATGGCTATCAACAACACCTGTCGGCAGCTGAGGGTTTCAATCAGTCATCATTTATTCCAGAGAAAAGCTGCACGGTCATCTACAGAATCTGTTCTTTCGAGAACAGTTACTGTCTTCATATATATAGTTAAAGGCTACCCAGCCATTGACCTTCGAATGCGCACAGGTTGCCCAAACTCTTACGGGAATCGCCAAAGCGTGCGCGAGTAATGAGTGAACGGGCAAATGTCTATAAGGTACATTACATAGGTATAATTGTGGACAGTTGGGAATGTCTCACGGGAAGCGTGCAAGGAATAAGCCCCTGCAGTCGCGCTATTCATCTGTGTCCTCGGTGGCTCAGATGGACGCCGGCACAGTAGCTCAGCGTGTTCGGTCAGAGGGTAACGTGCCCTCTACAATAAAAAACTGAGTTAACAGATCAACAACGAACTTAAATGGATGTCTTACAACGTCCGCTCCGAGCAGATACAACGAACTAAAGCGAACAAAATGAAAAAAAAAAGATGGATAGAGCGTCTGCCATGTAAGCAGGAGATCCCGGGTTCGAGTCCCGCTCGGGGCACACATTTTCAGCTGTCCACATCGAGGTATATCAACAACACCTGTCGGCAGCTGAGGGTTTCAATTAGTCATCATTTATTCCAGAGAAAAGCTGCACAGTCATCTACAGCATCTGTTCTTTCGAGAACAGTTACTGTCTTCATATATAAATTGATGTTATTTTTATGATATACTCCTAAGATTCCGATCTAGAATAAATTTGAAAATTTTTAGATATTCGTATCCATTTCCGACAGATAGAGGTTCAACGTTACGCTACTTGTGAACGTAAAATATGCATGTAAAATGTGGTGTGAGGCTTAAACGTAGTTTACAAAGTGACACAGTACGGAGGAATGTCAAGTGTCTCAGTTATCATCAGAAGGGTTATGGAAACTCCACGCTGTAAAATCCCGTCTGAGTTGTAAAATTAGTTTCAGCTTCAAGTAGATAAACTATCAAAATTCTACTGATACATCAATTTTTTTTAATGAGTGCCATGCCCAACTGTGGCAGGGAAAAGAGGGAGACTAGCGAAAAAAAGGCCCCTATTGTAACACACGTTGAGAGGGAAGGTGACAGTGGCAGCAGGAAAGAGATGGAGAGGTAACAAATACTGGAAGATAGTAGACAGTGGTTGTTTTATAAAAAGAGCGAATGAGACAATAGCAGTATGTGAGAGAGAGGGACATAGCGGCAGCAGAGTGTAGCAGATAGTGAGAGAACAATTCTAGGAAAAAAATGAGGGAGACAGTGCCAATGGGAGAGGAATAAAGGGAAGGAGAAACTAGAGGTAGGTGAGAACCAGTGATAATGAGAGACAGAGTCTATGACAATGACAACGAGGAAGAGAGATATAGTGACAGTGAGAAGAGACAGAAGCAGTGGGACGGAATGAATGAGATAGTAGCAGTAAGAGACAGCAAGGGGGAGACGGGAGGAGGAGGTACTAGTAGTAGGACAGAATGAAGGTGACTGGTGCTGTGAGACAGGAGACAGTAACAGAGAGACACAAAGAGATAATTACAATGAGTTGGGCCAAATGAGTGAGTGAAAAGCAGCAACTGGGAGCGGATGAAAATGAGAGACTTGACAGTGATGGACTAGGGAGTGTGAGCGAGTTACAGTTAGGGGAGCTTGTGGGAATTCGAGGTGAGTTGCAAGTTCATTCATTCCATTCATTCTTTATTGATCTGCTGAATCATTTTGTGTACTGAGAGTACTACATGATATGGGACAAGTCATTATAGTAGCTAAACATTTAAAAAATGCAAAACACCAAATTAAATACACCTAGACTTACACAATTGTATAATAGTTATAGATTACAAGATATAGTATTCGTATACTCACAAGATGTCCTAAATTAAGGTAAACAAGGCCTAATTAAAAATAAAATTTGTGGATACATTAAAAATCAAATTAAGTACAGATAAGCATAACTTATAAAAATAGTTAAGATTTACTAGATACATTTAATAAGTACATACAAGTAGATCAATTTATAACAGTCAGTTAGGCCTTACAGAAATTTACATTTTGAAGATGAATTATAGTACAGAAAGATAAGTGTGAAAATCTATAATATAGAAAAATCACATTCAAAATATTCATGTAAGTTATAAAAACAATATTTTAATAATATCGATTTAAGCCTTATTTTTTTAATCCCCATGCATTTTACACTAACAGCATGTAATTTGGAAGAATGGGGAAACTGTGTCAGCAAGTATTTCCCTGTAGTGCCGTGCTGGTGACAGTCCAGATTCTGCTTCAGGCTGCCAATATTTAGCTTGGTAAAACTTAGTATCTCCAATATGTACTAGCATGGAAGTGGAAAAGTACCTAGTTTTCGAAATAGTTGTTTATACGAGTCTCTCTGTTTTTTAAATAACATTATCCTGACAGCTTTTTTTGGATCTTAAATATTTTGTTGGAGTCAGGACTGTGGCCCCAGAATATGAAGCCATATGTTATGATTGAGTGAAAAAGAGCATGGTACACTGAATTTAGGATATTTATAGTCGTCCTTTCCCCGACTGACAGAAGCATAAAACATACCTGTAAAAAGAGTGCGACTATGTTTGCACGCCAATATTTTTAAGAAAATTTTTGAAGTTGCTGGGGAAGGTAGAACGAGGTAGCTGGTACCCCACTTTTCAGTCAGAGTGTTTTAATAAAGAGGAGCGTATTCGCATTTTTGTGCTCTGATAGGGGCATTTTTCCGCTGCTTTTAACAAGATGTATGTGTAATCGTGTCCAACTCTGTGGCTGGTGTAAAAGGCACTCATACGAAAATTAGGAATTGAGCGGGGGGATGGGGGGGGGGGGCATCCCAC
Organism: Schistocerca piceifrons; assembly: GCF_021461385.2. NCBI lineage: Eukaryota > Metazoa > Arthropoda > Insecta > Orthoptera > Acrididae > Schistocerca > Schistocerca piceifrons. The sequence goes on from NC_060145.1 coordinate 153,263,949, forward strand.
CACAGCAAACAGTTAAAGTTGTAATTCGCTCACACATACATGTTCACCTACGGAAATCTGTTGACGTCTTTGCTCTGGACCAATAAGAATGAATCTTCCAAAACAAACGATTTTTCGTGGGCATGTCAGTCTCGGCCAGCCAGAGCTCCACGTGAGACAACATAAACACCACAGATAGTTAAATGTTCCATAAACCATTTGAACGCTTATTTTACCAAAATGATGTGGAACGAGTTAGTCTACAGGATATGTTTACATGATTAGTCTTAACATCAATGAAATCATTATTTTTTTAATCCTACATATGCAATTACACTTCTTTTTTTTTATGCTGGCTATCAGTTTTGAAGTAGAAATCTGCCAGTGGAATAGGAAGTGTTTTTCAGTAGAAATAATTTTAAATTATATTTAAAATTTGCTTCCCTACCTTTGAAACATTTTATGCTACTGTGCAAATGAGCAAAAAATTTTGTTGCTGCTTAATGCACTCCTCTCTGAGTCATTGACAGCTTAAACAGTGGGTAATACAGACAATTTTTCCCTGTAGTGTTCTAGGTATATACATCACTGTTCTTCTTAAATTGTGATGGGTTATTAATGACGAATGTCATTAGCGACTATACGCACCGTGACAGCGCAGTTAAAATGCACTGTAATATTTGCAAATTTATACAGAGTACATAACCCCGCCATCCAAAATGAGACTGAGCAAAGACCATAGTGCAGAAAAAGTAAATTGTTTCTACATGCGAAGTCATCGACACACAGGAGCCTCGGTACATCTCTTGCTGTAATATAGAATGCGATCTTAGAGAGCTACAGAGACTGCGCAACGTCTGTCGATAAATCTGTTCTCCTAAGATTCACCCCCGCACCCCTCCCCCTTAATAACAATTAACCCTCCACCAACGTCTTAATCTGTAAATAACAGATGCGCTATGACTACTGAAAAACTGTCTGCTCATACATGATAATAATAGAGGAATCACAGCCATTTATTCTCGATTCTTGGAGATTCTTCGAGTGAACGCTGCCTGCACCACCACAAGGCTCCACGTAGCTCCGAAGAATAAATCTGTCGTCGCAGCGGTGCTCGTCGCGTGAATGAAGCGTTTATGCCCGGAAAGAAGCATCACAGCCTCAACGTGCAGACATTGGTAGACAGTAACCACTGGGAAATGTCTTGCCCAAACTGATAGATGGAGAGCACAATCACCGACCTATGCGACTGTCTTTTTAATGGTTCAGAATTCCTTTCAACTACTTGGAACTGCCTACGCCAGAACACTCACGCCGCCTCTTAAGAAGGCTGCCAAATGGTAGAACCCGCAGACTTACAAGGAACTCCTTGAGTGCGAGGTCGCAAAAGGCCAGTGATGCTTACGGCATTCGACGCCCCACATGTTGCTACCGTGCAACCACAGTACTGGTTGACAATGACAACAGTGGGAGGGATGGAGATTTCCAATGGCGTACTCAGCATGAGACCATGAAGCGTAGTTTCACTGTCTGTTTGACGAACTGTACACAGTTGTGCTACATTGTTAGTGTTGTTGATACAAAGCAGAGCAATGGCAAACACTGCAATGGTATATCTACAAAAACAAATGCCGAAGTCGATATTTCGTCTGAAACTAACTCAACGAATTTCGCATAGTGTGAAAGCAGTGGAAGATGAAATATTACGTTTCTGCAAGATGATTCAGTGAAGTGTGTGGTATTGTATACGCTCGACTGCGCAGACAATATACATGAGGATTACAGCGATGGCGGTAGGTGCTTAACAAGTGAAACTGATATTGGAGCATGTGTCGACCCATGTAATTCATCATCCTTGTCGGACAGGTAGCCACAAATCCCGTCTCCAGCGGTTACGAAACATAATTACGTACATGGAACATCATTCGCAGCATAATAAAAAAAGAAGTATGAACAGATTTCGAATAAATCCGCAGCAACATGACCGTGTGGTGTTTAAGGAAATCTACGGATATTCAAGGGAGTACAGGGCGCACTTGTTACAAAAACTGGTGTTTGCACGCTTCAAGGATGCTCGATACAACTTACATGATGTGCACGATAGTGGCCTACTACGTTATGCACACCACACTGCGCGCCACATAGATTACAGTGAAACAATGAAGGCTTTCACGACCGGATGATACTGTTGTTCATCATTCTTCCGGGTTATATGGCCGTGGTCCACGGAATTCTTCTATTCCTAACTTTCCGTCCAATACTACGTTGGACATCCTCAGAGGTATAGCTGGTCCTGCTGGTCCGACTGACGGGTCGGGCTTTTTTTTTTCGTTATTGTGATTTTAATACCAGTATAACAGGTAGGCTGGCAGCAGCACAATACGCCGCTCTTCAGCCAAAGATAGTACAATGATAAAACAGAGAAGACACATGGGTTGGAACAAAACGGTGGGAGAAAAAACAGTAGACACATAAACATAAAAAACATGAGGCCGTTCACACTCGAAGACAATGCACATTACAAACTGTTGACACGAGGCACAAACACTGAAGATGTCGATGGCACTGGTGAACGATGGAGTGTGACGGTGAACACTGAACACTAAACATGACGGCACACACGAAACACTGATGGCGGTGATCTCCGGCGCACGAATGTCCACTTAGTGTGTGCGAGTCTGGGGACCTGCCAAGAGGGGAACAGGGGTGAGGCGGGGGAGAGGGGAGAAAAAGGATGCCAAGGGCTGAGGAGACGGGGGCAGGAGGAGAGGGACAGGGGAGGGGAGGCCCGGGGGAGGAGGGGGGAGAAAAGGAGGATGGAGGGAAAAGGGAGAGAAGGGAGGGAGGGTGCCCAGAGGAGCAGGCACAGGAGGAGGGCGGGAGGATCAAAGTTGGTAGGAGGGGTAGATGGAGGGGAGGAGAGCATCATCAGGGAGGGGGAGCTGGCGGAAGCCACCTTGGGAGAGGGTAAGGAGGGTGAAGAGATGGAGACCGGGTGGGACGTGCGAATACAGGTGCGGCAGCGGGCGGGGGTGGGAGAGGATCGGGGAGACGAGCGGGTGAGGAGGATCGAGTTTGCGTTAGGTGTACAGGATCCGTATCCTTTCAAGGAAAATGAGGAGGTGGGGGAAGGGGATGAGATCGTACGGATCCGCGTGGGGGAGGGGAGACGGATGCGATAGGCGAGGCGGAGAGCATGACGTTCAAGGATTTGGAGGGATTTATAAAAGGTAGGGGGGGGGGCGGAGACCCAAGCCGGATGGGCATAACAAAGGATAGGGCGGATGAGGGACTTATAGGTGTGGAGGATGGTGGAGGGGTCCAGACCCCACGTACGGCCGGAGAGGAGCTTGAGGAGACTGAGTCTGGTGCGTGCCTTGGCTTGGATTGTCCGGAGGTGGGGAGTCCAGGAGAGGCGACGGTCGAGGGTGACGCCAAGGTACTTAAGGGTGGGAATGAGGGCGATAGGACGGCCATAGATGGTGAGACAGAAAACAAGGAGGCGGAAGGAAGGGGTGGTTTTGCCTACAATGATCGCCTGGGTTTTGGAGGGATTGACCTTGAGCAACCACTGGTTGCACCAAGCGGTGAACCGGTCAAGATGGGATTGGAGAAGGTGTTGGGAGCGCTGTAGGGTGGGGGCAAGGGCAAGGAAGGCGGTGTCATCGGCATACTGGAGAAGGTGGACCGGGGCTGACGGCGGCGGCATGTCCGCCGTGTACAGAAGGGGGGAGAGGACGGAGCCTTGGGGCACAGCGGCAGAGGGGAAAAAGGTGTAGGACTCTGTGTTATGGATGGTGACATAGGAAGGACGGTGGGAGAGAAAGGAGCCGATCAGACGGACGTAGTTAATGGGAAGGGCGAAGGTTTGGAGTTTGAAGAGGAGACCGGAATGCCATACGCGGTCATATGCACGTTCGAGGTCCGGGTCGGGCGTCGGAGAGCGGCCTAAATACCGAGGATAGTGGGCGTGGTCTAGCTTGCACATAGTAGCAGAGAGAAAACTAGTCAAAGATAAAATGTAACTATCGATAATAGTCCGTCATAGATAAAAATCACTTATCGATTCTGTAACGCCACTGTCCATATCTCGCTTAATTTCAAGGCCTCTTCTTTTCCATTAAAATTATCTTCATGTTTATACACTCCTGGAAATGGAAAAAAGAACACATTGACACCGGTGTGTCAGACCCACCATACTTGCTCCGGACACTGCGAGAGGGCTGTACAAGCAATGATCACACGCACGGCACAGCGGACACACCAGGAACCGCGGTGTTGGCCGTCGAATGGCGCTAGCTGCGCAGCATTTGTGCACCGCCGCCGTCAGTGTCAGCCAGTTTGCCGTGGCATACGGAGCTCCATCGCAGTCTTTAACACTGGTAGCATGCTGCGACAGCGTGGACGTGAACCGTATGTGCAGTTGACGGACTTTGAGCGAGGGCGTATAGTGGGCATGCGGGAGGCCGGGTGGACGTACCGCCGAATTGCTCAACACGTGGGGCGTGAGGTCTCCACAGTACATCGATGTTGTCGCCAGTGGTCGGCGGAAGGTGCACGTGCCCGTCGACCTGGGACCGGACCGCAGCGACGCACGGATGCACGCCAAGACCGTAGGATCCTACGCAGTGCCGTAGGGGACCGCACCGCCACTTCCCAGCAAATTAGGGACACTGTTGCTCCTGTGGTATCGGCGAGGACCATTCGCAACCGTCTCCATGAAGCTGGGCTACGGTCCCGCACACCGTTAGGCCGTCTTCCGCTCACGCCCCAACATCGTGCTGCCCGCCTCCAGTGGTGTCGCGACAGGCGTGAATGGAGGGACGAATGGAGACGTGTCGTCTTCAGCGATGAGAGTCGCTTCTGCCTTGGTGCCAATGATGGTCGTATGCGTGTTTGGCGCCGTGCAGGTGAGCGCCACAATCAGGACTGCATACGACCGAGGCACACAGGGCCAACACCCGGCATCATGGTGTGGGGAGCGATCTCCTACACTGGCCGTACACCACTGGTGATCGTCGAGGGGACACTGAATAGTGCACGGTACATCCAAACCGTCATCGAACCCATCGTTCTACCATTCCCAGACCGGCAAGGGAACTTGCTGTTCCAACAGGACAATGCACGTCCGCATGTATCCCGTGCCACCCAACGTGCTCTAGAAGGTGTAAGTCAACTACCCTGGCCAGCAAGATCTCCGGATCTGTCCCCCATTGAGCATGTTTGGGACTGGATGAAGCGTCGTCTCACGCGGTCTGCACGTCCAGCACGAACGCTGGTCCAACTGAGGCGCCAGGTGGAAATGGTATGGCAAGCCGTTCCACAGGACTACATCCAGCATCTCTACGATCGTCTCCATGGGAGAATAGCAGCCTGCATTGCTGCGAAAGTTGGATATACACTGTACTAGTGCCGACATTGTGCATGCTCTGTTGCCTGTGTCTATGTGCCTGTGGTTCTGTCAGTGTGATCATGTGATGTATCTGACCCCAGGAATGTGTCAATAAAGTTTCCCCTTCCTGGCACAATGAATTCACGGTGTTCTTATTTCAATTTCCAGGAGTGTAAATTTCAATAGCCTCCCTATACAGTCGTGGATAATAGTTCGTGGATTTGTACGCCGGAACATCTGGATACGGAACTGGATCATCCGAAACAGGCCTTCGAAAAGAATGGGTACTCAAACAAAGAAATTAATAGAGTTTTAAGACCTAATTACAGCAGGCCAAAGGACAAGGATGTTACACAGCAATGGAAGAACACGGTGTCTTTACCTTTCATTAGTAAGGTTACAGATCGAATTGGCAGAATTTTGCTGAAACATAAAGTGATCCCGGTATTCAAACCTACCAGAAAAATAGGACAAGTACTTCGTTCTGTTAAAGATAGAAGGCCACCATTATCATCATGCGGTGTGTATAAAATTCCGTATACTTGTGGCAAGGTCTATATTGGTACTACGAAAAGAAGTGTGAATAAGAGGGTAAAGGAGCATAAAAGTCTTTGCCGACTGGGAAAAATAGATAAATCGGCTGTTGCGGAACATGCACTTCAGTCAGGTGATCATGTAGTTAAGTTTTCTGAAACTACAGTTTTAAGTGCTACCATGAACTATTATCCACGACTGTATAGGGAGGCTATTGAAATTTATAAACATGAAGATAGTTTTAATAGAAAAGAAGAGGCCTTGAAATCAAGCAAGATATGGACAGTGGCTTTACAGAAGCGATAAGTGATTTTTATCTATGACGGACTATTATCGATAATTACATTTTACCTCTGACTAGTTTTCTCTCTGCTACTATGTGCAAGCTAGACCACGCCCACTTCCCTCGGTATTTAGGCCGCTGTCCGACGCCCGACTCGTCAGTCGGCAGGACTCAGCAGGACCAGCCATACCTCTGAGGATGTCCAATGTAGTATTGGACGAAACGTTAAGAACAGAAGAATTCCATGGACCACGGCCATATAACCCGGAAGAATTATCAACAATAGATTACAGTGATTTCGAGGGAAACAGTGGATGGTTGCATAACTCCAAAGAATGCTACGGAATTGGAATGAAATTTGAAACAAAGCGTCAACTTGATGATGCACAGCAAACAGCGGAATCGGAACGAAAATTTGTAGATGAGATAAACGAACTTATCCCGTAGTTCAGTAAGGAATTTATTTTCAATTCCGACCGATTGGGATTTGAAGAGGAACTGCTTATGAACGGAACCCTGGAAATTAGAGGTACCAAGACAGTTGTATCAAGATCACCTAACATCAGTACCTTCACACTTTCGTATACAATTATGTCGACTGTTAATCTGGATGATAAATTGACGGGAAAGTTATTTATTGTGTTGCGAGAAGTTGGAGGTGCTCCAAAACTACAGTTCTTTCTCATGTGCGTGATCTTGCAAGGACAGAAGGAAATATTTGCGTCACAGCAAACAGGGATGGGAGAATGGACGTAAGAGAACTACAACTATGACATGTGCACTGCATTTGGCCAATTGTTCTTTCCGTGCCTATAAAACATTTCATCGCACTAAAGCCAGTTATAATCTCCACGAAAGCTGTTCCGTATTCCGTTGCATACCATCGTATTCCATGAGTATAAATAAATGCAAATGTCGTGTGACTAGGGCCTTCCGTCGCGTAGACCGTTCGTTGGGTGCAAGACTTTCGATTTGAGGCCACTTCGGCGACTTGCGCGTCGATAGAGATGAAATGATGATGATTAGAACAAAACAACACCCAGTCCCTGAGCGGAGAAAATCTCCGACCCAGCCGTGAATCGAACCCGGGCTCTGAGGATTGACATTCGTTGTTGATCATTGTGTTTGGTCGTTGCGGACGTCACATGGCATCCGTTAAAGTTCGTTGTTGATCCTTTAGTCACAAGGGGAGGCCACGACGTTTGGAACGCGGATTTACTGCAAACTTCGTATACTCGTAGTACTCCAAGAGGACAACAAAATGTGTAAGCAGTGGCGCGTACTTCTCAAGCGTTATTGAGAAAATCGCAAGATAATTTCGGTCGTCATATATATATATATATCTGAAAGTATTCGTATGGAGTGTAGCCATGTATGGAAGTGAAACATGGACGATAAATAGTTTGGACAAGAAGAGAATAGAAGCTTTCGAAATGTGGTGCTACAGAAGAATGCTGGAGATTGGATGGATAGATCACATAACTAATGAGGAAGTATTGAATAGGATTGGGGAGAAGAGAAGTTTGTGGCACAACTTGACCAGAAGAAGGGATCAGTTGGTAGGACATGTTCTGAGGCATCAAGGGATCACCAATTTAGTATTGGAGGGCAGCGTGGAGGGTAAAAATCGTAGAGGGAGACCAAGAGATGAATACACTAAGCAGATTGAGAAGGATGTAGGTTGCAGTAGGTACTGGGAGATGAAAAAGCTTGCACAGGATAGAGTAGCATGGAGAGCTGCATCAAACCAGTCTCAGGACTGAAGACCACAACAACAACATATATATATATATATATATATATATATATATATATATATATATATATATATATATATATATATATGCGTGGCCATTTTTACCATGAACCGCCAGCAGCCGAACGGTTGCGGGCACGGTAGCTCAGCGTGTTCGGTCAGAGGGTTAGCTGCCCTCTGTAATTAAAAAAACTGAGTTAATCGATCAACAACGAACTTAAACGGATGTCTTACGACGTCCGCCCCGAGCAGATGCAACGAACGAAAGCGAACAAAATGAGATTAAAAAAAAGTGTTTAGCGTTCAAGCCCTGTATTCGCTGGGTCGCTGGATTGAGTCCTGCTCGTCAGTTTTTTTTTTATATAATTCTAACACAGTTCTTTCTTTACTATTTATATTACAATTGATGTAACGGGAAAAATACGTAAATGTATGCTAGTACGTGATTTGAGGAATCCCTTATACCTGGAAGGAGCCCGAAACGACTTGTTACCTTCAAGTTTTGACCGGCACGGACGGCTTGCGAAAGATGTACAATAAATCGTCGCTTTCGACATTACGAGTACAAGTTGCCGGATGGTATTTTTCGTAAAAAACATGAAAAACAAAGTTAAACGGAACCAACTGCATTGAATAAATGCTATGGTTCCGCACACGCAAGGTCTTTTGAGGTTTTTTGGAAAAACAAACCTCGTCAACATTTTCAAAAACCTCTCTTTCCGCCGATAATTTGGAAGAAAACCATGTATAACGCAGCATTTCCTTAAATATCGGCGCTGATCATTGGTCATGCGCTATCGAGTGTATTTCAACAGCGTCTTCACTAGAAGAAATTTCTCGTTCTCTTTCGATTAAATACGAACAATTTTGAAGACAGGGACAAGCATACATTTTCAGTATCACTTTGTGCGTTTGGTCGTTTACTAGTCGGTAGTTATGAATATTATATTATTTGTGATAATAAAAATTGTAGACTGCCAAATAACATTGTAAATTTAATAAAAGTTCATCCAATTATACGTATTTTTCCCATTACATCAATTGTAATATAAATAGTAAAGAAAATGACTGTGTTGGAAATTAAAAAGAAACTGACGAGCAGGACTCACCCAGCGACCCAACGATTACTGGGATTGAACGCTAACCACTTTTCTCTCTCTTAAATCTCATTTTCTTCGTTTTCGTTCGTTGTATCTGCTCGGGGCGGAAGTGGTAAGACACCCGTTTCAGTTCGTCGTTGATCCATTAACACAGTTTTTTATTACAGAGGGAGATCCACTCGGCTGCCGGCGCTTCATGGTAAAAATGGCCACGCACAGGTACATATTTGACGACCAAAATTATCTTTCGATTTTCTCAATAACGCTTGAGAAGTACGCGCTACTGCTTACACATTTTGTTGTACTAATGGAGTACTACGAGTGTACGAAGTTTGCAGTTAATCTACGTTCCAAACGTCGTGGCCTCCCTTTGTCAGTTTTCTATTACAGAGGCCAACTAGCTCTCTGACCGAACACGCTGAGCTACCGTGCCGGCACCACTCAGCTACCGGTAGCGCACTGTATACCAGTATGATTATATACGTTGTAAGATGTATGCTTTGCCGGCGATGGACGAGGCATGACAGAATCTCTGACCAGAGAGTAGTTTATCGTTAGTTGTTGCTTGTCGCTAGTCTGCGCTTGACTGCGCGAGTCGATAGTAGCGAGTGGACAGTAGTAGTAGCGAGTCGGTAGTAGTCTGGTGGAGTCGGCATGTGTCGGCGGTGTGCTCTGCTCGCGACTCCGGTCAGGACTCTGGAGGATGAATATTGTTGTAGAAGGTAAAGAAGCAGCCTTGCGCGTATTTAATAATGTATGTTAATTGTAATTTAATTTGTTCAAAGAAATGCCCCAATAATAATTTTTATAATATAAAGCAACTCTTTTAAAGAAAAGCATTCATTTCAATTTCCAATGCATTATCATTGCATCCAAGAATAAACAAAAAAAATAAAAAAAAATATACGCCAGCATTGCACGAAGCTGTGTCAAAAAAAATGACTAATTAAGAGCAGGTATAATTGCGGTTTTATTGAGGTAAGAATTTTTGCTTTTTTTATTCGGAATACAGGGCCGAAGGTCAGCGCTGCTGTCCTCATAAAAAATTCATCAGGTTACAAAACTTTTTTTATTATTTTGGTGCTTAGGAATTTTTCTGTTTCGAACTTGACATTAAATGAGAAAAGGATTTTGTGGGAATATTAAGTGTGAATGCATTTCTGCACACAGACAATAAATAGGAGCCAGTTTTGTTCAGAGGTTACAATATTATTTAAAATTCATTTAATTATTATTGTATGGGGAGTTTACGCTTGGCTCCATTTTCATTTAACATTTTACGTGGGGAGGTTACAACGTCACTGAACAATAACTAACAGACATGCTGCAATGAAACCAGCAGTTGTACATTAAACACAGGCGTGTGCTGGGATGTCAACAGCATTTCGCCCCAGCACACCATTGGCGCGAAATTACAAATGTTCCGGAACTTTTTGAACAGATCTCGTATGAATTCTTTGAGAGTGGGTACCTAGTCGAACGTCCTGCACGTTGTAACTCCCAAGGACTTCGCTTTCGACCTCGATGGCGTGAATCTTTGTGATCATTATGCCGTGCCATTTTTCATTCGGTATTCACGGTGCAAGTGATTGGTTGGTTTAGAGCATTTCTTGAATATCGACGACGTCCAGTTTGTGATGTGTAATACATGCATCCCATATAGTGTTGATTTCTACACCTTCCGGACACTCATTTTCTGCCGTCCTCCTGACGCACATGGTGAGTCATTAGCAGCTAATATTTTCCTGTCGTTATTGTTAACACAACACTTTGAAATAAACCTTACTGAAAACTGAACTTGCGACATCGCACTCAAGGGATTTCTAGTTACACTACTGGCCATTAAAATTGCTACACCATGAAGATGACGTGCTACAGACGCGAAATATAACCAACAGGAAGAAGATGCTGTGATATGCAAATGATTAGCTTTTCAGAGCATTCACACAATGTTGACGCCGGTGGCAACACCTACAACGTGCTGACATGAGGAAAGTTTCCAACCGATTTCTCATACACAGACAGCAGTTGACCGGCTTTGCCTGATGAAACATTGTTGTGATGCCTCGTGTAAGGAGGAGAAATGCGTACCATTGATGTGTTGGTAAATGTGCCAACACCTTGTAGATAGAGGCGGCCTAAATGCACGCTATCTAACGCAGACGGGCGTGAATTCTGGAACAGGATAAGTAGTGAATTCTAATAAGAAAAGTATGCAGCTCCTCAAATACTTAACTTTATTCCATGTTGTGGTACATCGCTGTTGATAATACAAATAAGACTCTCTTCAGATACGATTAATGGCGCCTTGCTAGGTCGTAGCCATGGACTTAGCTGAAGGGTATTCTAACAGTCTCTCGGCAAATGAGAGAAAGGCTTCGTCAGTGTAGTCGCTAACAAAGTCGTCGTACAACTGGGCGAGTGCTATATCGTATCTCGAGACCTGCCTTGTGGTGGCGCTCGGTCTGCAATCACACAGTGGCGACACGCGGGTCCGACATGTACTAAATGGACCGCGGCCGATTTAAGCTACCACCTAGCAAGTGTGGTGTCTGGCGGTGACACCACAACCATCACGTTTCCGACTTTGATAAAGGTCGGATTGAAGCCTATCGCGATTGCGGTTCATCGTATCACGACATTGCTGCTCGCGATGATCGAGATTCAATGACTGTTAGCAGAATATGGAAACTATGGGTTCAGGAGGGTAATACTGGACGCCGTGCTGGATCCCAACGGCCTCGTATCACTAGCAGTCCAGATGACAGGCATCTTATCCACATGGCTGTAACGGATCGTGCAGCCACGTCTCGATCCCTGAGTCAACAGATGGGGACGTTTGCAAGACAACAACCATCTGCACGAACAGTTCGACGACGTTTGCAGCAGCATGGATCATCAGCTCGGAGACCATGGCTGCGGTTACTCTTGACGCTGCATCACAGACAGGAGCGCCTGCGATGGTGTACTCAACGATGAACCTGGGTGAACGAATGGCAGAACGTCATTTTTTAGGATGAATCCAGGTTCTGTTTACAGCATCATGATGGTCGCATCCGTGTTTGGCGACATCGCGGTGAACGCACATTGGAAGCGTGTATTCGTCACCCTGCGTGATGGTATGGGGTGCCATTGGTTACACGTCTAGGTCACCTCTTGTTCGCATTGATGCCACTTTGAACAGTGGACGTTACATTTCAGATGTGTTACAACCCGTGACTCTACCCTTGATTCGATCCCTGCGAAACCCTACATTTCAGCAGGATAATGCACGACCGCATGTTGCAGGTCCTGTATGGGCCTTTCTGGATTCAGAAAATGTTCGACCGCTGCCCTGGTCAGCACATTCTCCAGATCTCTCACCAACTGAAAACGTCTGGTCAATGGTGGCCGAACAACTGGCTCTTTACAATACGCCAGTCACTACTCTTGATGAACTGTGGTATTGTGTTGAAGCTGCATGGGCAACTGTACCTGTACACGCCGTCCAAGCTCTGTTTGACTCAATGCCCCGGCGTATCAAGGCCGTTATGATGGCCAGAGGTTGTTGTGGGTACTGATTTCTCAGGATCTATGCACTCAAATTGCGTGGAAATGTAATCACATGTCAGTCCTAGTATAATATATTTGTTCAATGAATACCCGTTTATCATCTGCATTTGTTATTGGTGTAGCAACTTTAATGGCCAGTAGTGTAGATAGACGCGCTTGCGGTCTCTCCAAAGGCTGTGTTAAGACGATCTTCAAAGCGATCTAAAATTATTTTTATTACACAGCTCGTATATCTTGTTGAACACCTTGGAAAATAGTAGTGATTGATATATCACATCTCAGATGCGAAACGGCTGTTGAGTAGTGTAATGTGCTTATGATATGCGCAAATTACACTAAGACAATAATAACTCATGAGGGTAAAATATATATTAAAAAAAACACCTTTGCAAAGCAAGCACTTGGCTGAAATAGTTCTGGGTCATGGTGTGGGTTTCGGAAGGCATTTATCAATGACGAAACTGTCATCCATATGTAACGATGTTAGTAAAATGACTTCATTGCTAAAAATATTTTGTACGAAAAATCTGAATGAAAGTTACCTTCACATAATTTGGGAATGGTTATAAAAATGTTTTTGCAGAAGTAAGAGTCCTGCAACTTGTAATGCAGGATACTGTAACACCGTTTCAGGGGCACAGCAACATTCACAGTTAAAGCAATTAAGGAATTAGCGATGGACGTTGGCAATAACATATTCACTACACTCGTCACTACTGACGAGGAGCATTTTGCCAAAGCAGACTTACTCGGTAAATGATACGAAACACTAGAGCTAAGACAAACCAGATAGCCGGCCGCGGTGGTCTCGCGGTTCTAGGCGCGCAGTCCGGAGCCGCGCGACTGCTACGGTCGCAGGTTCGAATCCTGCCTCGGGCATGGATGAGTGTGATGTCCTTAGGTTAGTTAGGTTTAAGTAGTTTTAAGTTCTAGGAGACTGATGACCACAGCTGTTAAGTCCCATAGTGCTCAGAGCCATTTGAACCATTTGAACAAACCAGATAAACAAAAAAATAAGAGGAGGTGTTTTAGAGTAAAGACGCCTCTCATGCTGGACTGACCTGACACTAAATGAGTTAAACGAACTCTTGTACATAATTCAATTTCCCGAAACTTTGATATGCAGAGTTTCAGATATGATTCTTTCCATAACTATTTGTGATTGAGAGCTAGAAAGATATGTGTGATATTTTACACAGCGACATGCTTCAGAATGAGTGGAGTAGTTTTCCATTAATATTTTATAAAGTTAGAAAAAAGTATAACAGCCCAATTTTTTCAGAAATTTTACATACCAGTACAATATATCTTGTTCCTCTTGTCATTACAAGCATAAATGAAACGTTAATGCTGAACTCATTTGATTGGTTTTTAGCTGACAGACCCGGAACTGGTCATGCATTCATTTTTCCAGTTTTAAATTAGAAACTAAAAGAGAAAATGAACAGTTTTTGTAGTGAAGTTTCGAAAAAATTTCATTTCCACCTATTTATGAAAACACCTTGAAATTATGAAACTCGTGCAAAGGAATATGCGTCACGTACAAGTGCATAAGTACAGCATCCAAATTACGAGTAATAAACACATGGTCCTTATCAATTGCTGTAGGCTTGGCGCAGCTGCATCGCGTTTCTACAACGCGATTTTGTAAACATCTCTATGGCAACGCTTCTTCATAGCTCTGTAGACGGCTATTGTTTTCGCCTGCAGCCGCTTGCGCTTCGCAGTTGAAAGCTGTCAAAAGCGTGTCAGCGATTTTCTTAATTTGACTCGACTGTACGAGTCTGCTAGCAGCACAGAACTAACGTATTAAAGCTCTATGCATGATGCGGAAATCTTTCACGTATTGCAGTGTTTATGACATCATATCTCTTGAATTATGTGTCGTACAGTGATCTATTTGAGTAGCTACATTCAGTGGCATATGAGGATACTGTCTGCGAAATATGTTGCGATAGAGTTAGTAGCATAGGAGTAATAAATTTAAACTTCATGTATGATGTACTAGTTTTTTACGCGTCTTAGTGTTTATGACATCATATCTCTTGGTCCGTGTGTCATACAATGACCAATTTTGTAGGTACATTCAGCGACACATGTAGATACAACATGCAAAATGTGCCGAGAACAGAGTTAGCAGAAAAGAACTAATGAACGTCACACACAATGCATCAGTCTTTCATGCATCTGGGAGTTTATGACTTCATAACTCCTGATCTATGGTTGGTACCACGGTACACTTCTGTATCTACATTCAGCAGCATATGTGGATACTGTCTACGAAATTTATTGTGAATACTGTTAGTAGTACAGAAGTAATACTTCAAGCGTCATGCATGATGCGGCAGTTTTCCCCGCATCTCGTTGTTTATGACGTCATACTTCCTTAACTACGTTAGGTAGATGGTTGTTACCCCCACAGCGATTGTTGCCCGACAGTAAAGGATATGTGTACTAAGTTTGGATGACATCGCTCCACTAGTTAGGAGCAGATGTGGAACATACACACGAACAAACACATACACCAATTTTTATAATATGTATGGATTTGCGGGATTTTTATAATATGTATGGATTTGTGTGTTACTACCCTTGTGTAAATTTCTCTTTGTTAAGAATGTAGCTTTTCATGTAATGTGTACCACAGTTACTGTTTGCAATAACAAAAACTAATAATTTTTTTCATTCCTCATATATGCACCAAAGAGGCCTGTCCGTGAGATCTAAGAAAATTGCTGTTCCTTACGGAGACTGCTAGAAGTGACAAATAAACTAGACTCACTCATCATGTGTCCATTGTCAATCTGCAGCATTGTTCCAAGGACTGGATGAGTTCTTTGGTGTGGGCCAGAGTCGAGAGACTAAACGGCTCTGGGTAGACACTTTTGAAGTCGCCCTCGGTAGGTCAGGTGTGTATTACACATTATAAAAAATCACTCACAGGCAGAGTGGGTGTAGAATGCACGATTTTCATGTTAGGAGAAACATCGTGAGACGTAGTAGACGAAGAAATTACAACAGCAGGCCATATAGCATGCGTGGAATTTTAAAATATAGGTTGTTAACTTCCGAAGCATTTCTATCGAAGTCTCTGAACTCAGAAAGCAGTCACCTCTACAACATATCAGCAGTGGGAGTTACTTGAAACCAGAAGTAACTATAACGTGGAACATACACTATCTGATCAAAAGTGTACGGACACCGCTACATAATGCGAAATTGATCACCAGGTGTCACTAGAGGCAGACCAGTAAGTGTAAAAGGAAGTGGGGAAAGTTGTGTTGTCGGTAGAGAAACAGTAAACAAGAAAATAGGTCGGTCAGGAGGGATCAGTGGCTTGGCCGCTGTGGACGAGCGGTTCTAGGCGCTTCAGTTTGGAGCCGCGCGACCGCTGCGGTCGCAGGTTCGAATCCTGCCTCTGGCATGGATGTGTGTGATGTCCTTACGTTAGTTAGGTTTAAATAGTTCTAAGTTCTAGGGGACTGATGACCTCAGATGTTAAGTCACCTAGTGCTCAGAGCAATTTTAACCATTTGGATCAGTGGCTTCTGTGTGGACTAGTCATTGTATGCCACCTGAATGACAAATCCATTAGTGACATTTCAACTTCTCTAAAGTTTCCCAAGTTGACTGCTGGTGTTGTGACTGTGGTGTGGAAACACGAAGGAATAGTTACAGCTTAACTAAGACCATTCATATCTCATCTACAAACAGAGAGGGACCGTCGAACATTGCGGGGGGTTACTGAAAACAATCGCATGATATCAGCAGATGTAATCATTTTTTACTTCCATAGTCCTACCAGTAGCCCTGCTGGCACAATGACTGCACTTAGCGAGTTAAAAAGAACAGGGTTCAGTGGCCAAGTGGTACGTCACATTTCTGTTGTTAATGTTAAGTGACACTTGATGTGGAATAAAGAGCAACGTCACTGCACAGCAGAATGCTGGTGGTGAATGATTTAGAATTATGAATCATGCTATACCATCTGAAAATCCTATGGAAGGGTTTGGGTTTGGCAGATGCCTGGAGAACCTCACCTGCCATCATGCGCAGCGCCAACAGTGAAGTGTGGAGAAAGTGGTGTCACGGTATGAGGATGTAGTTAGGATGTGATCCCCTTATTGCCCTTATGAAAACACTAAATGCGTAAACATTTGAACACATTTTACAGTAATGTCTACTGCATACAGCAGAGGAAGAGTTCGGAGACGATGACTGCTTCTATCAGCATGACTGTACACCCAGTCATAAAGCAGTAAGTGTGAAGCAATCGTTTGTGGACGACAGTATTCCTGAAATGGACTGCCCTGCCCAGAGTTCTGACACGAATCCAATGGAACACCTTCAGGACGTCAAGCTCGCTCTGGACCCCACTATCTAACATGGCTACCTTCTCTGCTTTGAGTCTTGAGCTACAGTGGGTTGCCGTTTCTCCACACACATTCAGACCCCAGTTGAGTCCACGCCATCATAAAAACGAAGGGTACACAGGCCCACTTCAATATCTGCTAATAGGTACCCGGTATTGCAATCGACTTCTGTGAGTAAGAAAGATAAAGTGCTCAAAAAACAGTTTAGAATCTCTCTCATGCCTTACACACTTTGTGTTATGATCAGGAACATCTTTCTCATTGCAGTTTTTATAACATGCAGTTACTTAGTACAGCCAGTTGTATATTGGAGGCAAAAGTAAACTTGCACCCTCATTGTCGATGCAGTTCAGTAGAGCACACCATGTCTCCTGTCGTGGATAGGATGGTATGTATGCCTTGGGTATAGTCTTCAGTCTGTTAATAAGCCTCGAAGGGCCATTTAAAGCACAGACTATGTACGCATTGTCACTCTAACTAAAGGAGAAGTTGCCTGCCAAAGTGGCGTGCACCATTCAGAGTTTCGACCACTGGTCGTGAGACAAGACATTGGGATCTGCGTTGTAGATGTCACACTTGGTCAACGACAACAGCTAATGCTCATCATCTGACACGGCTGTCACTGAAATGGAAGTAGATAATTTGCACCGCACTGGTAGTCATACTAGATATACTATTTATTTAACTATAAATATTATGACAACTTATTACGTCTGATAAGTAATCCAACACATTTTTTTTTTCTGGAAGCAGGTTGATTTTTCTTCAGGATTCCAATACCCTATCGTATTCCTCACTATTTTTGCTACAACACCCTGTTTTTCAAGATAATGTCCATTCACTGTGTCCGCCTTTAGCCACCTTACTGGGAGGGTCTGTATGCCTGCATGGTACCACTCTACTGATCGACGTCAGAGCCAACGCCTTGCTGCATCAACAACCTCCTCATCATCCACTACTGCTTCCTGCGGAGAGCAGTCTTCAGTGGACCAAACCGATGGAAGTCGGAAGGTGTGAGATGCATGCTGTAGGGTTGATGAGGACGAACAGTCCAGTGAAGATTTTCGAGGTCCTCTTTGGTGCGCAGACGTGTGTGAAGCCTTGCATTGCCATCGAGAAGGAGAAATTCGTTTGCACTTTTGTGGTAACGAACACGCTGAGGGTAGCTGTTTATCGTTTTCTGTTAGGTTCAAAATGGTTCAAATGGCTCTAAGCACTGTGGGACTTAACATCTGAAGTCATCAGTCCCCTAGACTTAGAACTACTTAAACCTAACTAACCTAAGGACATCAAACACATCCATGCCCGAGGTAGGATTCGAACCTACGACCGTAGCTTCAGCGCGGTTCCGGACTGAAGCGCCTAGAACCGCTCGGCCACAGCGGCTGGCTTCTGTTAGGTCTCCGTAGATATTTTACAAGCACCTATGAACATCTGCGACGCTCTGGTTTTCCACCAAAAGAAAAGCAATGACAGATGGAACTCATCTATGGTACAGACGCAATTTTGAAGGCTGAATATAGTTTCCCCACCTATCGGAACTTAATGGAACTATAGGGGCTGAAGCGAGGATATTACACTATGTCTCACGACAAATTCCGCAGTTTTTCAACCGAACATGCCTGAGGAAAACAATTTGTTGCATTACTTATTGGATGCCCATCGGATGTAGAGACGTAACGCTAGAAAAAGAGAACCATATCCGGGAAGACCGGCAGATGGTCTACGCTTGGTTCAGCGATATTGATCCTCAGCATATACAAATGTAGTGTACTGTACATAAAGTAGTGCGTTTGATTACATGGTCACCGAATAATCCTGGAAACAGTCACATCCATTAATCATACTTGAGATGAAGTGTAGTACCGTTTTAAGTGGATCGATTGCATAAAACTAATTGTAGGAAAGCCAGATGTCTGACAGATTTATTGGAAGAATCCTCAGGACTAGTTTGTGAAACACTTGTTCGATTGATACTTGAGAATTTCTGCTCAATCAAGGACCCTTAACAAGTAGGATTGGTAGAGGAAACAGGGAAGATCCAAGAATGTCAGCAATTGCATGGATTCGTTTTGTGAGTCTTCTTTAGAAAAATGGCATGTGGCACACATAAACGCACAGCACACAGCACATTGAAAGTGAAATTAATTTATTATTTATTTATCATATGGCAACACATACACAAAGATTGCAACCCACTACATGTCAGCACAGTAGTAGAGCTATATACGAATACCAAGGTCTTTAATGTGTTTTATCACAACCACTTGTCGCTGTCAGGAAACCTTGAAAAGGACCCTTGTAGACATGTACAGGGAGTGTTGATGTAACATGGACACCTGTCTGTCGTTCCACACCACAATCACATGAGTAGTAGGGCAAAGAGAGCATCACCCCACACTGCAGGTTGCTTACATCAGGGGCAAGTATACATTCAGGGCCAAACCTATTGTTCACTTTTGGTTGACATGTCCTTAACCTGTTCTGCTAAGACTATTATGATGTCCTGGAGATAACCCATCCTTCTGACTGACAGCTCCTTAACCTGTTGTTCGGTTTAGTGATTTTCCATGTCACCCCTACCCCTCCCCCTCTTCCTCATCCTGCTCTCCTCTCCCCTCCTCCTCCCCACCCAATCCACTTGAGAACTCTCCTTGACGATACAAGCACACTTTTGATATAAATTTGATTGACTAATTAATTAACCCACTAGCGCCGTGCGTTCCCATATGGCAACTTTTGTAACACTTTTTAAAAATTGTCGATTCCACGACTTCAACAAAGCGAGAGTGTTGGCAGCACTGGATTCCGTTTCTGCAAGACTGTAAAGATCACTACAATGCAACAGTTTTAACAACAGATTTAAATTCTGTGGCGTAAGCAGTGCTGGAAGTCGTTGTTTGCTGAATGACGAAGAAAAATGGAGTATAAGTTCGAGTAAGTATGTTTTACACAGTAACTTACGATATATAATTTGGTTTTTTTAGAATGGTTGTGCTTTAAATACTCAGATATATATTCCTTGGAGGTTACTGCTTGCTGATGGCTCTGAGCACTATGGGACTTAACTTCTGAAGTCATCAGTCCCCTAGAACTGAGAACTACTTAAACCTAACTAACCTAAGGACATCACACACATCCATGCCCGTGGCAGGATTCGAACCTGCGACCGTAGCGGTCGCGCGGTTCCAGACTGTAGCGCCTAGAACCGCTCGCCCCCCCCCCCCCTTTCTGGCTATTACGTTCATTTAGGCCGTTTGAACGTCGTTGTTGCCTATGGCAATACTAGGCGCTTGTACTCAGTAAAAGGACGAATATTCTCTTTTTTGTTTTAGAAGAGGTTTCTCACTTGCCGAGGCGCTGGAGATTCTTTATAATTCCAAGAAAGATCGGGAATATTTTGAGACAGCAATAGAGAAGAATGATGGATTATTGTATGTGCAGTGGCTGGACAACTCAGTTGTCACAATGATCTCTTCTTCATGTGGTGCACAAGAAGTTGGCCAAGTCAAGAGATTCTCGCAACTAAGAAAGCGAAATATAATGATTCCCAGACCAAAACTGGTAGCCAAATATAATACACATATGGGAGGTACTGATAAGATGGATCAGAATCTAGCATGCTATTGCATTGCAATAAGAAGCAAAAATGGTACTGGTGTCTCTTTACATGGATGTTAGATGTCGCCATACAAAACAGTTGGATTTTGTATAATAAAGCAAGAAACCAAACTATTTCTCAGCTTGATTTCAAGAGAGAAGCAGCAACAGTGTACTTGCAAAGACACCAAGCTTTACCAAAAGCAGCCGGGAGACCATCTGCATCAAGGGCATGTTCTGACAGCCGCATATCAGATTCAGTTAGGTTTGATAAGACTGACCACCACGTCCAGCACACAGAAGGAAAGAAGAAGAAAATGTGTGCACACAAGGACTGTAAATCTATTGCGCAAACAATGTGTTCAAAGTGTAATGTGGGATTGTGTATTGACTGTTTTCTTCCATTTCATGTAAAATAATGCTGAGTTCAAGGTTTGATTTTTGATTATTAATTGTACTGTGCTATAAAGTATCAATTGTACTTTGAAGACTGAATAATAAATTTGCACAAAACTTGTACATGTGATAAGAAATTTCAATAACCTACTTATTTTAGTTGAAGTTGTAATCCATATAAATGTAGGTAGTGAAAGCGCCTAGTGTTGCCATATGGCAACATCAAATATCTCGCTAATGGCGGTAGTGACTATCGTCAAAACAACTCTGTTGTGTAATTTATGCCTTTCACAGACATAATAACGCAATTTTTTTAAAAATCACGAAAAAATTAATTCCGACACTAATGGGTTAATTCGTCCAATAAATTAAACCTGCCCCATCTGGGCAGCCCTTCCCTTCCCCCCCACTACCTGGAAATTGGTGGGAAAACGACTCAGTTGACTGACAATTTGGTGGGGAATCGATTTCAGTGTATAGTAAATTGTCTAAACAATTCAGACAATGAGTGGAATATTGTTTATTTAAGCAATTTCTGGGATAGAAGGCAGTGTATGAAAGGTATATTTATTTCGGTATAGAAATTAGTGAGAAATCGATTGCAGTGTATGGAATATTGTTTAAACAATTTAGACAATACGTTGAATATTGTTTATTTAAACAATTTATGGGATACAAGACAGTGTTTGGAATATAGTTTATTTATTTATTTAAAGAATTGTCAGAAAATTTACTGTAGTATATGGAATACTCTTTATTTAAACAATTTACAGGATACAAAGTGGTGTATGGAATATAGTTTATTTAAAGAATTTGTCAGGAAATCGATTGAAGTGTGTGGAATATTTGAACAGTCGTGGCGCTTCTTGGTTCTGGTCATAGAAGGAAACATGTGCGAGGGTTATTCGGAAAGTAAGTAACGATCGGTCGCGAAATGGAAACCACAGTGAAAATCCGATGAAGTTTTGCTCAGGTGTACTGGGCAGTGTCTCTAGTATGCCCGTCGATCGCGTTACGTCGTTCTTTTTAGTTCTGAGCACACAGGGAGCACATAAATATACCTAGAACAATAGTGTCTTCCGCAAAGTACGAGGGACTGGCGAGAAATTACGCCTGAAGCTATGCAGCCAACATTACATAACTGTCGTGCGGTTTCTTCTTCAAGACAATTCTCAGCCGCATTCTGCAGGGGCAATGAAGATGCTCCTGCATCGTTTTCAATTAGAAATGTTTGATTACCCACAATACAGCCCGTAATTGTCTTCCTCTGAGTTTCATCTCTGCTCACATAAACCGCTGGCTATGAAGACAACATTTTGGCACACAACGAGCTGTAGGCCAACGTAGAGAATTGGCGGAAAGAATTGGCAGCTGCCTTCTACAACGATGGTATTGGAAAGTTGGTACAACGCTACAAGAAACGTGTAAATCGGACCGGCGACTATGGAGATAAGCAGCTGGAAGTAGAAGCTCACTGTTGCAAATAAAACAATTTTGATTTTCACTGTGGTTTCCATTTCGCGAACTATCGTTCCTTACTTTCCGAATAGCCCTCGTAATCAAACTGTCAAAGATTGCTTAAACTTATGTGGAAAATCCTCTCGTGTCTCACCATCTGTGCAGGCTGCCCAGAGTTGGGGCGCACCAGAGAGACTTGGAAATGTCAGCAGGCTCACTGCACTGCTTTCGGTCATCAGCTGCTCCACAGCTATGTGAAGTGCCGCGTTAATCCCCGAACAAAAGTGTCAGGTGGCGGCACCCTTTCATGTGTATACCTGAGGCATTCCTGTTGAAACACATCGAACAAAATAAATTGATCAGTCGGAATTTGACATTGCGATTGGGTTTTTACAGCACTATAGAATTCCTCAACTGGTTCTCTCTGCTACATTCGGAAGGAGGTGGAAGGGTCTACCGCATGGTGGGAAAGTAACAACAACAATAAGTACCTCTGCAAGACAGAGTCCACTGCGATGTATTGAGAAGCACTAAACATGACACACTTAAACCTCTATCCAATATGTAGTAATAAGTTGTCATGGCTAGATGTCACAGATCTCCAGCAATCGGGAATTTGACGTCACGATCGGGTTTCTAAAGCGCTATAGAATTCCTAAATTGGTTCTCTCCACTACATTCGGCAGGGGGGATGGCCTACCATGTGATGGGATAGTAACAACTACAAATACCAATGCAAGACAGAGTCCACAGTTATGTATTGAGAAGCACTAAACGTGACACACTTAAACAGGGATCCAGTCGCTAGTAATAAGTTGTCATGGCTAGATGTCAGGGATTACTATCAATCGGAATTTGACATCGCGATTGCTTTTTAAAGCACTATAGGACTCTTAAATTGGTTCTCTCCACTACACTTGGAAGGAGGAAGGGAATACTGCGTGACAGGATAGTAACAGCAACAACAAATACCACTGTGATGTATTGAGAAGCAATAAACAACACACTTAAACCGCGATCCAGTCCGTAGTAATAAGTTGTCATGCCTAGATGTCAGAGTTCCTGCAGTCATGGATGTGCAGGTATGCCAGAGTGCACCACACCCTACCTAGGAGGGCATCTGGGGATAACTGGAGTGGTAGGAAATGTTATCAATACGTCCAGTTCAAACACGCGTCATTTTGAATCTTCTACACTACTGGCCATTAAAATTGCTACGCCGAGAAGAAATGCACATGATAAATGGGTATTCATTGGACAAATATATTATACTAGAACTGACATTTGTTTACATTTTCATGCAATTTGCGTGCATAGATCCTGAGAAATCAGTACCCGCAACAACCACCTCTGGCCGTAATAACGGCCTTGATACGCCTGGGCATTGAGTCAAACAGAGCTTGGATGTCGTGTACAGGTACAGCTGCTGCCCATGCAGCTTCAACACGATACCACAGTTCATCAAGAGTAGTGACTGGCGTATTGTAAAGAGCCAGTTGCTCGGCCACCATTGACCAGACGTTTTCAATTGATGAGAGATCTGGAGAATGTGCTGGCCAGGGCAGCAGTCGAACATTTTCTGTATCCAGAAAGGCCCGTACAGGACCTGCAACATGCGGTCGTGCATTATCCTGCTGAAATGTATGGTTTCGCAGAGATCGAATGAAGGGTAGAGCCACGGGACGTAACACATTTGAAATGTAACGTCCACTGTTCAAAGTGCTGTCAATGCGAACAAGAGGTGACCGAGACGTGTAACCAATGGCACCCCATACCAACACGCTGGGTGATACACCAGTATGGCGATGGCGAATACACGCTTCCAATGTCCGTTCACCGCGATGTCGCCAACCACGGATGCGATCATCATGATGCTGTAAACAGAACCTGGATTCATCCGAAACATGACGTTTTGCCATTCGTGCACCCAGGTGCGTCGTTGACAACACCATCACAGGCGCTCCTGTCTGTGATTCAGCGTCAAAGGTAACCGCAGCCATGGTCTCCGAGCTGATGGTCCATGCTGCTGCAAACGTCATCGAACTGTTCGTGCAGATGGTTGTTGTCTTGCAAACGTCCCCATCTGTTGACTCATGGATCGAGACGTGGCTGCACGATCCGTTACAGCCATGCGGATAAGATGCCTGTCATCTGGACTGCTAGTGATACGAGGCCGTTGGGATCCAGCACGGCATCCAGTATTACCCTCCTGAACCCATAGTTTCCATATTCTGCTAACAGTCATTGGATCTCTACCATCGCGAGCAGCAATGTCGCGATACGATGAACCGCAATCGCGATAGGCTACAATCCGACCTTTATCAAAGTCGGAAACGTGATGGTACGCATTTCTCCTCCTTACACGAGGCATCACAACAATGTTTCATCAGGCAAAGCCGGTCAACTGCTGTCTGTGTATGAGAAATCGGTTGGAAACTTTCCTCATGTCAGCACGTTGTAGGTGTCGCCACCGGCGCGAACCTTTTGTGAATGCTCTGAAAATCTAATCATTTGCATATCACAGCATCTTCTTCCTGTCGGTTAAATTTCGCGTCTGTAGCACGTCATCTTCGTGGTGTAGCAATTTTAATGGCCAGTAGTGTATAACACAACACACACGTCCGTTTCTATCGCCACTCACCCAGCACACTGGTAACTTCTCTAGCCCCCCTGCTGTAAGCTAGATCAGATAGGTTGTTGCATTTTTTTCCTAACTGCCCATCACAGGCTGAGCTAATCCGCAACTCCCAGTTTCAGAAGTCTCGTGACCACTTCTGCCGACAGCCGCGGTGTACAGTGAAATAAACACCGCCAGCTGCGGTGCAGTGCGAAACAAACACCTGATTCTTGGATGTACACAATAATTCTAACCAGTACCATTCCAACACAGACCCTCCCCCCCTCCTCCCCCCCCCTCCCCCCTCAGTTTAAAAAACCGAGACAGCAATGTTGTTGGCCATAAATCTCGAATTTTCCATGCAAAATGTAGCCTTCTCCCTTTTATACAACTTATTTTCGAAGACAGAAAAACCGGGGCATACACACGTTTTGACATCGCTAAAGTATTGTTACTTGTGAAAATCCTGTAACAGTATGGTATAGTCTACGTTTACTCTAAGTATTATCTCAGCAGATAGAAAAAAATCTGTTCTAATCACCATAATTTGTTTTATGTCCTGATTAGAATATTAAACTCATTTTTGGCCCATTGGCTCTGTGATCTAACTCTGTTGCAGAATGCCTCCTCACTTTCGAACTCCATTAAAGTAACCAAATGCTTCGCCACATACGAAGTCTCTTGAGATAACATCACAGAGAAGTTATAAATATATATATACTGTAGATTGCAAATGTAGATAGATGACTGCACAGTACATCCACTCACTGTTAATTCTTGAATACATATATCAATGTATACCACACAGCATCCTATACCGATCTACATGTTTCTCGTACTTCGATCACACTGACTAATTTACGATTACGATTGACCATCTTTTGGCGATTTTACGTATGTCATTGTATTTCCCTCAATTATTACGTATTTCACATCAATTTTTCGTGATTATACTAGGCTTTCCTCGAATTTTACCGATTTTATGACATTTTTCATATTTTTTCCACGGTATGATCATACCCATGTGCTGTTTGATTTTGTAGGGGAATTTTTGCGCATCTTATGCACCAATCTACTAAAAAATCCGAAGACTTGCCCTATCCCCGATGATCTACATGCAAGCCTTTTGAATAGGACGAACATGAAATGTATAGTAACAGTCACTTCGTTCCTATATGAAACTGAAGATTCAATTTGTGCAGAAGATGAAACAGGGGAATGGAGTAAATCGCTTAAATCTTTGTTCGTCTAAGCGAGGCTACTGAAACAGGTTCTTCATAGATGGACCTGTTTCATCACACACGAGTTGGAAGTTCTCTTATTGTGGTTGGAGATGTTTGCTGTTAATGTCCTCAGGTAGATAGTGCTATAAGTCACACACAGAACACGCAATTTTATACGAGTCGAACACAGTTTATACCACAAAACTGAAACACCACGAGAGGACAACGGAAAAAATGGTGAAATATGTGATAAATGGCCTGCTTAAAATTCACCATCAGTCTACCATTAAATCATACCTCGTTACAACCCCACCTCAGCCGATCACTCCATCCATTTTCTAACATCCTTTAACGCAGATGCAAGTCAATTTAGAGGCAGACGGTTCTCTTTTCCAGGAAAGCATCAAAGACAGCAGTCAACTCGCTTGTATCACAATTACCTAAATAGAGTTACAGTAGAACGTTGTTAGAAAGACGATACAGCAACTGTTTGTGAGTTATCTGTTAGCTGGCACCACACGGTTGTGGGAGAATACAGAGACGCACATTGTAAGTACTGTTTGTTAGGGTTTAAGACACCTAAACAGTCCAGCACAGAATCAAACATGCGATCTATTCTGTGGTTGTACATTGAAAACCCACAGCTGGTAATACAACGCTCTTTAGCTAAGGACACTTTATTAAAATCTATAAAGTGGTTGCTAATAATTTTGGGGTCAACATGGCTTGCGTTTCGACATATATAAATTTACTACTCTACATTTGGCACTCATCCACATTAAAACATTCTATTCCAGCCGTCTTATCCTTGTCGATGAAAAATGACTCTTTCCATGGTTCCAAGTTCTTCCAAGTCAACTTCTCGAATTCTTCTTACTGCCACATACTCGTTCCCATGTACAAAACTTTTGCTGCACCGAGCAAAACACATGCAAGTACTCCCTCAATTCCCCCCCCCCCCCCCCCCATTTTGGAGTATTTTCCTTCAGTTTATACGTATTTTCCGCCATTTTTCTTAACTTTATCTATTTCATGTCACTTCTGCACATGTGATCATGACATCACTTCTCAACATGTGTTATAAAATTGCTTGTAAATGTAGTACAGTTGTCAACACCTAGTTGAAATTCACAATTTTTCTGGTTGGACAGTATAGTATACTATAGTACTGTACTCAAATGCATCCAGTCACTTCCAGCCACATGTTCTACAGTTTCTGTGCGTTTAATCTGTTTTCTGTGTGTATATGTCTGTGAATGTGTCGTGGATGTCTCCCAAGACCAAGAGTAGGCCCGAGTTAGTGTTCAAGTGTGGATCCACCATGCGTTACATCCAGGGCAATGTTTCGATGTGGATCCACAATACACCACATCCGTGATAAAGTTCGAAAGTGGATCTGCCACGCACTAAATCTGGAGATGTTTCGTATGTCCGAAGATGGATCCACCAGCGGGAGGAACGGAGAGGGGGAAGGAGGAGATAAACTAATACAAGTTGGTTGCTCAGCTAGTATTGAATAAAAGCTTCAGATACAGGTACAAGAAGCGCACTTAATCAGTTAATATGACAGTCCTGAAATTAGTGTGAGAAGCTTGCTTGAAATGTTTAACTTGTGTAATTATATGGGCAGTCTATGCTTGGTCAGTCACACATAATAAATGCTGGAATACACGAGAAAACACATGACGTTATTCAGGGCTGGGGGTGGAAGTTGGGTGATAACCAATTGTTCAGTTTAATTAATTCGCATATCAACTTGTTATGAAAACTGCTCTCGGAGCCCCAGTACACTACTACTGGCGTCAAACCCGGTGAACGCAAGGCCTTAAACGCCGGCTGTTTGATTGCCAATCCAACAGCTCGGTAGAGTTTCATTCAGGTATTCACGCAGTTGGCGACTTCAGCGAGGGAGTGCCATGTCGTGTTGAAAAATGAAGTTGTCTTCGTTTAGTCTTGGAAACAACCAGTTTTGCGACATAGGAAGATACTGCTGACCGTTTACCGGATTCCATCAAAGGAGAATGGAGTGGAATATTGCAGACCCCAAATTCGAACATTTTGATTGTTTACTTTCCCACAAAGTAAAGTCACTTCATCACTGAAGACGATGCGTTGTGCGAAAGTGTTACCATCGTCAATATCATTCTATTTCGTGACTAAACGAGTTGGACTTTCCCAATGTCGTCCGTCAATACTATCGGCTAAGGATCTCATACCACAGCAGAGAACGCACAAGCGTAGTGTAGGCAGTTTCTTCAGTAGACCGGTTGCGTATTCCAAATGCTCTGCCCATAAAACTCAATTTTTGGTTTACTTTCCTCGCAACATTGTCTATGTAATCGTTCCAATGTAAGTGTTTCCAATACGGGACCGAGGGCGTTTTGATTACTAATCAAAGACGCTACTCCTATACCACGGAAATACAAAGTCCACCTAACAGGCTCTTATTCATAAATGCAGTTCATTCAGCTGCGACAGTCCGTCTGAAAGAGTCTACACACCACTTCCTCTTCGCTGACAAAATTTTTCTTGCGGCTGCACTCGCCTTTATATTCTTCTTTCATCTCTCTCGCCCGTCACTTTGCGGAGTCCGAAATGTTACCACAAATTTTTGAAACTCGACTGTAGTTAGACAAATCTTGATCTCTTCTAATCTACTCTTCTTACTTGAAATCTTCTCCATCAAATAAACTCAGCTTCTTCTTCTTCTATCCATCAATCTGCATTTCTTCCTTCTTCATCCATTTCCACAATATTTAAATACACTCCTGGAAATTGAAATAAGAACACCGTGAATTCATTGTCCCAGGAAGGGGAAACTTTATTGACACATTCCTGGGGTCAGATACATCACATGATCACACTGACAGAACCACAGGCATATAGACACAGGCAACAGAGCATGCACAATGTCGGCACTAGTACAGTGTATATCCAACTTTCGCAGCAATGCAGGCTGCTATTCTCCCATGGAGACGATCGTAGAGATGCTGGATGTAGTCCTGTGGAACGGCTTGCCATGCCATTTCCACCCGGCGCCTCAGTTGGACCAGCGTTCGTGCTGGACGTGCAGACCGCGTGAGACGACGCTTCATCCAGTCCCAAACATGCTCAATGGGGGACAGATCCGGAGATCTTGCTGGCCAGGGTAGTTGACTTACACCTTCTAGAGCACGTTGGGTGGCACGGGATACATGCGGACGTGCATTGTCCTGTTGGAACAGCAAGTTCCCTTGCCGGTCTAGGAATGGTAGAACGATGGGTTCGATGACGGTTTGGATGTACCGTGCACTATTCAGTGTCCCCTCGACGATCACCAGTGGTGTACGGCCAGTGTAGGAGATCGCTCCCCACACCATGATGCCGGGTGTTGGCCCTGTGTGCCTCGGTCGTATGCAGTCCTGATTGTGGCGCTCACCTGCACGGCGCCAAACACGCATACGACCATCATTGGCACCAAGGCAGAAGCGACTCTCATCGCTGAAGACGACACGTCTCCATTCGTCCCTCCATTCACGCCTGTCGCGACACCACTGGAGGCGGGCTGCACGATTTTGGGGCGTGAGCGGAAGACGGCCTAACGGTGTGCGGGACCGTAGCCCAGCTTCATGGAGACGGTTGCGAATGGTCCTCGCCGATACCCCAGGAGCAACAGTGTCCCTAATTTGCTGGGAAGTGGCGGTGCGGTCCCCTACGGCACTGCGTAGGATCCTACGGTCTTGGCGTGCATCCGTGCGTCGCTGCGGTCCGGTCCCAGGTCGACGGGCACGTGCACCTTCCGCCGACCACTGGCGACAACATCGATGTACTGTCGAGACCTCACGCCCCACGTGTTGAGCAATTCGGCGGTACGTCCACCCGGCCTCCCGCATGCCCACTATACGCCCTCGCTCAAAGTCCGTCAACTGCACATACGGTTCACGTCCACGCTGTCGCGGCATGCTACCAGTGTTAAAGACTGCGGTGGAGCTCCGTATGCCACGGCAAACTGGCTGACACTGACGGCGGCGGTGCACAAATGCTGCGCAGCTAGCGCCATTCGACGGCCAACACCGCGGTTCCTGGTGTGTCCGCTGTGCCGTGCGTGTGATCATTGCTTGTACAGCCCTCTCGCAGTGTCCGGAGCAAGTATGGTGGGTCTGACACACCGGTGTCAATGTGTTCTTTTTTCCATTTCCAGGAGTGTACATTCTGCGTGTGTGACGTCTTAGCTTACAGTTTGTAACCCCATACTAATGTACTTGCATAACAACGCGACAATTTTATTACGTCGACCAGGTCTCAGAACAACTTCGCTTTAATGAACTTTTTCTCATTGCAAAAAAGGCGAAAAAAACGTCGGACCACGAAGGAACAGTTCGAATGGGACTGAAATTAGTAGACATGATGTACGTATACAGACAAACAAATGACAAAAATTTCAGAAACATGGATGTTTTATTCAAGAGAAAGTGCTTCCCCTGGTCCTTATGCAAGCAGTTATTCAGCTTGGCATTGACTGACAGGTTTGCTGGATGTCCTCATGAGGGATTTCATACTCAATGCGGATTTCCAGCAGGAGACTGCCAAGGGGGAGGTGACCATGAGAAAAAGATTGAATAATCAAAGAAAGGCTAAAGTTCTGCAATTCGGGGCGTGGAATGTCAGAAGTCTGAATGTGGTAGGGAAGCTAGTAAATCTGGAAAGAGAAATTTTAAGGCTCAATCTAGGTATAGCAGGGTTAGTGAAGAGAAATGCGAAAAAGAAAAGGATTTCTGGTCAGATAAGTATAGGGTGATATCAAAATCAGCAGAAATAGGTATAATCGGAGTAGGAATAATTAAGACCAGGAAGGTAGGGCAGAGAGTGAGTTACTGTGAACAGTTCAGTGACAGGGTCGTTCTTACCAGAATCCAAAACAAACCAACAACGATAGTTTATATCTATGCCGACGTCACAAGCAGAAGATGACGTGATAGAGAAAGTACATGAGGACGTTGAGCGTATAAGTCAGTAGGTAAAGGGAGATTAAAATGGAATAGCCACTGGGGACTGGAAGAAAGGGTTAACGGAGAATATGGGCTTGGAAATAGGAATGAGGAAGGAGAAAGACTAATTGAGTTTTGTTTTAAATTTCAGCTAGCAACAGTGAATACTCCGTTCAAGAATCACAAGAGGAGGAGGAATACTTGGAAAAGACCGGCGTGTACGGGAAATTTTCACTTAGATTACGTCATGGAAATGCAGAGATTCGGAAATCAGATACTGGATTTTAAGGCCTACCCAGACGTAGGTATAGACTCAGTTTACTCTTTAGTAATGAGTAGGCTGAAGTTTAAGACATTAGTCGGGATGAACCAGTTAAGAGGAATGGACATCCTTAAAACGGGCAATCACAGAAACTGGAAAGAAAAATATAAGTACAAAGAAGGTAACTCCGAAGAAACTACGGGTGACTGAAGAAATACTTCAGTTGATCGATGAAAAAAGGAAACACAAAACTCTTCAGAAAAATTCGGGAAATACAAGTCGCGTGTGAATGAAATAAACAGGTAGTGCAGGAAAGCTAAGGCGCAATGACTGCATGAAAAATGTGAAGAAATCTAAAAGGAACAGGTTGTCGGAAGGATTGACTCAGCATGTAGAAAAGTCAGACAATAGCAGCGACGGTAACTTCAAGAGTGCAATGGGAATTCAACTATTAGATGCAGAGGAGAGAGCGAATAGGTGGAAAGAGTATTTTGAAGTTATCTAAAAAGGGGAAGACTTGTCTGATGTGATAGAAGAAGAAGCAAGAGTAATTTTAGAAGAGATAGGGATAAAGTATTGGAATAAGCATTTTAATAGAACTTAGGAAGACTTAAGATCAAATAAGGCAGAAGCGGTAGATAACACTCCATCATAATTTCTATAGTGAGTGGGGGAAGTGGCAACAAAACGACTATTCACGTTGGTGTGTATAATGTATGTTAGATGACGATCAGTTTTGGTTTAGGAAAGCGACGGCATCATATAGGCAGTTCTGACGTTGCGGCTGGTAATGGATGCAAAATTAAAGAAAAATCAAGACACTTCCATAGAATTAGTCGCTCTGGAAAAAGCGTCCAACAGTGTCAAATGGTGCAAGATGTCCGAAATTCTGAGGAAAATAGGGGTAAGCTCATAGAGGGAGACGTGTGATATGCAACATATACAAGAGCCAAGAGGAAATTACAAGAGTGGAGGACCAAGAAAGAAGTGCTCAGATTAAAAAGGGTGTAAGACAGGGCTGTAGTCTTTTGCCCCTACTTTTCAACCTGTACATCGAAGAAGCAATGTTGGAAATGAAAAAATGGTTTAAGAGTGGAATTAAAATTCAAGTGCAAGGATATCAATGATAAGATTCGTTGATGACATTGCTATCCTGAGTGAAAGTGAAGAATAATTACAGAATCTGCTGCGTGAAACGAACAGTCTAATGAGTACAGAATATGGATTGAGAGTACACCGAAGAAAGACGAAAGTAATGAGAAGCAGCAGAAATAAGAAAAGCGAGAAACTTAACACAGGACTGATGGTCACGAAGTAGTTGAAGTTACGGAATTCTACTGACCGGGCAGCAAAATAGCCCATGACGGACGGAGCTAGGAGTACATCAAAAGAAGACTAGACCTGGCAAAAAGGGCGTTTTTGACCAAGAGAAGGCTACTAGCATCAAACATAGGCCTTAATTTGAGGAAGAAATTTCTGAGAATGTACATACGTTTAAAGCATATAATTTATAACAGTGAAACATGGACTGTAGGAAAACCGGAACAGAAGATAACCGACGTATTTGAGATGTGATACTGCAGACGAATGTTGAAAATTAGGTGCACTAATAAGGTAAGAAATGAGGAGGTTCTGCACAGAATCAGAGAGAAACGGATGATAGGACATCTGTTAAGACATCAGGGAATAACTTACGGAGATTGAAATACATCCAGCAAATAACTGCGTACGTAGGTTGCAAG
The DNA here is from genome assembly GCF_021461385.2 of Schistocerca piceifrons. NCBI lineage: Eukaryota > Metazoa > Arthropoda > Insecta > Orthoptera > Acrididae > Schistocerca > Schistocerca piceifrons. Next base: position 153,297,183 of record NC_060145.1, read on the forward strand.
TGCTTCTCTGAGATGAAGAGGTTGGCACAGGAGAGGAATTCGTGGCGGGCCACAGCAAATCAGCCAGAAGACTTTATGACTCAGGAAAAAAGGGAAAGTAGATGCCAGCATCAAAATCTTAACGAATCTGGAACAATCTTAAAAGAGTATAGTTTGTATACGAAAAATGGGGCATACAAAACACTTGTTCGATTCTTTAGTATTCTCCACCAGTCTGGAAGCCTTACAAGCCTTACAAGGTTTTATTGTTTGGAGAGAGAGAGAGAGAGAGAGAAAAGAGGCACGTTTTGTTACGGATATTTTAATAACCGCGTGAACATTACGGATATGCTCAACAATCGCTAGTGAGATGCTGTGTATCAAGAAGAGATATACTGTTGTAATAACGAGATCGTACATAGCGCTTTTCAGAGCAGATGTCTTCCTTTTAAGCAGATGTCTTCCTTTTAAGAGCTTCCTTTATTCTATAGTCTTCACAATTTACACTAACAGGAGAAAAAAAGAAAAGTACGAAGGAATTATCCGAATTGGTAGATATGATATACATGTGTAGAAAAACCAATTATTACCATTTCCGAAAAACTGGATGATTTATTCAAGAGAAAGAGCTCCACAGATTGAGAAAGTCAGTGACGCGTTGCTTTACCTTTGGCTCTTACACAAGCAGTTACTCGGCTCGGGAGTGATTGATAGAGTTGTTGCATGTCCTCCTGAAGGCCATCGTGCCACATTCTGTCCAACTGCCGCTTTAGATGTTCAAAACCCCGAGCTGGTTGGCGTGCCCAGCCCATAATGCTCCAAACGGTCTCAGTTGGGGAGAGATTTGGATAACTGTATTCACGACATATTTTGCAGACAGTATTCATACGTAACACCGAATGTACGAGAAAAATCACATCATTGTAAGACACTTGGTTCAGGGGATATGACATCATAAACACTGAATGTGTGAAAAGCTACCGCATCATGCCAGAAATTTATTACTTCGTTACTACGAACTCTATACGCGATAATTTTCGCAAACAGTATCCCCATTTGCCACTGAATTTACCTACAAAAATATATCATTGTACAGCGCATAGTTCAGGAGATGTCACGTCAAATACTGAGGTGCGAGAATAAACTACAGCATCATGCGTGAAGTCTTAATTATTACTTTTCAATTTATTCGCAACATATTTTGCAAACAGTATCCTCATATGTTGCTGAAGGTACATATAAAATTATATTTCTCTATAACGCATAAATGAGAAGATTCGACGCCACAAACACTGAGATGCGAGCAGAACGGCCACATCATGCATGACGCTTAAATTTATTTATTCATTACTACTAGCTCTAGTCACAGCACATTTTGAGACAGTAGTCACATATTCCACCGAATGAACCTGGAAAATTATATCACTGTACATCATATACTTCAGTAGATAAGACGTCATGAACAGTGAGTTGCGTGAAAATGAAGCTGCAGGGTGAAGATCCATAGACATACAAGTGGAAAAACTGTAAAAATTCGTAAGAAATATGTAACGTATGCGTGAAATATATCTGCCATGTGAGTATGCTAGCAATTCCATGTGTAAAGAGCTGATCCCAAACCGCAGGAAAGATTTAATTCAAAGTTGGTACACATATTAGTTACGATCTGGAAAAAAATACTGTGGCGATAAGGACCATCAGCTTCCTGTTGAGGTGAGGGTGCTAATGTGGAGCGAGAGGCGAAGAGGAGAAGATGGTCAGGCTGAGAGAGGGATGGAGGAGATGGACAGAAAAAGGAGGGGGAGATGAGGAGGAGGAGATCAACAGAGATAGGGGAAAGGGAAATAGACAGAGAGTGGGGGAGAATGATATAAACAGAGAGAGGGATGAGGAGGAGGAGGACAGAGAGAGGGGGAAGGAAGAGATGGACTAATAGAAGTTTTGAATAAATACTCGTACACAGCAGTGCAATTCTGGGTACATATAAGAGTATATGATTTTGTGTGGATGTGCGTGTGTTTGTCTCTCTCTCTCTCTCTCTCTCTCTCTCTCTCTCTCTCTCTGTGTGTGTGTGTGTGTGTGTGTGTGTGTGTGTGTGTGTGTGTTGTGAGCTAGTGCTCTATCAAATTCCTCTCGCAGTGTCGTATTTCACATCTCATCTTCATCCACCTCTTCTTCCCGTTTCTATAATACCTATACTTCAACCATATAGAATGAGAAGAGAAAGCAGATGGAACAATTTAGCGGAGACGAGAAAAAGAAGACTTAAATTTGAAACCAGGCCCTTAGAGTATACGACTTTCCCTTTGAATTACTGACTCCTTTGGTTAAGCCAGCTGCGACAAAACTGAACCACCTGGTGTGTAAGATATATGAGAAATCCGAAATACCGCGAGACTTCAACAAAATGTAATACAGATCCAAAAAAGAAAAGGCTGGTGCTGACAGATATGAATATTACTGAATTATTTGCCAAATAAGTTACGAATGCAATATATATATATATATATATATATATATATATATATATATGAATTGTGTTCAGAAGAACCGAAATATTGCAGAAGGTGACGGTGACCTTGAGGAAGATCACTCTGGGATACGAAGAAGTATAGGAACACGCGGGTCAGTACTGATCGTAAGGATTTATATTATCCGTTTGAGAGCGTTGCTGCAGCGTATATGCAATCCAGCGCGACTCCGAGGCAGCGATATGAGCACCGACGTTTAGGCAATACGTTGGTATGTCATTGGATTGTAAACTTTTTGATCGCTGCTTTCAGAAGACATTGAAGGAAGGCATACCTACGTTTATGGCATTCATAGAAGTAGAGAAAGTTTTTGACGCTATTGGCTGGAATACACGATTTGAAATTCTGTAGCGTCTTCAGGAGCCGGTCTTTTAGCGGATTAACAAACAACAAGAGAAGGAAACAAAAATTAATAATGCGAAAACGGTTGCTGGCAGTGGGAGGTGGATTTCATAGAAATGGAAACAAAATGCGCTCATTCCGGGCACCTAGGCTCAGTCTGTCACAAGCTAGGACAGAAAAAAGTAAAGTTGTATGACATGAATACTTGGGACTTCCCAGGGTCAGGTTCAGCCACCTAATTGGAAACGTTTTTCCTACCCTCCACGCCGTCAGGTACCCTTCCTTTGCGAAATGTAGCTGTTAAGAGTAGGTGACCGTAATGTGTGTGCGTATGGAGTGGAGTGTCATGATCGTGTTGGATATGATGAGAGAAGGGAAAGGAAGAATCCCGGGGCCGGCACATAACCTACTACTCTCGAATAGCACGAAGAGAGCCGCCGAAGTTAACGTCCTCTTCCGGCGGACAAATCAGCGTCAAGTACGCTAATTGGCACGAAGATTGGCCATTAGGGATTTTACGCTGCCATCTCTCCTGTCCGCTTCTGCCGTAAACGCAAAAGGAAAATTGTCAACAGCACGTGGCGTGCATGCACGGTCATCCATCCAAGTACTGCCACGCCCGAAGGTGCTTAACTTCGGCGAACTTATGGCAACCGGTGTATCCATCCCAGCGCAGCATCTGACTCCGGTATTTTTAACCAACATCATAAAGAGCTAACAACGATCTCTTCTTGCTGATCGAGAAGGGAAGATAATAATTATGGCAGAATATCACATATATTAAAGTGGCCGGTTTCGGCATGTTTTTTCTAATTGAGTTGACTCCAAGACAGATGACCAAGCTGAAGAGAACGAAATGTGAAGGGTGGTTTGAGTGGAGGAACCTAGGGGAGCTGAGGGGCAAACCTGCTGATTTGTAAGAAGTGAGGTAACAGCCCTACCATCAAAATTACCTTTCACAGTGCGGCTAACGAGACCAGAGAAATGCGAATTCACTGATAAACTACAATATAGAGTAGGAAATCGAGCGGCTACAATGGGAAGAGAAACGAAAGAGAATAATGTCGGAACAATTACATTTATTTTCGGCAAGAGCCTCTTCATCAAACAGTTTGTCCCTATTTATGCTGACTTCAGAAAGCCGAGCTGTGATGTGAATGCTACAGAATACAGTAGCCTCTTAGTTGAAAAAAATCCTACCCCCCATAAACTTTATGATTATTAATTGTAATTAGTTTCTGTTCACTTATATGAAAATCACCTTGCTCTTCTGCCGATGCTTTTCGAATTATTGATTTCCAATTTTTTATCTCATTTTCGGATCATGCGGTACTTAAGAAAGCTGATAAGATATCTATATGACTAAGTTCTATTTCCATCAATGAACGAAGAAACACGTGGTCTCATTATCGGTTTATGATAACGATGTGTTTATCACTGAGTCTTCCGTAACTGCATGATAATATCTATCTCACGATGTTCTAATTCCGACAGTGAGCGCAGAAACACATGATTTTGCTATCGAAATTTGATAACGATTGTTTACCGTCACCGACTCTCCTGATACTGCATGACGTTAATCTGTCACGTCTCATGTAGAGTAAATAACCGTAATCTGTGTTCATCAGGTAATGCAACAGTATCAATACGGTATTTTTTTATTAATTGCGTCCCGTGGCGGAGCTAGATTGTTTTCAGTGGAAGGAGTGGGAATTATTTGCGAGGCGATATCAAGTTCAGACGTTTGCCACACAACCGTGGGAAACTTCCCGTGATCGTTGGTCGAAACTGGTGAATAGGAACTGTTTTCAATTTTTGGGCCATGTGCGTGTTTACCGTTTCATGTTTGCAAGTCAGTGATTATAGCACATAAACTATATTTTCTTGCCAGTTGTCTGTCTGTCCGTCTTTGAAGATTGATTTTTCTCAGCAACGGCTGAGCCTATTAAGTTGAAATTTATATCAAATACTAAAGTTCATTACACTCACTTATAGTGAAAAAAATGCAAGCTTCGAAGTCACTGGAGTGAAAAGGTCAACAGTCTTCTGATTGGTTTGATGCGGCCCGTCACGAATTCCTCTCCTGTGCTAACCTCTCCATCTCAGAATAGCACTTTCGACCTACGTCCTCAGTTATTTGCTGAATGCATTCCCATCTCTGGCTTCCTCTACAGTTCTTGCCCTCTACAGCTCCCTCTAGTACTATGGCAGTCAGTTCCCGACGTCTTAACAGATGTCCTATCATCCTGTCCATTATTCTTGTCAGTGTTTTCCACATATTCCTCTCCGCACCGATTCTCCGCAGAACATCCTGATTCCCTGAATTATCAGTCCACCTAATTTTCAACCTTCGTCTGTATTGCCGCATCTGAAATGCTTAGATTCTTTTCTGTCCCGTTTCACCCACAGTCCGTAATTCACTACCATACAATGCTGTGCTCCAAACAAACATTTTCAGAAACTTCTTCCTCAAATTAAGGCCTGTGTTTGATACTAGTAGACTTCTCTTCCCCTGGAATACCCTTTTTGCCACTGCTAGGCTGCTTTCGACGTCCTCTTTGCTCTGTACGTCATTGGTTACTTTGCTGCCTAGGTAGTAGAATTCCTTCATCTACTCTGTGATCATAAATCCTGATGTTAAGTTTCTCGCTGTTCTCATTTCTGCTACTTCACTTCGATTTACTCTCAATCCATACACTGTACCATTATACTGTTCATTCCATTCAGCAGATCATGTAATTCTTCTTCAGTTTCACTCAGAATAGTAATGTCATCAGCGAATCCTATCTTTGATTTCCTTTCACCTTGAATTTTAATTCCACTCTTGAACCTTTCTTTCATTTCGTCATTGCTTCTTCGATGTACAGATCGAACAGTAGGGGTGAAAGACTACATCCCTGTGTTACATTATTTTGATCTGAGTACTTCCTTCCTGATCGTTCACTCTTATTATTCCCTCTTGGATCTTGTACATACTGTATACTACTCGTCTCTCCCTATAGCTTACTCCTACTTTTCTCAGAATTTCAAACATATTGCACCGTTTTACACTCTCGAAAGATTTTTCCAGGTCGACAAATCCTACGAACGTGTCTTCATTTTTTCTTTAGTATTTCTTCCATGATCAACTGCAACGTCAGAATTGCCTATAAGACGCCTTTACCTTTCCTAATGCAAAACCGATCGTCATCTAACACCTCCTCAATTTTCTTTTCCATTCTTCTGTATAATACTCTTGTCAGCACCTTGAATGCATGAGCTATTAAGCCGATTGTGCGACAAATCTCGCACTTGTCAGCTTTTGCAGGTTTCAGAATTGTGTGGATGATATTTTCCCGAAAGTCAGATGGTATGTCGCCAGACTCTTAAATTCTATATACCAACGTGAATAGTCGTTTTGTTGCCACTTCCCGCAACGATTTCAGAAATTGTGATGGAATGTTATCTATCCCTTCTGCCATATTAGATCTCAAGTCCTTCAAGGGTCTCTTAAATTCTGATTCTAATACCGGATCCCCTACCTCTTCTAAATCGACTCCTGTTTCTTCTTCTACCACATTAGACAAACCTTCCCCCTCGTGGGGGCATTCAATAGGCTTTTTCCACGTATCCGTTCGCTCCTCTGCATTTAACATCGGAATTCCCATTTAACTCTTAATATCATCATACCTGCTATTAATTTCACAGAAGATAATTTTGACTTTCCTACATCCTGTGTCAGTCCTTCCGACTATAGCGTCCCCAGTGCCATATTACGAAAAGACTTAAAAACAATATTTATAAAGAAGACATTCATAATTTGTAAGAGATTTTTTTTCATGTAGCCCTAAAATAATAATTTCTCTGTCCAAGTTTCAAATGCAAAGAAATAATTTATGACAAAATGATCTAAAGAGGTGACAAGATACACTCTTTTGTTAATTTTTTAGTCGTCTTCATTACTTCTTCTCCTGTCTTTATTGTGTAGCGACGGACATCTTGCGAGTGCTGGCAAATGTAAGCATATTTGTATGAGTGAAGCATATAATATACTGATTTAATATTATTGTGCACTTTTAATTTGTAAGAGGTGATCCCGATTTCATGTCCGCCTTCCTTGAATTAACCTACATTCAAGTAATTTACAGTTCAACAATCGCAGCAGCCGACGCAGCCAACGACGCCATTACGTGGCGATATTAACTTATGAAAAATTAGCGGAAGCGAAATACTCGCCCGCTATTAGCATAATATTAATTTTTCTCCACAGCCGCCCGACGTTGCAGAAAATACTTAGCTTTAAGATTCTTATTTTCAGTACCATAGCCGAGAGCCAGAGCCAGGACTCTGACTACAATACAAAGGTTAACGGAGGTAAGAAAAATACTCTCGCGCGTGTGTGTGCCGCAATTTTAATTAATAACTAAAGATTTCTTGCTTTAAAGTGAACTGACTAGCCGAGGAAATTAATATGAAAAGTTTATTACATTGTTCAACTTAAATATCATTTTTATTAAGGCCCACCACGTAAGTCGGCAACAATCAAAAAATAATAATAACAAGAATATATATATATTAAATTACGACGGCCGACGGACGCGAGATTGGCGCCGCAACTTTGGGGCCCGATTAATATGATTCTATTGTACTGAATGTAATTATGTATGTGTCTAATTGTTGTAAAATATTAATGCTTATATAAATTCTTTTACATGTATAACAACAAAACCACACCCTGAGGAGATCTGGAGAAGAAATAGTGTAGAAAAGAAAAAGGATTGCGAGAAAGAAAAATAAGTAAGGTAAGGCCTATTGTGCAAGCATCCTGCGTAGCTCTGTGCGGAATATCGAACCCATGTGCACATGAGGTACCTTCGATGTTTTGTGTATTTATGTGTTTATTTTTGGTGGGGATAATTATTAGTTTTGTGTATTTATAGGTTTATTTTTGGAGGGGATAATTATTCGTTTTGTTTATTTATATGTTTATTTTTGGAGGGGATAATTAATCGTGTGTGTATCAGTGTTAAAGATTCGTCAGTGGCTTAAAGTGAATTTAGTATGGGTAAGATAGGACAACCTAAAGCATCCGTACCAGAAGAACAAAATTCTGTTAATATGGAAAGTGAGGATCATTTGCAATACGTAAACGAATCCCAAGCCACCGCCTCGGATAACAATTTCCGGAGCGGGGGGCGAGGATCTGTGGTCGGTGAATGACGCTCCACAGCAGAATGGGAATAGAGTAACAACTCCACTGCCTGGGCAGGGGGGGCAATCGAGTGCTAGATTAAGCGGGGCACCAGTATGCTCACCGATTGCAGACCCATTTGCAGAATTTCTGCGGAGGTTAGAAGAAAGAGATAGGGAAAGATATCAGAAACTGGCTCAGATGCTCTATGAGCAAGAGCAACAAAGAGAACAGAAAGAAAGGGAAAAAGAAAGAATGTCAGAACAGAGGGAAAAACAAAGAGACGAAAATCTGGCTCAGATGCTGCATGAGCAGGAGAAAAAATTAACGCAAAAGCTCATTGAGCAAGAGCAGCGCAGTGAAGCAAAACTCGACAGTATCCAAAGCGAACTAGCCGAGATGCAGGATGCGTGCAAAGAAATACCCGATCTTGTGCAAAGCTTAGCCGGCGAAATGCAAAAATTAGAGATATCGCAGGCTAGGCTTGAAGATAATGTCCAGACTTTAACCAACCGCGTAGATAATGTGGAGATAGATGCACGGAAAAGTATTGACGCATATTTGGAAGTGCAAGCTCAAAAAGTAGAAAAAGAATTAAATGAATGGCTAGAAGTAAAGGATCGCGAGATATCTGCAAAGATTGAAAGCGACGCAAAAACAGCTGTAGAACAAGCGACTGCGGCCGCGAGTGTAAATATTGACGCTAGCGCTGCCGCACTACGTGCCGAATTAACACAGATCAAATCCCGTGTGACTGCGGAGTTGCCAAATTGGCAACAGGAGGTCGCGCGGAGACTGTCTGCGTTGGAAAGCAATGTAAACAGTGGCGGACAGATCATGAATCCGACTCCGCGTACTGATTACTGTAATAACGCTGACGGTAGGCAGGGTGCGAGTGCGCAACCGCAACCTAATGCGAATTATGAGCACGAACAACATGCGATACCGTGCAGCGCACATCACGAAGTGATGAATGTCCCAGAATGTAGCAATCAGAGGCGCAAAAAAGAGGACAATGTAATAAAACACAGGACATTCCAACCTTTCAATAGCGAAAAACGAAATGTCCACCCTTTTGTATTTATTAAGAGCTTCAGGAATGTGTTTCCCAGGACATGGACGAAAAGACAAAGAATACAGTTCGTGGTCTCCTTTATTCAAGGTGACGCGGCACTGTGGGCCACCGACGTGTCCGAAAAATGTCTAACGATGCAACAGTTTGAAGGTGCATTCTTGCAAAAATTCTAGTCCGATAGCGTCCAAGAAAGACTACGAAAGGAGTTGTACAGTCCAGAAATGTACAATCCTAAGATGGGAACGTTACGCAAATATTTCGAAAAGTATAGAAACAAATACAGGTACTGGGACGAGCCAATGTCCGATCGTGACATAATCAGATTAATAAAAATGAAGTTGCCCAGTGAAATTAAAAGATATTTCATCAATGTGCCGGAATACGATATAGAACAATTCATGGAAATAGTGGATTCTGTTGACTTATTGATCGAAGATATGAAAACCGAAAACAAGTGGAACCATGCAGGCTGTAATCAACAAAAAGCCGATTACAATAGCAGCCACAGTAATGGTAGTAACTTAGTACCAAATGGTAACGGGAATAGGGAAGAGCACCGGCAACAGAATCGAGGCACAAACAGTGGCAATGGTTATAACGGCAACGGTTATAATCGTCAAAATCGAAAGAGACATCATGATGGACGCATGAGTAATGGATATAATGGTAACGGCAATCCGCAATGGCGGAACAACCGAAACCAGTGGCGTGGTTGTAATGAACCGACACCACAGTGGCAACAAAACACAGCGCCACAATGGAACGCCAACCCAGGTCCGTCACAGAACATGTCAGGGAGTTACAACCGACCACCACAAAACCAGAGCCATACACAATATCAAAATACGCCATCGGGGAGGCAGGGCGGCCAACTCAACAGTAGCAACAACAACAACCAGAACCACAATGGAGGAGGAGATGAGTGTTTAACGTCCCGTCGACAACGAGGTCATTAGAGACGGAGCACAAGCTCGGATTAGGGAAGGATGGGGAAGGGAATCGGCCGAGCCCTTTCGGAGGAACCATCCCGGCATTTGCCTGAAGTGATCTAGGGAAATCACCAGAACCACAATGTGAGGTTAGTGGAAGTGACAGACAACTGTCAACCCACTAATGCTCATCCGTTAAACTAAAGACAGCCACAATACGCTCTCCGTTGTTGGCTGCAGGATGGTGTAGTGAGGGCACATTCACGGATGACAGTCATAAACTTTGTATACTGAGATACAATGAAGGAACAAAAATAGAAAAGGAACTTGTAGACATACCGCAGAAATATAACCGAACCGACGAAAGTGTTGTGCAGGCTATATTGCAAGCAGATATGTATGGAGCACCAATACACATAATAGTCGATACCGGTGCGTCAACCAGTGTCATGAGCGCAAATTTTTCCAAGTACTTGAGTCAAAATAATAGAATACCAGTATTGCCAGTGAAGAATTGTCGTGTTACAGGTGCAATAGGTGCACAAGCTCATATCATAAAGCACCAGGTGCAAGTCGAGTTTATGGTAGGAAATGAAGCAATGAAAAGCTCGTTCCTAGTAGTTAAGGGATTAGGTGTTGCTTGCATCCTGGGGATAGAATTTTTACGCCAGAGGGACGCAAAAATCGACCTCTTGTGCGGGGAAGTAAGCCTTATGAATGAGGATAGACGTGTAGTTTTACCGTTGTTGAGGACACGGGAAGTGCACGGTAAATATTGCCGGAGCTTTCAGTCGAGATTCGAAGGAATACAGGTATTGAATTTATATTCTGACTTAAGTACAAGACAAGCATATTTTAAAGATTTTATTACTGAAGGCAAAGAGCAAAAAAGGAAACTGATAGCCATGAAAGTCAGGGAGTCAGAACACTTGACTGAAGCACAACAAAACGAATTGACTCAGCTACTTACAGATTATGAGAATGTGTTTTCGGAAAAACCCGGTGTTATCGAGGGCTACACCTATAACATCGAAGTGGTACCTCACGATACTTTCTGCCACGCAAACTACACCATCCCGTGGTGAAAGGAGGAGGCAATTGCGAAGGAAACAAGAAAAATACTTACAAAGACTTAAACAAGTTTGCTCAGTAGAGCAACGTTTACATTTGCGTGTAGTAGGTTAAGTTTATAGTGTATTTTTTCTGTGTGTAAATGTTCCGATTTTAGTGTAATATTTAAAGACAATGAGGCACACAAGATTAGTGCGATTCAATTTTGTAGATGTTAAGGAATAATAGTATTATTAAACAATTGCATTAAAAAAAATGAACGTAGATTTAAGAATATTTTACAAATTTCATGTTTAAAAATGCTTTAAAAAATAAAAAATAAAATTCAACAGCATGTAAGAATTTTTCATTAGTGTGTCATGAATATTTTTGAACTGTAGTAGTAATGCAACTTGTGAAATTCAATATTATAGTGTATATGTTGTTCCATGTATTTATGTCTATACCAATCTTGAAATATGCTCAATCATAATTTACTAAACAACATGAGTGCAGGGTGCACATCACCCAAGGTACCTCATGTGTAGTGGACAAGGTACAAAGCAAATCAGTAAACGCGACTACCGCTAAGCACTGTTAAAATATATTGCCATCTGCTAAGGCAGAGATTTGCACGAATTTGTAGTGTAAACAAAAGTCACAAATCTAACATGAATCTAGGAACTTGCACGCTAGGCCTAGATTATAAAATGTGTACGATAATGCGAGAGGCGAAGTTTTGTAAAGTCGAGCCTGGCTCTGGAGGGCAAGTACGCAATGAGTGGGCAGACATGACATGGGGACGTGCCTCAGATGAGACGGAAATACAATTGTATAGTCAAAAAATCTGAAGGCAAGTACGACTCTAAGTGGAAAATGAAAAGAGATAATTAGTGCGAGAGACTGGTAAGATCCAGCACGAGCCAAAATCCAGTTCAGACTGAATTAAATACATTAGTGTTTGTGAACTAATCGAAACAGTTACTTTAAGCAGTGTGAAAAACTGTGAAGGTGAAACTGTGATACGGACAGTGAAGTGCTAGTATTGAACGTTCAACAGCGGTAAGGACGCCAAACGCCAATATTACGCACGAAAAACTGTGGATATGCTTATAAATGTGAACTGTTAACGTGAAGTGAACCCACAGTAAATATTTTTGGGACAGACTGTAATTTCAGTGAGCACAACAATGCGAGATTGGAATGCGATGCGTGGACTGTTGCAAAACAGCGACCACAGAAACGGCGAATGTTTGTGCTAAGCTCGTATTGGGACACTCACCAGTGCCTGCGAGTGCGGCGAAAACAAATAATTTTGTCAAGACAAAAACTGACGTGTAATGGAAACAGTATTGCATCAAAACTGCATTCACGGGAGAAGGTCCATGTCATGTATTCTGCAAGACAGTGCTGGCTTGACACTCGGAAACTGGCGAAAGCTTAATAACAACTGCCGCACTAATAAATGCTTCTTTCCCACTAGCGTAACCATCTGCAGCGGGAAACAAATATTACGTTGGTTGTGTGTATGTTTCATGTACTACGTCGGAGATGCGTAGCAGAGCTAACTCCTGCCAACAAGAGCGGGGGGCGAATATCATCCCACTCCGCCACGCCCGGGCGAGACAGAAGCGCATCGCCAACGGTGCAGCCGATCAGCTGATTCTGACGTTCCGCGTCGGCGAGAGACACGCTGGCGTCGAGCGGGCGTTGACCTCTCCGCAGCCGCCGCGACCGCCGAGCACCGAACACACCAACCGACGCCGTCGCGAGCTAAACGCCGCGGCGTAGATCATCAACGACACCGCAATCATTTGTTATAATGACCTCATTCCTTTGCATAGTGCAATGAAAAATTGTTGACAAAGTATGCACATCCTGTACTCCAATGACATCCCAGAAACGTTTAAGTGAAAGTGACCCAAGCAGTTAGTCTGTCGCTCCGCCGAGGTTTTCCCCAGGTTTCCCTACGGCCGCGCCAAATGGGGAGCGAACAGTTGACACCCCTGGGACTTCAAATATTCCGGACTAACTCGTGGTTGTATACCTTGAACCTCATCTGTATTACACTTTGTGGGCAACACACCTCAGTAATTTAACGCTTTAAATATACGATGTGACATATGTAGACTGTGAAAGAAAAATCTGCGTGTGGACACTGTGGACATGAAAGAGGAAATATTTATGTCAAAAAACACGAACATTTTTTATGACAAACATTGCGGGGGGCAATATAGCGTCCCCAGTGCCATATTGCGAAAAGACTTAAAAATAATATTTATAAAGAAGACATTCATAATTTGTAAGAGATTTTTTTTTCATGTAGCCCTAAAATAATAATTTCTCTGTCCAAGTTTCAAATGCAAAGAAATAATTTATGTCAAAATGATCTAAAGAGGTGACAAGATACACTCTTTTGTTAATTTTTTAGTCGCCTTCATTACTTCTTCTCCTGTCTTTATTGTGTAGCGACGGACATCTTGCGAGTGCTGGCAAATGTAAGCATATTTGTATGAGTGAAGCATATAATATACTGATTTAATATTATTGTGCACTTTTAATTTGTAAGAGGTGATCCCGATTTCATGTCCGCCTTCCTTGAATTAACCTACATTCAAGTAATTTACAGTTCAACAATCGCAGCAGCCGACGCAGCCAACGACGCCATTACGTGGCGATATTAACTTATGAAAAATTAGCGGAAGCGAAATACTCGCCCGCTATTAGCATAATATTAATTTTTCTCCACAGCCGCCCGACGTTGCAGAAAATACTTAGCTTTAAGATTCTTATTTTCAGTACCATAGCCGAGAGCCAGAGCCAGGACTCTGACTACAATACAAAGGTTAACGGAGGTAAGAAAAATACTCTCGCGCGTGTGTGTGCCGCAATTTTAATTAATAACTAAAGATTTCTTGCTTTAAAGTGAACTGACTAGCCGAGGAAATTAATATGAAAAGTTTATTACATTGTTCAACTTAAATATCATTTTTATTAAGGCCCACCACGTAAGTCGGCAACAATCAAAAAATAATAATAACAAGAATATATATATATATATATATATATATATATATATATATATATATATATATATATATATATATATATATATATATTAAATTACGACGGCCGACGGACGCGAGACGACACTCAGTTCTTTTCAATTGTTTCATATTTTTCGTCCAGCGATTTCCTCTTAGCTTCCCTGTGCTTCCTATTTATTTCATTCCTCAGCGACTTGTATTTCTATATTCCCGAATTTCCCTGAACATTTTTGTATTTTCTTCTTTCGTCGATCAGCTGAAGTATTTCTTCTGTTACCTATGGTTTCTTCGCAATTACCTCCTTTGTATCAATGTTTGCCTTTCCAACTTCTGTGATTGTCCCTTTTAGATATGTCCACTCCTCTTCAACTGTACTGCTTACTGAGCTATTTCTTATTGACATATCTATAGCTTTAGAGAAGTTCAAGCGTATCTCGTCATTCCTTAGATCTTCTGTCTCCCGCTCGTTTGCATATTGGTTCTCCCATACTAGTCTCTTAAACTTCAGTCTACTCTTTATCACTACTATATTGTGATCTGATTTATATATACTCCTGGGTACATCTTACAACCCAGTATCTGATTCCGGAATCTCTGTCTGACCTATTATGAAATCTAACTGAAATCTTCCCGTATATGCCCGAGTTTTTCAAGTATACCTCCTCCTCTTGTGATTCTTGAACGGGGTATTCGCTATTACTAGTTGAAATATATTACAAAACTCAATTAATCTCCTTCTTCTCTCATTCCTTGACCCAAGCCCATATTCTCCTGTAACCTTATTTTCTACTTCTTCTCCTAGAACTACATTCCAGTCCCCCATGATTATTAGTTTTTCATCACCCTTTACGTATGTATTACTCTTTCAGTATACACTTATACTTTTCCTATCTCTTCATCTTCAGATATTGACGTCGGCGTGTATACCTGAACTACCGTTGTCCTTGTTGGTTTGCTGTCGATTCTGATAAGAACAACCCTATCACTGAACTGTTCACAGTAACACACTCTCTTCCCTACCCGCCTATTCATAACGAATCCTACGCCCATTTTCTGCTGCTGTTGATATTGCCCTACACTCATCTGATCAGAAATCCTTGTCTTCTTTCAATTTCACTTCACTGACCCGTACTATATCTAGACTGAATCTTTGCATCTCCCTTTTCAGATTTTCTAGTTTCGCTATCACGTTCAAGCTTCTGACATTCCAGAACGTTATCCTTCCGTTGGTTATCAAATCTTTTTCTCGTGGTCACCTCTCCTTTGGCAGTTCCCTCCCGGAGATCCGAATGGGGGACTATTCCGGAAAATTTATGTTATGTCGATGGAATATTGATTGTGCTTAAAGACCAAGAAGTGGATATTGATACCCCTTGACTCGAATTTATCAGTCTTCATCCTACTCGTAAATTTCCTATTAGCCATGAAGACATGGATCAGCAGGGTGTGCTACATTATTTAGATTTATCCCTCAAGTTGGTTAATAATAAGGTATGTTTCGATATTTTCAGGAAAGCTACCACTAGTTCTTGTGAAAACACAGTTCCTGCTTCCTCACAATGAGAAACCTAGGTCTTTCCCCTTCTTGAGACGGAAGTATATAAAATCAAGTGTGTTTATTGTGACGCACACTATATCGGCCATCGTAGGGGTACTTATAATAGTCCAATAGTCCGTTTCGATGAGCATCTTTTAGAAAAAAAAAAAAAAGATAACTTCAAATAAAATATTCTCCCTTCGCGCAATAGATGAAAACCTCTCGTCATCGCCAGCCGTCCATAAATGATCTCGATGTTTTGCTTGTTGTAGAAAAAGGAAAGAAGATGAACATCCTCGAAGAATTTGAAATTTCTAAAAGAGTCTATTTTAAGCGCCTAGGCCTGCTCAACGAACAACCAGGGCTACTTCGAGGCTAGATGTTACTTTTTAAATAAATATCTATACACACGATGATTCAGTTGTGCTTCCTTGTTTTTATCTTGTTTTCTATAATGAATCCAGTTTATCATTGCTCTGTAAACCCACTCTTTGTTTTCCCGTCTGGCGGCGCCACCTACTACGGTATCGGTCGCTTCGATTCATATATCTGTACTAGGAGCCGTAATCGTGTGTCATAAGGACGCTTTGTGCACCTGCCTATGTTGCAACATGTCCTGCGTTGTGTTAAGAGCGAGTACCCGCAAACACAGATAACGTGTCACTCCTGTACGATTTTATTCCTTATATTATTCGCATATTCTGTGAGCCATGGTCTCTTAGCCATCAGTCCTTGTTTCTTTATTTCTACCCTTATTTATGTGGTTTCTTATGTTTGTCCCACTTACTGCCCTTCGCCTTGAAACATATTCTTACTTATTTCCGTAGGTAGATGTGTCCTGTATATTTTATTAGATGACGTGCCACTTTTGGTGAATGCGCGACGTTCTGTACTCTCGCCAGTGATCCTCAAGCGTTTTTCCCCGGTGAATGTGTCCTGCAAATTTTGTTGACGACATGGCATTTTTGGTGATTTCTGCACACTTGCCAGTGGTCCTCGAATATTTTTACCGGGTGGGTTTGTCTTTGTTTCCGCTCTTTTCACAACTGGGGTCGGGGTTTCCTAGTTGATTTATTTAAATGACAATGTAGCTTTATACCCGATTCGTGGCTCATAAATTTCTTCTGAGAAACTCATTCTCCCCTCAGATGCCTGATGATGCTCCTGTGAGAGTGAAACGCGTCACAAATTAAATAAATGCGCCTCAAATTGAATAACCAAAAACCATTTTGCAACCGAGACTGCCTATTCTTCCTTGAAGTAAACAGAAGGGAAATCTTCACCATAACGTGGAACATACATTATCTGATCAAAAGTATGCGGACACCCCTATCTAATGGGAAACTGGTCGCCAGGTTTTACGAGAGGTGGACCCGCAAGCATAAAAGCAAGCGGTGAATGTTTTGGTTCAAATGGCTCTGAGCACTATGGGACTCAACTGCTGAGGTCATTAGTCCCTAGAACTTAGAACTAGTTAAACCTAGCTAACCTAAGGACATCACAAACATCCATGCCCGAGGCAGGATTCGAACCTGCGACCATAGCGGTCTTGCGGTTCCAGACTGCAGCGCCTTTAACCGCACGGCCACTTTGGCCGGCGTGAATGTTTTGTTGTGAGCAGAGAAGCAGGAAGGAACAGAATGGGTCGGTCGTGAGAGCTCAGTGGCTTCGAACGTGGGCTGGTCATTGGATGGATAACAGACCCATTAGGTACACTTCAATACTGCTGATGTTGCACAAGTTGACTACTGGTGATATGAATCTCGTGTGGAAACACGAAGGAACAGCCTCAGCTAAATCAAGATCAGTCAGACAAAAAAAAAAAAAATGGTTCAAATGGCTCTGAGCACTATGGGACTTAACATCTTAGGTCATCAGTCCCCTAGAACTTAGAACTACTTAAACCTAACTAACCTAAGGACATCACACACATCCATGCCCGAGGCAGGATTCGAACCTGCGACCGTAGCAGTCTCGCAGTTCCGGACTGCAGCGCCTAGAACCGCACGGCCACCACGGCCGGCATCAGTCAGACCCCATGTACTGGTTGACAGGGACCGCCGAGCATTGTGGAGGGCCGGCCGGAGTGGCCGAGCGGTTCTAGGCGCTACAGTCTGGAGCCGCGCGAACGCTACGGTCACAGGTTAGAATCCTGCCTCGGGCATGGATGTTTGTGATGTCCTTAGGATAGTTAGGTTTAACTAGTTCTAAGTTCTAGGGGACTAATGACCTCAGCAGTTGAGTCCCATAGTGCTCAGAGCCAATCAATTCAAAGCCTAGTTTATTTACTTTCGCCATTGTCATCGTTGATGTGCTGGATGGTGCATTAGCCTGGAGAAAGCACTTGTTTTCCAGCCAACGCAAGTTTCAAACAAACCAACAATGAAACACAACAAGGTCCATGAGCTGTGCTGGCCCTGGCTTATGCGTTGGTTTTGCGGCGGTTATTGCGGTTATATCGTGGTTCTTCCTCTTTCTATATGTGGCAGCAGCGGTGTGTATGGACATTCGTACCCTGTACTATCTTTGGTCTGGTGCTTATAGTTTCCGGCTAGCCGGTGTGCGGCAGTCGGTCGATTGGTATGGATCACCCAGGAAATATCCACGTGGTGCAGTGGGCTGGGCCTGCTGGCGCTCTCCACGCAGTGTCGGAGTGTGTGGGAGCTGTTCCGATTGCGACGAGGTTCATGGCTCACCGACCCAGGACATCAAAGTTGAGTGGTCATTTAATTAATTATCGAAGTCAGTCTGTTCTCATTGTGTCGTTGGTTTTCATGGTTGGCTGTTGGGGGTATTCCTGTGAGCAACAGCGAGTGTTCGAGTTTGTGAAAGTTTGGCCACCATCCAGGTGAGTTTAACCATATTTTGGTTATTTGAAGTCCAAGTGCACAAGCGGAATTTTCTGCCTTGTGGCTGTTAGCGTTCTCATTACCTGCTCTGGCCGCTGACGTAAAATTCAGGCAGTGTCCTTTCCTCACGGTGTTGTCACTGTCCAACATGTGTGTGTAGTTTTGACTGCTTATGCATACTTGGTTGTGGGCGGCTAAGCCTTTTACCTTTTGCATTGAGTTCCTTGTGTACTGGTTGGGTGGAAAGCAAGTATTCTTGTCGGTGGGTCCGTTAACTGTCTCTTGGTTGGGTTGCCGGCGGATCGGATATAGTTGGGTCGACTACCTGTTTCCTCTAAGCGAACATTAATGTTTCTAGTGAAGACCGACCCCAGGAAACTTCTGAGCGCCGCTGGCTGTACTGCCTTATCTTATTGGTGTTGATTGTGTATTTTAATGTCTCATAGCCGATGGTTTGAATTTGTATACTTTTAGTTTTGTTTTAAATAATCGGCCTTCAGCCATTTTAAAAGTAAAATTCCTTATTGTTAAGTCTTAGATTGTTTGGGCCTTCAGCTTCCTTTTTTAAAATTATTGAAGGATAAAGCTTTGGGCCTTTTGCCTTTGAAAATGTATTGTAGTTGTGTTTTTAAATCATGGGCCCTCAGCCGTTTTAAAATTAAAATTCCTGACTTGTCAAGTCTTGGGCCTTCAGCCTCATTTGAAATATTATTTAAGAATAAAACCTTGCTCTTTCTGCCTTTTGAAAATTTATTGTAGTTGTGTTTTAAATCACAGGCCTTCAGCTGTTTAAAAATTAAAGGGGTTGTGCCCTTAAGCCATAAGATTGTGTGACATATTCAGTCGATAGTTAAGGTCAGAAATTTGCGCTGTAAAGTTATATATGTTCGAGTGTAACCGACAGCTGCTCCTTTATGGCCTCTTTCCACAATTCCAACTACCTGTTCTATCCTGCGGATTTAACCAGGCGTTTCAGTCCAGTTATGTTTCTGCTTTTTTCAACTAATATATAAGTATTATTCCTTGGCAATTCCGGAAAACTGGTGATCACCTTATCAGGTGACAAAATGGTCTTTGCCTTCTTCAGTGTATTTTCACCACCATTCATCGATTGTTCTCACTGCCGTTTTGACTCTGGTGTGTAATAGTCACAAATTGGTGCAAAACGTCTTGCGGACTGCGATTAAACATTGCCAGATATTGTACTGAAATGTGCCTGATGAGTTTTGGTAGACTGTGAGCAGCAGTGACACCCATCTTGCACACAGCTCTTTCGTAGCAAATTCTTCATGCAGGATATTAGGCACACGCACTATTGAAATATCTGTAGTCTTAGCAATCTCATGAAGTTTTATTGGGCGGTCTTGCGTTACCGTCTCTTGGATTTTGTCAAGGGTTTCTTTTGTGGTGACTTCAACAGGACGGTAGGAGCGCACTTCATCTTCGGTGATTCTCCGACCACGTTTAAATTCATAATTCCAAACGGAAGTGAGCTTCAATGCTGGAGCAAAGTTCGCGTGAACTTCATCAACTTTTTTTTATGTGTGTGGGAGACCAACCCTTCTAATGAAAATCTTTAGTAACAACATGAAACTCCATTTTCAATAGCAGCCGACACACTGAGCAATTCAGAGAGCTGTCAACAATGAACTGAAATTCTTTATACGATTTTTGAAAAAAAAAAAAACAAGCGTATCAGTCACGCAGGAGCAACGAGAAAGTTCGATTCATTCATGGGAAATTTATCAGACTTTTTTTACTATGTTCAATATGTGATCCAACACATTTTTTTTTTTTTTTTTTTTTTTTTTTTTTTTTTGGAAGCAGGCTAGTTCCTTTTCAGGATTGCAATACCCCATTTTATTCCCCACTATTTTTGCTAGAAAAAACTATTTTTCAAGATAATCTGCATTCAATATGACGGCCTTACGCCACCTTATTGGGAGAGCGGCCTGTATGCCGGCATGGTACCACTCTACTGCTCGACATCAGAGCCAATATCTTGCTGCATCAGTAGCTTCCTCATCATCCACGTACTGCTTCCCACGGAAAAACAAATGTAAGTTAGAAGGTACGAGATCCAAGCTGTAGGACGGATTAAGTAGAACAGTCCTCGAAAGTTTTGTAATCCCCGCTCGGGTGCGCAGACTTGCATGAAGTCTTGCGTGTCATGGAGAAGGAGCAGCCTGTTCGCATTTTTGTGGCGACTAACGTGCTGAGGTGTTTCTTTTTTTCAATTTCCTGAGTGTAGCACAGTACACTTCAGAACTGATCGTCGCACCATGAGGAACGACATCAAACTGAAAAATCCCCTTAGAGTCCCAGAAGATCGTCGCCACGATTTTACTGGTCCAGGATGCGGCTTTCTGTGGAGCAGAGGTGGTGTTGCAACACTGCATGGATTGCCGCTTTGTTTCTTGTTCGAAGTGACGAACGCATGTTTATCGCCTATGATGTTTCACGATCAGCCTCGTAATGCGCAGGCGATTGCGCACAGATGGTCCTTCCTTGCTCTTTTAGGTCCTCTGTTATGCAGCGAGGATCCAAGCAGGCACACACACATTCGAGTACCCCAACTAGTGAGCGAGTGTGTCAACACTACCTACAGAAATGTTTAGTTGTGCAACGATATGTTTGATTGTGATCCGTCGATCATCTCGAATGAGAGTGTCGGCACATTCCAAATTTTGCAGGAGTCACAGCTTTGCGAGGCCGCCCGGCACGTGGGAGATCGGACAGGTAGCGCAACCTTGTTGCGATGATGATAGACGCCGCGGCGAATCATTCACCTTCCTGTTATTCACTGCCATGCCTCCAGAGATGTGCTGCAAGCGTCTATGAATATCTGTGATCCTCTGGTTTTCTATCAAAAGAGACTCAACGACTGCTTTCTGCTTGGAACGCATCTCCGTTACAGATGCCATTTTGAAGGCTACGTATAGTGGCGCCACCAATCGGAACTTCATGAAACTATAGTGGCTGAAGCGGGAATATTGCACCGCGTTCCATAACGTTTTTTCAAGCGAAACTGGCCGAGAAAAAGAATGCGGTGCATTACTTAACGCAAGCCCCTTGTATATAAAGATGTAACGTCTCGCGTCCGTCGGCCGTCGTAATTTAATTTATTGTTTACTACAGAAATTTATTGGTAGCGGTGATTGTTGCCGACTTACGTGGTGGGCCTTAATCAAAAGTGTATTTCATTCTATTTTGATTTAGAATTAAATGCTTTTGTGAAGTTCTCTTTTTTTTTTAGCGATATTGATCTTCAGTGAAAATAATTTATTACGTTAATGAACGTTAGACTCGCTGAATCTTAGTTTAACAATGGAATAAACTTTTCATATTAATTTCCTCGGCTAATCAGTTGACTTTAAAGCAAAAAATCTTTAGTTATTAATTACAATTGCGGCCCACACACGCGCGATAGTATTTTTTCTTACCTCCGTTAACCATTGCATTGTAATCGGAGTCCTGGCTCTGGCTGTTGTACTGAAAATAAGAATCTTAAAGCTACGCATTTTCTGCAGCGTCGGGCAGCTGTGGAGGAAAATGTATATTATGTTAATAGCGGGCGAGTTTTTGGCTTCCGCTAAATTTTGTAAGTTAATCGCCACGTAATGGCGTCGTTGGCTGCATCGGCCGCTGCGATTGTTGAACTGTAAATTGCTCGAACTCAGGTTTATTCAAAGGAAGGCGGACATGATATCGGGATCACCTCTTACAAATTAAAAGTGAACAATAATATTAAATCAATATATTTCTGCCTAATTAGTACAAATATGCTTACGTTTGCCAGCACTCGGAAGATGTCAGTCTACACGCAAGCAAGACAAGAGAAGAAGTGAAGACGACTAAGAAATTAACAAAAGAGTGCATCTTGTCGTCTCTTTAGATCATTTTGTTATATTTCTTTGCCCTCGAAACTTACATAGAGAAATTATATAATACGGATACATGAGAAAAATGTATATTATTCAATTTTTAAATGTCTCTTCTTTATAAATACTGTTTTTTAAGTCTTTTCTTATTATTTCACAGGGGACGCTATAAACGCTACGAAGAAGGACCAAATGCAGGAAGACTGGCAGAGGATCGACGCCTGGTGCAGCGATATTGAACCTCAGCAAAAACATATACTGCTGTGTTGTGTATAAATAGGCCTGTTTGATTTCATGGTCGACGAACAGTACTGGAAACATCCTCATCCATTAAAGATCCTGGAGTATGCCTCTGGAACAGTTTAAAGTGGATCTGCTCCATAACAATAATTGTAGGAAAACCAGATATCTGACGGATTTATTGGAAGAATCCTCAGGACGTGTGGTCCATCTACGAAGGAGCTAGCTTGTGAAAGTCGCTTTCGACCCATACTTGAGAACTGCTACTTCATCTGGGAAACGTAACAAGTAGTGTTGATAGAGGAAACAAAGTAGATCCAAGAAAAGCAGTAAGTTTCATGGTGGGTTCGTTTTGTGAGTCTTCTTTAGAAAAACGACATAGGGCACGCAAAAAAACATGGAACATTGGAAATGAAATTTATTTATTATTTATTTATAATATGGTAGTACGTACTCAAAAATCAAAAACTACTACATGTCAACATTTGAACACAGCTCTCCAGCACCAAAAACACAAATGACAACAGCTATATGCAGATATCAAGGTTTTTTTATGTATTTTATCACACCACTCCCTGCTGTCATAAAGTCTTCAAAAGGACCCTTGTATGCACGTGTAGGATATGTAGATACAGCATGAGGAACTGTCTGTTGTTCCGCACCACAGTCACACGGTAGTGATGAAGATTTGCCCCACTTGTTTAAAGTGCATATCTTCCATGGCCCATTCGGATGAGGTTCAGGGTAGTCCAAATTGCCCGAGGCTGGTCAAATTTAAGGGTTTCTTTTGGATGTAGGGCTGTTTCAGGCGTTTTGGAGGACAGTTTTGTTCCAGCAACATTTCCATTCATCGATGGTATTGAATTCAATTTGCATGAGAGTCCTGGCTGTGATAAAAGTGGCATCTCTTTATCTTATTCTGTTTCGCTCCACAGCAAACACGTAATTCATTAGGCTGCGTTCACACTGCCGGCCGGGCCGAGCCGGGCTGACGCGTACTGGCTCGGCTCGTGCCTAGCCAGCTTAGGCCGACGAGTAGTGCATTCACATTGCGCGCCGCGCCGAGCCGGGACGGCGAAATGGGGGAAAATCCACTTCTCCGATTTTCATGTTTTAAAAATTCTTAGCGGTATATAAGACTTCGCCACATCGTTTTATGAATTTATTTTTTCCTTAAAAGCGTTACTTACGTCGTGAAAAAAGAAAAAGTCTACTTTTCGTTTCGCGTGATTTCTTAGTTTCGTAACGCTTCCCAACCGATTTTGAAGAAAGTATGCGGCTAAAGAATCTGATTTTTGTACACGTGGTAGTGCAACATCTTAGCTTCGTATTGAATCATTTATCTTTCCATATTTCTTAACAGTCATTGTGAAATGATTCTATTTGTCAACGTTGTGCACTTGATTTACAAATCTTGTAGTGAAAAAGTTATGTAGCGGTTAGCTTACTGTTAGATCCGTTTTAGACCATACATTGTTGGGAATGAAATGTAGCTAAAAGTACCAAAAAGTTTTTGAAATGATAATGATACTGATATCTGTCTCTGGTCTCAAGTAATGCGAGCTATTCAGTGGCGTCAGTGCCGCGTCCGCAAGCTACGGAGTTCGCGCGGTTACAGCTTGGTTTAGTGTAGTCATATAATGCAGGACAGAAAAAAACTAATTACTAGTGATCAGCGCAGACCTAGTGCCGGTCCCTCTTATTATTTTAATGGTCTCATTCTCTAGATAAATCCAAATGTATAAGAATTTTTCCCTCGGCTACTGGACAATTCATCCGCTATGCTTTTATAATTGGCCACACGTTGCATCACAAAAGACAAACAATTATTTGTCATCAACATCCTACAATTAGTATGATGTACATTTCGTATTTCGAACTAAAAGATAACTGAAGCGCAATTCTGTAGTCTCGTTGTCTACTTTGACAGAAAAAATAATGGAGAGTTAATGAAACTACTGTAGATCGGCACAGATGTGCGTTTCATTGTTCTTCATTGCTTTTTTTTTTTTTTTGTTTTTTGTTCCTTGGCGGGCTGCGCTGCACTGTCAAGGTAATCCCCACTCTTTGGCTAAATGGCTGGCGGGAGGCCAAATAAATAAATTTAAAAAGATCTCCACCCTTCGACAGCTGACAAGCAAGTCAGTAGAAAACGCAGCTGCAGTCAACAGTTGCTCGCCTTTAGCTAGTCTGTGCTGTCCTGTAGTACATTGTCTTCACTCTTTTATTGGTATTGTTTTGACTCTGCAGTAACTCGTCGAGTTTTGAAGTACAGAAGAACTAGGAGGTTATGGATTCATCCTATGAATAGCGACAGACATTTAGGAGAGTTTTTTTCTTTATATGAAGAACTTAAAAACTATCCTGAAAAATTTTATTCAAATTACAGAATGAATCATAATACATTTCAGTATGTGCTGCAGAACATTCAAGACAAAATTTCTAAACAGAACACAAATTTTCGCAGAAGTATAACAGCAGAAGAAAAATTGTGTATAACGGTAAGGTAAGATTCGTTAGTACACACTTTTTGGTTTGCAGTAGAACTTTGTGCAGCATTCGCTACCTCCAATTAATTGTAGTCATGCTTTTGTATTTTAAATTTCACAAACGCTAACCTCTGAGAGGAAGAGAGTTTATGGGACTCCTGAGAATCATTAGGAAGTAATTAGCTTCGTCATTTTGGGTAATGTCTTGCTGTGCCTTCAACGAAGAATCGCAGAAATACTCCTTCAGAATTTTCCAACTTTTTTCTTCTTTTTTCTTCATGATGCAGCGCTTGGCAGTGGTGATGGTTCATCATGTGGAGCCACTGATGACCTCACAGAATTCTTTTCATTACCTTGTAAGATAGACAGATTGATAGGCGAAGAGTTTTGAGCTAATGCCCTTTGACTCAGTGGTTCTATCTCCACTGATAAGGAACTGCCACAGCATGACTTTACAATGCATTGTCATCTGGTAGGGACACATTTCCGTCCCTCAGTGACACTCATATCTGTCTCCGTTTACAAGTAAATGCGAACTATTCAGTGGCGGCACTGCCGCGATTGCTGGCAAGCTATTGTTGTAAATGCATGTAAATGCGGTAGATTAAATAAATGAAATAAAAGTAATTTCGCATGTATCATCATAATAAACGTAATTTTTCCTCACTGATTGTGAAATGTGAGGTAACATCTTAAAATAAAAGACGTTGTGAAATGTGAGGTAACATCTTAAAATAAAAGACGTTGTGAAATGTGAGGTAACATCTTAAAATAAAAGACGTGTGCAGTCACACTTGTGAAGAAAGCAGAAGGGAGACGTGTGATGCGTGTACTGCAGAAGCTGTAGTGTTGCTCCACAGGCTCGCGCCTGCGGTGGGCTCGCGCCGGCAATATTAAACACTCGGAATGTCGTCGGCTCGGCTCCGGGAGGCTCACGCCGTGTCGGCGCGGCCCGGCCGCCAGTGTGAACACCGCAATTCAAAACCATGTGTTTGATATCGAAGCGGGCGGCGGCCCGGCCAGGCTCGGCTCGGCCCGGCCGGCAGTGTGAACGCAGCCTTATTGCAAGGTCGGTAGTATCAGCAACATTCTGATATTCACGCAGTAGTGCACTCTTCCATTTGATATTAGGAGGTTCAATGTGGTTCCAGATAGGTTCCGGTATGTGAGAGTAGATCGTATTGACCTACTAACAATGCACTGACTTGTTGAGTTGTATGTCTGTCTTTTTACGTGTAACTATTAAGCCAGACAGGTGCATAGTACTTTGCTGCTATTGTCATTTAGACGGGACACTTATTTTAAGAAGTGCTTGACACGACCATCTGCTAAGCTCAAAAGCGGAAAGGGCATTCTCCTCCATAAACTCCGTGGCACTGGTTGGGGATCGTCAGCAAACACTCTTCGAGTACTTGGATGGATATCGCAAGAAAACAGTAACATGTTCTCGTGTTTCACAATTATCGCCACCTGTTGTGGAATAGTTATTGTCAGCACTCTTATCCTCCCGTTCCATCTCCTTTTCTACGTCGATGTGCTCGGAAACCACACGTCTTCGCAAATCTTTGTTCTGCGTCAGGTGCTTCTCCTATTTCCATAACATCTCTATTCTGTGAATCTCCATCATCTGCCATGGTTGTGGTCTCCAGATCAAGCATTACTGTAATACCGTAGTTCAATTTCGCAGGAAGGTTTTTTTCACCAAATACAACGTCTCTGCCAATCGTTCTAAATTCCACAGAGTGTGGGTTTCATTACTTTTGAATATCTAACCATTACGTGAGGCTGTCCTTTTTGTTTCAGAATCGCCACGTCAGTTTCATTTTCGCCCACGCACTACATCCAAGTAATTGCATATGATTGCTGTGCGATCCTCATGAACGTCAAGTATTGTTGGGACTTCTCCATCATTAGTTGTTGTCGGACGTCTATCGCGCAAATAATTTTTACATGGTTATAACTTCGCCCCAGTAATTTTGTGACATTCCACTCTCCAATAGCATACGTCGCACAGTACGTGAAGGGGTTTGCTTGAACAGTTCTGAAACGTCGTTTTGTTGAGGTGCGCCAGGGGCAGTCAACTGCCTACGAATTCGTTCATTTAGCAGATATTCTTCTTTCCTACAGGGTCATTCAGTTCCCTTACTGCTATGGTTTCATGCATTCCGCAATGTTATATCTGGCCTTCATAAATCACACGCGAAATTTTATATTGCTTCGCTCACTACGCACTAACGATTAGCCCTACGGAAAAAATGAACAGGACCTACTTGTAGAGAATTTAATGTACTTAATTGTCGTACTAGAATATGTTTTCGTTAGAGGCCGTATTTTTCAAGTTATTCACGAAAAACATACAAAAGTGACTTTCAAACGCACCCCCATTCCCTCACTTAGCTCAAACCGGACAGGATTTCTAGTATGGTTTTCATGTCACTTTCTCTTACCAATGTAAAATTATTAGCTACTCCACAAGTTATTTCTCACGTTTGACATTTTTTGGTATTCATTGACTGGCCTTATTATGGCACCACTTTAATCGAGTACTTACAAATTGTGAAAATGTCGTTTGTGAATTTTAAAACACCATAAAATAAACAGTGACATCGTTGTATTCCTCACGGCTTCTGACTGCGAAACTACTATGCTTGTAATGATTAAGGTTCGATCGAATTCGTAACGTGATTAGTTTTAGCGTAATGTTTACAAAAGTCGTTTTTCGTTCGTTACTCTCGCGGGCATGTTTAAATTAATTATGTTAAAGAAATAGCGGAATACGCTCTTGGCGTAATAGCACAGTTAATAGAGACTTTTTTTTAGTAGAATAACGAGAATAGTTCTTTAGTCGCGAATTTTTTTACGGTGGTAGAAGTTAGTGCCACGAACAACACACTAGAGTCCGCGCATCGTGGTCTTGCGGTGGCGTTCTCGCTTCCCGGGTTCGATTCTCGGCGGAGTCAGGGGTTCCTCTGCCTCGAGATGACTGGGTGTTGTGTGTCTTTTATCATCATTTCATCCTCATTCACTCGCAGGTCGCCGTAGTGGCGTTAAAGAACTTGTGGAGCGGCGGCCAACCGCACCGCGAGGGGTCTCCCGGCCACCAATGCCATACGCTCATTCACATTCATCAACATACTAGAAATCCTGACTGTTGAGAGATAACTGTGGGATGGAGCTGCATTTGAAGGTAACTTTTGTACCTTTTTCTACAATAACTCGAAAATCGTGACTTGCAGCGAAAACGTATCCCAGTACAAAATTTAACTAGATTAAATTTCCTGCAAAATGGTCCTGCTCACTCTTTCTGAAGGATTAATAGGGGGTGTAGCGAGCGAGAGAATACGAGAATCTTACGCATGGTTTTTGAAGGCCAGCTATAGTGTTGTGGGTTGCGTAAAACGACGGTGGCAGGGGCAGCTGAATCACCCTTGTATTCGTCTCCATTGTTGAAATGCAGCATTCTTAGTCCTTTCTGCCGAAAATTTCCTGCATATGTCTTGTATTCTTTGAATGACTGATACTCTTCACTTTTGACAATGAATGTGACAACAAATTTCGCTCCACCAAGTGATTGTTGGCCAGAGTATCGAAGATAGAGGTTCATTTGTTCTGTCTTCAACCTGCTTGGGAAAAGGCATGGTCATTTCATCTTGCCTACAATGTACAAAATATATAACTGATTTATCCGGTCGCCTGGCGCTTCAAGTGTTATTTCACTATTTGACGTGTTTCTTAACTTTATCAACGTGATTAAGGCCTAGCTTTCGATGCCATGAATCTGTTTCCCGAGTAGTGGTTAAGATTTACGACAGGACCACGTCCACCCATTGAAATACTGGAGCTGAATTCGCTAAAGTAGTACAAATTGCCTTTCCTCGAAGCTTTCACGATTATTTCCGCGCTTTGTTTCACGATTCAGCTTCAGCACTTGCTAAGGATACCATCACCCCTCTATCGTCGCCTGAAGGACTGATATCAAATCACGTGTGATGTCTGGAATGTGCTGGATTGGTGCATAAGCACGTAGCGTTTTTCCGTAGGGTTACTAAACACAACAAATACACATAACAGACACTTGAGTCTTTAATAATATTTTCGCTATTTACAATATTCTGGCAAAGCTGGTGCAGCTTTTCGATTTCGTGACTGTATAAATCTTGTTTTCAGGCGAAGAACTCGTCGGGCCTTGTTTGGAGAGCATTTACATCCGAAAAGGAAGTTCCTTGAAGGTAGTTCGACAAAGAGCGGAGAAAGTGCTATTCTGAAGGTTCAAAAATGGTTCAAATGGCTCTGAGCACTATGGGACTTAACATCTATGGTCATCAGTCCCCTAGAACTCTGAACTACTAAAACGTAACTAACCTAAGGACATCACACACCACCCAGTCATCACGAGGCAGAGAAAATCCCTGACCCCGCCGGGAATCGAACCCGCTACCGCACGACCACGAGCTGCGGACAAGAAATTCTGAAGGTGCAAGATGAGGTGCATAATGGATGGGTGCAGAATGAGTTTCCAACCAACTCCTCTAAAGTGTGAGACATTGCAGACCACTCTCACTTCTAATGCAATATTATGCTGCATAATGTTCTTAGGGAAGTTGAGTTTAATTACTTGGTTGCTATACCTGGATACGATCTGACTTCGTACATCATGATGAAAGGGCGGGCAGTAGTTAACGCTCTTGCTTGTGTGCTCTAGTGAAGGAATAGCAGTAAGCTTTACCTGCATTCAGAGGAATAGGGTGCCGTTTTAAACGACTGCCGTAAAAGCGTACAGCGCCTGAGGCCTGAGGGGAACTACCAAATCCCACGGCTCATTGTGCAGACACGTTGGATGGCGCCGGTCGGTCGGCGGCCGCATCCACGTAGGCTGACTAGAGCCGAGAAGTCGCCGCTGCAATGGGCAGCTCATTGAAAACTGGCAATAAAGCAGAGGATGAGCCCTTGTTAGGCAGAAAGCAGAGGAGACAACTGTGAGCTTTCCGCGAATTTCTGTAGGACAGGTCACTGGCGCCCAGAATATTTATGAAGGCACGCGGCTTTTAGTGAGTTTATGGCCATTCTTTGGAAAGTTCGAAATGTACGCAACAGGGGAGATAACGATCTTTTTATGGGGGGCTGTGGTTCCATCCAGGTCATGCTGTTAGCAAAAGACATGGCATAAGCGCATGAGAAAGAGGCTGAAAGCTGAATCTTTTTTTCCTT
Source organism: Schistocerca piceifrons (assembly GCF_021461385.2). NCBI lineage: Eukaryota > Metazoa > Arthropoda > Insecta > Orthoptera > Acrididae > Schistocerca > Schistocerca piceifrons. Next base: position 153,327,510 of record NC_060145.1, read on the forward strand.
TTCTCCCAATTAACTTTAAAGTCTCTTATTGGTCAAATATGTGTATGCAGAGCAAGGGGCAGTCTCCTATCTTCGACTGCGGCACTCCAGCTCGTGCTGACTTGCTCTAAAAGTGGGAGTAGTCCAAGATGTAAATGTGCTTTGCTACTGAGGTGGCGAGGAAAGTTGAGGGAAAGAGCGGAGGACACTCTTGTACTGGTGCTTTGCTAGTAAAGAACTGTGGGTCTTTGCCTAAATGGTGAGACTTGTTCCTTTGCTTGTGTGCCACTTAGAGCCTGTGCCAGTCACCTTCTGAACCATCAGATGCACTGCTTCAAGCATCAAGCACACAACGAGTGATGTGTGGGTGTAATTATTTGTTTTGAGTCGACCATCTAAACATTTGACATATTCCGTCACACATAGTCATGGCACAGAGTCAAATTGGTTTGGCAGACCAGCAAACGGGTCGACCTACACACTGGAATCCACCAGGATTTAAGATGCTCATAAGGAAGTGCCTGTTTTGCGAATTAGCTGAACGCAAGACCGCGTATTTGCATTTTTCGGGCGCGCGCCATTAATAACAGATTGCTGCCATCAATGACTTCAGTCGCCAAACACATCGTGGTGCCACCCTGACCACCAGAAAATAGTATTCGCCGCTATGACGTAGGGCTCCAATATATGCTTCTCAGCATCCTGTTCTTTGGAACCATATTTTTCTTTATGGAATAGTAGATGAGTTGGGTTCTTTGGGGAAGGAGACCAGACAGAGAGGTCATCGGTCTTATCGGATTAGGGAGTGACGGGGAAGGAAGTCGGCCGTGCCCTTCCAAAGGAACCATCCTGGCATTTGCCTGGAGTGATTTAGGGAAATCACGGAAAACCTAAATCAGGATGGCCGGACGCGGGATTGAACCGTCGTCCTCCCGAATGCGAGTCCAGTGTCTAACCACTGCACCACCTCGCTCGATATGGAATAGTCGAGTACAGCTGCTTGATTGTGGTGTAGTTTTTGTATCATACCCTGGATTCACATGTATGGAGTTACATAAAGCGATTAGTGTTCTGGTTAGTGTCGTGTGTCCATCCCCAGCTGATCACTTTGTCCACCATAGACCCCATATTACTGGAAGCGTTTGTCAAATAAAAATGTTTGTGTGACGTTTCTTTAGCCACTTTATTTGTCTTGTGATGTTAAGAATGAATAAATCTATTGTTATTTAGATCACAACTCCTCCCTGTGTTCTGATTAACATTACCTTGCCATTTATTAAAGTCCTGATTACAAAAGAAAGTAGACAGATTCCAAGTGTTTTTGTGAATCTAAGAGAATGCGGGTGGTATTCATCATAGAGTAGCATCACTTCACACAGACTTCCTGGCAGTTGCTAGTGGTCTGCTTCTGCAAGACGTCTCAGTGTTGACAAACGTCAGCAGTGTTGGTTATGTCTTGGGGAAGTAATTCGTAGTACAGCATACTGCCGCTGTTCCACCAGATGCGTAGCATTATCTATTGTGGATGTGCAGAGGGCTTTGTAAGGGGAGTTGCTGCTTCGTTTGGGCTCAACCATTCCATTCTTTACCTTATGTTAGCATAAAAGCACCATTTCTCGTCACCAGTAACGATACAGGATACGAACGGTTGGTGTTGTTCAAAAGTGAATTGATGAGGAGCAGCAGAGATGCAGATATGAATATCCCCTGGTTTTTGTGACTTTGTCTTAGAGCATACTGTGGGGCGGCGGGTGGAATAATAGAATAAATGTTTTGTATTTGTGCTGTTTGCCGTTCTCAACACTGGCTCTCTAACTACAATATTGGCAACCAGAAAGTGATTAGCAAAATGTGAAGCCTGTAATTAGAATTCCTAGTGCCCACTTCATCTGAGAAATACATTTATAGCTACAGTCTGTAAAATGTTCACTATATTCTGAAAGTCACAGACCAGTAAGAATCCAAACAATCCAACTACCAAGGCAGTTCAGAGTCTAATGCGCTGATGCAACTATAACTGTTCAAATTAAATGTTTCAGTGAATGCTCGCCATAATTTGATGATAATGTTCATCAAACGCCACGATAAATAATGGTAGAATGTTTGTCCTGCGGCGGCACGTGAAAATACAACATACGTAAACTAAAGATAGATCATTAACGTCATCCCAAAATTAACACTTCACTCGAAAACGATTTCATGGTTACGCGTATCCCGAGTAACTTATTACTGCAGCCGAGGCTGTTTATATCAACGATACCGACGCGACGCGACTCCCAGCACAGGTGGTGCGCTAATCAGCGTCTGGAGAGAACTGGGGCCTTCCTTCCTCGTGCAGCGTTCTTACATATAAAGCCGCGGTGCGGACGGCTAAGGGAACACCTGATCAAATCTGCTCTCCCGACTAGCCGCTGGGCTAGTAATGCACCACTTTAGGTTATCGAATAAATCATTACTTCCTTTGCTGATGGCCGATGAAGCTTTCAATTTAATTGTGCAATCAGCACACAAGTAAGTAATCATAATAAAAGTCTGACATGGCTAAGACAAATATTTTGGGCGAGAGAATTAATTTAATTACACTACACAAAACAGACGAACTCTGAACTTGCTCTTTGGAGATACGCTATCGCTATAGTTTTATAGTTATTCAGTTGAAACTTCTCACATCTTCATGATTATAGCGGATCTCCCTTCTACTTAAATGTAAACATCCTAGCTTCATTTATTCGCCTACTTAATCTATCTTGCTTCCTTAATTTTTAAGATAAAGACCAGAAAATCATGAATTTCAACTAAAATTTTAATTGGTGAGATCCAGAATACTGTTTCTACTAAATTATTATGCAAAAGGAATCTAAATATAAATTTTTAAGTTTCTAGCTCTTTTCTGTTGCGCCAATGATTTTTACAGGAAAACGTCCAAATTTCGAAAATGGTTAAAGTTATTGAACTGATATTCGACACATATTGATTTAGTATTACTCCTGACATGCTAGAAACGTTTCAGGTTATTTACTTGATTTTTAAAGTATTGCACAACATTTATGACGTCAGAGCTAGTTACAGCGGAATGGCTGGCACACAATGGAAAGACTGATGTGAATTTTATAAGGCGTGAGTAGGCTGCTTCCCTACAATACGGTACGTACGCAGTCGATTTCTGAATCTTCCCATCGCATGAAAATGTCGCACATTGGTGGAATGTTCACAGTTCATCATTGCCAGTTCTCGAGTACACTAACATAAATCATTGCGGAGTAATGCGTTTAAAAGCTCTCCATCAAACCGCGAAGGGAAGCTCTTCCTGAACGTGGGGAGTTACTAACGTCAAAACGATTCTCCTTCAAACGAGAACGATTTTCTTGTCGAGCTCCGCCCAACGGTATTATCCCCATACACGGCGCAAATGGTGCCGGCTGCCTCCGCTGCTGTCATCACTCTACTGAACTCAGATTAATACGTCGGAAACGTTCCGTATTCTCCACTTCGCACTCTATTTTCTAGCGTCCATAGCTCCACTTACTACTCCAAATGACAAAATGACAATATGTATACTCAAACAGCAACAGAGAACTACTAATAAAATATGACTCGATATACAAACGCATGCCAACCAGAATACCGTAAAACAAAAACGCTACGAACTTATGCACAAGCATAGGACGACTTATTGTGTAAGCCTGTTATTTGTCTTCCACATTCTCCTGATAGGTATCTTTTGACAGTGGCGAAACCAGAACTCTGCAGATATCGACCACCATCTACTTTTAGTGACTCTTCACGTCCTGTGAATAGTGATGAATTTATCACGTTGGTAAGTCATGTGGTCTGTTGCTCGAGAACACATATATTGTTTCTTTCATTTTCTCGGAAAGTGGACTATGTCGTATGTGAATGTTGGTGCCCAACGTGGTCGCACGCTGTTCATTTGTAGGATGACATTTTGTGTCATTGTGTTTCACTGTTAGTAACTCACTTTTGCTAGCTACTAGTGTTACAGAAGTTGAGGATGTTTTGTCTGGCCCCATTTATGGTTTACCTGCTCATTCCTTGAAACGCGATCGCCAAATTGTCGCCGATATTTACCAATATGTGCGTGCTCTTGACAACGAAAACTTCGTGGAGCGCGGTCATGTTTTTTTTATATAATTACCGTGACTGTTACCACAACGGCTGTTGCCTCGTCCCCTTTGAACAGCTCCGCCTGGTTTTTTCCCTCTAAACGACATTTTTCAAGTTTCTTGACAGAGAAGTTCGCCTCATTACACTGCATACTTTCTTGCAAAAGTTTCGCACGGTAGTAGATCCATCGAGGTATGCACAGCTGCTTGCTTGTCTGAAAACTCTACGCTGGAATTACGTACTCGGAACAGCGATGCATTGCGTCTCGCAAGCTAATCTAACTTCGATTCGTCCACTTTCTTCTCGATGTTCATATAATCCTTTAACGCAAATGCATATGGGAATTTTCGAACGTGCCCACACATCTTTTGCAGTCTTGTATACCAAGCGAATTATCGTCTACCATTGTCAGAATAATTCCTACCGCCCTTGCATTTGCTTTTCGTTCGTCCGCTGGGGGGGAATGCTTCCTACGGCAGAGTCGATCGAAAGCCAACATAGATTACTTACGAGAATTCCCTTAATTCTTCGCGACCAATGGCGGCAATTATCATTAAGTAGTCCCTACACGGTAAACAATATAGCGCAACATTATTGACGCTCTCTCATGACTATTCAATAACTTCTTCAATTAAATTGTGAATAATATTGCGCATTGCTACTGTTGTTCTAAATGTTGGGCGATAAAGATGCTGATGCTGTGGCAATTACTCTACGTTGTTGCAAGCAGAAAGGAAAGATGAATGAAAAATTGGTTCAAGGAGCGTACATGATCACTATGGTCACTCAAGAAGCCTTGTCGAGAGAACAGAGGTTGCACGAAAAAAAAAAAAGATTACATGTATGACAACTTCTTTATGTTGGTGGTTTAACATTACATTACATTGCCCCCTTCCCACCCCCCCCCCCCCCCAATAAATTTCTGCGGACGTCCATATCATCATCATCAAAAAATGAAATAACACAATGAGAGGCGCAGTTTCATCAAATCAGTGGTTATTTATTGCTTTACCTTACCTCGCTACTGACAGTTTCTTCAAAGGTTTGAAATTACAAGTGCAGTTTAACCTCACAGAATTTGAGACATAGTTATGGTACGCGTCATGTGACGTGCTTGCGCTAAAGGATTATTTTCGGGCAAGTATTGTGTGAACAGACATAAATATCTTTATGTACCTGTACTCACAGATTTCTACCGGTATTAATTAAATTTTTTAAGAACGTTTCTCTTTAAGACCGTTTCCTATATTTTCTGAGCAACAAATTATACTATTCATCTTTCATAACACTTCTGTTCTTCTACTCTTCCACCATAATATCCCACAATGCGGGCAGCGACCTATACATTTCGACGCACTTAATAATAATGGTCTATCGTCCATTTTTCACACTACAACAAACGTAGATCTTGAAGGTAAAATAAGGTAGATTCGAGCTCACACGGAGACTTACCAACACCTGTGGTATGCAAACTACCTTGCACACATACCGCAAGGTTTCTCACGGAGTACGCTGTATCTCGGTGTACGGTTTGTGTAGAACCGTATTCGCAATCGTAATTTGCGACGGTTGCTGTAATGGAATAGCTTCGTATTAGCAAGCCACGTAATTCTCCCAGTTTATATTTACGACGACAGTACGTAAGTTGTTGCCAGACTCACATCACTTAACGTTTACTGCCACTAACTGCGTGGGCAGTTCTTACAATTCGACGCGTAAATTCAATTCCATAGAGTGCGTTGCTTCTGCCACCTGGTGCCATCTAAGGCTTACTCCGTGAAATACGGCGACCGAAGTAGTTCACTACCCAGACACCAGAGCCGCTTGACGCAACCGGCGTTTCATTTGACAAAGTGCTAGCAATAGAATAATCTGCACCGCAGACGAACGTCATCTCTTTCGATTATATAACAACTGAAGTGTTCAGCAGACGTCGCTTCCAAGGCGTTTATGAGGTGTCACAGATCACAGTGGCACACGTGCACATTAGCACAACTGTTTGGGGATTCGTCCTCGTGACTTCGCCCAAGGTAAGTCTTGAACTTTCGTACACAGTCTTAAGCTGGTTTACACCGGAGTGAATATAGCGAGTCAACGTCGGCGAGTGACAGTCCTCTCAGCTCTAAAGAGTAGGCGAGTGCAAGCGAATTGCATTCGGTCGTGTTCGGCGGTTCACATTCGGGAGTGTTCGCTGGCTGTCCGTCTATTAGCGGATTAACAAAGGAAGTTTGCCTCCTCACCACTTCGGTGCTGACAGTACACAGAGCTATCGCCTGCTGTCTTGTCTACTTTAGCTGTTGTGATACGAGTTGCACGAGTGATGAAGTGGTGTGATGACAACATAATGTTGCTGACAGAAAAACATAGATATCATAGGTGCTTATATGACCAAAGACCTATTCAGCACAAACGCCGAAGGAAAAGGAAGTATGGGAAGAATGTGTATACAGAATGTTAAGTAATATTTGGGAAATCTCTGGGGGAATGGATAGATGCCCCAAAGAAGAAGCAAAATGCTCCGTGTACACATATGGTCAATTTTTTTATTATTATTATCTTAGTTGCAGAGACAGTTTTGTCGTTATATGTGTGTTTCGTTCCTTTTTGTTTTCATATTTCCTACTTTGCTCGACAGGTATTTCTTTCTTTTCTTAAATGTTTGTTTTGGGAAGTGTTGAGTTAAAGCCTATGTTTATCCTGATCGCCATGAAACCAGTAAATAAACAAATCATATTGAAAACACAACCAATACTGGAAGCTTACTCTTACAGTTCTTACTGGCCTGATGTTTAGTGTATTCTGAACATTTTTCCCCTCCAGGAATCGAATAGGCTACTTCCGAGAGGGGCGCCACCGAATAATAGTATGCGTTAGCCACCCCGGCTGGAGACCGACGTGTTGTGTCTGACTTCCAGCCAAGGTCGTGACGTCTGCTCTACCGATGTCGTGTTGGACTACTATACACTGTACATGAACTTGCAATTTGTGATGCGGCTGAAGCTAGACGTTCGTTTGCTGAAAGATTTCCTAACAGACACATCGAATAAATAAAACATCGACGTATTATTGAGACAGGCTCGTCCGACAAAAGGTTATGTCATTGTGGAAGACCGTATAGTTTTAGGACATCTGATTTGGAAGGCAGAGTACTACGTCATATCAAGGGCAATAATGGCAGCAGTACCGGCAAAGTAGCTGAACGAGAGAATGTGTCACGCGACAGGTTCTTGATCCAGCCATCTATAGAGAGTGGAAGGTCTTTGTGAAACAAATTTTCGATCCAGAAAAGCTTTTTGTAATTGATTGCTGGGACTGCGTGCTCAGGAGCTACACTTTCTGTCTACCATACTACTCACCGATGAACCAAAGTGTATCAGGAACAGGAATGGAGTGCCCAAGTTTTACAACACTAATATATGGGCCGATGAGAACCCTGTTGCAGTTTCAGAAACAAGAGATCACCAACAGTTCAGCGTTAATGTATGGGCTGGAGACAGGTTAAATGGACCTTTCATTTTCCGTGGAACAGTGAGTGGAGAATCTTAGAGTGAATTTTAAATGGAACATTTAACTGTTTTGTTGGAAGATCTCCCACTACACTTACGTCAGAACATGTGATTCATGCACGATAGGGCGCCACCTCATTTTGCGCTGCAAGCAAGAACAATTTTAAATCAGCGTTCGCCGGATAAATGGATAGGTGGTGAGGCAGCAACGTCTTGGCCTGCTCGATCTCCTGGTCTCAATCCATTGGATTTTTAATTTCGGGGGCATTTAAAGCACCTATTCGTCGTATTTTCAAGACCTCTCGTGAGTACTGACATTGTTCGCTTGACTTTCAATTAAAATGTTTTCCCGTGTGCAGGAATTACGTAATGTGTGTACGGGTGCAGGTTGTGATGCAGCCCAACGACTACATGCATGGAAGTTTCGATCCGGTTGTGAGTCGTTCACGAATAGCCTAAAGCGGTTAAGGCGACTTCTCGCCTGAAGCGGGAAATCCAGGTTCGAGTACAAATTTCCACTGCGACCATTCCCTCATACGGCTGATAGTTGTTCATATTCGCAGCTGCGAATACATTTCATGTGGTTGTTAGAAACTCGAATGAAGGATAATGGTAAACATTTTTGGCTCAAATGGCTCTGAGCACTATGGGACTTAACAGCTGTGGTCATCAGTCCCCTAGAACTTAGAACTACTTAAACCTAACTAACCTAAGGACATCACACACATCCATGCCCGAGGCAGGATTCGAACCTGGGACCGTAGCAGTCGCGCGGTTCCGGACTGCGCGCCTAGAACCGCGAGACCACCGCGGCCGGCGGTAAACATTTTGGAACATATCATTTGTTCAGCAGAAGACGACATTCGGACAGGGTAAAATACTTGTAGAACTAAGCTGCAAATTTGAAAACAAAGAGACAGGTACGAAGCAAACATATAACAAGGAAAAAAAGTGTCTGTAACTAAGAAAATAAAAAAAATTGACCAGATGTGCTTCATTTTAAGTCATCTGTTCTTTCCCCGAAGGTTTTTCATATCTTACTTAACACCCTATTGATTAAAATTAAAAATATACGAATCACATTTTATTGACAATATCTTCCTTATACATACGTGAATAAAATCCGGGAAGTGCTTCGCATATGTCGCTCTAGACATCAGAAACTATCTGATATGTAGCAGCTGCTGAAATGCGAAACAGTCACTAGAGTAAACGTCTTTGGCTGCAAACAGACAGAGTCTTCAGGTTCAATTGGGCACCGGTATTACTTTTCTGCGTTTAAATTTGCTCGTCAGTTGTAATGAGAAGCTAGCGAAACGCGTTAATAGTCACCTTTGCAAAGTTTCCGACTAATGCTAAGGGAAGCTGCAGTGGCAATTCTGTGTTGAGTTTAGTACCTCCACGCATTTCTCGCTCATATGCAATTTCAGACACCTACACTCTTCTTTTCCTAACCCTTTTGCCTTACCTCGTCAAAAATAGTGTACTTGGCATGCAAAATTATCCTCTCTGAATGTCAAAGTTTTGGATCGTGTGTCTAACATATATCTATAGTGCTGTAGCCTGTGTGCAGACTATTGGCGTCAAAAAAACAATAACATCACATTTGTAGAAACTTGTTCACGTGTACAAGCGAAAGGCACTGAACACTGGCGAATTGTCTATCAATGCTCATCGGCTTGTGTGCGCTTATGTTCGCTCCGGTGCAAACTAGATTTTATTACTGTGTGAAATAACTTGTTATCAGGTAATGGAAAGATTGACAGAGAAAAAACTTTTTTAAATACTGACGCAACGCGGTCTAATAGTTGGGATAACTCATTCCCTCTGTACTTTCAAAATATGCCACAGTACACGGTGAGCCAGCTAAGAAGACCCACCGAAAATACAGAGTGTGTCGAAAAGAAAACACGTATTCCGAACACTTATGTGTATAAAACTGTACGACATACAACTATGGAAACTGGGAGAAGTGTTTGCGAATCTCTAAAATTTAGATTACTGATATTCAAAATATCCTCAACCAGCGACAGGAAAAATATCGTATCTATACTCGAATTCTTCCCAAGCTTGTCCATCGTCACTGATATTATGGCAGTACGAATCCGATTCCTCAAGTCTTCTAGGTTCTGTGGTATTGTTGGTGCATAAACGTATTCCTTAATGAAACCCCACAGGAAGAAGTCACAGGGCGCCAAATCCGGCGACTGCAGAGGTCAGCTGAGAAGTGATAAGTCGCCGGCTGTCTGACGACTAATCCAACGGCGCGGTCGAGTTTCATTCAAATATTCGCGCACTTGGCAACTCCAGTTATGGGGTGCCCCGTCGTGTTGAAAAATTAAGTTATCGTCGTTTAGCCTAGACAACAACCAGTTTCATAACACTGCTAACCGTTCACCATGTTTCCATCAAAGAAGAATGGGCCGTGAACAGATGAGTGAGACATCGCAAAGAACACATTGACTTTGGGTGAATCTCGTACATGTTAGGTGTATGGATGTGGATTCTGCAGACCCCAAATTCGAACATTCTGTTTGTCTACTTTCCCACTAAAACGGAAAGTCGCTTCATCGCAGAACGCGTTGCGTTGTGCGAAAATGTTATCATCGTCAATAGCATTGTGAAGCTCTTCAGAAAATGCCACACATTTGCGTTTATCATCATGACGCAGAGCCTGTAACTGTTGCAACTTGTACGGCTTCATACTAACTGGTGTATCAAAAAATTCGCAACTGTAGTTGTCACTCTCGACTAGCACGACGAGTTGATTTTGTAAAACTACGTTGGACGGTGGTTTGAATTCGTGCGACATTTCGTCGGAAACACGATGGCGGCCAGAACTCTTTCTGTTACATATTGCTAGATATCATCAGTGAAGGCATGGAACTTCAGTCTGATACGTCTTAGCACTGTAATCACGGAATCACATTTCGCAAACTCGAGAATAGAAAATTATTTTGGCCATGTGCGTCACATATTATGATACTCGCAAACTCACTCATCAAAATTTATAGGTCAACCATCTGTATACATGTCGGATGGGCCTGGTGGGTTAGCGGTGAAGGGTGTGACAGCAAAAATGCGATGTAATCTTTTTTCAACATGTGACGGCAACCAAACAAACAGAAGGCAACCGACATCTAGCAGCAATGAACATAAACTAGACAATGTATTCGTTCCTCCAATAGCTGAACGCAGTGATCCAGAGTGTGACAACATAATACAGAGGGATAAGTATATCTTTGTCAGACATCATGTGTATTCGAAATATATAAATACATTCAAGCGTTGTTATAGAGGAGAATGTGAAAATTATTTGACATACACAAATAAGTTTACAGTAGACGAATTGGGACATCAGCTTTTTTCATTAAAACGACTTGTATCTTTCTAGAGTTCCTCAATCTGTAAAAAGTGGAATACCTATAGGATCACCTTGGTGTCCAGCTATCTGTCCAGCTTTTAAGACCACTTTTTCTTAGAAATAAGTAGACATACAAAGTTGAAATTTATGTCACATACTAAGTCTACGCCCCTTGTCGGTGCGATAAACTGAAGCTTCTAAGTCAATGCAGTCAAGAGACACGACTGCTTATGTCACACATTTCGATAATCGCAAACTCACTCATAAAATCTCATGGTTTTAACTGAAGAAGACGCCGGCCTTAAAACCGTACATTGTATGATCACTTATCAAAGTCTATAGGGTACTTACCGTTGACCTAGAATCGTAAAATTTGGGAAGATACAAGTTTTCACAATACAAATAAAGGAAAAAAAACCTGACAGTTGTAATTATATCACATAAAAAATATTTTTTGCCTGTCGTCCGTCTGTCTGTCGGCCCGTTAAGACCTCTTTTTCGAAGGAACGGCTAGACGTATGAAGGTGATATTACGTCAAATACTATTGTTAATAACGGTCCTTTGACAGTGTAAAAAAATTAAAACTTCTAAGTCAATACGACCAAAAATACTGCCATATATGACACAGGTTCTGATACAAACTCACTCATCAAAAATTGTGGGTTAACTATCTATACACATGTTGGGCCTGGTGGGTTAGCCGGCCGGAGTGGCCGTGCGGTTCTAGGCGCTGCAGGCTGGAGCCGAGCGACCGCTACGGTTGCAGGTTCGAATGCTGCCTCGGGCATGGATGTGTGTGATGTCCTTAGGTTAGTTAGGTTTAATTAGTTCTAAGTTCTAGCCGGCTGATGACCTCAGAAGTTAAGTCGCATAGTGCTCAGAGCCATTTGAACCTGGTGGGTTAGCGGCGAAGGGTGTGGCAGGAAACCGAGTGGTAGCGGGATCGAATCTCGGTCGGACGACAGAATCTTCAGTCTTCGTTTTACCACAGCCTTCACCACTAAACAATGTGAGGAGTCGCCAAGAAACAACACGTGATCCAGGTTACACGTTAAACTGTCCCGTTTCACTGATTGGATAAGGAGGGTAGGCTAGGGACATTCAAGTCGCCGAAATGGCGTCCAATAAAGACTTGCACCAAACCATTGGGCCACACCAAATATTATTATTATTATTATTTCTTTCTTGTCTCAGACGTTATGTCTGGTTAAAAATGGAAGGTGTAGCGGACCTTGATCAAGCGTGACTTCCTTTTAACTGTACGGTATATGTTACATTGCATTTAGGAACTTTCGGGTAATTGAACAAGTGTCAATAATTACAGATTTCTGTAGTTGTATGTATAAGTTTGGATGTAGCTGTATTGCATTGATGTACTGGTGGATATTGTGTGGTATGACTCCTGTAGTTGATAGTATAATTGGTATAATGTCAACTTTATCCTGATGCCACATGTCCTTGACTTCCTCAGCCAGTTGGGTGTATTTTTCAATTTTTTCTCCTGTTTTCTTTTGTATATTTGTTGTATTGGGTATGGATATTTCGATTAGTTGTGTTAATTTCTTCTTTTTATTGATGAGTATGATGTCAGGTTTGTTATGTGGTGTTGTTTTATCTGTTATAATGGTTCTGTTCCAGTGTAATTTGTATTCATCGTTCTCCAGTACATTTTGTGGTGCATACTTGTATGTGGGAACATGTTGTTTTATAAGTTTATGTTGTAAGGCAAGCTGTTGATGTATTATTTTTGCTACAGTGTCATGTCTTCTGGGGTATTCTGTATTTGCTAGTATTGTACATCCACTTGTGATGTGATCTACTGTTTCTATTTGTTGTTTGCAAAGTCTGCATTTATCTGTTGTGGTATTGGGATCTTTAATAATATGCTTGCTGTAATATCTGGTGTTTATTGTTTGATCCTGTATTGCAATCATGAATCCTTCCGTCTCACTGTATATATTGCCTTTTCTTAGCCATGTGTTGGATGCGTCTTGATCGATGTGTGGCTGTGTTAGATGATACGGGTGCTTGCCATGTAGTGTTTTCTTTTTCCAATTTACTTTCTTCGTATCTGTTGATGTTATGTGATCTAAAGGGTTGTAGAAGTGGTTATGAAATTGCAGTGGTGTAGCCAATGTATTTATATGAGTGATTGCTTTGTGTATTTTGCTAGTTTCTGCTCGTTCTATAAAGTATTTTCTTAAATTGTCTACCTGTGCATAATGTAGGTTTTTTATGTCGATAAATCCCCTTCCTCCTTCCTTTCTGCTTAATGTGAATCTTTCAGTTGCTGAATGTATGTGATGTATTCTATATTTGTGGCATTGTGATCGTGTAAGTGTATTGAGTGCTTCTAGGTCTGTGTTACTCCATTTCACTACTCCAAATGAGTAGGTCAATATTGGTATAGCATAAGTATTTATAGTTTTTGTCTTGTTTCTTGCTGTCAATTCTGTTTTCAGTATTTTTGTTAGTCTTTGTCTATATTTTTCTTTTAGTTCTTCTTTAATATTTGTATTATCTATTCCTATTTTTTGTATGTATCCTAGATATTTATAGGCATCTGTTTTTTCCATCGCTTCTATGCAGTCACTGTGGTTATCCAATACGTAATCTTCTTGTTTAGTGTGTTTTCCCTTGACTATGCTATTTTTCTTACATTTGTCTGTTCCAAAAGCCATATTTATATCATTGCTGAATACTTCTGTTATCTTTAGTAATTGGTTGAGTTGTTGCTGCCAGTAGTTTTAGATCATCCATGTATAGCAGATGTGTGATTTTGTGTGGGTATGTTCCAGTAATATTGTATCCATAATTTGTATTATTTAGCATGTTGGATAGTGGGTTCAGAGCAAGGAAGAACCAGAAAGGACTTAATGAGTCTCCTTGGTATATTCCATGCTTAATCTGTATTGGCTGTGATGTGATATTATTTGAATTTGTTTGGATATTAAGTGTGGTTTTCCAATTTTTCATTACTATGTTTAGGAACTGTATCAATTTAGGATCTACTTTGTATATTTCCAATATTTGCAGTAACCATGAGTGGGGTACACTATCAAAAGCGTTTTCGTAATCAATGTATGCGTAGTGTAGCGACCTTTGTTTAGTTTTAGGTTGATATGTCACCTCTGCATCTATTATCAATTGCTCTTTACATCCTCGTGCTCCTTTGCAACAGTCTTTTTGTTCTTCATTTATAATTTTGTTCTGTGTTGTATGTGTCATTAATTTCTGTGTAATGACTGAAGTTAATATTTTGTATATTGTTGGTAGGCATGTTATGGGGCGATATTTAGCTGGGTTTGCTGTGTCTGCTTGATATTTAGGTTTCAGTTAAGTTATTCCATGTGTAAGTGTATCAGGGAATGTGTATGGGTCTGGAATGTAACTGTTAAATAATTTAGTTAGATGTGAATGTGTTGAGGTGAATTTCTTTAGCCAGAAATTGGCTATTTTATCTTTTCCAGGGGCTTTCCAATTGTGAGTAGAATTAATTGCTTGGGTGACTTCATGTTGCAAAATTATCACTTCAGGCATTTGTGGTGTCATCTTGTATGTGTCTGTTTCTGCTTGTATCCACCGTGTATGCCTGTTATGTTGTACCGGGTTTGACCATATGTTGCCCCAGAAGTGTTCCATGTCTGTTACGTTTGGTGGATTGTCTATTTTAATGTGTGTGTTATCTATTGTCTGGTAAAATTTCTTTTGGTTTGTGTTGAATGTTTGGTTTTGTTTCCTTCTATTTTCACTTTTTTTGTATCTTCTAAGTCGTTTGGCCAATGCTTGTAATTTCTGCTTCTTTTCATCTAATTGCTCTATCACTTCTTGTTGTGAGATTTTACCTAACTTTTTTCGTTTTTTTCTGACATTTCATTTTTTATAAATTGTGTTAGCTGTCCGATGTCTTTTCTCAGTTTTTCTATTCTGATCTGTAGCCTGTGTTGCCATGCTGGTTTTGCGGGTTTCTTCTGTGTGTTGGTTGGTTCTGATCTCTGCCTAGTGTGTATATTTAGTGTAGTGAGTTCTCCTATATAAACAAGTAGTTGTAACTCTTCCATAGTTGTATTTTCATTTATTTTGTTGTGTATGATTGTGTTGATAGTTGTTATTGTTGTTTCGACTTGTGAGTTATTTGGTGGTCTTTGCAAGAATGGTCTAATGTCTGTATTTGTGTCTTTGTATTCTATATATGCCAGCTGAAATTTTTCTTCTGTATCTAACACGTGTGTCTCTTCGTGTTCTATTTGTGCTTGTTCTGGTGGCTGTCTTAAAATTTCCTTTTCCTCTGACTGTTTAATTGATGCGTGTTGTTCTTTGTTTGTTTGCTCTGGGATGTTTGAGTCCATTACTGTATTTTCTTCTTCTTCTGATTGCACATTATTTTGTTCCAGTATTTGTTGTACTTGTTGTTTGATGTTTTCTAATTCTGACTGGAGTATCCTGTTATTTTTTATTATTACACGGATCTGATCAGCTAGTCGTTGTTCTGTTAAAATTTTTAATTCTGGGTATCTATTAATAAATGTTGTGTATACTTGTGATCTGTATCCAGTTGTTTTGGTTCCTAGGTTTGTTGCTTGGTAATAACAGAACATGAGGTGTGGATTAACTTCATCTGACCATCTCACCCTCTGTCTTTGTTTTCCTTCTAGGGTGGTTGCAGGAAGCATATCCTGCAAAACACCTCTATTTGGATTTTAATCATTTTCCAGTTGGTAGCAGTGTCGTTACCATTGTGGGCGGGCATAGGGTTCAAGCGTCGTCCCCGACCATGACGGCGCTTGTCCGAGGCTTCTTTAGTTCTGTCCTGAACCAACCAATCACACTAAAAGGGGGGTTAGCCCTATTAGTGGTTTGTTCTTTTCGTCGCCTTTTACGACTGGCAGAACATACCGGAGGCCTATTCTTTTCCCGGGCCTGTTATTGTTATTATTATTATTATTATTATTATTACCTACATACATGGCTAAGTTTGTACGTAACTGTCAGATCGCGAGTACTAGTCGAACTTTTAAGCAAACGTGTGAGCCAGTCACGGGTCATGTGTTTACTATTTTCCCACGATGACCGGCTGCAAGCCCGAAATACAATTAGCCTGTCATAGCAAGTGCTCAGAAAGTTGATCTTGGGCGTTGCTACATGTTACATAGCGATTCTGGGCCGACAGTATTGCACCACTATCCCGTTTTTTACGGCAGTTCATGTCTTTAGGATTCATCATTGTTTCCTCCGCCTTTTGTTTCCATTTTCCCTACAGGTGAAATTCCGGAGATATTAAATGTGGTGAGCTTGTGTAAAACCCTCCCCTGGTGCTGCCTGTTCTTATTAAAATACAACCTCCTGTCTTGGCCTATACACAAACATTTACTGCTACTTCTACATTGCTGGCCGAAGTGGCCGTGCGGTTAAAGGCGCTGCAGTCTGGAACCGCAAGACCGCTACGGTCGCAGGTTAGAATCCTGCCTCGGGCATGGATGTGTGTGATGTCCTTAGGTTAGTTAGGTTTAAGTAGTTCTAAGTTCTAGGGGACTAATGACCATAGCAGTTGAGTCCCATAGTGCTCAGAGCCATTTGAACCATTTGAACTTCTACATTATTACTCTGCAATTTACAGTTAAGAACCTGGCTAACGGTTCTTTGAACCACCTTCAGACTATTTCTCTACTGTTCCACTTACAACGCTATACTATAACGGAACAAATAGTCGGCCGGCCGCGGTGGCCGAGCGGTTCTAGGCGCTTCAGTCCGGAACCGCGCTGCTGCTACGGTCGCAGGTTTGAATCCTGCCTCGGGCATGGATGTGTGTGATGTCCTTAGGTTAGTTAGGTTTAAGTAGTTCTAAGTTCTAGGGGACTGATGACGTCAGATGTTAAGTCCCGTAGTGCTCAGAGCCATTTGAACCATTTTTGAACAAATATTGCTGCTACGGGAAAATCCACGTGTAACATTATTATACAGGGAATTATGCATGTGGTGTGCACGTGTCATATTGACGGTACCCTTCTGACAGGATTTGACCGTGATGTATGACAAACGGATGTGGAAACCAGACTATTTTTTTCTTTTCCCAAGTGTTTTCCAGCTGTTAGAAAGAAACGCAGTAAAGTGGGATAATACTGAATCTAGGACCCTTTATACCAAATTCTTTAAGTGTCTGTTGGATTTACGGTTGTCAGGCTACCTAGGCAAGCAGATGGTTAAATTTCAGAAAAGTAGGAAGAGTAAATTCAGCCTACTTTCCTTCTGTTCCCTAATATAGCTCCACAAATAAATATTACCTTACAGGATATTTAGTATTTTATCCATCTTCAGAAAATGTAGTCCTTAGAAAGACACAGGAATCTTTTAGCTACTGCATCCACATTCGTAGTTGAGATCTAGAAAAGCCACGAATTTTTAATCATCACCATATGCTAAATAATTTTGGCCAGTGGGGGCTTCTATGTTTTCATTTTATATAACCAACAAATTAAATATTATAATAGCATAATCCGCACGTTTGAATTAATTAAGACACTTTGTTTATACTTTTCTCTTAACAAATGATCCATCAAAAGCCACCCGGCCGGCTGTCTTTCAGTATTTTTATGCAATACTGCTTCAGTGTTACTGAGCCACATAAACAATTGTCTTTTATAATTTATTGTACTTTACTGAATTTCATTTATAACTGAAATAATTTTATCTATACTATATGCAAAACCTATTTACTCACTTCCACTTTACTCGTTGCCACAAAGAGTGTAAGAATATAAAAATCTTTAAATTTGTCAGAAAAATGTCACTTCAGCACTTCTATTACGTATCATACAGTACTTTTACATTCACTTAAAAAATTAGTTCACAAATATTGTTTTCAAACATTTATTCAAAGATGAAAATTAGTGCTTGTAGATACTGATTAAAGCCCTTGAAATGTTTTTATAACAGGTTTGCTCAGAATTATCAAACACCAAGAAAGAACTCTGTATAGGTTAATGACTAGGAATAAAATAATCGGGTTAACCCAGTTTCATGTTTATCACAATAATTATTCAAAAAAAGTTAATTTTGAATTAATGGTTCAAGCTTTTACGTTTCTAGTTATACTGTTCGAAACTGTTATCTGTAGTAGCTGGGTTTGGCGGGTGGTAATGGAAGCTACACTACCCATGGTATGGTGTACATGTTTCTTGAAGTATGGACTAATTAAGTCTTCTTGGGGTCGTTTTAACGTCCATGACGTAGCTCAGAAACTTGTGCCAAAGCCGTAATAATTTAGCAGTCGTCATCCGAGGCTATTGTGAAACAAATTTCCAGGCAAAGCATCGCCTGTTCCGTCTGTGTGTTACCTCTTTCACCGCTGCCTGCAGACTACGTTTTCTCGTTCCAGCTCGCTCTACAGGTAGCGCGCCAAAAACCCAAGCCATCTTTTACGCTTCCCACAGTAGCTTCCGTACAGTACAAAAGCAGTCCATATCCTACACATTGTCCCCAAGCGCATAATACCGTTTTATACAAATGGCAGTTTGCAGATACATGTAAAACTTCATACACATACATTTTCATTTCAATAATCCATGATAAACTATATTTAGTAAATTATATATTTCACATATTTCCTTACATGAATTACAAAAAAAGATGGCAGAGCGTTGTAACTTCACATATATCACAAATTCACAAAAAATGTTTGCATATCCCATTTACGTTGCGGTAAAATTTAAATGGAAAGAATTTTTGTGAATTAGGTGACTGGTTGAATAATTGTGTTGTACACACTCTAACAGTGCATGGGCAAAATGAACACATAAATCTTTCTGTAAGAGTTCTGATTTATCTTATTTTATTACTATGATCGTTTCGCCCTATGCAGTAATAAAATATTTTCGCTTTTGGAGGAGAAGATGGTCACTGGAATGGTTCAAATGGCTCTGACCAATATGGGACTTAACATCTGAGGTCATCAGTCCCCTAGAACTTAGAACTACTTAAACCTAACTAACCTAAGGACATCACACACATCCATGCCCGTGGCAGGATTCGAACCTGCGACCGTAGCGGTCGTGCTGTTCCAAACTGAAGCGCCTAGAACCTCTCGGCCACACCAACCGGTGATGGTCACTGAAATTTCGTGAAAAGCTCTTGCCGCAAAGAAAACCCGCTTTGTTTTAATGACAGCCATCCTAACTTATAATATCCGTGGCACTCTCTCCCCTATTTCATGGCAATACAAAACGGGCTGACCTTCTTGTAGACTTCGCCAAAGTCGTTCGTCAATCCTATCAGCTAATGATCTCATACTGCAGCAGAGCACGGACGATCGTAGTGTAGGCATTTTATTTAGTAGAGCGGTTGCATATTCCAAGTGTTCTGCCAATAAAACGCAATCTTTGGTTTATCATCCCCACAACATTACATACACTATTGGCCATTAAAAATGCTACGCCAAGTAGAAATGCAGATGATAAACGGGTATTCATCGGATAAATATATTATACTAGAACTGACATGTGATTACATTTTCACGCAATTTGGGTGCATAGGTCCTGAGAAATCAGTACCCAGAACAACCACCTCTGGCCATAATAATGGCCTTGATACGCCTGGGCATTGAGTGAGAGCTTGGATGACGTGTACAGATACAGATGCCCTTGCAGCTTCAACACGATACCACAGTTCATCAAGAGTAGTGACTGGCGTATTGTGATGAGCCAGTTGCTCGGCCACCATTGAACAGACGTTTTCAATTGGTGAGAGATCTGGAGAATGTGCTGGCCAGGGCAAAAATGGTTCAAATGGCTCTGAGCACTATGGGACTCAACTGCAGAGGTCATAAGTCCCCTAGAACTTGGAACTACTTAAACCTAACTAAAGGACATCACACACATCCATGCCAGAGGCAGGATTCGAGCCTGCGACCGTGGCGGCCACGCGGTTCCGGACTGAAGCGCCTAGAACCGCACGGCCACTCCGGCCGGCTGGCCAGTGCAGCAGTCGAACATTTTCTGTATCCAGAAAGGCCCGTACAGGACCTGCAACGTGCGGTCGTGCATTATCCTGCTGAAATGTAGGGTTTCGCAGGGATCGAATGAAGGGTAGAGCCACGGATCGTAACACATCTGAAATGTAACGTTCACTGTTCAAAGTGTCGTCAGTGCGAACAAGAGGTGACAGAGACGTGTAACCAATGGCACCCCATACCATCACGCCGGGTGATACGCTAGTATGGCAATGACGAATACACGCTTCCAATTTGCGTTCACCGCGATTTCGCCAAACAAGGATGCGACCATCATGATGCTCTAAACAGAGCCTGGATTCATCCGAAAAAATGACGTTTTGCCATTCGTGCACCCAGGTTCGTCGTTGAGTACACCATCGCAGGCGCTCCTGTGTGTGATGCAGCGTCAAGGGTAACCGCAGCCATGGTCTCCGCGCTGATAGTCCATGCTGCTGTAAACGACGTCGAATTGTTCGTGCAGATGGTTGTTGTCTTGCAAAACGTCCCCATCTGTTAACTCAGGGTTCGAGACGTGGCTGCACGACCCGTTACAGCCATGTGGATAAGATGCCTGTCATCTCGACTGCTAGTGATACGAGGCCGTTTGGACCCAGCACGGCGTTCCGTATTTCCGTCCTGAACCGACCGATTCCACAATCTCCTAATAGTCATTGGATCTCTACCAACGCGAGCAGCATTGTCGCGATACGATAAACCGCAATCGCGATAGGCTAGAATCCGACCTTTATCAAAGTCGGAAACGTGATGGTACGCATTTCTCCTCCTTACACGAGGCATCACAACAACGTTTCACCAGGCAGCGCCGGTCAACTGCCGTTTGTGTATGAGAAATCGGTTGGAAACTTTCCTAATGTCAGCACGTTGTAGGTGTCGCCACCGGCGCGAACCTTGTGTGAATGCTCTGAAAAGCTAATCATTTGCATATCACAGCATCTTTTCCTGTCGGTTAAATTTCGTGATTGTAGTACGTCATCTTCGTGGTATAGCAATTTTAATGGCCGGTAGTGTATGTGATCGCTCCAATTTAAGTGTTTCGTAATTGTAGTTCCTAGGTATTTAGTTGAATTTACAGTCTTTAAATTTGTGTAATTTATCGCGTAACCGAAATGTAACTGGTTTCATTTAGTACTCATGTGGATGATTTTACGCTTCTCATTATTTTGAGTCTGTTGCCACTTTTCGCGCCATACATATATCTTCTGTAAGTCATTTCGCAATTGGTTTTGACCTTCTGATGACTTTAAAAGATGGTAAATTAAAGCCATCGGCAAACAATCTAAGAGGGCTGCTCAGATTGTCTCATAAGAAGCAGAGGGGCTTTAGAACTTCCTTGGGGAACAATGGATCTAACTTCTGTTTCACTTGATGATTTTCCGTCGATTACTACGTGCTGCGACCTTTCTGAAAGGAAATCAGAAATCGAGTCGCGTGACTGTGACGATTCACCGTAGGCTGCCAATTTGACTACAAGTCGCTTGTGAGGAACGATGTCAAAAGCCTTATGGAAATCTAAATATATTTATTCAGTTCGCCATACCCTGTCGATAGGCCTCTTTAATTACTTCGTGAGAATAAAGAGCTAGCTGTGTTTCACAAAAATTATATTTTATGAATCCGTGTTGGCTGTTTGTAAATAAATCGTTTTCTTCGAGGTAATTTATAGTGTTCTTACACACATATGTTCCAAAATCCTTCTGCAAATCGACGTTAGCGATTTGGGTCCATAATTCAGGGGATTGCTCCTACTTCCTTTCTTGCGTATTGGTGTGACTTGTGCGACTTTACAGTCTTTAGGCGGGGATATTTCGACGAGGAGCGGTTGTATACTGTTGCTTAGTATGACGCTATTGTATCAGTATACTCTGAAAGGAGCCTAACTGGTATACAATCTGAACCGGAGGTGTTGCCTTTACTAATTGTTTTAAGTTGCTTCGCTACACCGAGGGTGTCTGCTTCTAAGCTATTCATGTTGGCAGTTATTCTTGATTCGAATTCTGGAATATTTACTTCGTCTTCTTTAGTGAAGGAATTTCGGAAAATTGTGTTGTAACTTCGTGTTACGGCGTAAAGCCAAGCGCCGGCACGTGAGTCGGGAATGGGAGAGCAGAGATGGCTGCGAATTGCGCTGACAATTCCATCCGCGACAAAACTCCTTATTAAGTCGACAACGTCTCAAAATAGCTTCGATTAAACTTCTTCTAGTTTCAGAATTTGCTTTCGCAGTCATCTTCCCAAGTTACCATCTGAATATTGCTTGACATTCTTTCTTCTTTCCACATAAGACAAACAATTCCCCCACCATCACACCACCATCAAGCTCTGTCCACCACCAACACATTATCAAATGTCTCCTTCCTTGCTACCTCGATTATAAAACACAGATATTAAGTTGGACCGAACTGGCATACGTTTCGATTATACAGGGTGGTCCATTGATAGTGACCAGGCCAAATATCTCACGAAATAAGCATCAAACGGAAAAACTAAAAAGAACGAAATTCGTATAGCTTGAAGGGGAGAAACCAGATGGCACTATGGTTGGCCCGCTAGATGGCGCTGCCATAAGTCAAACGGATATCACCTGCGTTTTTTTAAAAATGGAAACCCCCATTTTTATTACATATTCGAGTAGTACGTAAAGAAATATGAATGTTTTAGTTGGACCACTTTTTTCGCTTTTTGATAGATGACGCTGTAATAGTCACAAACGTATAAGTACGTGGTATCACGTACCATTCCGCCAGTGCGGAGTATTTGCTTCGTGATACATTACCCGTGTTAAAATGGACCGTTCACCAGTTGCGGAAAAGGTCGATATCGTGTTGATGTATGGCTATTGTGATCAAAATGCCCAACAGGCGTGTGCTATGTATGCTGCTCGGTATCCTGGACGACATCATCCAAGTGCCCGGACCGTTCGCCGGATAGTTACGTTATTTAAGGAAACAGTAAGTGTTCAGCCACATGTAAAACTTCAACCACGACCTGCAACAAATGATGATGCCCAAGTAGGTCTTTTAGCTGGTGTCGCGGCTAATCCGCACATCAGTAGCAGAGAAATTGCGCGAGAATCGGGAATCTCAAAAACGTCCTTCCTCCTATAATGCCGCACCATACATTAACCCGCCGAGGTCGCTGATGTTCCACTTGTCGCAGCCATCGTGGATTTTCCGTTGCCCAATGGTGCATATTATGCCGGTTTACGTTACCGCTGTTGGTGAATTACGCTTCGTCGTTAAATAGAACGTGTGTGTCCTCGTCCCGTAATTTCTCTTGTGCCCAGTGGCAGAACTGTACACGACGTTCAAAGTCGTCGCCATGCAATTCCTGGTGCATAGAAATATGGTACGGGTGCAATCGATGTTGATGTAGCATTCTCAACACCGACGTTTTTGAGATTCCCGATTCTCGCGCAATTTCTCTGCTACTGATGTGCGGATTAGCCGCGACACCAGCTAAAAGACCTACTTGGGCATCATCATTTGTTGCAGGTCGTGGTTGAAGTTTTACATGTGGCTGAACACTTACTGTTTCCTTAAATAACGTAACTATCCGGCGAACGGTCCGGGAACTTGGATGATGTCGTCCAGGATACCGAGCAGCATACATAGCACACGCCTGTTGGGCATTTTGATCACAATAGCCATACATCAACACGATATCGACCTTTTCCGCAACTGGTGAACGGTCCATTTTAACACGGGTAATGTATCACGAAGCAAATACTCCGCACTGGCGGAATGGTACGTGATACCACGTACTTATACGTTTGTGACTATTACAGCGTCATCTATCAAAAAGCGAAAAAAGTGGTCCAACTAAAACATTCATATTTCTTTACGTACTACTCGAATATGTAATAAAAATGGGGGTTTCCATTTTTAAAAAAACGCAGGTGATATCCGTTTGACTTATGGCAGCGCCATCTAACGGTCCAACCATAGCGCCATCTGGTTTCCTCCTTCAAGCTAGACAAGTTTCGTTCTTTGTAGTTTTTTCGTCTGACGCTTATTTCGTGAGATATTTGGCCCGGTCACGATCAGTGGACCACCCTGTATACATCATAAAATTTACGGTAACGTTACATAAAAGTACAATAAAAATAATTCACAAAGGAAGTTTCATACAACAGTATACCCTCTAACACACACATACACACAAAACAGCGAGAGAGAGAGAGAGAGAGAGAGAGAGAGAGAGAGAGAGAGAGAGAGAGAAAGAGAGAGAGAGAGAGAGAGAGACCACGAAGGAACTCTTCGTTTGAGATGGAAATCACTAGACTGTGATTCACGTATACAGACAAACAAACGACTAAACTTTAATAAAAATTGGATCGTTTCTTCAAGAGAAACTGCTTCACAAATTGAGCAAGTCAGCAACTCTTGGATCCACCTCTGGTACTTGTGAAAGCAGTTCTTTTGCTTGGATCTGATTGACAGATTTGTTAGATGTCCTCCTGAGAGGTATCGCGCCAAATTCTGTCCAATTGGCGCACTAGATCGTCAACAACCCGAGATGGTTTGAGAACACTGCCCATATTGCTCCAAACGTTTCCAGTTGGGGAGGGATCCGCCGACCTTGCAGCCCAATGTGGGGTTTGGCAAGCACAGCGACAAGCAGCAGAATATCCCACTGTGCGGTGAGGAGGGCCATGGGGGGAGGGGGTGAGCGGCGGCATTGTCGTGCTGGAACTTAAGCCCAAGATTTCTCACATGAAGGGTAACAAAATGAGGCGTAGAGTATCGTCAGTGTACCTTTGTGCTGTAATGGTGCCGCGGGTGACAACCAAAGTGTTCTTATTGTGTAAAGAATTCGCACTCCCGGTTCTCAGGCTGTATGGCTGACCACAGTCGTGTTGCAATCCCACCACTGCCCAGGGCGTCTTCAGACCTGGACTCTCACTGCATTCAGTATAGTTGTCTTCAGTCATTAGTCCCACATGGAACTCAGCCCCAGTGACCAACAAAGATGTGTCTGGAGACGCCCTGGTCAGTGGTAGGACACCAACGTGGCAGAATCCTCCCACCAGATCTGGATTTCTGCGATATAACACACTAAATGGACAGATTTTGGTCTGATACCCGTCAGAACATTCAACAAATCAAATAATTCAAAGTCGAGTAACTGCTTGCACAAGTGCCAGAGGTGGAGGGATGCGTTATTGACCTGCTCAATTGGATAAGCTCACTCTCTTGGATAAATCATCCAATGTTTGTGAATTGTAATCATTTGCTTGTCTTTGCATGTACATGACTTCTACCAATTTCTGTCAAACTCGGATGATTTCTTCGTAGTGCGTGGTTTTTCTTTATATATGCATTTGTATTTTACTGGGGTACAAACAATAATCGGTAAACACATATGCAATAACTTTACACTGAACCAAGGACAGTCACCAAAACATGGATTGTTGTCGGATTAAAACATTGAAATTATACAAGAGGAAAATTCCATTTCTGCAATCAGTTCCTTGTTTGTAAGTGATACGTCAGTCAAGAAAATCATTCTGTAATACATTATTGAATGGAAATATGTAAACTGACTTAGGAGGTTGATTCGTTTGTTTCCAAGACTAGCAATTACTTGGTGCTTGTACGGACAGTGAGCCAGTGTTAGAAAGACGCGCTGCCAGATAAGTTCACGATGAGACAGCACCTATAGACATGGCGATTGCGCAACGTTAGAAAGACGGGCTGCCAGATAAATAACGTCTTGTTCACGATGAGAGAGCAGTATAGGCACGGTGATTACGCTGCCGCTTATAAAAAGTTACTGACCTTGCGTCGCACAACTGTAGCCTTCCTACTGCGCTCTTATAAGCCGTGAATCTGCTCCTCTGCAAGGTGAGCTCCCTTGCCGTGTACCACAGATTCATCTTTAGCCATTCGACACCCAGTACTGCATAAATGTCTTCTTCAGGCTTATCAATGCGTAACTGTCTTTAGCTGTAGCCAAGAGACTCATTCTGTTCGATTATGCTATTGGCGACAGATCACGGAAAATAGTAACCAGCGTAAAGTGATCAAAAGTATCCGGACACCTGGCTGAAAATGACTTACAAGTTCGTGGCGCCCTCCATCGGTAATGCTGGAATTCAGTATGGTGTCGGCCTGCCCTTAGCCTCGATGATAGCTTCCACTCTTGAAGACATACGTTTAATCAGATTTCTTGGGGAATGATAGCCTACTTTTCACGAAGTGCTGCACTGAGGAGAGGCATCGATGTCGGTCGGTGAGGCCTGGCACGAAGTCGGCGTTCCCAAAAATCTCAAAGGTGTTCTACAGGATTCAGGTCAAGACTCTGTGCAGGCCAATGCATTACAGGGATGTTATTGTCGTGTAACCACTCCGCCACAGGCCGTGCATTTTGAACAGGTACTTGATAGTGTTAAAAGATGCAAACGCCTTCCCCGAATTGCTCTTAAACAGTGGGAAGCAAGAAGATGCTTATAACATCAATGTAGGCCTGTGCTGTGATAGAACCACGCAAAACAAAAGGAGCGCAAGAACCCTTCATGAAAAGCACGACCACAACATAACAGAACCACCTCCGAATTTTACTGTTGGCACAACACACGCTGGGGCTGCAGATTCCTCGACTTGCGTCATTGGGTGGTGGGGTTTCGGGTTCCGTTGGATGGGTCAGGAGTCCACTACACACAGCAGGCGGCTACACGGGTAGCAGGGGTCATGTGGCGTGGACTGGGCGGTTTTTTTAGGTTAGATGGCCTCGGGCAAGTACAGAAAGTGCAACAGCCTCAAAGGGTGCGGGGCAAAGTCAGAACATGCGGGGACCAAGCAGCAATCGGTATTGTAATTGTAAACTGTCGAAGCTGCGTTGGTAAAGTACCGGAACTTCAAGCGCTGATAGAAAGCACCAAAGCTGAAATCGTTATAGGTACAGAAAGCTGGATGAAGCCAGAGATAAATTCTGCCGACATTTTTACAAAGGCACAGACGGTGTTTAGAAAGTTGCATGCAACCGGTGGTGTCGTGTATGTCGCTGTTAGTAGTAGTGGTGAAATAGAAGTGGATAGTTCCTGTGAATTATTATGGGTGGAGTTTATACTCAACAACCGAGCTAGGTTAATAATTGGCTCGTTTTACCGGCCTCCCGACTCAGCAGCATTATTGGCAGAACAACTGAGAGAAAATCTGGAATACATTTCACATAAATTTTCTCAGCATGTTATAGTGTTAGGTGGAGATTTCATTTTACCAGATATAGACTGGGACACTCAGATGTTTAGGACGGATGGTAGGGACAGAGCATCAAGTGACATTTCACAGAGTGCACTATCCGAAAATTACCTCGAGCAATTAAACAGGGAACCGACTCGTGGAGATAACATCTTGGACCTACCGATAACAAACAATCCCGAACTTTTCGACTCTGTAAGCGCAGAACAGGGTATCAGTGATCATAAGGCCGTTGCAGCATCCCTGAATATGGAAGTAAATAGGAATATAAAGAAAGGGAGGAAGGTTTATCTGTTTAGCTAGAGTAATAGGAGGCAGATTTCATACTACTTAACAGATCAAAACGAAAATTTCTGTTCCGACACTGACATTGTTGAGTGTTTATGGAAAAAGTTCAAGGCAATCGTAAAATGCGTTTTAGACAGGTATGCGCCGATTAAAACTGTGAGGGACGGGAAAAACCCAACCGTGGTTCGACAACAAAGCTAGGAAACTACTGCGAAAGCAAAGAGAGCTTCACTGTCAATTAAACCCCGCCAAAACCTATCAGACAAACAGAAGCTAAACGATGTCAAAGCTAGCGTAAGGAGGACTATGCGTGAAGCGTTCAGTGAATTAGAAAGTAAAATTCTATGTACCGGCTTGACAGAAAATCCTAGGAAGTTCTGGTCTTACCTTAAATCAGTAAGTGGATCGAAACAGCATATCCAGACACTCTGGGATGATAATGGCATGGAAACAGAGGATGACACGCGTAAAGCTGAAATACTAAACACCTTTTTCTAAAGCAGTTTCACAGAGGAAGACCGCACTGCAGTTCCTTCTCTAAATCCTCGCACGAACGAAAAAGTGGCCAACATCGAAATAAGTGTCCAAGGAATAGAAAAGCAACTGAAATCATACAACAGAGGAAAGTCCACTGGACCTGACGGGATACCAATTCGATTCTACACAGAGTACGCGAAAGAGCTTGCCCCTCTTCTAAAAGCCGTCTAACGCAAGTCTCCAGAGGAACGGAAGGTTCCAAACGATTGGAAAAGAGCACAGGTAGTTCCAGTTTTCAAGAAGGGTCGTCGAGCAGATGCGCAAAACTATAGGCCTATATCTCTGACATCGATCTGTTGTAGAATTTTAGAACATGTTTTTTGCTCGCGTATCATGTAATTTCTGGAAACCCAGAATCTACTCTGTAGGAATCAACATGGATTCCGGAAACAGCGATCGTGTGAGACCCAGCTCGCTTTATTTGTTCATGATACCCAGAAAATATTAGATACAAGCTCCCAGGTAGATGCCATTTTGCTTGACTTCCGGAAGGCGTTCGATACGGTTCCGCACTGTCGCCTGATAAACAAAGTATGAGCCTACGGAATATCAGACCAGCTGTGTGGCTGGATTGAAGAGTTTTTAGCAAACAGAACACAGCATGTTGTGCTCAATGGAGAGACGTCTACAGACGTTAAAGTAATATCTGGCGTGCCACAGGGGAGTGTTATGGGACCATTGCTTTTCACAATAAATATAAATAACCTTGTAGACAGTGTCGGAAGTTCCATGCGGCTTTTCGCGGATGATGCTGTAGTATACAGAGAATTTGCATCATTAGAAAATTGCAGCGAAATGCAGGAAGATCTGCAGCGGATAGGCACTTGGTGCAGGGAGTGGCAACTGACCCTTAACATAGACAAATGTAATGTATTGCGAATACATAGAAAGAAGGATCCTTTATTGCATGAGTATATGATAGCGGAACAAACACTGGTAGTAGTTACTTCTATAAAACATCTGGGAGTATGCGTACGGAACGATTTGAAGTGGAATGATCATATAAAATTAATTGTTGGTAAGGCAGGTGCCAGGTTGAGATTCATTGGGAGATTCCTTAGAAAATGTAGTCCATCATCAAGGAAGTGGCTTACAAAACACTCGTTCGACCTATACTTGAGTATTGTTCATCAGTGTGGGATCCGTACCAGTTCGGGTTAACAGAGGAGATAGAGAAGATCTAAAGAAGAGCGGTGCGTTTCGTCACAGGGTTATTTGGTAAGCGTGATAGCGTTACGGAGATGTTTAGCAAACTCAAGTGGCAGACTCTGCAAGAGAGGCACTCTGCATCGCGACGGATCTTGCTCTCCAGGATTCGAGAGAGTGCGTTTCTGGATGAGGTATCGAATATATTGCTTCCCCCTACTTATACCTCCCGAGGAGATCACGAATGTAAAATTAGAGAGATTCGAGCGTGCACGGAGGCTTTCCGGCAGTCGTTCTTCCCGCGACTGGGGCCAGGGTGGCCGAGCGGTTCTAGGCGCCACAGTCTGGAACGCTACGGTCGCAGGTTCGAATCCTGCCTCGGGCATGGATGTGTGTGATGTCCTTAGGTTAGTTAGGTTTAAGTAGTTCTAAGTTCTAGGGGACTGATGACCTCAGAAGTTAAGTCCCATAGTGCTCAGAGCCATACGCACCTGGAACAGGAAAGGGAGGTAATGACAGTGGCACGTAAAGTGCCCTCCGCCACACACCGTTGGGTGGCTTGCGGAGTATAAATGTAGATGTAGATGTAGATGGCAGCCGACGTATACCGGGCATTCGCCGTACCTACACCCTGCCATCGAATCGCCACATTGTGTACCGTGATTCGTCACTCTGCACAACGTTTTTCCAATGTTCAATCGTCCAATGTTTACGCTCCTTAAATCAAGCTAGGCGTTTGGCATTTACCGGCCTGATGTGTGGCTTATGAGCAGCCACTCGATCATGAAACCCATATTTTCTCACCTCCCGCCTAACTGCCGTAGTACTTGCAGTGGATCCTGAAGCAGTTTGGAATTCCTGTGTGATGGTCTGGATAGATGTCTGCCTGTTACAAATTACGACCCTCTTCAACTGCCGGCGTTCTCTGTCAGTCAACAGACGAGGTTGGCCTGTCCGCTTTTGTGCTGTACGTGTCCCTTCACGTTTCCACTTCACTATCATATCGGGAACACTGGACCTAGGGTACAGACGTAGGACACAAGTGACACCCAATCACCTGACCACGTTCGAAGTCTGTGAGTTCCGCAGAGCACCCTATTCTGCTCTCTCACGATGTCTAATGACTGCTGAGGTCGCTGATATGGAGTACCTGGCAGTAGGTGGCAGCTCAATGCACCGTTTTTGGGAGTGTCCGGATACTTTTGATCACATAGATTGCCTACAGATAACCGCCCGGAGTGAAGTACAGTGGAATGAGGACGTATTACAAATTGCAGAGGTGGCGTCTCTGATTAGTGATCAAAACGTTCTCGATCCCGAGTTCCAACCTCGCCACCGCTTAAATTCTGAATAAAAATCATCAGCATTGGCGGCCGAAGACTTCCGGCATAAGAATTGATCCAAATTCTACCAACGCCCTTATCGAAGTGGTCTGAGGAGCGGTTGGAGGTTCAGGGCACCCTCTTGACGGAGGGGGGGAGTTTAAAAGGAGAAGAATAAGCAATGATAATTGGCATGAGAATGCAAAAGGCAATGGAAACCACTGTGTTAAAGACACGTAATGTATATCCACAGGACATGTGGCCTATGATTGAAAAAGTGTCACGATGATCTCTCCATTGTCAAAAGATTCCAGTATAGTCCTCCATTCGGACCTCTGGGAGGGGACTGCCAAAGTGTAGGTGACCACGAGAAAAAGATTGAATAACGAATGAAAGGATAACTTGTTACGAGTCGGGGCGTGGCTTGTCAGATGTATGAATTGTTAGGGAAGCTAGAAAATCTGACAAGGGAAATGGTAAGGCTCAATCTAGACATAGTAGAGGTCAGTGAAATGAAATGGAAAGAAGACAGGGATTTCTGGTCAGATGAGTATCGGCTAATATCAAAAGCAGCAGAAAATGGTATAATGGGGTAGGAGTCGTTATGAATAGGAAGGTAGGGCTGAGACTGAGTTACACAGTTCTCTGATAGGGTTGTTCTCCTCAGAATCGAAGGCAAACTACTAGCGACAACGATAGTTCTCAGGTATACATGCCGACGTCACAAGCCGAATATGAAGAGATAGGGAAAGTATATGTGAAGATTAAACGTGTAATTCATTACGTAAAGGGATATGAAAATCTATTAATCATGGCGACTGGAATGCGGCTGTAGTGGAAGGAGTGGAAGAAAGGGATACGGGAGCATGTGAACTTGGAACTAGAAATGAGAGAAGAGAAAGACTAATCGAGTTCTGCAATAAATTTCAACTAGTCATAGGGAGCACTCTGTCAGTAATCACAAGTGGAGGAGGATACTTGGAAAAGGGCGGGTGATAAGGAAGATTTCAATTAGATTACATCATGGTAAGACAGATTCCGAAATCAGATACTGGATTGTAAGGAGCAGATATAGACTCAGATCACAATTTATTAGTGATGAAGAGTAGGCTGAAGTTGAGGAGACTAGTCAGGATGAATCAAAATGCAAAGAAGTGGAATAGGGAAATAGTAAGGAATGAAGAGATACGCATGAAGTTCTCTAAGGCTAAAGATGCTGTGATAAGGAATAACTCAGTAATCACTTCAGTTGAAGAGGAATGGACATCTCTAAAAAGGGCAGTCACAGAAATTGGAAAGAAAATATAGGCACAAACAAGGTGGCTGCGATGAAACCATGCGTAACAGAAGAAATACTTCAAATGGTCGATGAAAGAAGGAAGTAAAAAAATATTCAGGAAAATTCAGCAATACAGAAATACAAGTCGCGTAGGAATGAAATAAACAGGCAGTGAAGGGAAGCTAAGACGGAAGCTAAGTGCGGGTAAGCTACTAAAAACAGCATAGTGAACGCATTATTGTGGCCAAGATGGGCACGAAGCCCACGCCTACCACAGTAGTACAAGTTTATATGCCAACTAGCTCCGCAAGATGACGAAGAGATTGATGAAATGTATGATGAGATAAAAGAAATCATTCAGATAGTGAAGGGAGACGAAAATTTAATAGTCATGCGTGACTGGAATTCGATAGCAGGAAAGGGAAGAGAAGGAAACGTAGTAGGTGAATATGGAATGGGGGTAAGAAATGAAAGAGGAAGCCGCCTAGTAAAATTTTGCACAGAGCATAACTTAATCGTAATAATCACGGTTCAAGAATCATGAAAGAAGGTTGTATACATGGAAGAGGCCTAGTGATACTAGAAGGTTTCAGATAGATTATATAATGGTAAGACAGAGATTTAGGAACCAGTGTTTAAATTGTAAGACATTTCCAGGGGCAGATGTGGACTCTAACCGCAATCTATTGGTTATGCACTATAGCTTAAAACTGAAGAAACTGCATATAGCTGGCAATTTAAGGAGATGGGACCTGGATAAAGTGACAGAACTAGAGGTTGTAGAGAGTTTCAGGGAGAGCAATAGGGAACGATTGACAGGAATCCTCATTCCTGATACAGTAGAAGAGGAATAGGTGGCTTTGAGGGATGAAATAGTGAAGGCAGCAGAGGATCAAGTAGGTAGTAAGACGAGAGCTAGTAGAAATCCTTGGGTAACAGAAGAAATATTGAATTTAATTTATGAGAGGAGAAAATATACAAATGCCGTAAATGAAGCAGCAAAAAGGAATACAAACGTCTCAAAAATGAGATCGACAGGAAGTGCAAACTGACCAAGTAAGGATGGCTAGAGGACAATTGTAAGGATGTAGAGGCATATATCACTAGAGGTAAGATGGATACTGCCTACAGGAAAATTAAAGAGACCTTTGGAGAGAAGAGAAAGACATGTATGAATATCAAGAGCTCAGATAGGAACCAAGTTCTAAGCAAAGAAGAGAAAGTAGAAAAGTGGAAGGAGTATATAGAAGGTCTATACAAGGCCGATGTGCTTGAGGACAATGCTATGGAAATGGAAGAGGATGTAGATGAAGATGAAATGGGAGATGTGATACCGCTTGAAGAGTCTGACAGAACACTGGAAGACCTAAGTCGAAACAAGGATACGGGAGTAGACAACGTTCCATTAGAACTACTGACAGCCTTGGGAGAGCCAGCCCTGACAAAACTCTACGATATGGTGAGCAAGATGTATGAGACAAACAAAATACCCTCAGACGTCAAGAAGAATATAAAAATTCCAATCCCAAAGAAAGCAGGTGTTGACAGATGTGAAAAATACCGAACTATCAGTTTAGTAAGTCACAGCTGCAAAATACTAACACGAATTCTTTACAGACGAATGGAAAAAACTGGTAGAAGCCGACCACGGGGAAGATCAGTTTGGATTCCGTAGAAATTTTGGAACACGTGAGGCAATACTGACCCTACGACTTATCTTAGAAGACAGATTAAGGAAAGGCAAACCTACATTTCTAGCATTTGTAGACTTAGAGAAAGCTTTTGACAATGTTGACTGGAATACTCTCTTTCAAATTCTGAAGGTGGCAGGGATAAAAATACAGAGAGCGAAAGGCTATTTACAATTTGTACGGAAACCAGATGGCAGTTATAAGAGTCGAGGGGCATGAAAGGGAAGCAGTGGTTGGGAAGGGAGTGAGACAGGGTTGTAGCCTCTCCCCGATGTTATTCAATCTGTATATTGAGCAAGCAGTAAAGGAAACAAAAGAAAAATTCGAAGTAGGAATTAAAATCCATGAAGAAGAAATAATAACTTTGAGGTTCGCCGATGACATTGTAATTCTGTCAGAGACAGCAAAGGACGTGGAAGAACAGTTGAACGGAATGGACAGTGTCTTGAAAGGAGGAATTAAGATGAACATCAACAAAAGCAAAACGAGGATAAAGGAATGTAGTCGAATTAAGTCGGGTGATGCTGCGGGAATTATATTAAGAAATGAGACATTTAAAGTAATAGATGGGTTTTTCTATTTGGGGAGCATAATAACTGATGATGCTCGAAGTAGAGAGGATGTAAAATGTAGACTGGCAATGGCAAGGAAAGCGTTTCTGAGGAAGAGAAATTTGTTAACATCGAGTATAGATTTAAGTGTCAGGAAGTCGTTTCTGAAAGTATTTGTATGGAGTGTAACCATGTATGGAAGTGAAACATGGACGATAAATAGTTTGGACAAGAAGAGAATAGGAGTTTTCGAAATGTGGTGCTACAGAAGTAAGCTGAAGATTAGATGGGTAAATCACATAACTAAAGAGGAGTTATTGAGTAGAATTGGGGAGAAGAGAAATTTGTGGCACTACTTGATTGGAAGAAGGGATCGGTTGGTAGGACTTGTCCTGAGGCATCAAGGGATCACCAATTTAGTATTGGAGGGTAGACCAAGAGATGAATACACTAAGCAGATTCAGAAGGTTGTAGGTTTCAGTAGGTACTGGGAGATGAAGAAGCTTGCGCAGGATAGAGTAGCATGGAGAGCTGCATCAAATCAATCTCTCGACTGAAGACCACAACAATAACAACAATGCTCGATCACTACAATGTTTCAAAATCCTGGGCTTGTAATTTAGTGAATTATTCCTATTTTCTTTCTCGAATATTGGTGTGGCTTGTGCAACTTTCCAGTCTTTGGGTACGGCTCTCTCGTCGAGCGACTGGTTGTATATGAATGAAGTATGGAGCTATTCAGTCAGGACACTCTGAAAAGAACCTAACTGGTATACAGTCTGGACCGGCAGATTTGCTTTATTAAATGATTTATGTTGCTTCACTACTCCGAGGATATCTACTTCTAAGTTACTCATGTTGGCAGCTGTTCTTGATTCGAATTCTGGAATATTTACTTCATATTCTTTGGTGAAGGAATTTCGGAAGACTGTCTTTAGCAACTCTGCTTTAGCAGCAGTGTCATCGATAGTATTTCCGTTGCTATCGCCAGAGAAGGCATTGATTGTGTCTTGCCCATAGCATACTTTACGTACGACTAGAATCTCTTTTGATTTTTATTCAGGTTTCGAAACAAAGTTTCGTTGGAAACTATTATAAGAATGTCGCATTGAAGACCGATGCTAAATTTCGAGCCTGTGTAAAAGATCACCAGTCTTGAAGATTTTGCGTTCGTTTAAATTTGGCATGCTTTTTCCATTGTTTCTGAAACAGTGTTCTGACCCGTTTTGTGTAGCAAGGGCGATCAACTCCATCGTTTGTTAGTTTATTTGGTATAAATTTCTCAATGTCTGATGTGATAGAAGAAGAAACAGGAGTCGCTATAGAAGAGATAGGGAATTCAGCGTTGGTATCATAATTTGAAAGAGTTTGGAAGACTTAAGACCTAATAAGGAAGATCACATTCCATTAGAATTTCTAAAATCATTGGGGGAAGTGGCAAAAAAAAAAAAACAAAAAAAAACAAAAAAAAAACGATTATTCACGTTGGTGTGTAGATTGTATGAACCTTGCGATATACTATCTGACTTTTGGAAAAATACCATTCACAGATTTCCCAAGACTCCCAAAGCTGACACGTGCGAGAATTACCACAGAAACAGCCCATGGGTCCAAGCTGCTGATAATATGCAGAAGAATGGAAAAGGAAGTTGAGGATACAGACGGTCGGTCTGGGTTTAGGACAGGTAAAGAGAGAGGCAGTTCTGATGTTGCGGCTGATAATCGAAGCAAGACTAAAGAAAAATCAAGAAACTTTGATAGGATTTGTTGACCTGGAAAACGCGTTAGGCAATGTCAAATTGTGCAAGAAGTTCGAAATTCTGAGGAAAATGGGGGGAAGCTATAGGGAGAGATGGATAATATACAACATGCCCAAGAGCCAACAGGGAATAATAACAGTGGAAGACCAAGAACGAAGTGCTAGGATTAAAAAGGATGTAACACAGGGATGTTTTGTTTCGCCCCCTCTGTACATCGAAGAACCAATGACCGAAATAAAAGAAAGGATCAAGAGTGGAATTAAAATCAAGGTGAAAGGATATCAATGATAAGATTTGACGTCCTCAGTAAAATTAAGAAGAATTACAGGATATGCTGAATGGAATGAACAATGTGATGAGTGCAGAATATGAACATTGTAAATCGAAGAAGTAGCAGAAATGAGAGCAACGAGGAACTTAAAATCAGGACTGGTGCTCACGAATGAAGTTAAGGAATTCTATTACTTAGGCAGCAAAATAACCAGTGACGGACGGAGTAAGGAGGACATCAAAAGCAGACTAGCACTGCCAGAAACGACTTTCCTGGGCAAGAGAAGTCTACTAATACGAAACACAGGCCTTAATTTGAAGAAGAAATTTCTGAGAATGTACGTGTGGAGAGCAGCATTGTATGGTAGTGAAGCATGGTCCGTGGGAAAACTGGAACAGAAGAGAATCGAAACATCTGATATGTGGTGCTACAGACGAATGTTGAAAATGAGGTGTACTGATAAGGTAAGGAATGAGGAGATTCTGTGCAGAATCGGACAAGACAGAAGTATATAGAAAACACTGACAAGAAGAAGGGACTTAATGACAGAACATTTGTTACGACATCAGGGAATAACTTCCATGGTACTTGAGGAAACTCTAGAGGGTAAAAGCTGCAGAGGAAGATAGAGATTGGAACACATCAAGCGCCGGCCGGAGTGCCCGAGCGGTTAAAGGCGCTACAGTCTGGAACCGCACGACCGCTATGGTCGCAGGTTCGAATCCTGCCTCGGGCATGGATGTGTGTAATGTCCTTAGGTTAGTTAGGTTTAAGTAGTTCTAAGTTCTAGGGGACTTATGACCACAGCAGTTGAGTGCCATAGTGCTCAGAGCCATTTTTGAACACATCAAGCAAACGATTTAAGACATAGGTTGCAAATGCTACTCTGAGATGAAGAGGTTGGCACAGTAGAGGAACTCATGGTGGGCCGCATCAAACCAGTCAGAAGCCTGATGGCTCAAAAAAAAGGGGGGGAAAGCAGATGCCAGGATCAGATTTAGTGGAAGAATTTTAAAGGAATGTAGCTCGTCTACGAAAGATGTGGCGTTCAGAACATTTATTCGACTTGTTCTTGTGTATTCTCCATCAGTCTGGAAGCCTTATAAGGTTTGATTATTGGGAGAGAGAGAGAGAGAGAGAGAGAGAGAGAGAGAGAGAGAGAGAGAAAGAGAAAGAGACAAGGAGAGCACGTCGAACGAACAGCGGCGCGTTTTGTCACTAATAGTTTAGTAAGTGCGAGAACGTTACGAATATGCTCAACAATCTGTGCTGAGAAGTTGTGTATCATGGAAAGGTTCACCGTTATAGCTATGAGGTCATACGTGGGGCTTTTCAGAGCAATCTTCTTCCGTTGTAGAATTTATTTTATTCTATATTCTTCATAATTAGACTCTAAGACGAAAAAAAAAGAAAACCATGCACCACGAAGGAATTATCCAAATGGGATGGAAATCGGTAGATATGCGGTACATGTAAGAGGGCGAGTCAAATTAAAACCTTAAATTTGTAATAACAAATCGAAATTTCGCGCCGTTATCCTGTAAGGTGGTAAGCGTGCTACAAACAGCGTACAAGATGGCCAGTAGGTGGCAGCATAGTGCAGATCCACACATACCGTCGCAGTATCAGTATAAAGATGGCCGCCTCACATGCGACTTGCACCAGGGAAGAACAGCGTTCTGTTATTCGATTTTTGCGTAGTGAAGGTGTGAAACCTATTGAAATTCGTCGACGAATGAAGGTCCAGTACGGTGATCCATGTTTGTCACAGCAGCAAGTCTACGAATGGAGTAGGAAGTTCGCAAATGGTGTGACTTCAGTGGAAGATGCTCCTCGTCCAGGTCAGGCACAACGAGTTGTGACTCCACAGAACATTGCAGCAGTTGAAGCCATAGTGAAGGAAAACCGCCGAGTGACACTGAATGACATTGCAGCATGTTTACAGATTAGTCATGGGTCAGCACACCACATTGTGCATGATGTGTTCCAGTTTCACAAAGTGTCTGCAAGATGGGTGCCACGGCAGCTGACTCCTGAAATGAGAGAACGACATGTGGATGTTTGTGAAGGACTTCTTCGGCGCTTTGATCAAGACGGTGATGGCTTCCTTGCAAGAATCGTTATTGGGGACGAAGCCTGAGTTCACTTCCACCAACCGGAAACGAAGAGAGCGAGCAAGGAATGGCGCCATTCCTCATTACGAAAACCAAACAGGTTCCGAACAGAACTATCAGCAGGGAAGGCTATGCTGACTCTCTTCTGGGACGAAGAAGGCGTCATTTTGGAACATTATATGCCTAGAGGGAACGCTGTCACCAGTGCATCATACACAGATCTCCTAAAAAATCATCTGCGGCCTGCAATCAAATCAAAGCGACGTGGATTGCTGTCAGCAGGTGTCCTTTTGCAACATGACAATGCAACGCCCCACACTGCCCGTACAACAGTTGCAACAATCACAGACCTGCATTTTGAGTGTCTTCCTCGTCCACCATACTCACCAGACGTTGCCCCAAGTGATTTACATATGTTTGGACCACTCAAAGACGCAATGGGAGGAAAGAGGGTCCGTTCTGATGAAGAGGTACGCCACGCGGTGCATGAGTGGTTGCGCCGACTACCAAAAGACTTTTTTTTCTAAAGGAATTTATGCACTTTGTAAGCGCTGGAGGACTTTCATTGAGCGTGGGGGAGATTATGTTGAAAAAAGTGATACAGCTTTGTACCACTTCCGCACAGTAAATAATATTTAAAAAAATATTTAAGGTTTTCATTTGACTCACCCTCGTATAAAAAGAAACAAATAATTACAATTTCGGAAAAACTCTGTGATTTATTTAAGAGAAAGAGTTCCACAAATATAGAAAGTCAGTGATGCATTGGTTCACCTCTGGCCGTTATACAAGAAGTTGCTCGGCTTTTATTGATAGAGTTGTTGAATGTCCTCCCATGGCATATCGTGCTAAATTCTGTCCGAATGGCTCGTTAGATCGTTAAAATGCAGAGCTGGTTGGTGGACCCCGACCATAATGCTCTAAACTTTCCAAATTAGGGAGAGATCTGGCGACCTTGCTGGCCAAGGTAGGTTTTGGCAAGCATAAAGGCAAACAGACTAAATTCTTGGAGCGGGAATTATCTTGATGGGCAGTATGGCCAGGATTGCTTGCGTGAATGGCAACGAAATGGGGTGTAGAGTATTATCGATGTACCGCTGCTGTAAGGGCGCTGTGGGCGGAAACCAAAGGGTTCATGGTATAAAAAGAAATGGCAACCCAGACCATCATTCCGGCTGTCGTGCCGTATGACGGACGACAATCAGGTTCGTGCCCCACAACAGGCCAGGGCGTGTCTACACGCGTCTTCAGCTTGGAATCTGACTTACTGAAGTAGAATTTGCTTCATTGATGAGTCCCGCTTCGACCTGAGTCCTGATCACCATCGGAGACGTGTCTGGAGATGTGCCGGATATGGTTTGGCTACCAACCTGATTGTCTCCCGGCATACAGGCCGACAACCAGGAGTGATGGTCTGGGGTGTCACTTCATTTCATAGCAGGACCTCTTTGGTTGTCATCTGTAATACAACTACAGCACAGCGGTACGTAGACAATATTCTACGCCCCGTTTTCTTACCTTTCGTGGCAAGCCATCCTGGGCTTATATTTAAGCAAGATAATGCCCTCCCGCACGTGGTATAAGTTGTCTTCTTACTTTCCCAACCCAACCGCGGCCAGAAAGATGGCCGAATCTTTCCCCAGTTGAGCACGTGTAACACTTTCATGCCGATGTGCTCTTTGACGATTTATTGTTGTATAAATAGTTGCTTTTATCTTTATGTAAATTTATATGTACACGATGTATGAATTAATTTGTTTATTTTGCTGTATAATCAGTTATGTATATTATGTAAATATCGCTGAGGGAATGTTAGGGAAACATTAGGTTTTGTCAACGAATAAGTATCGGAGTAGCGGCATCTCTGGACGCGAGAGGATGTTACGTCAGAGCGCGCGCTACACAGAGAGAGAACTCTGGTATGAGAGACTTGGAGAAGTGCGGACGCATGGATGGCGTGCACTGTACTGGAGGAGTGATTGTTTAGCGGCACGTGGCAAGTGATGAGCGTGGGCGGTGGAAATATTGGCTGCAGCAACATCAAGGACCCGTCACGCCAGTATCATTGCCAATAACTCCCGTGCTCGCTAATTGTCATGGAAAGGAGCCAGCACCAGTATCATCGTAAGCAACTGCGTTACGGCGAGAATGGACTGAAGTAAGATTGCTGCATCACAGCTTATTGTCACTAGTTTTTTAACGGCGTTACTCAGCTTTGTGGTGTTTTGTGAGTGAATAATTACCATAGATTAATCAAAACTATTTACCCGCGGTTCTCCTAAAATCATACACCAAGTAGGTGTCCTATTGTTACAATAATCCGAGTACTGTTTATGAAAAATGAAAATTGCAGTGCCAGTTAATTTTGCTTATGAACTAAATGATTCAGTTAGATTAAAGATTTGAACTTAGAGCATTCAGTAATTTCAGTCTCACTAACTTTAAATTTGAACTTTAATCTGAGGCGATCTAATTGTTGCAAATAGTAAATCAACTAATCAAATTAAAATGATTCCTGGCAGTATGAACAAAAGCACTAACTAGAATTAATGAGTGAGTGCAAATATCAATGATTATGTAATTTGTTGTTAGTAAAGTTCTGGTTCACATTTTGACTTACAGTCGTACTAAAGTATAATAATTACTTTTCGATACAGTAATCATCAATTTCTACTTCCCTGTTCAGAAGTCAATAGAGTTTCTTTTAATTATTTTTTGCCATTTTCCAAAATTCATATGAAAATAATAGACGTTATTGTGAGGTAGCGCCATTATCACTTACAACAGTAAGTAACCATTAATCCAAGTGTTATCTTGAATGTTTTCCAAATTTCAGCTCTATTAGTTAATAATATTACGAGTGCAAACTAATTTCTTTCTCTCTTTATTACGCAAAGGTTTGAATTGTTTTTGCTAACGTGCGTGCAGCCCTCTGTTGCCGCGCGTGTTCGAGTAATTCTTGACATTGACTGTTCGGCTCATTAATTCACCTACCGAACAGAAATTTAGCCCAATTGGGCTGGCGACCGTATTTCTTTTAGCTATAGTTATTTCAGTAACCCTTGTTATTCTGTTCCGATCCACGTAGTACCCCTTCTCGCTGGCACAGTACGTGAATGATAGCACAAACTTTTCGAACAACCATACTAAATTTTACAGTAATTAAGTAGGCGAAATAAGTTGTCCTAGAAGGCATCTTGTTATTAACCTCCCCCTCATTTATCGACTTTATATTGAATCTTCGGAACGATAGCCTTTTCAAAATTTTATTCCAATTGCTTAGGCACATGCTTACACGGTCATATATTTCTAACATTGTCGATAGAAGGGAAGGGGGACGTTACACACGTTTGAGCATTATGGGCAGGCCCTGTAACCAACTCGGGATTTTGACAATGTAACGAGCCAATTGGACAGAAGTTTGCTCTATAACAATCAGGAGATCATACAACAACTCTGTCAGTCAGTGACAAGCCGAAAAACTGGTTGCTTAAGGATCAAGGGTAGACCAACACGTTATTGACTTGTTCAGATTGTGAAGCTCTTTCTTTTGGATAAATCTTCCAGTTTTTCTGAAAATATAATCATCTGTTTGTCTGTACATGCACATCACGTGGACCGATTTCCGTCCAGTTCGAATAATTCCTTAGCCGTGAGTCGTTCTTTTTTGAATTAGAATATACATCTTCCATTGTATCTTTGCTAAATAATTGCTGTTTGACTCAGTGTCAACACGCTCTTCATTCTTCAAGGTGCAGAATTTGTTTTTTAGTTATTAAATACGTTCTATAAACGTCTGTGAATTTCAGGCAGCTGATTTGGTTTCAGTCCAGCTTTGTAATCATCTTTACTCTGCGTCTTATTAATTCATGCTAACTTGACTCACTACGACTATGAGATCATACAAATTTTTTATAGCTTGATAAGATATTTCATTGTATAAAATCAAATGGGCCGATGGACGTCATTTATAGTCTCCATCAAGTCGATTTACCATTTTTCTTCTGAAAGAATATTTTAAATTTGAACTGGCTGTTTTCAGCAAATTCTTTTAATGTGCAGCCCTGACGTTTCTGTCACCCCAGCCTGCGTTCCCAACTGGAAATTAATTTTTGGTTTTGTACAAAGTTTCCTTTAAGATCGCTTATACCATACTGTAGTTGAATCTATTGTCCTTTATTAGTTTCTATAATTCTTTGTGTGGGACTTCTACGTCCTAATCTGAATGTGAGCTCGTTTCTGTAAAGTTCCGAACGATTTCTACGGAATATCTTTTGTTTACCTGTCTGTGCTTCTATAAAATATATTTTATTATTTTAAGTGAATAAATTTACAATGTAGGCTACAACTGAATTTCCTCCCTGCTCTGTTCCTCTGTAGTAAAGCATTTGCCGTTATTTTGTACTCTTTTTGATCTACAATTTTTCTTGGCATTTCTGATAGACCTGCTATATGTTATGCTATTTTCAGTTCCTTCCGATACAACTAACTTATCTTTTTAGCCTAAAGTCTGCAAGTTATTGCTCGTAAATAAAAATTATTTGAAGCATTTGGATTTATAGGAATTCATCGAATAGCAGGGTGTGAGCCTAGAAGCAGCTGGGTATTCTATATTGTCCAAAGTTGTTTCAGTACACTACCCCGAATGATCTTACACCTGGGCTAGAATATCTACGTGACAGCAACACGAACATATCGATAGGACCACCCCCACGCTGTAGTAGGCCGCCAATGCCTGAAGAGTTTGGCGAGACATGTAAACAGCGCTAAACCTCCAATCTCGGCAGTGCTATGCTCACAGCACTCTCAGCGCCGGTCTGAGTGCTTCTGAGTCTTGAGGTGAAAGTATCAACATGACCAGATCGCATACAGATCTCACCAGCCCAGTTCTCAAGTCAGCCGCCAGTCGGTCTTTTTATCACTTGTGAAGTCTCCCTCTCTCTCTCTCTCTCTCTCTCTCTCTCTCTCTCTCTCTCTCTCTCTCTCTCTTGATTCTGGCAGCCAGTCTTTCAGTCGCACGTCCTTAAAACCAATTTTTAACATGGCAGAATCTTACAATTTTCTTCCTGGGTGCCGGTTCTCTTCACACGTTTGCTACTCTGTAATTGCCCACATTCTCATCTTTTGGTTTGTTGTGGGTTGCTAGGAGAAAGTACGGCCTGTCGAAACATTTATCGTGTTGTGTATACGCATCACTGCCGCAGAAAAGTGATGCAACCACAGTATTACCACCAAAACCGAAGTGTTGAAATTTGCCTGTCACGGTTGGAATTAATTTAGTGCTCAATCTCAGAGTCACTCCATTATAGCGGCGAAGCTCTGAGGAGTACCTGGAGGAATTGTAGGATGCTGGCAAGAGAAGTAACTCATCTGTCTCGTGGTACGATTTCACATGTTAAAATTGGTTGTGAAGCTACCCTGAGAAGCTATTTCGCTATGGGTAGCTCTAAAATGCGGCTTCGGATTCTCAGGCCCAAGACGTTGTGCCGCGATTGGTGCAGTAATTAAAGACTTCCTGCTTATCTATTACGTAAGCGGTATCAGCTGCCGCAGTTCTGCTGGAATTTTCTTGCTAAATCGGTAGGTCACGAAACACTACGCAATGTGCCACACTTTTCCGGCCAGATAATTCACGATAAGATAACAGTCTTGGCGCGTCAGCTGCGCCGCTGTCGGTGCAAACATACAAGCTGCGAACCTCACATTTTCCATAAGCAGTGACCAGCGAAGTACGTTCAATGAATTCTGATTGCTAAAATAATCAGGCACCGATGCGTCATGGTGTACAGTACTGCCCCAGTATTGCGACAGGATCTGCTACCCAATATTCTATAAAGTAAGAGCAGCCGTATGAACATCAATAGCTTGAATATTACTAGCTCAGATGGCAAACCAATACTATGCAAAGAAGGGAAAGCCGAAAAATGGAAGGGACACACAGAAAGGTCGTACAAGGCAAATCAGTTTGTAGACATAATTATAGAAGGTGGACTTCTCTTACTGCAAGTAACAGAGCAGTTTTTTGCGATCCGGCCCATTGTGGAGGGGCGGCTCTTTCCAGCCAATATCCCAGTGGGCTGCGAGAGAGGCAGAGAGAACCAAATTGGGAACACTTCTTAGTGTTCACACGGTTTCGACGTTCGCCTGATAACCAACGGAAACCTCCCAAAACCTGTGATCTGAACTGAGGTACTGGAACTATCTTAATTTACTTTTGGGACAATGTTATCCACTGTGAATGGAAATTCACTACCCTTAATCTGAAAATGATCACA
The DNA here is from genome assembly GCF_021461385.2 of Schistocerca piceifrons. Classification (NCBI taxonomy): domain Eukaryota; kingdom Metazoa; phylum Arthropoda; class Insecta; order Orthoptera; family Acrididae; genus Schistocerca; species Schistocerca piceifrons. The sequence goes on from NC_060145.1 coordinate 153,371,925, forward strand.
GACCTCTTCTTGTCTACAGCGATGAAAACATTATCCATCATCCCATACAAAAGTTAAAGTTCTATGTGTAGTATATTATCTATATATCCATATCCATACAAATTATAGAAATGTATGTAGGTATGTGTGAACGTATGTTTACAAGTTCCACATCTCCTCCTAAACCAGGGGACCAGTTTCAATCAAAAGTGGTACACTTATCATTTACTGTCTGGAAAAAAATCACAGTGAGTGTGAGAACCATCCACCAATCAAAGGGGTGGGGGTGAAAAAGCACTGTAGACGAAGATGTGAAAATACCCACACCTTAGTCATTCAGCACTTGAGAACGAGAGCACTTTCAGACGTGCAGCAAATTTTACGCATAATTTCAAACTTTTACGAAACTTTTTCTCGCTGATGACACCCACAAAATGAAGGAAAGAAAACATTTATTGCTTATTACATTTTTGCAGTTCATGTAATAAAACTGACATATGAAGCTGCTGCTAACTGTATTCATGGCAAATTTTACAGACAGTATTCATACATAACGCTGAATTTACCAGAAAATTTATATCGTTATATGACACTTAGGTCAGGGAACTCTTTCTTTCGCTTACGCCATAGTCCCGCAGCGATCGCAGGGTCGGCGTGGTTACAACGGATTTGGCAGTGGGGATGGCCGGATGCCCTTCCTGCCGTCACCCCTTAACTCCCCCCCCCCCCCCCCCCCCACCCCAGGACGGAATCAGTGTACCTCCAACTGCCTGCGTCTAGTGTAAATCGTGAAATAGAGCGGACGTGCTTCAAATGTCTGTGATGCGTCGATGCGTGCAACTGAGGCGGAACGTGGGGACCAGCCCGGTATTCACCTAGCGGGATGTGGTAAACCGCCTAAAAACCACATCCAAGCTGGCCGGCACACCGGCCCTCGTCGTTAATCCGCTGGGCGGATTCGATCTGGGACCAGCGCGCCTACCCGAGTCCAGGAAGCAGCGCGTTAGTGCGCTCGGCTACCCTGGCGGGTTTAGTTCAGGGTATATGATGTCATAAACAACTACCGCATCTTGTAAGACGTATAAATTTATTACTTCTTTGTTACTGACTCTGTTCACAACTACTATTTTCCGCAGACAGTAACCGCATTTGCCGCTGAATGTACCGACAAGAATATATCTTTGTACGACACATAGTTCAGGAGATGTGAAGTCAAATACTCAAGGAGCGAGAAAAAGTACCACATCATGCATCTCGTTTCAATTTATTACTTCTTTCCTGCTAGCTCTGTTCGTAAGACTCTTGGAGACAGTATCCACATATGCCGCTGAATGTGCCTACAAAATTATATATAACACATAGACGAGGACATACGACGTCATAAACTCTGAGATGCGTGAAGAACTTCCAAATCATGCATGACGTTTAAATTTATTATTTCTGTACCACTAGCTCTGTTCACAGCATACTTAGGGACAGTAGTCACATATTCCACTGAATGTACCTGGAAAATTCTGTAGTGTGGCATATATTTCTGGAGATAAGACGACATGAACATCGAGCTGCGTGAAAATGAAACTGCAGAGCGAAAATCCCTAGACATACAAGTGGAAAAAGTATACGAATACGCGTTAAATGCGTTACATGAAATGAAATGTATTTGGCATGTGAATATGGGAGCAAAGCCATGGGAAAAAATGTCGTCCTAAACTGCAGGAACGATTTAATTCAAATTTGGTACAAACATGGAAAGAAATACTTTGGTGATAATAACCAACAGCCCCCTCTTGGGGTGAGACTGCTAAAGTGGACCGAGAAGAGGAGGGGAAGAGATCGACAGACGAGAGGGGGAAGGAGGAGACAGACAGAAATAGGGGGGAAGAGGAGGAGGAGGACGAGGAGGACGAGGACAAAGATAGGGTAGGAGGAAATGGACTGAGAGAGGGTAGATGAGGAGATGCACACAGAAAGATAAAGTGATGCACGGTAAGAGGGGGAGAAGGAGATGGACAAAGAGAAGGGAGAGGAGACGTTGGACAGAAATTGGGGGAGGAGGAGACTGCCAGAGAGAGGGGTTGGAAGAGATGGAATCAGAGAGGGGAAGAGAAGATGCACAGAGGGGGAAGAAGGAGATGGACCGAGGGGGGAGAAGCAGGTTGACAGAGGGAGGGGGAGGAGGAGGAGGAGGAGGAGGAGGAGGAGGAGGAGGAGGAGAAAGACAGTGAGAGGGCAGGAGGAAATGTGCAGATAGTTGGGGAATGGAGGATGTGGACAGAGAGACGCGGTGATGAAGATGGACAGAGAAAGGGGGAAGAAGGAGATGGACTAATAGAAGATTGGAATAAATATATACCCATGCAATGCTGGGTATTCACCTGGTATTTATATACAGGGTGATGTTTTCCACCGTGTACAAATTATAGGGATTGATCGATGAGAGGCTACAGAACAAGAAAGGTCTAATGAAATTACGTCGCCGGCCGTGGTGGCCGAGCGGTTATAGGCGCTTCAGTCTGGAACCGCGCGACCACTACGGTCGCAGGTTCGAATCCTGCCTCGGGCATGGATGTGTGTGATGTCTTTAGGTTAGGTTTAAGTAGTTCGAAGTTCTAGGGGACTGATGACCTCAGCTGTTAAGTCCCATAGTGGTCAGAGCCATTTTTGAAATTACGTCCGGAAATGCGTGGTCTCCATTCTAGAGACCATTTATTGCTACAGAGACTGCGACCTAATACGCACTGTACCATACAGCCACAGTTACAGTGTCCATGTGCATGGAAACCATTTTCAACACACAACGTAATTTTGGTGCATGGTACAGAGCGCATTAGACCGCAGTATCTTAAACAATATACTGTGGTGAGCTAGTGCTCTGTCAGATTCTTCTCGCAGTATTGTATACCGTATCTCATCTTTATCTACCTTTTCTTCCCATTTCTATAAAACGTACACCTCAGCTGTGTAGAACGGGAAGATAAAGAAGATGGATCTTTCAGATACGACACTGCGATATTAATTTTAGTAATTTGACGGAGAACTGACAGACTTAATTCGAAACAGTGCCCCTATTGTAGACGACATTCCCTCTGACAACCCTGGGCTCATTTCAGATGCGGCAGAAATCCACCATCTGATGTGCAAGATATATGAGAGGGCCGAAGCACTGTGAGACTTCAAAAAGAATGTAATAAATACTCTTCAAAAAAAGGATGGTGCTGACAGAAGAGAATACTACTGAATTATGTGTCAAATAAGTTAAGAATGCCAAATTATAAAAATTTTACACTACTGGCCATTAAAATTGCTACACCAAGAAGAAATGCAAATGATAAACAGGTATTCATTGGACAAATATATTATACTAGAACTGACATGTGATTACATTTTCACGCAATTTGGGTGCATAGATCTTGAAAAATCAGTACCCAGAACAACCACCACTGGCCGTAATAACGGCCTTGATACGCCTGGGCATTGAGTCAAACACAGCTGGGATGGCGTGTACAGGTACAGCTGCCCATGAAGCTTCAACACGATACCACAGTTCATCAAGACTAGTGACTGGTCTATTGCGACGAGCCAGTTGCTCGGCCACCATTGACCAGATGTTTTCAATTGGTGAGAGATCTGTAGAATGGGCTGGCCAGGGCAGCACTCGAACATTTTATGTATCCAGGACGGCCCGTACAGGACCTGCAACACGCGGTCGTGCATTATCCTGCTGGAATGTAGGGTTTCGCAGGGCTCGAATGAAGGGTAGAGCCACGGGTCGTAACACATCCGAAATGTAACGTCCACTGTTCAAAGTGCCATCAATGCGAACAAGAGGTGACCGAGACGTGTAACCAATGGCACCCCATACCATCACGCCGGGTGATACGCCACTATGGCGATGACGAATACAGGCTTACAATGTGCGTTCACCGCGATGTTGCCAAACACGGATGCGACCATCATGTTGCTGTAAACAGAACCTGGATTCATCGAAAAAAAAAAAAAAGTTTTGCCATTCGTGCACCCAGGTTCGTCGTTGAGTACACCATCGCAGGCACTCCTGTCTGTGATGCAGCGTCAAGGGTAACCACAGCCATGGTCTCCGAGCTGATAGTCCATGCTGCTGCAAACGCCGTCTAACTGTTCGTGCAGATGGTTGTTGTCTTGCAAACGTCCCCATCTGTTGACTCAGGGATCGAGATGTGGCTGCACGATGCCTGTCGTCTCGACTGCTAGTGATACGAAGGCGTTGGGATCCAGTACGGCGTTCCATATTACCCTCCTGAACCTGCCGATTCCATATTCTGCTAACAGTCATTGGATCTCGACCAACGCGAGCAGCAATGTCGCGATACGATAAACCGCAATCGCGATAGGCTAGAATCCGACCTTTATCAAAGTCGGAAACGTGATGGTACGCATTTATCCCCCTTACACGACGCATCACAACAACGTTTCACCAGGCAACGCCGGTGAACTGCTGTTTGTGTATGAGAAATCGGTTGGAAACTTTCCTCATGTCAGCACGTTGTAGGTGTCGCCACCGGCGCCAACCTTGTGTGAATGCTCTGGAAAGCTAATCATTTGCATATCACAGCATCTTCTTCCTGCCGGTTAAATTTCGCGTCTGTAGCACGTCATCTTCGTGGTGTAGTAATTTTAATGGCCAGTAGGGTATGTAAAGAAGAATCGAAGTATGTTAGGAGACCTTGAGGACGATCTCTCAGGGTTACAAAGAAGTATGGGACCACGTGGGTCAGTACTAATCCTAAAGATTTATGTCACCACGAACAACCAAAACGTTTCCATTTCAGGATGTTGCTGCAGCGTATATGACGACCAGCGCGATCTGATGCGGGTACATAAGCACCGACTTGTAGGCAAGGCGTTAATGTGTCACTTGATTGAAAACTTTTTGATCACCCTTTACGGAAGATAGATTGAAGGAAGACATACACACACCAATAGCATTGTTAGGTGTGGAGAAAGTTTGTGACAATGTTAACTGGAATACACCCTTTGAAATTCTGCGGTGTCTTCAGAAGATGGTTTTTTAGAAGATTAACAAACAATAAAGGGCGAAAAAATTAATAGTGATTAATAATGCGGAAATAGTTGCCGGTAGTGGGAGGTGGATTTCATAGAAATGCAAAGAAAAGTCTGTGCTCATTTTGGGAATCTAGGTTCAGTCTGTCACAGGCTAGGACAGATGAAAGTAAAGTCGTATGGCCGAATAGTTGGAAGATACTGCGGGGAGTTCCAAGCGCCTAATTGGAAACGTTTTTCCTACCCTTCGCGCTGCAGGTACACTTCTTTCGCAAGTGTGACCGTTGAATGTAGATGACAGTAATGTGTGTGTCGAGTGTAGTGTCATGTTCGTGTTGGATACGAGAAGAGAAGGGAGAGGATGGATCCCGGTGCCGGCACATAACGTACTCCTCCCGAACTGTTTCAAGAGGGCCTCCGAGGCTAACGTCTTTTCCGACGGACGGATCACCATCTAGTAAATCCAGGACAATGGCGCGATGGTTGGTGATTAGGGACCTCTCCTGCTCCCTTCTACCGTAAAGGAAAAGGGAAAATTGTCAATTGCACGTGGCGTCCGTGATCGGTTATCCATCCAACTGCGGCCACGCCCGCAGGTGCTTAATTTCGGCTATCTGATGGCAACCTGCATATCCACCCCGGCACAGCAGGTGACTCCAGTAATTTTAACCAACATGTTATGGAGTAAAACGATCTCCCCTTGATGATCAACTAGGGAAGACAATCAAGATGGCATAATATGACATTCATTAAAGTGGCCATTTTCGACACGTTTTTCTAATTGAATAGAGTTGACTCCAAGACAGATGACCAAGCTGAAGAGAACGAAATTTCAAGGCTGGTTTACGTGGAGGAACCCAGGGGAGAAAAAGCTGAGGGGTAAATCTGCTGATTTGTAAGAATTGTGGTGGCAGTCCTACCATCAAAATTACCTTGCACAGCGCCAGTAACGAGGCCAGATGAATATGAAATCGTTGTTAAAGTACAATAAAGCGTCATAAATCTAGGGGTTACGGTGGGAAAGGAAACGCAAAAGAATAATGTCAGAACAGTTACATTTTTCGTTGGCAAGAGGTTTTTCATCAAACAGTTCGTCCTACTAATGTTGACTGTAGAAAATTAAGCTTTGATACAAACTACTGCATAATACAGTGGTCTCCTAGTAAAAAAGAAATGCTACTCCCGTAAACTGTGTGATTATTAATTGTAATGTCGTTTGTTTCTTTTCATTTCTATGAAAATCACCTTGCCTTTCTGCAGATTCTTTTCGAATTAGTGATTCACAATTCTTACCTCATTTTGGGATCATGTGGTAATTCAGCAACTTGATAAATACTCTATCTGACGAAGTTCTAATTCTATCAGACAACGAAGAAACATGTGGTCTCACTATCAGTCTGTGATAACGATGTATTTGTCACTGAGTCCTCTGATATTGGATGATCTTAATCTTTCACATCTCGTCTAGAGGAAATAACTCTAATCTGTGTTAAGCTCCTCAAGTAATGGAACAGTATCAATACGGTGGTTTTTTTAAACCACGTACTATGGCAGAGTATGATTGTTTTCAGTGGAAGGAGTAAGGAAATTTTGGGCTGTGTGAGTGTTTACGTATTGTTCCATGTGTATAAAACAGAGGTTTAACGACCTGCTCTATATGTGCAGCGTATGGAAGAGAGCGTATAGTCAGGGCCGTAGGTAATAAGTGCAGGGGTACTTGGAAAGTATTCTGAAATTAATAATATTTTGTAATGTCGTTTGTGGTATTCTGTGAAGTGAAATCTGAGTTTTTGATCTCGAGAACCCTGTGCTAACTTGGGGAGGACCGAAAAACCTCGTCCTTTTCGGTCTTCTTTTCATATTTAACTTGTAAGTTATAAATCACGCGTTTTTACTGAATTGAATAGCATTAAATTTCCTGCTCATATCACTGGTCAAAAATATTTTTGACCCACTGTTTACCGACGTACGATGGTTCAAAAATGCAATAAATTTCTCTAGTTACCTAGAATAAAAGCAGAACGCAGGTTTTTGCCTTGTAACCTTTTTTTTTCAGATAAGTATTTCTGCAGCTGTTCGATGTGGATGTTCGCTGGTGACTTCTTATTTGAGTGGCATTACGACACGTTTTTCTTAAGCTTTCTGCTGTTAGATATTTCTCGTGGTGATACTGAGCTTATATGCTACCTTCAGTAGCGTTAGAGCAGTGTTTCATATGCGAAGAAAGTTTTGACAGAACGTGAAGTGGCTGTAGTTAAAAAGAGAGGAGTGGCTATTTTTCCTCCAGTGTTCAGCGCAAAAAGCCTGAACATCAACGGTTGCTTGTAGGAAAAAAATTACAACAAGGAACTTATTTTCGCCTCATTACGTTGTGAACGTTACACTGTTACAACTGCTCCCAACCCAACCCGCTCAGGTAAGCCATCGTTATCATTTGATCTCAACAACAAAATCTTATAATGCGAGGAATAGGATACTGAAGAGTTCAGACGAAAACAGACCAAGTTACCCCAGTCAGGTAAGGCGCAATCCCGCGGTTAGAGTAACGCTCCCAGAGGTAGCAAGCACGATTCTGTTATACGTAATACTGCGAGGCGATTTAATTGCAGTTTCCCTTGTTTTTTTAGCTCAGACGCTAACCACATTTACAACCTGTGTAAAAAAGAATTTCCATTCATATACCCGTCAAAACGATATGGTATGAACAGTAATCGTGATTCCATCCCAGACAGCATTGCAACATGAGGCGGATTTCTTTAAAACTCTTGCACATAACGTGGGTTTTCCTGGACAGGAAAATCACATTTCTATTGTGTGAAAGGCGATATATCGCATGTTCAGCAGAAAATTAGGAAATTGCGCCAACAGAGCACAGCAGGCTCCAGTTGATTGTTCAATGTTGTTGTGAGAGTATACATTTGTGATCTTCGGTCTAAATCCTGTAATTTTCATGTGTTTTCTTCAGCTTCAAACCAAAGATACCAGTAAAACAATTATTTAGTTCCCCAATTGTACGAACTCGGTATGAGTACGAGGACTTATAGGATATCCTGCACATGTTTAGTACTGAGAAAATGAAATGCCCATGTTTTGTTGCAGATGAAAGGCTGTTGGCATTTGACTTTGGTGGTGTCCACGGTGTGTACCTTATTTGCTGGCCATGTGGACACAGCAAACGTGTTGGCTCTTTTCCCCTTGCCAGCCAGGAGCCACTGGTTTTCACTCAAACCGCTCATTACTGGACTGTCGCAACGAGGCCACAACATCACATTGCTGATTAATGAAATGGAGAAAGATATACCTGAGAACTGGGATGTCATAAGAATTCCAGTGATTTTTCCGGATTTCGGTAAGTAATTTTCTGTAGTTTCTTGTGTCTCAAGGTTTTCAGCACTATTATATCAAAGATTTTTTGCAACCCAATGATATAAACAGAATGTACAATGTTTTTGATGCATTTAGCTGTCCTCTCTACATACCATGTTTCAGATAATGTCTTAGAAAAGACTTATTGGTATCACTGTTAGTCATTAGAGAGTCTGAAAATCAGTTTTTTGGCGTTTACAATTTATAAGTTCTCATAATTTTTCCCAGCGTTTCGGAGAAGCAGGATGGAAAATGTATGCTTTCTACATAGTGTGAAAATGTGGCATTCTACTTATATAGAATAAGTTAATAGTAGAAGTCAGAATCAACAAAGTGTAATTCAGGATTTCTCCAAAATATTGCATTTCTGTTGCTTTCAAAGTGACTCATAAATATGCGTCATAAATAAGAATAGTAACATCGACAATATGGAGGTAACATACATGACGCTTCTTATTTAATGCTAAATATAAGTGAGAAAAACATATAAGGAGCTTTTCTAAAACTCTTTCGGCTGGTTCATTTTTCCTGTTTTCTTTTCTACTGCCTTTTACCATCTTACGTGTTTTATTTGATAACTTCATAAAATCTGATATTTCTTGATTTTCTCTTTATACTAACACAGTTTCTTGCTTCATTAAACCAATGTCCTCCAGATTATTGAGTACGTTCGAGGCCTCTTAAATTTTAGTATTTAATGTACATTTCTTTTCTTTCTGTCTATTATGAATGTTTCTTTGGACATACCCATTTTTCTTAACATTATCTGTAACGTTCCTTATGTATTTTATACTTTTGTGATATTTCCAAATGTCTTCGTTTAGCTGTTGTTCTGTGAAATAGTATCTTGTGCATGATTTTTTTTATGATTTTTTCGTTTATATTTACCAATTCAAGATTTAGTGTTTATGCTACACATGTAGAATTTGGTCAAATTGATGCTATAATTAATATTGTTGAAGTTGTGATGTTTCTGGAAAAGTATTCATAATTTTTATGTTTATTTATTTTCTCATATATGTTTCCCACATCAGACAAAGCTACTTGGTAATTCAGTGAGTCTTTATATAACTGCCATGTGCTCATAAAAGCTTTAGGAAACATATAAACCTAAAAATAAAGGAATGTCAAAGATAATGTTGACCACAGTATATAGTGCTAAAAACAAAAAGTTCTAAATTATTATGAGAAATTACTGTATAGAATGACAAGTGTGTGCCACAAGGATGCCTTCAACTTAAATTAGACAACATTCAAGTCAATTGAAAACTGAACTTTCTAAATAGTGCTAAACATTAATAGCTTCAAATAAAAAACCTTCATAATCAATCACTAAATTTTCCATGAGCAACAAATTTGCAAATCTAACAACAGTCTGCACATAGGATCTATGATGATAATCTGAAGATTTTTATCTCAGAATGTATGCAAGTCTCTGGAATATGACATTACCAGAAATTCTTATAATTAATTACTGGTTATTATGTGGTTTTATTGTCTTAACAGTTTACACAGTCAGACAAGTAGCCATCAAAAATATTGTTGCATCTAAGTGTATATATATGTTGTACATTCGCTAATCTTGCTCTGAAGCATTCTTTTATATTACTTTTGAGGTACGTTTGTTTATTGTTCGTCTTTTGTACATTTTCACGTATTTTCCAGGTGTTGGATATTTATTGTTAGTCTTAAACTCTGTTTTTTCATCAGTGATTTTTTAGTATTGCTTTATTAGTTGTTAGATTATAATATCAGTTCGATTTTTGTGTTTTGTGGATTTTATCCATTGGAAATCCTAAACCATCTTCAAATAGTAAACACTCAATACTGAAATTACTTGGTTTTCAGCTGATTTATATTCCACCCCTGCTGTTCAGTGCTGTGTATTCCTTCCTTTATTTGCAGATCACATATTCAGTTAATGGTTGTCTTAACTCAAATGCATATGATTCTTGTACAACTGATTTTACTTTAGACCTTGTGTATGTTTCTTGTAAGGGTTTCCATGTTTGCCCTCTCTCCCAAATTCATTCAGCATGTTCAATAAGGTCAATCTGTCAGCAGAATTATAAACATTTTTAAAAGTTATAAACAGCAGCACCATTCTAGAGCTGTTTTGCTCTTTGAGCCACTATAAGTTTCAGATTGTTGATTTGTTTTGTACAAGATCTACCTTTTCTTATTCCTGCTTGATATTCTTCTGATGCAGTAACCAAGCTTCCTTCAATAACTTGCAAAAAGTTATGTATGTTTTGGAAATAAGAGAATATCCCCATATTTATTGACATCTGTTTTGTCACATTTATGATGTCATAGATGGGTCAGCACGATTTTCACTCATTCTGTATTTCTTTCCGGAATTTATTTACCAGTATATTCAGGCAAAATTACTGCTTTTACTACTAAATTTTAAAAATATCAGCTGTTGTGTTATTTGCTATTGAAATTCTTTACAGAGTCTAAATTACTCATATTCCATATTCATTTAGAAGCCTATTTGTTTATCAAATTATTTATATTTATGAAATATTTCTTTAGGTTTATCATCACTTATCAAATTATGGAAAAATGTGGCTAAAACATGGCACCGATGACACATTATTCTTTCATAAATGACCTTGAGGTTAAATTTACTCACAAATAATTGATGGTGATTCTTCCCATTCTTTTTATTAAGTTCTGTTCAATCAAATCTCATTTATCTATTATCTTATTGTGCTATTACATACATTTTCCTAATGTTTCTGATTAAGATTTCCCTTAATGTTATCTCATTCCATAGTGATATTATTATTTGCAATAATCCTTCTTGTATTTAATTACAGTAGTGTGTTATCATATCATTCATCATTTTCTCTGGTATCACCATCGCCCCTACTACTGTATCATTTATTTATTTCAATTCTTCTGAGTTTTACAATTACAGTTCTTGCATACTTTTCAGAAATTTGTATTATCATCTTAAAGGTTTAACACGTTTTTCATTAGATTTTCGCCAGAAATCTTTCTTCTATAGTCAAAATGTTGATCACTTTCTACTTTCATCTCTTTTATACTTTTTGTTAATTATCCCTTTGGAATCCTATAATCTATTTAAAGGATGTTGTCAATCCTTACTTCATAAACTTATTAATTCTGACCATATGCATATTTGTGCAGCTTTTTTTGCTAAGTACTTCATTACAGATAGCTGTGTAATCTGCAAATAATATACTGTCAATGTTGCAGTTCGCATTTCTGAAGGGTTCTGATATTAAGAAGGCTATGTACATTTACAATGAAAATATACTTAATTCATTAGACAAAAAATTGCAGGCAACTGGTAAATTTTGCGATCTGTCAAAGGCATTTGACTGTGCAAATCGCAGTATCCTTTTAAGTAGATTAGAATATTATGGTGTAACTGGAAACGCTGCAAAATGGTTCAAATCTTATGTCTCTGGCAGGAAGCAAAAGGTGTTATAAGGAAAGAGATATGTATTATGCTATCAAGCATCATCCAACTAGGAACTAATGACATGTAGGGTCCCACACGGTTCCATCTTAGGGCCCTTACTTTTTCTTGTATATATAAATGAGCTTTCATCAGTAACATTACCAGATGCCAAGTTTGTTTTGTTTGCTGATGATACAAAACATTGCAACAAATAGCAAATCAAGTGTAGTCTTAGAAAGATCGGCTAATAAAATATTTGTGGACATTAATCACTGGTTCCTAACCAATTCTTCGTCATTAAACTTTGAAATAACACACTACATGCAGTTCAAAACTTGTAAAGGGCGTCCCACGAGTACATGCCTGACATATGATGGCAAGCAGATAGAAGAAGTGGGCAGTGTTAAATTCTTGGGATTACAGCTTGATAATAAATACAACTGGGAGGAGCACACCACAGAACTGCTGAAGCATTTTAACAAATCTCTATTTGCAATGCGAATTGTGTCAGACATAGGGGATATAAAAAGGAAAAAGCTGACATACTATGCTTACTTTCATTCCATAATGTCATATGGGATTGTTTTTTGGAGTAATTCATCAAACCAAGCTAAAGTTTTCTGGGCACAAAAGCGCGCAATGAGAGTTATAAGTGGTGTGAACTCAAGAACATCCTGCAGAAGCCTGTTTAGGAAACTAAGGATACTAACTACTACTTCCCAGTATATTTATTCCTCAATGAAATTTGGCATTAAAAATATATCACTTTTTCAAACCAACAGCTGAATTCATGGAATCAATACTAGAAATAATAATAATCTTCACAAGGATTTAACGTAACTTACTCTTGTACAAAAAGGTGGGCATTATTCAGGAACACACATTTTCAATAACATGCCAGCAGCGATAAAAAGCTTAACAACCAATGAAATTCAGTTTAAGAGAAACCTAAAGGATTTATTGGTGGCCAACTCCTTCTACTCCATTGATGAATTTCTCTGTAGAACTAACTGATTTGTGTATTCTAACTTCTGCACCATGTCAGTGCAGTAATGTGTTCATTGTAAATAAGTATTGTAGTAGTTCTATTATATTTTTATTACCTTATAAATAAACACTTTTTTAATTTTAAAATCAGTTCATTAATGTGATCTTAGTAAATGAGTGTTTGTAAAATGATTCTTTCATACTGTGTTCATTAAAAAATGACGATCATTCCAATTGGAACCTGTGGAAAGTACATTAGCTTATTTGTTTAAGTTGTAAATATTTGTTATGTGTTATTGTTTTCTGGCATGCTGTACATCTCAGAGGACCTCCTCACTGTGGGTAAATTGGAATGAAAGTAAATCTAATCTAATCTGATCTAAAAGGTTGCTATTGATATTATCTGCTCCATCATTAACAATATGAACAGCAAGGGTCTCAATACGGTTCCGTGGAGCACGCCTGAATTTACTTCTCTTCTGTCGATAAGTTTCCATCCAGGATAACACGTGGCGTCCTCTGTGTCAAGAAATCATTAACCCACTCGTAAATTTCGTTATATATTCCATATTATCGTACCTATCTGACTAACCTTTGGAGTAGTATTGAGTCATCTGCTTTTCAGATTTCATACACTTCAATGGTGGACATGGTGTACGTTATTTTGTTCGAAGTATCTCACTGTGTTTATGTTCTACGATTCTAAACAGATGGACGTCAGTTACGATGGATGGGTAGTTCGGTAGGTCACTTCTGCTGCAATTCTTGTAGACAGGTGTGATCTCTTCTTTCTTAGAACCACTGTGCACAGTTTTTTGTTTGAGCGACCTACGGAACATTGTGTTTAAAATGGGAGTTAACTGAGCTGAAAATTACGGATAGGACAGGGCAGGAATTCCATCGATCTCTGGAGCCTAGTTTAGTTTTCGAGATTTCAACTGTTACTCAACGCCACCGACACAAATTTCATTAATTCATCAGAATTAAACTGTGGCAGTAAAGGAGCATTTGAAAACGGATTTTAACAGTTCTGCTTTCCCTTTGATACCTTCCATTTCTGTTATTTTCTCACCCATGAGTGTCTGCACACTAACTTGTCAAGGACAGCATTTACATATGGTCAGACTTTTTGTAGGATCTGTGATTCTCCTACCCAGTCGTTGAAGACTTAACGCGTTCCACTTTTAGCAGCCAAACACGTTTCATTAGACATATCTCATTCTATAATGTTATACACTTCCTTTTACAACTGCTGTGGAGTGAGTACTATTTCTATGTAATTTCTTTGTAGTGGGTGTATACAATGGAGGGTTCCCTCCATCATAAACAGTTTTGTACATTTTATTTTAAATAGCGATCAAACGCAGACGAAGTCCACATTTTTATAAGAAGGCAGAACACACGTCTCTCTGTCGAAAATCTTTTTATAAAAACCATGACCGGTTTCACGCCAATTTAGGCGTATCCTCAGGTGGTCTAAACAGGGGATAGAAGGGAAGCATTTTACAACTTTTTCTCATTTTTACACTGGCTTAGTTAACGTTGTTAGATGGAGTAGAATAGTCCTGTAAGTGACGTATTTACATAAATTGTGTGTACAACATTATTTTACGCTGTCCCGAAGATTTTCCCTTTCCTTTACATCATTGATAAATTAAAACCCGCTCGAAACTTTTGTCAAATTGATCAAAATCATAAGAAAGATGGTGTGCTCAAAACAAAATAAAGCGAGTATTTGGTGCGGAGAGAGTAAAATAGCCCCGGCAAAGCGTACGAAAATGTACATAAGCACCAGTGAAAACGTACCATATTATAAGCTGTAAGAGATGTCTTAAGGAACACTCAACTACCTAGCACTACTCAATCAGCCATGAGAAAAACTGCATTGGCCGTGGTATCTGAAAACCCAGCGAGATTCCGATAGAGAAAGTGGAGCTAATGCACCGAACCGCGAAGGGGGAGGTGCTGTGCATAAAAATAAATTACAATGTAAATCAGTTAATCATATCCGTTGTACTGAAGCTACTTAAACCGTGTAGATCTTATTTGAATCCACGTAAAAAGATATGTTGCCATGAACAAAAAGATATTCAAACTAGGTACTATAGGTACTAAAATCAATGCATGAAGCTCTGTCATACGTCGCAAGTGAACGCCGAGGATCAGCAGAGAGTTATGTCGTAAAAGAAGATGAGAAAATGGCACTCGGACGGCGTCATGGATGCTGTTGATGACGCACTTCTCTTCACTGTAACACATGGCAGCACCAGTTGTGGGCTGGATTCCTAGAATACTGATATGTAGGAGGTGTAGTAGGTTCTTCTTTTGCTTGTGTTCTTGCATAGCAGTAGTAATAGTAGTAGTAGTAGAGTTTTATTCATTTATGAATCATTTTTATAAGGATTTTGGATACGCCATGGTATACCAGATTCGAAATAAATATAACATAATTGATTTACCGGGTGATTTAGCCTCTACCAATGGCTTTTATGCAACCCTCAACGCCTTCAGATATCATGCGCAATGTTTCCATATTCTCGTTCTCGCCGTGTGCAAACTATTAGTCCTACAGAGGTAATGAACAGGACCTTTTTGTAGGAAATTTTGTGTAGTTTAGTTTTGTGCTTGCATACATTTTCACTTACGACCACTATTTTCGAATTATTCAAGAAAACCGTACAAAATTGGCCTTCAGACGCCTTTTTCTTCAATAACTCGAAAACTGTGGCCTCCAGCGAAAACGTATCCCATTACAGAATTTAACTACATCAAATTTCCTGCAAAACAGCCCTATTCATTTTTATGTAGGACTAATAGTATGCGCGTAGCGAGTGAGAGAATCCTGATAATCTCGTGCATGGTTTTTTGACGTGTAGTGGGTTGTGTAAAACACATTGGTAGTAGCTAAATAACCGGATCTGTTCTAAGAAGGCTCAATGTCTTTTCTGCAAACAGAATATGCTCGAATTCTCTATAGATACAGTGCGTGTTAAATGCGTACACATAAGTTCGTAAATAATCACTGTAGCTGAACGAACATTGTGCAGACTGTATAAGTAAAGTGTCTCATCTTCGAATCCGTGTGAATTCCTTTTTGTTTCTTTATTTTCGCCGAAGGAGACACATTATCCGGATCAATGTAGCGCTTGATTGTATATTGTGGGACACATTTTATAATGTGTGATTAATATACCACAGAAGAGGCGACTGAATTTTGGCTATAAATCAGTGTCTCCTCTGTTGGAGAATGACGTCCCTGAAGTCGAAAACTTAAACCTACTATCTGTGTTTGACATAATACGTTAGAATTATTCTCAGTTTCATTGTCACGGTGTGTTAGGTCTGCCAGCGTACCATTAGTTTTCTTATAGCCAATAACAGTACACGAGCAAGGTCACATACTTGCACCGCGTAGCTTTCAGTCGAACCGCCTCGCGTATGCGCTCTGCCCCGCAGTCAATTCGTGACCGCTTCATCGCTCTTGTGAAGGAAAGGAATCTGACGGCGTTGGAAGGCCAGGGCAAGGTACGAGGGTCACTCCAAAAGAAATGCACACTATTTTTTAAAAAATACAGTTTTCATTCTGCATGTGTGAAAGTTTTACATCCTTCCCGCTTGTTTTCAAACTTAATTCAACCTGTTTCCGTGAGTGGCGCCGTCACATCATGTCTTCAAGATGGCTGCTACACTTGACGTTCGTCAGAAGCAACGTGCTGTCATAGAATTCCTGTCTTGTGAAAACGAGACGGTGTGAAACATGCACAAAAGGTGTATGGAGATGCTGCTGTCCATGGCAGTACAGTTAGTCGGTGGGCAAGCAGGTTACGTGATGAAAGCAAGCACGGCAATATTGAAGATTGTCCTCGCAGCGGCAGGCCTCGTACTGCACACACTCCAGACAATGTGCAGAGAGTTAACGAATTGGTGACTGCTGACAGACGCATCACAGTGAACGAATTGTCACGCTACGTTGGGATAGGGGAAGGAAGTGTTTGCAGAATACTGAAAGTGTTGGCGTTAAAAAAGGTTTGTGCCAAGTGGGTTCCCAGGATGTTGACAGTGGCTCACAAAGAAACAAGAAAAACGGTACGCAGTGAACTTTTGGAACAGTACGAGAATGGTGGAGATGAATTTCTTGTAAGAAATGTGACAGGTGATGAAACATGGCTCCATCATTTTTCGCCAGAGACGAAGAGGCAATCATTGGAGTGGCATCATGCAAATTCACTCAAGAAAAAAAAATTCAAAACCACACCTTATGCTCGAAAAGTTATGGCTAGGCCTCGTACTGCACACACTCCAGACAATGTGCAGAGAGTTAACGAATTGGTGACTGCTGACAGATGCATCACAGTGAACGAATTGTCACGCTACGTTGGGATAGGGGAAGGAAGTGTTTGCAGAATACTGAAAGTGTTGGCGTTAAAAAAGATTTGTGCCAAGTGGGTTCCCAGGATGTTGACAGTGGCTCACAAAGAAATAAGAAAAACGGTATGCAGTGAACTTTTGGAACAGTACGAGAATGGTGGAGATGAATTTCTTGTAAGAAATGTGACAGGTGATGAAACATGGCTCCATCATTTTTCGCCAGAGACGAAGAGGCAATCGTTGGAGTGGCATCATACAAATCCACTAAAGAAAAAAAAAAAAATTCAAAACCACACCTTCTGCTCGAAAAGTTATGGCTACGGTGTTTTCCGATTCCCAAGGACTCTTGCTTGCCAAGTGGAACCACCATAAATTCTGATGCATATGTGACGACATTGAAGAAACTTCAAGCTCGACTGAGTCGTGTTCGACCAGATCGGCAAAAGCAGGATGTTTTGCTGTTGCACGACAAAATTCAAATGGCTCTGAGCACTATGGAACTTAACTTCTGAGGTCATCAGTCCCCTAGAACTTAGAACTACTTAAACCTAACTAACCTAAGGACATCAACACATCCATGCCCGAGGCAGGATTCGAACCTGTGACCGCAGTGGTCACGCGGTTCCAGACTGTAGCGGCTAGAACCGCTCGGCCACCCCGGCCGGCTGTTGCACGACAATGCATGGCCACATGTCAGTCAAAAAACCATGGAAACGATCACAAAACTCGGATGGACAACACTGAAACACCCGCCATACAGTCCTGACCTGGCTCCATGTGACTATCATCTCTTTGGGAAACTGAAAGACACTCTTCGTGGAACAAGGTTTGAAGACGATGACTCCCTTGTGCATGCTGCCAAACAGTGGCTCCATCAGGTTGGTCCAGAATTTTACCGTGCGGGTATACAGGCGTTGGTTCCAAGATGGCGAAAGGCAGTTGAGAGGGATGGAAATTATGTGGAGAAATGAAAATATTGTTCCTAAAGGATGTATCTACACACTGTAAAACTTTCAAACATGTAGAATAAAAGATGGATTTTTTTTAAAAAAAATAGTTTGCATTTCTTTCGGAGTGACCTTCGTATTTCCCGAGCGCAACTGCGCAACGATGGATCAAACATTATCGTTATACTGGAGAAACCAGTAGGCGTGTGACAACACTTATCCATAAGAACGAACTTGTCAACCCTTCATAGCAAAATCTAAGGTGCAGAAACAGCTTCGAGAGGCTGGACAACTTAGCAAACATACGACCATCAGGACAGTCTCGTCAATTTTTCCGGCGAATCTGTATTGTCCTCAGTGAAAAATTGTCCAGAACGAGTATACAGGTCGCAAGACGCCCGTTTAGACCCCAAATACATCCCATGAGTCATCTCGCTGTGGCTGTCCGTCTGTAGCAGTTTGGGGTTGAATGTCTTTCAATGGATATGGTGTGCTTCACAGGATAGATGGCCGACTTGATGCTCCTCAGCATACCTGCATTATGAGTAATATTAAGATCCTATCAGTGCTTCAACTATATCCTGAGGGGATAATCTGTTTCCAGCAGAACCACTCCAGCACCATTTATGAGATGTGTAAAGACACATCTCATAAATGGTGCTGGAGTGGTTTGCAGAACTGAATCAGATTTCTCTTCTCGACCTCCTAATAACGTGTCGGGCCTATTTTTTCTCCTCATCGTGCAGTACCTTGACGTGGCATGGATTCAACAAGTCGACGTAAATCCCCTGCAGAAATACTGAGCCATGTTATCTCTATAGCAGTCCATAATTGTGTAAACTTTGCTAGTGCAGGATCTTGTGCACGAACCGACCTCTCGAGTATATACCATAAGTATTCGCTGGGATCCATGTCGGTCGATCTAGGTGGCTAAATCATTCACTCAATTTGTCCAGAATGTTGTCACTTGGCACACTGTCATCCATAAAAATTCCATTGTTGTTAGGGAAGATGAAGTCCACGAATGGCTCCGAATGCTCTCCAAGCAGCCGAATGTAACCATTTCCACTCACTGATAGAGTCGGTTGGGCCAGAGGACCCAGTCCATTCCATGTAAACACAGCCCACACTATCATAGAGCCACCACTGGCTTGCTCAGTGCATTGTTGACAACTTGGATCCATAGTTTCGTAGGTTCAGCTCACACTCGAGCCCTACAATGAGATCGTACCAACTGAAATCTAGACTCATTTGAGCAGGCTACGGTTTTCCCGTCGTCTTGGGTCCAACCAATATGGTCACGAGCCCATGAGAGGCGTTTGCAGGCGACGTCGTGATGTTAGCCAAGGCACTCGCGTCGGTCTTCTACTGCCACAGCCCATTAACCTGAAATTTCATCGCACTGCTCTAACGAATATGATCTTCGTACGTCTCACATTGATTTCTGCGGTTATTTAATGTAGTGTTGCTTGTATGTAAGCGCTGGCAACTCTACGCAAACGCCACTGCTCTCCGTTGTTAAGTGAAGGGCGTAGGGCCGCTGAGTGGTCTGTGGTGAGAGGTAATGCCTGAAATTAAGTATTCTTGTCACCCTGTTGACACTGTGGATCTCGGAGTATTGAATTCCGTAACGATTCACGAAATGGAATGTCTCATGCGTCCAGCTCCAACTACGATTCGGCGGCCAAAGTCTGTCAATTCCTGCCGTGCGGTCATAACCGCTCCGGAAACCTTATCACATGAATCACCCGAGTACAAATGACATCTCCACCAATGCACCACCCTATCATACCTTGTGTACGAGATACTATTGCCATCTATATACATTCATATCGCAATCGCACAACTTTTGTAGCCCCAGTGTAAAACCTGCCTATGCGTCTGGGCTTTAGGAGGAGCTGGTTCCTGTACAACACCTGTGCGCCTCTTGTTACTGGATGTGTTACAAGGTTTACACAGAACCAGAAAGCGTTACATGAAGATTTCTGTGCCTCATGATTCTTGAATTCTTGTATTGTTGCCAATGTGTGTGGTATTGGTTCAAATGGCTCTGAGCACTATGCGACTTAAGTTCTGAGGTCCTCAATCGCCTAGAACTTAGATCTAATTAAACCTAACTAACCTAAGGACATCACACACATCCACGCCCGAGGCAGGATTCGAACCTGCGACCGTAGCGGTCGCTCGGCTCCAGACTGTGTGGTATTAACATGATATTTATATGTACTGCACTCTCATCATCTTTCATAATGGCTTGGATATTAATACAGTCTCGGTATTTTTTTTTCAGCAAAAAGTGGAAATACCATGAAACTACAATCTTCAGCTGGAGGTATGAAGCTATATGATGTCTTGGTGGACGCGGGCATCGATATTTGTGGGAAATTATTCCAGCTGGAGTCTATTCAGAAACTGATCAACACAAAAGAGAAAAAGTTCGATCTGCTTCTTATTGAATATTTCATGGACGAGTGTCTCCTAGGCTTGGCACACAAATTTAGCATTCCTGTGGTCGCTTTGTCTTCCTTCGGAGGGTTTCCCTTTACAGGAGATGCAGTTGGTGATCCGTATACACCATCATATGTTCCGGATGTTGTGTACACATATACAGACCACATGACTTTCTGGCAGCGGCTGCACAACTCTCTGTCAGTGGCGTATGCAAGATATGTGTTCAATTATTACTACTGCCCGAAAATTGATGAAATGATGAAGCAGAATTTCAAAGATCCTACAATGCCAAGTGTGTCAGCTTTGATAGCTAATGCGTCACTGCTGATCGTCCAAAGCCACGTGAGCTTCGCGTACCCTCGACCCCACTTACCCAGCGTGATTGAGACCGGCGGTATGCACATACAGCAACCACAGGCACTACCACAGGTAGGTACAGCGCTTTTAGTAGGATTATTAGTGCCTTATACTAGAATCCTTAACCAATTTTTCTGATATACAGACATGACCATGATCAGATTTTTATTTCAATATACAAGGTCCATAGAAATGTTACAGGCTGACAATTATGAACTACATGAAAAAAAAAAACGTAAATTAGAAACGGCGGCATGCACAAACTTTATTCAACATGTAAATGTCACTACAGATATTCGGATTTAGGTTATGACATGGTCGATATGCCTGCCATCATTGGCGATGATGTGACGCAGATGAATAGCGAAATTCTGCATGACCTCGTGAATGGCTGTTTTCAGTTCAGCAAGGTGTAGGGGTTATTACTGTACACCTTGTCCTTAATACAGCCCCACCAAAAGGAGTCGCATGTGGTCAGTCCGTAGAATATGGTGGCCAATCGTGGCCCATGCCAGTGGCCTCTGGGTACCCGAGAGCCAGAATACGGTCCACAAAGTGCTCCTCCATGACTTCAAACACTCTCCTGCTTCGACGGGGTCGAGCTCCGTCTTGCATGAACCACATCTTGTCGAAATTAGGGTTAATTTGGATAATGAGGATGAAATCATCTTCCAAAACTTTCACATACCGTTCGGTAGTCACTCTGCCGTCAAAAAATATCGCACCGATTACTCCATGACTGCACACCGCACAGTCACCCGTTGATGGTGAAGAGACTGCTCGATCGCGAAATGCGGAATCTCAGTCCCCCCAATGCGGCAATTTTGCTTATTGACTAACCCATCAGAATGAAAGAGCGCTTCATCGCTTAACCAAAGAACAATGCGCATACTATTTCCCATAATATCCGCTTCCAACCGTGCAGTTTGAACATTCGAACGCAAACTGTTGAGAAGTTATGGCGATTTAATTTCATAAAGTTCAATAATTGTCACTCTGTATATTAATGCGCTGACGGAAGCCAACCAGGGGAGAAGGCGAGAACATAAAGTAGGAAGAAACATGGAAATGAGGAGAAGAAACTGTGCCAACAGAACATTGAGGACAGCCCATAGCTTACATAAGTATTTTATAAGCTTACGTTAATAAAATACTTGTAAGCTGTGTCCTGTGTTCGTGTGTTTGTTACCACAGTTTCTTCTCCTTATTTCCCTGCTTCTTCCTAATTTGTATTTCCACCTTCTCCTCTAGTTGGTTTCCGTCTTCCTTCCGCCCCCCCCCCCCTCCCCCCTAGCTTGCTATCATTTATTTTTTATTCGTCTCTGCCTTGATCTATAGACACTGTGACTTGCTCAATAATATCGTTTATGGGTTCTCACCCCCTTTCTCCCTCTCTTTCCTCCATATTACTTTTCTTTTTTGTTCATTGTCCTATGCTCATAGTGGATCATTAAAATTACGCTTTAAAGAAATGGTTACTCCGCTCTTCCTCTTATTTGGCTATGCTGCTTAAAATTAGAATATTTAACTATGCATTCGGTTTAGTTGAATGTAATTCACAGTCAGTTTGACGTTCTCTGTTTCTGTTTGGTTCTAACTTAATATTACGAGCTATTTCACAGTTTTTACTTTCAACCAAAGACTATATTGCAGCACGTTGTTTGTTAGGTTGATGGGTCAATTGTTAACATATGCTGTGATATTTTTATGTTTACTATTGATTATCTTTGCCTGTTCTCCACGTGTTACTTGACCTGTTTTCATCCGTTCGTTTGTTACTGATTTTCGACGTGAATAAGCCTTGTGGTGACAATTGATTTGTACAGTTATTATATCGCTGACAATTTTAGTGACTATGGTTGTCTTGCAACAACTGCTTGTAACCTTTTATTTCATGGTGTAACATTCCAGCCATTTATGCCTGTAAGTACGATGTTTATAGCCTTACACTAACTTGTGACATTTTGTATTTCAACTAAGGTTGAAAATGTAGCGCTGTGGAAAATAAAAGACATCCGAAGATTTTCACCATGAATTACAATATTTATTTAGCCGCTGATTTTTCCCACCAGTATGCACCTTCAAAACTTTTGAACGAAGGATGCTCGACAAGCACTGATGGGCTTCTTTTGAAAGTCTCTTGATCTCCTCTACCATTTCACCAGGTGTGCATTTATTTCCAGAACCTGATTGTCTGTTTACACTTCCAGTGGCTGAAAATTTGTCGTAACAAGCCATAATAAACCTTTGCTGTTCTCCCTTTTAGATTCACTTCGGAAATTTCTTTGGACGTCAGAGGGTCATTTTGTTTCCGCATAACACACCATGCACTGTAGTGGTGTAGTCATTACTGGTAGTTATTTAGCACCTGAAATAAAAGAAAGGAATGGTTTAGAACAAAAATCTACACAAAAGTGTTTGAATTGTTTTAGATGCTGCTGCAAACCACAAGTATGTATGTCTCATTATTTAACTGCATTTGGAAATCGGAGAGGTTTCATGTAGTCATGCTGTGTAAAGTGTCTTAAAGACGTTTACTCCTGCATGCACGTATTGAGATGCATCAAGAAGGGCGACACAGAGTCGAATAACCGAGTCTGAATCAGTTTTGTGTGCTGCGCCCGATGGTCTGTAACGTATGCAAACTGTTGTTGCACAATGAACGATTTTTCAGTTTTTATCATTGTACGGAAATGGTTTATACTGAGCTGTACTTATTAGCTAAAAACATCAGAGTCAGAAAGCAAAGAGACATTTGTATGAATGCTTGTCTAACGGCGATATGAATTAATAAAATCTTCTCAGGCTACCAACCAAGACAGGTGTTCCTCGGATGCTGTCAAGATCTGTGTGGCTGCCATGTGTCGCCTTGGTCTCGCTGTTGTGTGGCCACGCTGCTGTCCTTGACGTCAAGGGTGTTCTCTTCCTCGCTAGATGTGGTAGTCTTTTCGTCCCGCGTTCATCACGTCCGCTTCAACTTCACGATGGCTGGGTGCCTAGTACGTAATGTTTGGCCGACGTAGTAGCAGCCCCACTGTCATGATATCTTGGCGTTCTGAGGCCTAGATCGCCCTTCGTAGGCCACATGAGCTGCCGTACTTTTGCTGGGGGTCTGAACGCTGATGAAATGTTGTCTCTTCGAGAGCGAGCTAATTTTTACCGAGACTGTCACAGAAAGGTAAAAACGATAGATTGCTACTCTCTTCTTCGCTGGTGTTTTTCCTGCGATTCTCACCAGGAATAGCCTGTGATACCCGGTGATGAAATGGCTCAAATGGCTCTGAGCACTATGGGAGCCATAGGCTGTGGTCATAAGTCCCCTAGAACTTAGAACTACTTAAATCTAACTAACCTAAGGACATCACACACATCCATGCCCGAGGCAGGATTCGAACCTGCGATCGTAGCGGTCGTGCGGTTCCAGACTGTAGCGCCTAGAACCGCACGGCCACTCCGGCCGGCATCTGGTGATGATTGTAGCCATTCTCCTGGAAGGCTGTTCGGGGGTCGCTTAGTTCTTGTTGCAGTTTCCAGTGTCTCTGAGATTATTTTAGCACGATGGACGAGGGAGTTCAGAACGCCACGCATTTGTGCCAGATGGTGGCGGCTAGAAGCGTACAGATACTGATCCGTGTGTGTTCATTTCCTACAGACGCTGTGGTTGAGGCGCCCATTGGTTTTCCGTCGAACCAGGGCGTCAATGGACGGAAATGCACCATTTGTCTCTATTTCCATCGTAAGTCTAATTTGGTTGTGCAGGCCGCGTTCGGCGAGCGGTTCTAGGCGCTTCAGTCCGGAACCGCGTGACTGCTACGGTCGCAGGTTCGAATCCTGCCTCGGTCATGGATGTGTGTGATGTCCTTAGGTTAGTTAGGTTTAAGTAGTTCTAAGTTCTAGGGGACTGATGACCTCGGAAGTTAAGTCCCATAGTGCTCAGAGCCATAATTTGGTCGTGAATGCCATCCACGTGTTCTGAGAAGTCTCCCAGTGTTTGATGTCCATGGGGCATGATGTTAAATGTGTCGTCGCAGTAACGACAAAAGTAACTTGGCTTAGTTGGAGCCGTTTACAAAGAGATGTCTACAAAGATCTCCATAAGAAGGTTGGCTATGGATGGAGGTATCGAGCTTTCCATCGCTACGCCGTCCATTTGGTCGAAATACTGGCTGCCATATAGGAAATACGACGATGTCAACTTGTGCCTAAACAGTTCCACAATCGTCTTTTCAGATAACTGGGAGAGGAGATCTATGCAGGCGTTGACAGGCACACGCGTAAGTAGAGAGACCACATCAAAACTGACCGATACATCGCCTTGCCCAAGACGCAGATGTATAGTTCAGTTGATAAAGTCGTCGGTGTTCCTTTGACGTAATGCACACAGCGACCCACATGATGTCTAGATGTTTTGCCAGTCTATAAGTTGGTGAACCAATGGAGTTAACACAGGGGCGAAGAAGAGAATCCGTTTCGTGGATCTCTGGTAGCCCATAAAGCGTAGATAGTCTCTGGCCTATGGGAGGAGATCCTTAACAACGGCCTCTTCCAGTGATGACTGTTTTAGGAGCTCTGATGTTTTCCTCATTATTGTTGACAACGGGTCCTGCGGCAGTTGGTAGGTATTCTCGTCGAGAATCAGCTGAACTTTAGCGTCGTAATCAGGTTCATTCAGAATGACGGATGCACTGGCCGTGTCAGTTAGTAGAGTCACGATGAGGAAATCGTTGTGGAGCGCGAGACGTCCATGACGACCAGTCCTAGTCAAGTCAAACTGGAAGGTTTAAATTTTAAAACAATCTAGTACGTTTCGCGACGAATTTCGTCTCCACTCTCACGTGACATCTAGCGGAAAGCTCGTTCAACCCTTCTTATAATTTCACAGAGAGGGATGCCCCTAAGCGCTGGTGCAACGTTAAAACCTTTCTCAAATGCCGAAATGGCACCCGCGTCGACATCTCTGTCCGTTATATTGATGACATTTCTCTTGCTATTTGTTTGTGGTCTTCTTCTGCAATGAGACATGATGTGCTATAGTGGCACCATCGGTTCACTGCAAAGCCCATCGTGGAAGAAGACCACAGAGAAACAGAAAGGGAAGTTCATCCTGCTGCCTCAACAACAACACGGTGCAGAACCAAATCAACCGTACGGTCATCAATATGACAGAGAGAGATATCGACGCGGGTGCCGTTTCGGCATTTAAGGAAGGTCTTACGTTTGCGACAGCGCTTCGGAGTATCCATAGGTGTGATATTATGAGAGACCTTAGACACAAAAATCCGCAAAATGCCTTGTGAGAGTGCAGACGAAATTCGTCGCGAAACGTGCCGGTTGTTTCAAAACCTAAACCACCCTGACTAACTTAATTTGGTCTGAACGTAAGGGACGTCTTGCAACTCCCTAACGATTCCCCCTTCCCTCCCGTCGTGCTTCTGTCAGCTGACAAGGGCTATGCATCCGTCATTCTGAAAAAAGCTGACTCGGACGCTAAAATCCAATTGATTCTCGACGGGGATACCTACCAGAAACTGCCATGGGACCCGACGTCAAGAATGATGAGGAAGCTCCTGAAACAGTCACCCCTGGAAGAGGCCGTTTATAAGAATCACCTCTCTCAGGAGCAGAGACCACCTACTCTTTATGGGCTACCGGAGATTCACTGAGAACACCATCAACTTATAGACTGGCAAAACATCTGGCCAGCCTCCTTACACCGCATGTGGGTCGCTGTGTGCATCACATCGAGAACACTGATACATTTATCAGTCGAATTAAACATTTGCCTCTTGGGCCAGATGATACAGTATTATGGTCACTTTTGATGTGGTCTCCCTATTTACGCGTGTTTCTGTCAAAGACTGTATAGGTCTCCTCTCCCAGTTATACCTACAGACACAAACACACACAAACATAAACTGTTTAAGCACTAGTTATCATCATAGTATTTACTATTTTGCGTCCAGTATTTCGTAAAGTTGGACGCCTTGGCGATGGGAAGCACGTTAGCTCCATGCACAGCCAACGTTTTTGTGGAGAAAGTTGAAGACATCGCTTTCGACGCGGCTCCAGTTAAGCCGAGTTACTTTTACCGTTACGGCTACGACACATTTATCATCTGGCCCCGTGGACGTGTGGTGCATTGCTCTTCCTTCATGACCTCGTTCGCCGGAAAACCAGTGAGCTCCTCAGCCACAGAGTCTATAGGAAACCAACATACACAGATCGGTTACCGCACGCTCTCATCCACCACCCTCTGGCACAAAAGCGTGACGTTCTGAATTCGCTCGTCCATCGTGCTACTAGAACTAAGCCACCTCCGAAGACGCTTCCAGTAAAATGGCTACAATCATCGCCAGGCTATTTCTGGTATGATTCTCAGGAAAAATACCACTGCAGAAGAGAGTGCGAAATTATCGTCATTATATTTCTATGGCACTGGTCGGGAAAGATTAGCTGGCTACTGAAGAGAGACAACATTTCATCAGTGTTCAGGCCCCCAGCAAAAATTTGACTATTCATGAGGCCTGTGAAGGACGGTCTAGGACTCGGAACGTCAGGAGTGTACGAGATACCATGTCATTATGGTTGTTACTGCGTTGGCCAAACAGTACACACTGTGGAGCAACGCCGGACGGAACACGGGAGGTGCTTATACCTACGCTATCCTTAACACGCTTTAAGGGGTAAAAACTGTAGAAATAAAAATTGGAGGAATTTGCAACTCAGCACAGCCTATTACCCAGCCATCGCGAGATCTAAGCGGGCACGACGGACGCGGGGCGAAAATATTACCATATTTGGCGAGGAAGAGAACACAAGACCCTCGAGAATTACAGACCACCGCACGTACGACACAGCACGTGACACTGCAGGTCTTACGAGTGCCAGCAGCTGTCTCTAGCAGGGAGCGAGTAACTATTTCAAACAAGCTTAATAATTTCTAACTGCGCATTTAAATGCTTGCATGCTCTCGATAGCATCGACAAAGTTAAGAGCTTTAGTGGGTACATTTTCGTTGACATAATGATTTCCCATGAGCTCTGTCAGAGCCGAGCATTAAGTATGGTGGACAAGGCGACTAGTGTGACGACACAAGTTCGTTGTGGGACCCGTATTTCTTATGGGTCCTGAAGAGAGCACTAGTGACGTTACAGCCAGAAACGTGGCTATATAAAGGCGTAGCCAAGGCGACGCGGTAGTCATTTACCACTTGACAATGGCTGAGCTCAATCGGTAGCTCGTGGGGTTTTAACCACCTAAAGGCGCTGGAAGCATGAAAAGATACTACTTAAAAAACATTCATCTGTCGGAAGTCTGTTGGTATTCGAGTCTGAGGATAGACGGTATTCGTTCCACGTACTATCTTGGAAAGTAACTTTAAGAGACGACCTGTAGCCAGCGGTCAGGAATATTTTTCAACTTTGTGTTTACTAAAATGCCTGAGTTTTCGATATCGGCTGAATAGAACAGAAGTTGGTAATCGGAAGAGATTTTAGAATACAAGTTGCACTGGTTGACGTGAAGCTGTAGGTGCTTGTTTAGATGAGCTGGGAAAGCATGTATAATAATAGTTTGATAAACTTGGAGGTGAAGGTGAGGAGTACGTAGGATGTGATGTCATGGGTAAGGTTTGTTGGATGTAATGTTTTCCAGAGGTCAGGATAGTGACTTGGACATAGTTCATGAGGGTGATACGTACTGTTAGAAAACTATGAGCGGAGAGTTATGACTAACATTTACAGTGGTCCCAAAGCTACTGACCATCAATGGGCGCATGGAGTTTTTGGACCTCTTGACGATTTTCAGTGGCTGTATCCTGAAGTACATGGACTACTCTGACAACCACCAATTAGCAATATGTATGTACTGTGCTTGTCATCTGGAACAAAAACAAAATTTCAGTGATGTACTCTCTGTGTGTGTTTCTGTGCGGACAAAGAGTAGAAGCACATTAATATTTTAATTTCGTACTTTGTATTACGTGGCTTTTCGATTACCGTGCTGCTGTGAAAGAACACTACACTAACATTCAGATCGACAAACATTCAGATATGATTTTCAAGTAGACGTACTTTGGATAACACAGCACTTGCCAATACGAGTAAAGCCTTGACATACGCGAACTTCGCACAACGAAACATAGGGTAGTGCAGTTAAGTGTCATATTCACAGACTTTAAGTAACGTCATTTACGAGTTGTTAAATTAACTGTGTAGCTATACCTGTTAAGAAACATCGGCCTTTTATTTTGTCGTGACGCACCTATTATCGTTTCCTTTGTGTGCTGTAGGACTTGAAGAAGCTAATGGACAACGCAAATGACGGCGTCATTTTCTTCAGCATGGGATCTTTTGTAAGGAGTACTGATTTTCCCCAGGAGAGTGTTCAAGCTTTTCTAACTGCTTTCTCTAAACTGAAACAACTAGTCCTGTGGAAATGGGAGACGGACACTATGCCTGGGAAGCCAGAAAATGTGCATCTTGGCAAATGGTTTCCACAGTCTGACTTGCTAGGTAAGTTCCACTGCGGTTTCTCTCAAAGTGCATTATCACTTGCCGAAATATAGAGTGTCTCAAAAAGAATGACCTGATTTCGAAACTCCGTATTGATCAAAATATACTACAAACATCCGGTACATAGAAAATACAAAATCTTAAAATTTTAAATGTGTTGTTGTTGCTGTGGTCTTCTGTCCTGAGACTGGTTTGATG
This sequence comes from Schistocerca piceifrons, assembly GCF_021461385.2. NCBI lineage: Eukaryota > Metazoa > Arthropoda > Insecta > Orthoptera > Acrididae > Schistocerca > Schistocerca piceifrons. The sequence continues at coordinate 153,401,567 of NC_060145.1, forward strand.
CAGCGCTCCATGCTGCTCTATCCTGTGCAAGCTTCATCTCCCAGTACTTACTGCAACCTACATCCTTCTGAATCTGCTTAGTGTATTCATCTCTTGGTCTTCCTCTACGATTTTTACCCTCCACGCTGCCCTCCAGTGCTAAATTTGTGATCCCTTGATGCCTCAGAACATGTCCGACCAACCGGCCCCTTCTTCTTGTCAAGTTGTGCCACAAACTCCTCTTCTCCCCAATTCTATTCAATACCTCCTCATTAATTATGCGATCTACTCATCTAAACTTGAGCATTCTTCTGTAGCACCACATTTCGAAAGCTTGTATTCTCTTCTTGTCCAAACTGTTTATCGTCCATGTTTCACTTCCATACATGGCTACACTCTAAACAAATACTTTCAGAAGCGACTTCCTGCCACTTAAATCTATACTCGATGTTAACAAATTTCTCTTCTTCAGAAACGCTTTCCTTGTCATTGCCAGTCTACATTTTATATCGTCTCTACTTCGACCATCATCAGTTATTTTGCTCCCAAAATAGCGAAACTCCTTTACTACTTTAAGTGTCTCATTTCCTAATCTAATTCCCTCAGCATCACCCGACTTAATTCGACTACATTCCTTTATCCTCGTTTTGCTTTTGTTGATTTTCATCTTAATTCCTCCTTTTAAGACACTGTCCATTCCGTTCAACTGCTCTTCCGCGTCCTTTGCTGTCTCTGACAGAATTACAATGTCATCGGCGAACCTCAAAGTTTTTATATCTTCTCAATGGATTTTAATACCTACTCCGAATTTTTCTTTTGTTTCCTTTACTGCTTGCTCAACATACAGATTGAATAACATCTGGGAGAGGCTACAATCCTGTCTCACTCCCTTCCCAACCACTGATTCCCTTTCATGCCCTTCGACTCTTACAACTGCCATCTGGTTTCTGTACAAATCGTAAATAGTCTTTGGCTCCCTGTATTTTACCCTGCCACCTTTAGAATTTGAAAGAGAGTATTCCAATCAACATTGTCAAAAGCGTTCCCTAAGTCTACAAACAATTTTAAATATGCTATTACAAATGTTCTATGTGTCCACCAAGAGCAGGACGAACAACATCTAGGCGATAGCTGAGTTCGTCATAAACTTTACACAATTTATCTGCTTTTACAGAAGTTATGGCAGCTGTTACTCTGTTCTTCACTTCTTCTATGTCACGAGGCAAAGGGGAGATGAACGCACTTTCTTTCACAAATTTCCACGAGAAAAAATCGCTTGGTGTCACGTCTGGCGATGTTGGACGTCAAGAGTGCAGGGCCGTGTCTCGGGTTACCGTGCCCCCTATCCAGCGTTGAGCTATCTTCAGAAGCATGGAGCTCCACCACAATGGATAAAAAGTACGTCAGTTTCTCAGTGACATTCTGCTGCTGGTGGAGACGCAGAGCATTTGTATTAGCATAGTTAAAACTACCAAGATTTTTGTGAGCATTTTGAAATTCATCCCATGTTTGTCGCATGTTTTTATCAATACATATGGAGTTTTGAAATAAGGTAGTTCTCTTTCAAACACAGTGTATGTTGTTATAATAACTGCGTCTTTGTCGCTGTCCAACAGAGGAGTTACACTACGGTGCTGTTGGTGTATCGATACCTTGAGGAGAAGAAGCGGAAAATCCTTCAGCTGAATATTTCAAGAGTATGATCTGAGATTGCTTTGTCGACTCGCCACAAAAATTACTTTCCGTGAAACCATTTCCTTGTAATTAAAACTAAAACAAAGTATTCCTTTTCCAGCAATCATTGGATGAAACTCTCCGTGACCATCTTTTCTTTGGATTCATACCAACTGTGTATCATGTAATAAAATTGAAAATGTCTTGAGAATAAGGAAAGATGTCTATAACATAACATGCGAATAGTTATTTCACTCACAGGCATATTGCATACACTTCTCTCTCACCGTACGGTAAATGACGATATGAAGACGGTGATCACAGTAGACACCTTCGAATCTGGATTACATTACTGAATATCATGTGTAGACCCCAAAGACGAAACAAAGAGGGAAAGAGACAGACAGACAGAGAGAGAGAGAGAGAGAGAGAGAGAGAGAGAGACAGAGATAGAGAGAGTTAGTGTTGGGCAAATATACGCTTGCAGAAAAAGGCACTGAACACAGTATATAACTTGTTCCACCTCCTAATGCTACACTTGCAGATTTGCGTTAGAATGAATGGACGAACTTCCAGTCTTGAGCGACCGTGAAACAAATAATAACCTGAACTACAATTAACGTATATTAGTAATTCCAGTTAAGTCTAACCTACCTCTTCAGCTTTCACTGACAGTATATTTACCTGTACTACTAATTCACCTGCCTATACAAGCGCCATTACTAAATACATACTACTTGTCAGTCCTGTGGTGAGCTTGTTTTGAGAGGTAAACACCTGAACATAACTATCTATCGTGTATTTTTAACAGTAGCATGAGTGTTTGACACTTACAGTGATTCTGTTTCAGCTCACAAACACGTGAAGCTCTTCATCTCCCACGGAGGACTGCAGAGCAGTTTGGAAGCGACCGCTCGGGGTGTTCCCTTGATTGGCATACCAGTCGGAGCCGAGCAAGGTTATAATGTCCAAAGAATCGTTCACTACGGTTACGGGATCAAACTAGATCTGCAGAACATAACTATCCAGTCGGTGGAATGGGCTATTCATGAAGTTTTAAATAACCCAGTGTGAGTTATTCTCCATCTTTCTGTGTCTCGTAAACTGTTTAGCATAATTTGCAAGTAATCTTTTGCGACTCAAGTCCTCTTAGGTGCTATTTATACTGAACGAAATGGAACTATGTACCATCTCAGAGCAGCTACCCTGATTCAGAACAACTTTAAAATTTATTCTTCAGTTTCAGTTGCACATATCCATTACAGTATCACTAATTTCGATCTGCCTTCAGTTCCATATGCTTCCGCTAGCAAATGAGAACCAGACGTCAGATGTGTAGTTTGATGCAGACACGGCAGTTTGCTCAAGCAGCTACATAGATCGAAGATGATCCAGGGAGCTCTAATCTAGTCATACTACGAAGGAAATGAGTAACTGGCACTGAAAAATCAGCGATATATTAAAATAGTTTTTAATATTAATGTCGGTTATGGTACCCTGATTCTGTTTCTGCCATGGTTTTCCTAAATATCTTCAGGTAATTGCTGACATGGTTCTTTCAAAGTCATTGTCGATTGAGTATCTTTTTCTTATCCAGTGTCAAGTGCTCCATCTGCAATGAGCTGACAGTTGCATTCTATTGTTATTGGCTTCGTTTGTCTGCTTCACTCAAATCGCCCCTCTCGGTGATTTGAATCATTTGGTCATAGCTTCAGTACTCTCCGCCACATCATCTGCACCGCTGTTCTTCCTGCGATGTCCCTATCGCAGCTGTAGTTGGCACATCTGAAGTTTGTCTTTAAGTACAGTAAGAGGATAACAGTCGATTGTTCAAAAATATAGTCTGAGGGAAACCTCTTGTTTCGTGTACTGTAAACATCGTACCTTGTTATACGCGAGACAATAAACCAGCAGGAAAGTATCCGTCTGACTTAACAAATGCTGTTTACTTTTGTATGGTACCAATACCTCTAGCTTCCCGAAGACTTCTTAAGTAATAGAACGCAGTATGTTGTCCTCGACGGCAAATGTTCTTCAGAAACAAGGGTATTGTCAGGAGTGCCCCAGGGAAGTTTACCAACAACAGACTGAGCGCTTAAGTGGTTTACGGACGTCGCGTCGGATAATGTTGAGCACAACATTTCAAGGAGACAGCTGATCGTGATCTTCAGGCACTTACTGACATGTTATTGCATAGACTCGCTAGAAAAGTGTAGGCGCCAAGGGGTGGAGCAATAACGTGACACATTAGTATGTCGTTGTCAATACTGTTAAATACATTCGTGACGCTGTGACACAGTGCCAGCACACGTATTCAACCATCGTAAAACAACATAGCCTGTAAGTGCACATGTTGTTTTACAATGTTTGAATACATCTACATCTGCATCTACATCTACATGGATGCTCTGCAAATCTCATTTAAGTGCCTGGCAGAGGGGTCATCGAACCACTTTCATAATTGTCTATTATTCCAATCTCGTATATCGCGCGGAAAGAATGAACACCTATATCTTTCCGTACGAGCTCTGATTCCCTTATTTTATCGTGGTGATCGTTCCTCCCTATGTAGGTCGGTGTCAACAAAATATTTTCGCATTCGGAGGAGAAAGTTGGTAATTGGAATTTCGTGAGAAGATTCCGTCGCAACCAAAAACGTCTTTCTTTTAATGATGTCCAGCCCAAATCCTGTATCATTTCTGTGACACTCTCTCACATATTTTGCGATAATACAAAAGCTGCTGAATTTCTTTGAACTTTGTCGATGTATTCCGTCAGTCCTATCTGGTATTCTAAAAGAGGATGGACAAGCGTAGTGTAGGCAGTTTCCTTAGTAAGTCTGTTACATTTTCTAAGTGTCCTGCCAATAAAACGCAGTCTTTGGTTAGCCTTCCCCACAACATTTTCTATGTGTTCCTTCCAATTTAAGTTGTTCGTAATTGTAATACCTAGGTATATAGTTGAATTTATGGCTTTTAGATTAGACTGATTTATCGTGTAACCGACGTTTAACGAGTTCCCTTTAGCACTCATGTGGATGACCTCACACTTTTCGTTATTTAGGGTCAACTGCCTCTTTTCGCACCATTCAGATAGCTTTTGTAAATCGTTTAGTAGTTTGGTTTGATCTTCTGACGGCTTTATTAGTCGATAAACGATAGCGTCATCTGCAAACAACCGAAGACGGCTGCTCAGATTGTCTCCTAGCAAAGGCCCTATAACATTACCTTGGGGAACGCCGGAAATCAATTCTGTTTTACTCGATGACTTTCCGTCAATTACTACGAACTGTGCCCTCCCTGACAGGAAATCACAAATCCAGTCACATAACTGAGACGATATTCGATATACACGCAATTTCATTACTAGCCGCTTGTGTGGTACAGTGTCAAAAGCCTTCCGGAAATCCAGAAATACGGAATCGATCTGAAATCCCTTGTCAACAGCACTCAACACTTCATGTGAATAAAGAACTAGTTGTGTTTCACAGGAACGATGTTTTCTAAACCCATGTTGACTGTTTGTCAGTAGACCGTTTTCTTCGAGGTAATTCATAATGTTCGAATACAGTGTATGTTCCAAAATCCTGCTGCATATCGACGCTAACGATATGGGCCTGTAATTTAGTGGACTACTCCTACTACTTTTCTTGAATATTGGTGTGACCTATGCAACTTTCCAGTCTTTGGGTACGGATCTTTCGTCGAGAGAACGGCTGTATATAATTGTTAAGTATGAAGCTAGTGCATCAGAATACTCCGAAAGGAACGTAACTGGTATACAGTCTGGACCAGTAGACTTGTTTTTATTAAGTGATTTAAGTTGCTTCACTACTCAAATGGTTCAAATGGCTCTGAGCACTGTGGCACTTAACTGCTGAGGTCATGAGTCCCCTAGAACTTAGAACTACTTAAACCTAACTAACCTAAGGACATCACACACATCCACGCCCGAGGCAGGATTCGAACCTGTGACCGTAGCGGTCGCGCGGTTCCAGACTGCATCGCCTAGAATCGCTCGGCCATTCCGGCCGGCGCTTCACTACTCCGAGGATATTTACTTCTACGTTTGTCATGTTGGCAGCTGTTCTCGATCCGAATTCTGGAATATTTACTTCGTCTTCTTTTGTGAAAGCATTTCGGAAGGCTGTGTTTAGTAACTCTGCTCTGGAAGCACTGTCTACAATAGTATCTCCATTGCTCTCACGCAGGGAAGGCATTGATTGTTTCTAGCCGCTAACATACGACCAGAAACTCTTTGGATTTTCTGCCGGGGCACATACGGAGGCGTGTAGACAGTCGCTTCACCCTCGCACTATTTGTGAGAGCAACGAGAAAGGAAATGACCAGTAGAGATACAGGTTACCTTCGCCACACTCTGTACGGTTTCTTGCGGAATGTGTATGTAGATGTCGATGTAGAACTCGGCGGTTATTTTCTGAACAGACATCGGATTTTCTCGATGAGATAACTAAGAGTTTATAACTGTTCGTATTAGAGCTAAGAGTTATTCTGAACTGATACGCATATCTTCCTTACATTTGAGCTTGTTAGTTTGTATCTTCACGATTCGTTTGTTTCATCTTACTTGTCCTATGCTTTATGTAAGCCTACTCACATTCAATACATATCGTGATTATCTGTTAACAGTTTTTAGTGTACCTCCAGATCTGATGTCACATGTCTCTGTTTGCAGATACCGCGAGAAGGCGGAGCAGCGGTCTCGCCTGTTCTGGGACCGCCCAGAGAGCCCTGTGGAGACGGCCGTCTACTGGACAGAGTATGTGCTGAGGCACCGGGGCGCCCCCCACCTGCGCAGCGCCGCCCTCGACCTCAGCTGGTACCAGTACCTCCTGCTGGACGTAGCTGCCCTGCTGCTGTCTGGAGCGCTCCTGGTGCTTATAGTCGCTATCGTGGCAGTCAGGACACTCTACGGGCTAATCACAGCAAGAACTTTTGCATCACACGAACAGAAGAAAAAGAAAACAACGAAGAAGGAGTAAAGGAGACGTCTTACCCTAGCGGTGCCGCAGCTGAAGAGACGCTACTCTCAGTGTAACAGGATTAATAACTGACAGTACAAACAACGTGTCCATGACGATTTGCGGCTCACGTTACAAAACGTGATATCAAGACTCCGAGTGCTATTACACCTAGGTAAAGCCCTTCTGCTCCATCTCATGACTGACCTTATTTATGTGCTGGAATTCTGTTGCTAGCCAACTTCAAAGTACTCTAGTCGTTGACAAGAAATGTGCTGGGAATTCACATACTCGTTAGGCTCTGAAGGGATGAGTAGTTGGAAAGCTTCATTAACTACAATAATGTTATGGAAATATATAGTACTGAAGTTAATCTGTTTATTCTTCTGTTGTCTTCAAGATCTGAAGTGGAGATGGTGGATGAGACATACAGGGTGGTTTATCTGTCCCTACAGATGTCGTTCTATGCAACCCACAGTGTTACATATGACCTTAAAAAACACCTACGAGATTTTGATATTCTCTCGCTCGCTATGCGCAAACTATTAGTCCTACAGAAAAAAAATGAAGTGGATCTTTTTGTAGGCAATTTTATATAGTTAAACATCGGAATGGGAAACGCGTTCACTGGAGATTATGGTTATTCCAGAAAACGTACAAAAATTACCTTCAATCGCACCTCCCCCAACACACACATTCCTCATCAGCTAGAATTAAAGTGTGTTATTCGTGGCACTCCCTCTTACCACTATATAAAATTTTGCGACTACACCAATTGTTCACGAGACCGAGCGAGGTGGCGCAGTGGTTAGCACACTGGACTCGCATTCGGCAGGACGATCCCACGTCTGCCCATCCTGATTTAGGTTTCCCGTAATTTCCCTGAATCACCACAGGCAAATGCTGGGATGGTTCCTTTGAAAGGGGACGGCCGATTTCCTTCCTCATCCTTCCCAAAGCCGATGAGACTTATGACCTCGCAGTTTGGTCTCCTCCCCCCAAATCAACCCCGAATCCCCACACCCACTGTTCACGATATTCGATCTTTTGCGGTCTCTATTGATTGATCTATTGCGCCACCAGCATAGTCGGCTACTTTGTTAACACTATTAATTTGAACGCACGCATAAGGGTAATTAACGAAAAAGACTAAGGTAAACGTTACGCTAAAACTAATAGCGTTGATAATTCGATCCAAGTTTAATCCTTAGAAGCACAGTAGTTTCATAGTCCGAAGCCCTGATGAACACGCCGATGGAATTGTTTGTTATATGCTGTTAAAATTCACAGAATTGTTGGACAATGTTTACAGTGCGGGGTAGCCGTGTGGTAATAAGGGTAGTTAACGAAAAACGACTAAGGTAAACGTTACGATAAAACTAATAACGTTGATAATTCCATCCAAGTTTGATCCTTAGAAGCACAGTAGTTTCATAGTCAAAAGCCCTGATGAATACGCCGATGGAATTGTTTATTATATGCTGTTAAAATTCACAGAATTGTTGGACAATGTTTGCCGCGCGGGGTAGCCGTGTGGTCGTAAGGCGTCTTGTCACGATTCGCGTAGGTCTCTCCCCCCTCCCCCCCCCCCCCCCCCCCCCCCGCCCCCGTCGGGCATGGGTGTGTGTGCTGTCTTTAGCGTAAGTTAGTTTAAGTTCGATTAAGTACTGCGTAAGCCTAGGAACTGATGACCTCAGCAGTTTGGTCCCGTAGTCCTTACCACAAATTTCCAAATTTTCCAAATTGTTGGACAATGTTTACACACACGCTACTTTTACAATAGTACGTGCTCGACGAAGGCGGTGGCGTAATAGGTCAATCAACAAAAATCAGAAAAGGGCGACTGGGGAAAATAATTCGTGCAGTCGCAAATTTTTGTACAGTGGTGGATGGAGTGTCACGAACAGCACACTAGAAATCCTGACCGGTGGGGGCTGAGTGTGGGTGAGGATGTGGGTTTGAAGGTCACACCTCTAGCCTACGTTTTTCTTGAATAACTGGAAAACTACGGTCCCTAGAGAAAACGTATGCCAGTACAAAATTTAACTTCATTAAATAAATGTCTTGGTGATTTTTTTTCTGTTGGACTAACAGTTTGCACGTAACGAGCGAGAGATTGTGGAAATTTCGCTCGTGGTTTTTGAAGGCCAGATCTAACATAGCGGGCTGCATAAAACTACATCACTAGGGGCAGCTGAATCACCCTTTATATGACATGAAGAGCAGATTAATTTTGAACTTTTAGTGTTTACTGGGCTACACTTGACTCATTTCATGTAATGTTAATGATAGTGTAAATAGTAATTTAACTACGTTTTTGCATTCATTTGTACGAGATTTTCTTAAAAATAGTATGTGCTGTACTGCAGTGAGCAATAAAAGTCTTACTTGTAATGATTAAATGATAACTGGTATACACAGGCGACAGCGATATTAGTCTCATTACAACTGTCATTTAATTTTATTGACAAGGATGTGTAGAACCATGTGGCTCAAAGGCATTTGGCCATGGAACGAGTTACTACATAGTTCAGAGAAAGACGGCAAGAAATTTTAACTATCAAAAGAGGAAAAAATAAAAATTGAAAGAACAATAAGTTTACAGTAGTTTACGCAATAAATACTACTACAGTACTGCGTGGATCGCCGGCATAGAATAAAAGGGTTGTGTCTTAAGGAAGCTTTTCAAGTTAAATTCGAAAACCTGAGGTTTATCACTCAAATTTACAGTTCTGCCGCAGTCGTATTGGAAATGAAAACTACGAAATAATCCACATCTTCCGGTACAACTGATAAACAAATCTTATTAATCAAATCTTTTTCCGTTTAATGCTACTGAGTGACCACCTCCATACTCGAATGCCTTCAAAGGTGAGGGACCCCGCCGAAATATTCTACTGGCATTAACATCTGGAGAAATCGGCGACGTGCTAATCACATGTCCCGCAAGCGTATATCGCTTCTCGTACTGCCTTGTAGGCAGGAGTCGGCCGGTAGGAACAGGCGTAAGGCCTAATCCGTGAGTAGTGATCACCTTTTCTGGAAGTGAGTGAAACGGCAGGTTTTTTTTTTTTTTTGTTGAACCCATATTATTAACCATTGTTCCTTCCGAATGAATCCGTATCATTAACCACAAATCTCACGAGACAGACACAGTCAGAATTTCGAGACCCTTGAACACTGACCAGGACTACTTTCAAGACTCGAGCGATGTGGCGCAATGGTTAACACACTGGACTTCGTATTCAGGACGACGACTCAAACCCGCGTTCGACCATCCAGACTTAGGTTCTCCGTGATTTCCCCAACTCACTCCAGGCAAATGATGGGATGGTAACTTTGAAAGTGCACAGCCGATCTCCTTCCTCATCCTGGAAACAACCCGAGCTTGTGCTCCGTCTGGAATGACCTCGTTGTTGGCAAGTTGTAAAACAATGATCTTTCTTTCCTTCTTTTTTTAAGATCGCTATCTGACATAACCGATCGTTGGAACTGCTTTTTCCTGGACTGAAAATATTCTTTGTGAGTGCACAGAGTTGTTCCAAGACTTCATGCTATAGAGTAAGATAGAGCGAAAAATGCAAACTGAACGAACTTTCATTGTATTACCTTCCAGCTGTAATCTCTGAACTACACTAAGTGCTCTCCCCCCCTGCGGGTCCGGGGATTAGAATAGGCCCGCGGTATTCCTGCCTGTCGTAAGAGGCGACTAAAAGGAGTCCATCCCCCTCACGGGGGTAGTTCGCGCCTGCGTCCGGAGACGGACGGTTCCACGACCTATCATCGTGGTCCTTTTGGTTTTTTCACTTCTCGTTTCTTCCTTCCTTTTGTTGGTTCCTTTCTTTGCTCTTCTCCACCTCACTGTCTTCCTTACTCTTTCCCTTGCCTTCTCCTTGCCTTCTCATTGCCTTTTTCTCCTTGCCTTCTCATTGCCTTTTTCTCCTTGCCTTCTCATTGCCTTCTTCTCCTTGCCTTCTTATTGCCTTCTTCCCCTTGCTTTCTCATTGCCTTCTTCTCCTTGCCTTCTCTGGTCTCCGCCTCGGCGTTTGAGACAGTCTGTCCTCTTTCTCCCTCTCTCTTCTTTTTCCTCTTCTTCCTTCCTCCCTGTGCGTGCCTGAAGGCCGACCCACGCGTTCGCACGCGTAGCCGGTGACGGGGTAACGCGTAAGTCCCCGCCCTGGGTAGACATGTAAGGCACGCGCGTACCCCCTGGTAAAGGCCAGGCCCGGGGAGGGGTGATTGCCTGAGCTGATACCTTCTGACCATGCCGATTGGTCCCTCCGTCTGTTTCTCGGGAGGTGTGACCTGAGGTGTAAACATTCACCTAAGGCGGGAGTGCCCTCTGAGAGGGTCCCCACAAGGAAGGAGCGCGCCATCGGAGACGCTGGCAATCATGGGGGATTCCTCCGCAATGGATTCTACTCCATCTCTTTCGACTTCGACCCAAAAACGGAAACGTGACCAGCCAACAGTGACAAAAGTACTACCGCCTGCCCCACAGTTCCTCGTAGTTTCTCGAACTGAGGACGGAAAGGATTTTTCCTCTGTCAACCCTTTCGTTATTCAGAAGGGCGTAGATGCCATAGCCGGATCTGTCAAATCCTGTACCAGGTTGCGTAACGGCACCTTATTACTGGAAACTGAGAATGCCTTTCAGGCACAAAAACTGCTTCGGGCCACCCTCCTGTACACGTTCCCTGTCCGGGTGGAGGCCCACCGAACTTTGAATTCGTCTCGTGGTGTGGTCTATACTGGCTCCCTCGACGGATTGACTGACGAGGAGCTTCAATCATTCCTCGCTGAGCAGGGCGTGACGGCTGTCCATAGGGTCATGAAAAAGGTCAACAATGACCTTGTACCGACCCGGACAATTTTCTTGACCTTCGATAGTGTTAAGCTGCCATCGCGCATCAAGGCGGGCTACGAGGTTATTTCTGTTCGCCCCTATATCCCGACACCTACGCGCTGCTACCAGTGTCAGCGTTTCAATCACACTCGACAGTCTTGTTCCAATGCGGCTAAATGTGTCACCTGTGGCAGGGATGCCCATGAGGGTGACTGTCCACCTCTGTCTCCTCGTTGTGTGAACTGTCAGGGTGACCATGCAGCATCCTCCCGCGACTGTCCTGTCTATAAGGAAGAACGCTGTATCCAGGAAATTCGGGTCAAAGAGAAAGTGTCCACCTCGGCTGCTCGCAAGCTATTGGCTAGTAGGAAGCCCACGCTGCTCCCAGCGGGGAAATACAGTACTGTCCTCGCCTCTCCTCGGACTACCCGGGAGGTAGCAACCCAGACATGCGATCTGACCTTCAGCACCACGGTCGTCCGTTCGGCCAGTGCTAAGATCGCGCGGTCGACGTCTCCTCTTCCTCCCATCACCCCACAGACACGAGCACCTTCTTCAGCTTCTGCTAAAACGAAGACACCGAAGTCAGATGCACGGGCCTTCAAGAAGGAACCATCCCGTGCAGACTTCCTCCGTACCTCGACCTCACAGCCTTCGACCGGTACTTCCACTACACGTCCTTCCAAAAAGGCGCATAGGAAGCACAGTTCTCCTTCCCCGCCACGGCGCATTTCTTCTCTTGCGCCACCCAGCGGCTGCCGCCCCAGGCCGTCATCCGTTTCGCCTGGCCGCACCGCTGGTCGCCGTACATCTGGCCGTTCACTGGCGGAGGAAGCTCCCCCTCCCGGCCATCCTCCCGAGATGGCCGATGACCCTATAGACCCAATGGACGATGACTGTCCGCCTACTGATAGCGGCGGCAGTGCTCGCTCGAAGCCAGGCCCTAAGCGGCCTTCGAGGTGACCACTTCTCTCATCTTTCTTTTCTTACGATGGCACTTATTCACTGGAATATTCGCAGCATTCGCTCCAACCGAGAGGACTTGAAGTTGCTGCTCCGCTTGCACCGTCCGCTTGTCGTAGCCCTCCAGGAAACGAAGCTACGCCCATGCGATCAAATTGCCTTGGCACACTACACCTCTGTGCGTTTTGACCTACCCCCTGTGGTAGGTATCCCAGCTCATGGAGGGGTTATGTTGCTGGTCCGGGATGATATTTACTACGATCCCATCACGTTGCACACCGGCCTGCAGGCAGTTGCCATCCGCATTACTCTCCCCACTTTTACGTTTTCCTTTTGTACCGTTTACACTCCATCGTCATCTGCCGTTACCAGGGCAAACGTGATGCAACTTATTGCTCAGCTACCTGCACCATTTTTGTTAACTGGAGACTTCAATGCCCACCATCCCCTTTGGGGCTCTCCAGCATCCTGCCCGAGGGGCTCCTTGTTAGCAGACCTTTTCAACCAGCTCGATCTTGTCTGCCTCAATACTGGCGCCCCTACTTTTCTTTCGGACACATCTCACACCTATTCCCATTTAGACCTCTCTATATGTACTCCCCAACTTGCACGCCGGTTTGAGTGGTATGCACTTTCTGATACATATTCGAGCGACCACTTCCCGTGTGTTATCCATCTCCTGCAGCATACTCCCTCTCCGTGCTCCTCTCGTTGGACCATCTCCAAGGCAGACTGGGAGCTCTTCTCTTCCAGGGCTACCTTTCAGGATCAAACCTTCACAAGCTGCGATCGTCAGGTCGCACACCTCACGGAAGTCATTCTCGCTGCTGCTGAATATTCCATCCCTCACCCTACTTCTTCTCCACGTCGCGTACCGGTCCCCTGGTGGACCGCAGCATGTAGAGACGCTTTACGTGCTCGTCGACGTGCTTTACGCACCTTTAAGCGCCACCCTACAGTGGCGAATTGTATTAATTATAAACGATTACGTGCTCAGTGTCTTCGTATTATTAAAGAAAGCAAGAAAGCCAGCTGGGCTGCTTTCACAAGCACCTTCAACAGTTCTACTCCTTCTTCTGTTGTCTGGGGTAGCCTGCGCCGGCTATCTGGCACTAAGGTCCACTCCCCAGTTTCTGGCTTGAAGGTCGCGAATGAAGTCCTTGTGGCCCCTGAGGCTGTCTCCAATGCCTTCGGCCGCTTTTTCACCGAGGTTTCGAGCTCCGCTCATTACCACCCTCCCTTCCTCCCCCGCAAACAGGCAGAGGAGGCTAGGCCACCTGACTTCCGCTCCTCGAATTGTGAAAGTTATAATGCCCCATTCACCATGCGGGAACTCGAAACCGCACTTGGCCGATCACGGTCCTCCGCTCCAGGGCCTGATTCTATTCATATTCAGATGCTGAAGAACCTTTCTCCTGCGGGTAAAGGTTTTCTTCTTCGTACATACAATCGCATCTGGATTGAGGGACATGTTCCCGCATGCTGGCGCGAGTCTATTGTTGTCCCGATTCCTAAGCTGGGGAAGGACAAGCACTTGCCTTCCAGTTATCGACCTATCTCGCTTACCAGCTGTGTCTGTAAAGTGATGGAGCGAATGGTTAACTCTCGATTGGTTTGGCTGCTCGAGTCTCGACGCCTACTTACCAATGTACAATGTGGATTTCGAAGGCGCCGCTCTGCTGTTGACCATCTGGTTACCTTGTCGACCTTCATTATGAATAACTTCTTGCGGAAGCGCCCGACCGCGGCTGTGTTCTTTGATTTGGAGAAGGCTTACGACACCTGTTGGAGGGCGGGCATTCTCCGCACCATGCATACATGGGGCTTTCGCGGTCGCCTCCCTCTTTTTATTCATTCCTTTTTAATGGATCGACAGTTTCGGGTACGTGTGGGTTCTGTCCTGTCCGACACCTTTCGCCAGGAGAATGGGGTGCCACAGGGCTCAGTTTTGAGCGTCGCTCTCTTCGCCATCGCGATCAATCCAATAATGGATTGCCTCCCAGCTGATGTATCAGGCTCCCTTTTCGTGGACGATTTTACCATCTATTGCAGCGCGCAGTGTGCACGTGTCCTGGAGCGCTGTCTTCAGCGTTCTCTTGACTGTCTTTACTCCTGGAGTGTCGCCAATGGCTTCCGTTTTTCTGCCGAGAAGACGGTCTGTATTAACTTCTGGCGCTACAAAGAGTTTCTCCCACCGTCCTTACGACTCGGTCCCGTCGCTCTCCCACTCGTGGAGACAATCAAATTTTTAGGCCTTACCTTTGACAGGAAACTTAGCTGGTCTCCACATGTGTCATATTTGGCCGCCCGTTGTACCCGTTCTTTAAATGTCCTCTGTGTTCTCAGTGGTATGTCGTGGGGAGCGGATCGAACCGTCCTACTTCGTCTATATCGGTCGATCGTCCGCTCCAAGCTGGATTATGGGAGCTTCGTATACTCCTCTGCACGGCCATCCATCTTACGCCGCCTCAACTCCATACAACATCGGGGTTTACGACTTGCGATCGGAGCATTTTATACCAGTCCCGTAGAGAGTCTTCATGCTGACGCTGGCGAATTGCCACTCACCTACCGGCGCGATATACTGCTTTGTCGGTATGCCTGTCGGCTACTGTCAATGCCCGACCATCCGTCTTATCGTTCCTTTTTTGACGACTCTCTTGACCTTCAATACGGGTTGTATGTCTCTGCCTTGCTACCCCCTGGAGTTCGCTTTCGTCGCCTCCTTCAACACCTTCATTTTTCACTCCCTGCAACCTTTCGAGTGGGCGAGAGCCGCACGCCACCTTGGCTCCAGGCTCAGGTCTGCGTTCACCTCGACCTCAGCTCGCTCCCAAAAGAGGTCACCCCCGGTTCGGTCTACCACTCCCGTTTTTTGGAACTTCGTTCGAAGTTCAACAACATGACTTTCATTTATACAGATGGCTCTAAGACCAATGACGGGGTCGGGTGTTCCTTTATTGTCGGAGCACAAAGTTTCCAATACCGGCTCCATGGCCATTGTTCGGTCTTCACAGCTGAGCTCTTTGCCCTCTACCAGGCTGTTCTTTACATCTGCCGCCACCGACATTCTGCTTATGTCATCTGCTCAGATTCCCTGAGCGCCATCCAGAGCCTCAGTGATCTGTACCCGGTTCACCCTTTCGTACACCGGATCCAACGCTCTCTTCAGCAGCTGGTGGACGTCGGTACGCCGGTTAGCTTTATGTGGGTTCCTGGCCATGTCGGTATCCCTGGGAACGAAGCTGCAGATGCCGCGGCCAAGGCTGCGGTCCTCCAGCCTCGGACAGCTTCTTGTTGTGTCCCATCGTCCGATTTTAGCAGGGTCATTTGTCGGCGCGTTGTGTCGCTGTGGCATGCCGATTGGGATGCACTTACCGACAACAAGCTTCGGGCCTTAAAACCTCTTCCCGTGGCTTGGACGTCCTCCTCACGCCCTTCTCGGCGGGAGGAGGTCGTTTTAGCAAGGTTAAGAATTGGACACTGCCGGTTCAGCCATCGCCATCTGCTGACGGCTGCGCCGGCGCCGTTCTGCCCATGTGGGCACTTGCTGACGGTTAGACACATTTTAATGTCCTGTCCTGATCTTAACACACTGCGCCTCGATCTTAACCTGCCTAATACTTTCGATGCCATTTTAGCGGATGACCCACGAGCAGCTGCTCATGTTCTTTGTTTTATCAATTTGACACACCTCGCTAAGGACATTTGATGATGTTTTTTAATCCTATGCCTGTCAGTCTGTCTTTTATTGTGTTTTCCCTTTTAGTTGTTGTTGTCAACTTGTGCCTCGCGGTGCATTCTTAGAGTAGTCAGGGCGCTAATGACCATTGAAGTTGTGCGCCCGAAAACCACAAAAAAAAAAAAAAAAAAACTAAGTGCTCTCTTATACAATGAGTGTAGAAACTCTTGAGTGCCATCATAACGGCATTTAACTTCAAAGCGACTGGGCAACTGATATTGTATGCAGATTAGCCGCGTCGTGGGGGAAGGCTATTAATGTGAAATGCATATTTAAAATTCAGGTTATTAGCGAGAATAATTATCGCACCTGTCGTGAAAGAAACAGGAAAAGAGAAGAAAAAAAACAAAAAAGAAAAAAGAATAATTTGTTAGCAGTAATTCAAAAAATTAATCAATGCCATAGGGTATGCAAAAACTATATGTGTAAAATAATCATTAACCCTTTTTATAGATCTGCATTCTTTTCCAGTCCCACAGGAGTATTTGCTGTCCAAGAGGTTTGATAAATATGGACTAAGAAATGAGATAATTACGCAGTGTATGCGTTATATTCCAGTTAAAGGGAAACAGTATGGCGCAGAAAATAAATGTAGATGAAATTAGTGTGCCCAGCACGTTGGCGGATAAAAGGTGGGCGATATCAGTCAAACTACTCCAGATCAGGATTTTACTGCCATCCTGCAATGTCATTTCATTATGTGGGGGGAATTACGAGGAGGAGGAAACATACAACAGCACAATTTCAGAACAAGAGACTTGCATCAAGCGCCCAAAAATACCTGTCCTGCTTAAAGACATTGTAGCAAACTCTGCGTTGTACATCAACCATCAGGTTGTCTATCAACAGTTTGTACAGGATTCTCTGCGCGCTTGTCGACCCATCATAAGCATTCCCCTTACGAAAGAAATTCGTTGTGGTTGGTCGGGTTGGGGCTGTGGGAGCGGAACATCAGTTCTCAATCCCTCGTTCAAAGAATAGTTCATCTGCATTTACATGAGCAACAAATTTGATAGAACTGCTATAGTATGGCATTGAATATTGATATCACAGATGAGAAGTAGTTTAAAGAGAGGTACAAGTACATAGGTGAAAACAGGCTGCAGGACAAAGAGCAGACAAGATCCCTCCGAGGTCTTAAGTGCAACGAGAACTTCCTGGAAACAGGGTAGGACAGAACGGAATAAATAAGCTGTAAGAGAAAAGGAAAAAAAACGCACCATGAAGAAACTATCAGAGAGGCATGGAAATCAGTAGAAGTACAAATACATACAAACAAATGAATACAGTTTCAGAAAAATTACATGATTTATTCAAGAGAGAAAGCTTCACATGTTGGATGCCCTCCTGAGAGGTATCGTGCCAAATCCGACACATCACAATCCGACACTGGTTGGAGAGCCCCTCCCCTAATGCTACAAAAGCTCTCAACTGGGCAAAGACTCAGCCAACTAGCTGGCCAAATTAGTGTTTGGCAGGCATGAAGACCAGCACTCTCCTTGTGTGTAGGAGAGCATTGTCTTGCTGGAACGTAAGGCCAGACTGCCTTGATATAAAGGGCAACAAAACTGGGCCTAGAACATCAGCGACGTACTGCTATGCTATAATGGTGCCACAGATGACAACCAAAGGATAATGATGATGATGTTTGGTTTGTGGGCCGCTCAACTACACGGTTATCAGCGCCCGTACAAATTCCCAACCTTTTCTCACTCCAATCTCGCCACTTTCATGAATGATGATGAAATAATGAGGACAACACAAACAGTCATCTCGAGGCAGGTGAAAATCCCTACCCCGCCGGGAATCGAACCCGGGACCCCATGCTCGGAAAGCGAGAACGCGGCAGCGAGACCATGAGCTGCGGACGACAAGCAAAGGAGTCGGGCTGTGAAGTGAAATGACACCCCACACCATCACTTCTGATTGCTGGGCCATATGGTGGGTGACAGTCACATTGTTACCCCACTGCTGTCTGGAGTATCTCCAGACATGTCTTCTCTGGTCATGTGGGCTCAGTTAAATGTAGGACTCATCACTGGAGACAACTCTACTCCACGCCATGCGGTTCCAGGTGGTATGTGCCCGACACCACTGTAGACAGAATATTGGTTTACAGAAGTCAGTGGTAATGGCCGCAAGGGGCGTTGTGAGCTCAGCCGCCTTTCTGTGAGCCACCTGTTAATGCTTAATGTGGTCACTGAAGCACCAGGGCTCTGAGAGTCTGTCTGACGATTTCTCAAAAATGTTCAAATGTGTGTGAAATCTTATGGGACTTAACTGCTAAGGTTATCCGTCCCTAAGCTTACACACTACTTAACCTAAATTATCCTAAGGACAAACACACACACCCATGCCCGAGGGAGGACTCGAACCTCCGCCGGGACCAGCCGCACAGTCCATGACTGCAGCGCTCGAGACCGCTCGGCTAATCCCGCTCGGCGACGACTTCTCGTTCCTTACGTTGCGTCGTCTCTCTAGATTGACCACTTCCATCTTGACGCTGTTTTCAGCTATGTTTCACCCATTCCTGCCAGCATCATCGAATAATGGCATCAGTCCTATTCAAATGTTGGGCGATTCAACGATTAATCCAACTGGCTTCTTTGAGCCCAATTACACGTCCTGTCTCAAATGCTGACACCTGCGTATATTGTTCATGTGCCTGTCCACAACCCATAGTTGCTGTTCGAATCAGTACATGGAATGAAATTCGCAAATACTTTACGCTCTGGCATCGACATGTTTCATGTTTACTATCCTTGCCAGCTGCGCTGCAGCGTCACACATTCATCCATCAGCTGCCAAAGTCTACAGTTTTACATTTTCCATCGATATCTGCATGAATATGAGTTTGCGACAATTTGTATAACTTTTCCGTGTTGCATCGCTTTCTTTTTTTCTTTTGTCTTGGAGTGTAAATCCTTCTAGCCAGGAGTAATGAACATCAGTACTACCGACAATAGTAAAATAAGTAAAATAAGATGAGAGAAATAATCTGGTTAGTAGCTGAGTGAGCATAGTTAAAATGTCCCCCCGCCTCTCGGGGCACAATATTCGACTGGGGTTCCTTCCCAAAACCATCTCATCCTCCATCCGATATAGTAAAAAATGAGAATAGAATCCATTTTGTCGCAGATAGGATGAAAATCTGTCATCGGCTAGTGTCAAGGCTAAGGAATCCTTAAGCTCTTTCGTTCATTAGAGTGCTGTCGGATGGGCACCCCTAAAAATGTGAAAATGGCACAAAAAACCATTTTGTCAAAGAGACGAAGAACTATTTGAACTCATAGATCGTTCGTCAACAATAGAGGCAAGACCATGTGTGGAGAGCCACAGCGAGGGGTCATTCCACTAGGATCCACAGCTACAACTTGAGGGTGGATGCTTCTTTACAGAAGATAAAACTACCAGTTCATCTTGTATAACCGATGCGGACGTGACACAAGTCGGCGTATCCGTTTCAGGAAGAATAGGGGGAGCCATGTAGCAGTAGTCTGCTCGACAGTATGGAGACATAGAATTAGTCCGTCTCACGAAATAAGGTGCTATTCCTTCCGGGTTGGATACAGTAACTCTGGCGCAGTGTCCCATTTACAGATGAGCTTAGATTTAGGCAGGATAATGATTCCCGTCGGCTGTTCTTCTAGAGTGCCCATGAGACACGTTGCAACTCTGCAGCTGTTGTGGAGAGAGATACTGGTGTGGTGGCACCATTATTCTCGTTTCGGACAACTTTGTTAGGAGGATGTATGCCATGCATTTGTTTCTTAGTAGTATAGCAGCAGTCTTCACTGATATTATCCAGCAAAGGAATGTGTGCCATCTTGATATGACATATGAACGTTGGTTCCATCTAATGGACGCGAATGTCTCGAGTACAAAAGGCTAGCTAGGTGGGTGTCTGTCACGTGGGGACATAATGCTCAGTTTCGGGATCACTTTCATTGTAATTCACAATTACAGAAGCACAGCCATTGAGAGACTACAGAATAATCGTGTCGAGGTGCTAAACACTGCCGACGCTGCCTAAAGTTCAGAGACGTGGTGGAGTCGAGTGGCCAACTGAAGCATCATCTAAATACCAAAAATATATCCCATGTTTGTAACTAGCGCAAAGAGCCACAGCGTAGCTCGGACGTACGTTCAGATTCATTACGAACCTAAACAATAAATTAAATGAAACTTCCTGGCAGATTAAAACTGTGTGCCGTACCGAGACTCGAACTCGGGACCTTTGCCTTTCGCAGGCAAGTGCTCTACCAAATGAGCTACCCAAGCACGACTCACACCCCCTCCTCACAGCTTCTATAAAGTTTGGAAGGTAGGAGACGAGGTACTGGCAAAAGTGAAGCTGTGAGGATGGGGCGTGAGTCGTGCTTGGGTAGCTCAGTTGGTAGAACACTTTCCCGGGAAAGGCAAAGGTCCCGAGTTGGAGTCTCGGTCCGGCACACAGTTTTAATCTGCCAGGAAGTTTCATATCAGCGCACACTCCACTGCAGAGTGAAAATATCATTCTGGAATAAATTAAATGTTCAAATGTGTGTGAATTCCTAAGGGACCAAACTGCTGAGGTCATTGGTCCCTAGACTTACACGCTACTTAAACTAACTTATGCTAAGAACAACACACACACCCATGCCCGAGGGAGGATTGGAACTTCCGGCGGGAGGGCAATAAATTAAGAAGAGACAGTTAAATACGGTGCATTTTATTTGATTAGGAACGAATTTTCACTCTGCAGCGGTGGATGCGCTCATATGAAATTTACTGGAAGATTGAAAGTGTGTGCTGGATCGCGACTCGAAGTTTGGAAAGTAGTAGATGACGTACTGCGGAAGCTAAGCTGTGAGATCGGGTCATGGGTCGTGCGTGGGTAGCTCAGTTAGTTTTGCCGGCACAGTAGCTCAGCATGTTCGGTCAGGCGGTTAGCTGCCCTCTGCAATAAAAAAAAACTGAGTGAACGGAGCAACGATGAACTTGAACAGGTGTCAACGAACATCCGCCCCGAGCAAATGCAATGAACAATAACGAGCAAAACCACTTACTAAGATTAAAAAAAAAATCATAAAATATTGGCAGAGCACTTTCCCACGAAAAGCAAAAGTCCTGAGTTCGAGTCCTGGTCTGGCACAAAGTTTTAATCAACCAGAGAGTTTCAGTGAATAATCAGATCTGTTGAAACAAATTAGAAAAAAAATAACTAATTTAACTGGCGGCCAAAGGCACTGAAAAAATTTAACATTAAATGATAAGGATAACATGGCTGGTGGCCATAAAATACCATTAAAACTATTCTGATTCGAGTATCAATGTCTAATGCTTTTGTACAAGCTGGTTCACAAAAAAGTGCTAGCAATGGCCTGAGGGCGTCCTGCTCTTACGCAAGCTCGAGCTATAGCCATGTTAGTGACGAGATAAAGCGAGTTAAAACAGGATATACATAGTCATTAATTAAACTGGTTTCATAGGCTAAGGTGCGTGTCTAAAAGCAAAACATAAAATACGATAGAATAATTAGCAATAAAATCCATCCTTATGAGGGTGGTTTGATATGTCACGTAAAAAAATTAAAAAAATTTGTTGTACACAATTCACCTTACTTATCGACATAGTTTCCTTTGAGGGATATACACATGGTCCAATGATCCTCCAGATTTTTCATCCTATCAAAAAAACAAGTTCTGTCAAACTCTGCAAAATACTCGTCGACTGCAACTATCACTTCTTTATTTGACGAAAATTTCTTCTCGGCAAGCCAAAGTCTCAAACTGGGCAATAGGAGTAAATCGCTTGGGGCTAAGTCTAGTGAACAGTTCATGTCCTTTCCCCATTGTTATCGCTGATGTGCGGGATGGTGCATTATCATGCTAAAAAGAGCACTTTTTGCGCCAACCTTGGTCTTCTTCCAGCGAATGCATGATTCAAACGATCCGATAATGAAGCATAATATGGTTCAGTAATGGTTCTGTCTTTTTTCAAGTAATCGGTGGGGATTATTCCTTAGGAATCCCAAAACAACAGTGGCCATCACCTTACAATCTGACAAAATAATCTGTGTCTTGTGTAGTGCGTTTCCACCAGCCTTTATCCATTGTTTTCACTGTCGTTTTGACTCTGGTGTGTAATGATGGATCCACATTTCATCAACAGTCACAAATTCGCTCAAAACGTCTTGCTTATTGCGACTAAACAACGCCAGATATTGTGTTGAAAATGTTGTGCCGGATGCTCTTTTGGTCGACTGTGAGCAATCGCGCCAGTCCAAACCTTCAAATGAAAATATTTAATAACAGCACGAAATTCGGGTTTTTCCATTTTCGATCGCAGCCGACACACTGATCATTTCAGATCACTGGCAACAATGAACTATACACAGTACATTCTTGGAATTCTTTACACGATCCTTGGAATAATCAAGCTTACCAGCCATGAATGCGGAACAAATATGTTCCGTTCTTTCGTGGAAATTTTCCAGATTTATCAAACCACCCAAGTAAAATCAGAATGAAATGTGTAAAAGTGGTATGAAATCTAGTTACAGAAAACCTTCTAGCATGACAAAGTACATAAAGCAAGACGTCTAGTGACAAATGATGACATCAAATTGTAACTGTTTAATTAAAGGGTGCTGTTCATACTAGTAAGTTCCCCAAATATGCATTCAAGTTAAACTCGTTCTGTTCTTTAAGCAATAACTCCGGCTACCATTTTCTGTGTAAGTAAATCTTCATTTTCTGAAATAGGTCTAATAATTCTGCTAATTTAGAAATATTGCTTAGAACAGTAAAACAACAAGTATTAAAGCTACTGGAGGAAATGAAGATTGACGTACATAGAAATTGGCCACCGGCGTTATTGCTTAATGAACAAAGAGAGTTTAACACATTGAAACGGTTCGCTTGTGCTGACCGTTAGCAAGTAATTTTACTTTTCGGGCAATACGAATCGTTAATGCAGGAGAGTTTATCGAACAATATTGTCGAGTGTCCGAGGTGAACCTCAAGTGGGGAATTTCTTATATGCAAATGTGTGTAAAAACGTGCCCTAAAAGAGATTCTATAACGACCCCACGCAGTATCCATAAGCGCTGGGAAAGATATAAGTGCTTGGCGTAGACTGCATGCAATAGGAAATTAAATGGTTTATAGTCACTCCCTGCAGTGCATTCTTAATTGACCGACGGCATACCTTATACTGCACGGAGACATGCTTTTGTTCCGTTTAGTATGGATTTTGAACTGAACTGAAATATTCAAAAGGTAGTGAGAGAAAATACGGCGCATTGCGTGTAGTAACTGTTGAAAGAATACGAGTAAATATGTTGTAGTATTTGCCATCTGTATGATTCGTAGCTTTAACTTCGTTGTTTGATACCCAGGAATTGTGAATTCTAAATTGAAGTTTAATATGTTGAATATTTTTATTTCATTATGGAGAAAAAACTACGAAAAGTGCATAATATTTAGACCTTGGAAACGCTAGGCTTTCGAAGAGATTTGGAAATTTAGCTTTCGCAAGCAGGAAAGAACTTTAACTGCAACGCAGTGATATCATTAATCATTTAGGGCAATCAGTCTAATACAACATTATGCTTTTACGGGGATTCGAACATTAGGACTCTGTGCAAGATCCCCACTATGCGTTTCAGTAAGAAACTTAGCCCAAATTTACCTCCCTGTCTATAAAAACCCCATGTATCACATAAACTATGTACCCACAAACAGTTATCGAACTTATTAAACTCGTATGCCAACTTTTGACGAAACAGAACCCAATTTGAACTGAACCGTAACTGGTCTGAATTCAGCTTGTCTTTATATTAAATGCGCAACTGAAGTAAAACAATTATTTGGACCTCAACAAAATTTCCACTTACCTCGGGTCTTGACGACATTGTTGCAGATTTATCGAAAGCACGACAGAAAACAACAAGCAGGCAACGGCTAAGCTAGATTTCTATTTTTTTTTTTTTAATTTTTCAAACATAATTCAAACTGTTGCATACGATGTGCTGCAGTGTGGCAATGCGTAATGATAAAACCTCTTTAAACAGTGACGTGGAACGAGTAACTATTCCTACGAAATGAAATTCCAAAACAACGGCTTTAGAATGAAATATATACTCAAAATGACAGAGAAAAATTTCGCGAAATCTTCACACATGACATTGGCCTGAACAGTACTACGCTTAACAAAGTAAACAATGATTTGAAAAGGGTACAGAGTTAACAGAGAATTTCTATAAAAACCAAATAACTTAATCAGTTGATACCTTAATGCATGACTCAGGAAAGTCGCCTTGTCTTTCTTTCAGCTCTGAGCAAGTTAAATGGTTCAAATGGCTCTGAGCACTATGCGACTTATGGGGTCATCAGTCGCCTAGAACTTAGAACTAATTAAACCTAACTAACCTAAGGACATCACACACATCCATACCCGAGGCACGATTCGAACCTGCGACCGTAGCGATCGCTCGGCTCCAGATTGTAGCGCCTAGAACCGCACGGACACTCTGGCCGGCCGAGCAAGTTAACTAACTGACAATAATCACTCCGAAAAACTAGCTGCGCAGTGCTGTAGTCTTACCTCAGACTTCTTATCTTCAAAAATAATAACGTTATTCAAAATTTATATCGTTTTCTCCTTCTGATATATACATCATATTCATCCTTGCTGTCCTTTACAACAAACCTTCTTCGTCTAACGGACACAATTACAAGTCAACACAACTCTACAGAATACGTCCATCACCAGCCAAATTTCAAATAAGGATATATCAGACTGCACAGAGGCAAAGCCTGTGCCACGGTAAGACCACCGATCGTTTAACAGTAACGTAACTTGCTCTCTCTGACGTCCACATCAATGGCTTAGAGACATCAAAATTACATGACCGCCTTACACCTGCTGTGGGAGTACTCATCTTAGCCAAAGACTTCGATAGTTTACGGACTGTTCTAGATCGGGATCGTGAAATCAGATGGACCATCATAATTTCACTCTCTAATCATCTCCCGAAAGGCAGAACGCCTCAGACTGCTACGATTTATTCAGGAACTTAAACTAAGGTGACAAAAGTCATAGGATACATTATAATATGACCGACCGTGGTGGCACAGTGGTTAGCACACTGGACTCGCATTCGGGAGGACGACGGTTCAATCCTGGTTTAGGTTTTCCGTGGTTTCCCTAAATCGCTCCAGGCAAATGCTGGGATGGCTCCTTTGAAAGGTCACGGCCGACTTCCTTCCCCGTCTTTCCCTAATCCGATGAGACTGATGACCTCGCTGTCTGCTCTCTTCCTCCAAACAACCCAACCCATTATAATATCGTGTCGGACCACCTTTTGCCCGGCTTAGTGCAGCAGCTCGACGTGGCGTGGACTCATCAAGTTGTTGGAAGCCACTGCAGAAAAATAGAAACATGCTACCTCTATATCCGCCAAGAACTGCGAAAGTGTTGCCGGTGCAGGCATTTGTACACTAGCTGACCTCTCGATTATGTCCCATAAATGATGGATGGGATTTATGTCAGGCGATCTGGGTGGTCAAATAATTTGCCCGAATTGTCCAGAATGTTCATCAGACCAATCGCAAAACTCTGTGGTCTGGTGGACATGGCGCATTATCGTCCATAAAAATTCCATCGTTGTTTGGGAACACGATGAATGGCTGCTAATGGTCTAAAGATAGTCGAACATAACTATTTCCAGTCAGTGATTGGTTCAGCTGGACCAGAGGACGCAGTAGATTCCGTGTAAACACAGCCCACACCATCGCAGAGGCACCATCAGCTTGCACACTGCCTAGTTGAGAACTTGGGTCCATGGTTTCGTGGGGTCTGCGCCACATTCGAACTCTACCATCAGCTCTGACCAGTCGTCTAGCGTCCAACCGATATGGTTACTAGCCCAGGAGAGGCACTGCAGGCGATGTCGTTCTGTTAGCAAAGGCACTCGCGTCGGTCATCTGCTGCCATAGCTCATTAACGCCATATTCCGCCTCAGAGCTCTAGCGGATACGTCCGTCGTACGTCCCACGTTGATCTCTGCGATTATTTCGCGATGTGATGCTTGTCTGTTACCACTGACAACTCTACGGAACCGCTACTGCTCTCGGCCCTTAAGCGAAGTCCGTCGGCCGCTGCGTTCTCCATGATAAGAGTTAATGTCTGAAATTTAGTATTCTCGGCAGGCTCTCTGGCTCTTTGGATCTCGGAGTATTGAATTCCCTAGCGATATCCCAAACAGAATGTCTCATGCGCCTAGCTCCAACTGCAATTCCGCGTTCAAAGTCTGTTAATTCTCGCCGTGCAGTCATAATAACGTCAGAAAAGTTATCAAATCAGTCGTCATAGTACAAATGACAGCTCCACAATTGCACCGCCCCTTTATACCTTGTGTACGTGATACTACCGCCACCTGTATACTCGCGTATCGCTATCCCATAACTTCGCCACCTCAGTTTATTAGTGTGAACAGCGTCCCACGCTGCAGCAGCTTGGCATGAGCTTTGAGTTTATTTGACCACCAAAGACATGCAGAGCGGGCCTCTTCCCGCAGGCATCGTCATAGCAAAACAAAGCATTCCACAGAGAGGCCACGAGGCGGCGTCTACTGGAATTTCCCCCTTAATGCGCTCTAGATCGTCGACATCTTTAACTAAATAATTATTTTTGTGTTCACAGCACTCCCGCCCCGCGCTGCTTGATTAAAAGGAGTTTGCCCTAGTTTGCAAATGCGATAAATATTAACAGGTTGCTGGGATTTTCAAACTTGATACCTATTCAACGTCCGAGTGTTTAAGGTCTTCGGCGACATTCCTTCCTGCAGGTGGTCCATGATTAGATTGCAGACTGAAGAAGGTTTGGGAGACGTCGCTAATCAAAAAAACAAGAACAGATTAAAGGCTAATAAAATAAGTGTAATCCGAAGTTACAGATTTGTCCGAGAGCATCCTTCGCTAAGTTTAAGACATACTAAAGAACATAAACATGCATGGAGACCTCAGCTTTGGGGCATAGATACCACACAACCTGATACTAAGTTACTTGGACTGTGCTAACTCACATACTGTGCTAGGTGGAGACTGTTTGAGGACATTCAGTTAACCCAGAGAGTACTGAGCCACAAGATACCGATAAAAGTAATAGAAGAGGTTGCTACGGTGAAATATTATCGCATGGCTGGCGTCACTAGTTTTCAGCCATGCTGAGGGATGATGACGTTGCCAAACGTATCATTCAGGGCGACATTACTTCACTTTTGTGCAAAATACACTGAAGAGCCAAAGAAACTGGTAAGCCTGCCTAATATCTTGTAGGGCCCCGCGAGCTCGCAGAAGTGCTGCAGCACGACGTGGCAAGGACTCGACTAACGTCTGAAGCAGTGCTCGAGGGAATTGATATCATGAATCCGTAAGGATGCGAGGGGCTGGAGATCTCTTCTTCAACAGCAAGGCGTCCCAGATATGCTCAACAGTATTCATGTCTGGGGAGCTTGGTGGCCAGTGGAAGTGTTTAAACTCAGAAGACTGTTCCTGGAGCTACTCTGTAGCAATTGTGGACATGCGGAGTGTCGCACTGTCCTGGTGGAATTGCCCCAGTCCGTCAGAATGCACAGTGGGCATGAATGAATGCAAGTGGTCAGACAGGATGCTTACGTACGTATCACTTGTCGTATCTAGACGTATCAGGGGTCGCATCTCCCTCCAACTGCACTCCATTACAAAGAGTCTGCCATCTTGAACGTTTCCCTGCTGACATACAGGGTTCATGGATTCTTGAGGTTGTCTCCATACCGGTACACGTCCAGCTGCTCGATACAATTTCAAACGAGACACGACGGACCAGACAGTAGTGTTACCAGTCATTAACAGTCCAATGTCAGAGTTGACGGGCTCAGGCGAGGCGTAAAGCTTTGTGTCGTGCAGTGATCAAGGGTACACGGGTGGGCGTCGGTTGCGAACGCTCATATCGATCATGTGACGTTGAATGGTTCGCACGCTGACACTTGTAAATGGCCCATCACTGAAATATGCAGCAGTTTGCGGAAGGGACGCACTTCTGTCACGTTGAACGAGTCTCTTCAGTCGTCGTTGGTTCCGTTCTTGCGGGATCATTTTCCCGCCGCAGCATTGTAGGAAATTTGATGTTTTGCCGGTTTCCTGATGTTCACGGTACCCTCATGATATGGTCGTACGGGAAAATCCCCACTTCATCGCTACCTCGGAGATGCTGTGTCCCATCGCTCGTGCGCCGACGGTAACACAACGTTCAAAATCACTTAAATCTTGATAACCTTCATTGTAGCAGCAGTAATCGATGTAACAACTGCACCAGTCACTTGTCTTACATAGGCGTTAACGACCGCAGCGCCGTATTCTGCCTGTTTACAAAAAAATAGAAATAGCTGCTACATCATAGCAGAGTGCCGACGGCCTCGCCGCAGTCGTTAACACCGGTCCCAGTGAGACCACCGAAGTTTAAAGCGCTGACAGCCCTGGCTAGCACTAGGAAGAGTGATCGTCGAGTCTGCCCAGCGCATTTGGAAAGCCGTGTGCATTCCGTACCCGTGAGATAAATCGGGGAGCTTCTTGACTGAGAAGTAGCGGCTGCAGGCACAAAAACTGACAACGGCCGGAAGAGCCAAGTGCTGACCAGATGCCCCTCCATATCCACACCCAGTGACGTCTATCGGCAGAAAATGATACGGCGGTCGGTCGGTGCCATTCCGCCTTCCGAGGCCTGTTCGCACGCTGTTCAGTACAGTACAATAGGTAACTGAAACAAATACGTTATGAGACGAAAAGAAATGACCCTTTTCAGAATGAGATTTTCACTCTGCAGCGGAGTGTGCGCTGATATGAAACTTCCTGGCAGATTAAAACTGTGTGCCCGACCGAGTCGGGCACACAGTTTTAATCTGCTAGGAAGTTTCAATGACCCTTTTATTTAAAGACAATAATTAGTCTGTTTATGTGCTTTTTCGGCAATACTACCAGTTTGTTCTCGCAAACGGTTGGGCTTGTTGTAAATTTCCTCGGGATCTCATCGTTTCCCTTCTACATTCTGTCCAACAGAACGCTTTGAACCTCTAAATTAACATCTATTTTTCCACCGAAAATGTTAGCTAGTTCTGTCTGTTTACAAGCCGCCTCATTTCGAATAAAGCACTGGGCTGACCGCTCTTACGGCATTTTGAAGGAACAGCTGTGCACGTTTCACTTCCTATATTCAGCATAGCTCCATATCCCTTGTGTTGGCAGTAGCTTCTGCTTTGGTCTCCTGCAACAAGGTTATTCCTTATCGAGCTCCCACAAATACCGCTTAAATTCAAGAAACTTTACATCTGAACAGAGACGGTTTATTTTGTTACACTGTAACATGTCTGCTGCATTAATCGTTTGCGTTCATTTCTATGTTGTCTACCATTCCGAATGATCTTCTCCTGTCTTTGCCATCATTGTTGCTCCTTCTACTGGTTGCGTTCTTGTTATGATTGTTTGCACTCCGTTTCTCACGTTGTTTCTCAGACCACTACCCCAAACCCTTTTCCATCTCAGGTTTACTCCATCTTCTCTGACTGCGCCTAATTCACTACTGCCTCTCTTTCTTCCTGTTCCTCACCGAGAACTGTCCTAAGTGAACCGGTTTGTGACGTGATAGTTTACGTTTTCACTAAAGTGTTTTCAGTACTTACGATCGCGACAAACAGTGTGCGGCTTGTGCAAGGTTTGATTTTCTTTCTAGAGAGTTCAGCTAGTTGTAATATGTTCTGACTGTCTGTTCTCTCAACCTGTACCCTTTTAATGTCGCCTCTCCGAAAGCATTCCACTGTCTAGTTCCATGTTATCTGCACATGAGTGTCCTTCGTTGTGATACTCCGCGTATATGTTTGGATATCGCCAAATAATTAATTTTTTTGGATATTCTGTACCGTATTTTTGCCTCAGAGATTACTTTTAGTAGATTGTTCCTGAATATTGCCCTTCAGTTGTACGGGGCTAACTACCTGTTCTGGATGCCTATTTGAGTGCTCTTTTTGTGATTACCCCCATTTAACTGCACCTGTGTCTCCGTTATCATTTTGTTTCCTAATTTCTGGCACAGTGTGCGAAAACGGTCCACTACACCACAAATGGCACACGTTCGCCACTGAGGATGGAACGTGACTGTTTATATTAATTTTTACCAAATACAGTACTTTAACTGATCTCATACCTACGCCCGCGTGTTATATAGCTGCTTGTATGATCTCTCCGTTACTCGGCTTGTTTGGAAATCTCTCCTCCAATATTCATTAACATGTCAAATGCCCCCCCCCCGGTCTAACGCACGGCCTTCCGGGCGAGAAGGAGCGCCTGGTCCGTCTCACGAATCCGCCAGGCGGATTTGTGTCGAGGTCCGGTGACCAGTCTGTGGATGATTTTTAGGCTGCTTTCCATCTGCCTTGGCAAATGCGGGCTGGTTCCCCTTACTCCGCCTCAGTTACACTATGTCGGCGATTGGTGCGCAAACAAGTTCTCCACGTACGCGTACACCACCATTACTCTACCACGCAAACATAGGGGCTACACTCGTCAGGTGTGAGACGTTCCATGGGGGGTCCAGCGGGGGACGAACAGCACAATAACCCTGGGTTCGGTGTGGGGCGGCGGAGGGGTGAAGTGGACTGCGGTAGTCGTTGTGGGGTTGTGGACAACTGCGGCTGCGGCGGGGGCAAAGCCTCTTCGTCGTTTCTTGGTCATCAGTTAACATACAATACAATACAGCATGTCAAATCGTTGCATTACTGTACATACACGGCATTTGAAACAGAATTGTATTGAAAATCAGATAGGCCCCCTACGTCCGATTCAGTCAGTCCTACTTCATTAGATATCTGCTCGTATTATCCGCAGATACTCTTCGCCGAATGGGAACTGTCAGACTTCAGGATATTTGGCCTAATGGATATATTCACATGGCTGTGGGTAAGAATGGAGGAGAGGGGCGGCAATCTGGAATCTGGTTCTCAAGACTCCTTATTCACTACAGAATTCTCATCTGTTTCAAGAAATGTTTGTCTTTGTTGTTACTAAACCCAGATTTAACATTGCCGAGTACAATAGGAAACAATGTGGCTTTAGCAAGCACGACATAACTTTGATCCGTTTCGTTGTCAGGATATTCACATTGAATTAAAGCGTTTGCTTGGCGCTGCGGTGGTTTCGGAGCTATTCTTCAGTAACTGAAAATGCAGATCTTTAGAGAACATTGTCGAAATATAGTTGGCAACTTTTCAGCCCAATACAGCGTATAGGCAACGTGTTACTAACTATTCAGCGCATTCGACACGGCTGTACAACAACGTATCAATTGAGGAGATGAAATGTTTATCTAACAGTTGGCAGATGATGGGTGAAGTGATCGCTATAGCAAAAATCTACTAATACGAGTATTGCTGGCCCCTGTTTTGATCAGAAGAGAGGTAGAATCTTCCTATATGTCGGTCAGGGTCCTGAAAATGCCGTAGTAAACCTCTGAAAGTGTTAGCCAAGTAAAACAAATTTGGAAACTAGACGGCTGTCAGGTCTTTAATTCGACATCCCGTATCGAACAGCCAAGTCCCGCAACCATCTGTAAGACGTACAGAGACTTGGTGTATTGGTTCAATCTAAGGTTGTTAAGAGTCGGTTCCACCAGTAAATTGAGTGGTTGTTCCGGAATATTCTCAGATTCATCGCTCCTAATTATGATCCTGACTCACATGTTACGCAAACAATCCAAAAAATTGTAGCTTTCAAAACACATTTCATTGCAGTCTTATCATCACAGTCACATTAAAAAGGCACAGAGCTTAAAATAATCATTAGCATGACCAGACGTGAAGTTCTATGAGTAAAAACGGATGGTATCAAAATTGAGGAAGCGTTATTTTCATAAGTTTATTCCCATTTCCCCCCTTAGAGGAGTATGAAACAGGGACATTTCCACTATGTATTTTTGCTAACATCCGGTAGGAACTCTTCAACGGATCAGATTTTACTGTTTAGTTTTTTATCCATCCTCAGCAGCTGTAGTTGTATATAAGGAAATAATATGCAAATACTTTTTGTACAGACATTATGAACCGCGTTTAAGCATCTACGAGCTCTTTATTTTATTAATGTATTCAGTATTGTATTACTTATTGCTACTGTATTTTTTTATGAGCACGAAATTTTGTTGCATGCATCTAACTGTTGACACTGGGTAAATAATGCGATAGGTAATTACATTCTGAAGAAGGGCACGAAGTGTCCGAAGCCGGTAAAGAAATGACGTTTCTTTAATAAAACTGGTTGCTTATTACTTCATTATAGATTTTATTATAATTCACCATTCTAATTTTCAGTATTAAAACGTTATTAATGTTTCAATAAAAACTTTTTTGCAAATATTTTAGAGGTTTGTTTCGTAAATCGTTGTATTTAATAATAGCAAAAAAATGTACTTCGCAGATATTAATAGAATATGCTTACCTTTTAGGTAAGAAAATAATATCTTAAAACACACGATGAGTGGATAACTGTCGAACGTTTTGTGTAATTCCTTATACATCAAGTTCTTATGGTACAAAATTATTCTTAAACTCCCCGAATCATATAACAGCGGCAATTTTAGAATCTTGCCCTCTTGAAAGACTTTCTGCTGACGCCTAAGCATATTCATTTCTTGGCTGTTTACTCACAATATTTCTACGCCACTGTTCACCACCTTATCCATCGACGCTCTACGGCGGTCTGCAGGCTGAGAACTGCAATCACACTGTAGCTGCAGGCGCGACCTCTGGCACTGACTGTAGTGCCACTGTACAACCTTACGTCAACAGCGCTCGGCTACAGAGCAAGTGGTTTTGCCTTGAAATATGATCATGACTGCATGAGCAACTTTGCACTGAAACCGATTGCAATATCCAGGGAATTCATTTTAACTGAAGACATTGAAATATATCGAAAACTACACATCGGATAAAAAAAGTTATAATTACAATTTGTTTGTCTCTGAGGGGACATCGAGCGGTACCACACTAGACCCGCCACCTCACCACGTGCGTGGGTGGAGGGGGTCAACTTTGAAATTTTCGGTGGGAACCCCCCTTTTTTATTGCAGGTTATGATTCTACTGCAAAATCTACGGACGTTTTCGCTGAAGTATTTTGTTTGTTTCGCAACAGGTGGCGCTGTAATCAGAGGAATAGAAATGGATACGCAGTCGTAATTTACGACATGCTACTCAGCGGCCCTTGAATATCCAAGGACACATGGGATCCCACCTCCATGCTGCGAGGGTAGACTAGTATTTCGTAACTTCTAGTTGGAAACTCCATTCGCAGCGTTATATTCCTCTGGCAGATGTGATATGGGACTACTCGGCGCGCCATCGCGGCCGTCTAAACTAACTACGACATGTCATAACAGGCAGTACACCGCCACCGGAGGTCACGTATTGTACAAACGTAGAACAGATAGCGTTTATAAACATAACAATACATGGGCAATGTTGCCTACATACCTACCTATCATTTGGAGAACAGACGGCAAGTAGACGATGAATGTTGCAACCGCAGAAGAAAAAACTGAAATGACCCTGATTTAAGGATAATGTAGGAGAAATGTTGAGGCTGCTGTTGCGTTGTTTGCCGAGCGTTTTCCAGAGAAAGGTCGCTCTCGGTAGTCCTTTTACAAGGTTGTGAACGCCTTTATGTACAGAGCGGCAAAAGGAAACGAAGCAAAAGTGTTATAGGAGAAGCTAGTGAAACAGCTGTACTAGCGGTAGTGCACCACAACCCATGGACAAGCAGCCGGCAATTACACCGCTGATTCCGGTATGTCCGTAGGTAATAATGTCACAATACTTCATCGACATAAGCATCATCCATACCACGTGTCACTGCGTCAGTAACTTCATGGCGCCGATTTCCGAAACCGGGTAGTGTTCAGTGAATGGGCGCATCAACAAATGCAAACGACCACCGCGTTCTTACCCCAGGTACTATTTTCCGATAAGTCTACATTCATAAACAGTGGTAGCGTGCATTACTGGAGTCCCCACTGCTAAAACGGCAAACTGACCATCAACGCCCTTCGTCCGTTAACGTATGGTGTGGCACCATGAGGAACAAACTCATTGGTCCATATTATATCGACGGCACGTTCAATGGACGCAAATATCGAACGTTTTAGGAGCAGGAACTATCGGTACTAATCCAAACTATTGCCCTATATGTTCGACAACGCATGTGGTTTCAGAATGACGGCTGCCCAGCGCATAATGCAACTGAAGCACGACACGTTATAAGTAGGCTGTTTAGGTTTTTTTTTTTTATTGGTAACGCCACGTAGCGCTCTGTATGAAAATCACTGGCTGTGCTGCATGCAGTCTGTGGCTGGTTTGCATTCTTGTTGGCTATTGTAGTGTTGGGCAGTTGGCTGTTAATAGCGCGTAGCGTTGCGCAGTTGGAGGTGAGCCGCCCGCAGTGGTGGATGTGGGGAAGTGAGATGGCGGATTTTTGAGAGTGGATGATCTGGACGTGTGTCCATCACAGACAGTACATTTGTAAGACTGGATGTCATGAACTGCTATATATATTACGACTTTTGAACACTATTAAGGTAAATACATTGTTTGTTCTCTATCAAAATCTTTCATTTGCTAACTATGCCTATCAGTAGTTAGTGCCTTCAGTAGTTAGAATCTTTTATTTAGCTGGCAGTAGTGGCGCTCGCTGTATTGCAGTAGTTCGAGTAACGAAGATTTTTGTGAGGTAAGTGATTTGTGAAAGGTATAGGTTAATGTTAGTCAGGGCCATTCTTTTGTAGGTATTATTGAAAGTCAGTGCGTTGCGCTAAAAAATATTGTGTGTCAGTTTAAGCACAGTCATGTATAATTTTTCAAAAGGGGACGTTTCACTCTTAGCCGAGGATACCTCACTGGAATCTTCTGATCTTTTCTTGTAGTTTGTTTAATTAGTGTAGCTTTTGTTTATTGCTAGCGCGTAATTGTAGAGAGAATCTCCTTTGTAGTTGCAGTCTTTTATTGTTGTACAGTAAAACAGTTGTGGCATGCATGTAGATTTGCACCAAGTATTTCGCACCTGCGCTTGCAATTAACTAGATATTATTTTCAGTTCTATGTTAATGTGTTTTCTTATTTTGCTCTTCAAATGGTGCTTTTCTGTGTTATCGTGCGAAATATTGTGACAATAATGGCGTGTGAAAAACGTAACACTAGGCTCCAAAGTAAACTGAGAAATAATAGTGACGACGAGCGTAGCTTATCAGCACCACTGTGTAATGAATTAACAGCCATTCAAAGTAGTAATTTGGTAACTGTGCGTAGGGAAATGGAGCAATGGCGTAGACAGGGAAACAAGTAATGAACAGGGAAGCATTATCGATCGATCGGTCGGCAACAGCTCGCCTCAGGAATCCGAAATGACAGAACACAATATTGCAAATACTGTAGACTCAGGTTTTGGGTCCTCACCGTCTTCCCAAATCCGTCAAGACACATTTTCTGCTCGTCAAAATGTGAATGTTGCCGGTGCAAACGCACTGCCGAAAAGCATAGAGGAACAGATTCCAGACACTAATACATTATTATTGCACTTAATGCAACAAATGAAACAAAATCAGGAACAAACACAGCAATAGTTAGACACAATGGAACAAAATCTTCAAAAGTTAGACACAATGGAACAAAATCTTCAAAAGTTAGACACCACACTTGAACAAACACGTGAAGATTTAACTACTGAGTTACTTAAAATCGAATCGAAATGTCAAAAAGTCTGTAATGACGTAAAAACACAAATTTGTGAGCATTTTCAACCTATTTTTTCGCGGCATGAAAATGCATTACAGAATCACAAAGCAGCCATAAAAGAACTGCAAACTATTGTTCATGAAAATCATGAGACCTTGCAAGCTAAAATTGGCTCAGTTGCATCTACCGATTCAGTTACGCAACTTGCAAAAACTCAGGAAAACTTAAAGGACGGAGTAGATACTCTGAAAATTGGTTCAGAAAGACACATGGAGGAAATTAGTACATTATCAGAGAAAGTAGTTGAACTTTCGGATCAGCTAAATAATTTATCTACGAAGGTAGATGATAATCTGAATGACACAAAACCGGCAGTCTTTAATGACACAGAAGAGTGCGAACAAATTAGGAAATTCAAACAAAATCAGAATCAAATTAATACGCAACACCAAAGAGAAATCCGGGAAGTACAGGATCAGCTGACACAGGTAATACAAGAATTACGTATTTCAGAGGACAATCGCGCTCCAATACGGGAAGAGGGACATAGAAATACGGAACAGCGACAAAATAATAACACGGGGTACTTCGGAAATTATGAAAGAAATTGGCAAGGTACACCGCATTTTGAGATGGAACCGCCAAAACGAAGTAACAATGACCGATATGCGACTCGCCGACATGATGATTTTGACTATAAGCTGTTTATTTACTACATGTAAATTCAAAAAATTTAAGAATTCCGGCAACGACATTCATCCACAAGCGTGGCTTCTTCAATTCTCTCATTGTTTTCCTCCCAACTGGTCATTAGAGCACAGATTAGAATTTATGTGTGGCTATTTAGAGAATGAACCAGCTGTAAGAATGCGATCGGTCATTCACGATTGCCACAGTGGAGGAGAATTTTATCATGCCTTCCTCTCAGCATATTGGTCTCAAGCTACACAAGACCGAGTAAAACATAGCATCATAATGTTGAAACATTTAGAACAATCTGAATTTTCCAGTCTTCTGAAATATTTTGAAGACATGTTGCACAAGAATCAGTACCTGTCAAACCCATACAGCCCCTCAGAACTCATCCGCATTTGCTTAATCAAATTGCCTGAACATTTACGACACATTATTTTGGCAGGACGTTGCAAAGAGGACATTGAAGCTTTTCAGGGACTCTTACAAGAATTGGAAATTGACACTCATAATCGCGGGATGCGAAAACAGGAACACAACAATTACAGGTCACATCCATCACAATTCTGCGATAACAGAAATAATAAATGGACACGACAAGGCTATTCCTACAACACAAATCGTGATCAAAACAGACACCACCCATATGACAACCACTGGCAGAGTATTAATAGTTACAGAGAAAGATCGCATTTCCATAGTAATGAAAGTGACAGAGACAGCCATAGAAACAGACAATATGGGAACCAAAACAATTATTATCAAGGGAGACAGAATAACTTCAGACACAACTGTCCTCCGCGCAGTTACGACTCAGGGAGAAGTTCTGCACCATGTGACCGACAAGAAATTAATTACAGAAATTACCGACATGACGACAGACGATATAATCATTACGACAGACCTGAATTTCATCAGAACTGGCGAGATTCAAACAGGGTTGGGCCCTCTTGGCAAGGTGAATTTGTAGAAGTTAGGTCTCCTAATCCCAATAACGACGCGTGCCAACAAAGGAACAGACAATGACTTGCACCGCCGGCAGCCGCGTACGCCGGCTGGCTCAGAGAAAAATAACATAGCCGCTAACCTTGAGAAAAATTCCAGTATTCTTTACCGATGTATACCACATGATAATTGCGTTGAAGTTGAAACTCTGCGTACTAGGAAGAGTAAAGGATTGCACCACATTTCACATGTAAAACCGTTTATTGAAAGATAATCTGCTTTTTAACTTAGTCTTTGCTATAAAATTTTTCACTTCACATTACTAGTATGCTTTGTCAGACTTAGAAACTGTAAACATGCAACAAAGTTTGAAGTTAAATATCCAGTCAAGAACCAAGAGAACTTATTTAAACAGAAATTACGAGTGCATTGTTATAGTGAACAGACGACACAGTGTTATTGTGTGTGTACATTCTTGCTTGTTAATTGCACGATTACGTAACGACTATAAGGCTTACATACTTCGAACATGTACTGCTAATGAGATTTTAATGCAACATTTTGGTTTACTTGAAAAGATACTCTTTATTTGAAGTACATTCGGTGAGATTAAAAATGACTTAGCATTTGGTTTCTTTGATAGCTGCACGATTATATCACGACGCTACTAATGAGTGACACAATTTATATTATTGCTTTTGTGCTGTATCTGTTTTATATCTGCACAGTTTTTCTGAATTGTTCTGGAAAGTAAAACATGTTTTAGTAGTAACTTTTGTGGTATAGCTACAATGAGACAGCCTTTTCCGTAGCACAAGAATACGTTACAGCACAGTACTTTCTTTATCACGGCAATAAGCGTAATAACTAAGATATCTATACGCAAAAGCATTTCACTTTTGTTTATGAGGTGGTGAGTACATTGATTTCAGCAGAACTTTGCTTACAGAGGACGATAACTACGACAGTTCCACAGAATTATCTAACAGCAAGACGCACATTTAGCGCTACAGGACACGCATTTGAGTAATTGATTTTGTACTTAAAACATTTATTTTTCAAGGTTTTTGAATTACAAAGAAAGTTTTCCATGATACATTTCATTCCATTGCTGTAATCTGTAACACCTGAGGGTATAATTACATTAATCCTCAGGGGGGTACACACTTACTTTGTGTACCATGTGTCTGGCAAGCACAAGGAGCACTAGCTAATATGGTATTTGCTTATACAACTTTACACATCGGTACCGTATTTCTCTACCACATAAATTACACAGCTATCTGATCATTTAACTGAGAGAGACAAAAATTTTTTTCACTACATCAGTGACAGATCTTTACGTAATTACACCATTGGATAACTTCACACTTACGAAATTGTATTTTGTCTGTACTTTGTGAACTGTTCATATTCTTTCGGAACCATTGTGATGCTATGAGAGCTCTGAATGATGTATTTGGTATGGGATCATGATTTTAAAGTATATTTGAGGTAGATGACACTACTGAAATGGGCAGAGAATTTTTTTTAGGTTTTGAAATTACTGGAGGATGCTACGACGATTTTGAGAATTGATTGAGATGTTATGATATTATTACGACGACGATTTGTATTATGCTGTTGAGGTATGTTTATGATCAATATGCTGATGCTATATGAGGAATTTGATTATGCTTTGTATTTATTGTGATGAAATATTGAAGAAGTGTCAACGAGTATGTATATGTGTAATAAGGTAAGAAATAATGAGTAGTGGTTAGGGAC
The DNA here is from genome assembly GCF_021461385.2 of Schistocerca piceifrons. Lineage (NCBI taxonomy): Eukaryota > Metazoa > Arthropoda > Insecta > Orthoptera > Acrididae > Schistocerca > Schistocerca piceifrons. The sequence goes on from NC_060145.1 coordinate 153,440,948, forward strand.
TCTGATTTGTGGAAAAGGATGTTGGAAACCAAGAATTGTACTTCAAGAATTATGAAATGTGTGTACATGCGTGAATGTATTACAATGCTGTCGAAAATTTTTTGGACAATGTTATATTTATAGGATTTTGTTTCTACACATTTGTAACGCAAATTCTCGACCTGTGTAATTTTTTGTATGAGACTGTCACTGTAGCGCAAACTGCTGTCGTAAATATTTCTGTAAAAAAGCCAAGTGACCTTGATGTAATGCGTCGTGAGCGGCCAGCTGTGCCAGCCGCCTGGAGAAAGAGCCATTAGGTGGAGCAAAAAGAGGCCATTAACCTCGCTATTGAAATTCCTTTGTAGAAAGCATCGCAAATTCGACACGCTCATTACTTGGAAACATATGATTACTCATACTTTGTGCTACTTACTGAAATGCTTATGAATTGTTGGGAAATATTTGTACATCTGCACACCTGATTATGACAAGTGTCTTTCTACGAGAATTGAGAGAACTTCTACTAACTCATGACTACTGAATGATATTTTTATGCTTTACTTTGTACATAGTTGCTTATTTTATTTGATATCTGTTTTCCAGGTTTGTTGCATCATTGGTTTTATAAAATAAAATTAAATGCATTTGCTAATGTGAACACTTTCTGTCAACAGATCTGTTAGATAATAATTTTATGATCTACATTTTCTGAAAAAGGAGCACTTGGAAAGGAAAGAACAACATGAAGGGACTAATAACAGTAACTGCATATATTATTTTCTTTTCAAGTACTTGGTAATTTTTATGGTAGAATACGTTGTGGTCCACCACTTTAATGACATAGACATTAAAATGTGAATAGACATTTTCCTTACCTGCATTGTTGTCTTTAGTGTACTATTTTTTCTGCTTGAGCTTTGTCATGTTTAGATATTAGTTATAGCATTTGCAGCTGCTGTTTGCCAGGCATAGTGTAACTGAATTTGACTTTGTATTACTCTGTTAAGCCAGTTTTAGTACTGATTTATTTTTCTTGTTGCTGCACATTGGCTAATATTAGTTGTAATGCTGCATTTTCTCTGCTAATTTAGATATACTTTTGCTTGCTTTGCCAATTTGCATTTTTTTGTCATTGCTGTTTGTATTAATTGTTTTGTGCTGCTGCATTGCCTCGTCCCTTAGTTTATGCATCTGAGCTCAGTAGATTTAAGTTAGCTTAGGAGGGATAGACTATATAAGAGAATGAGTTGCGATGAATTGGAAGAAATGCATTGAGAAGTTATACAAAAAAAGTACAGAAAGCAGATATAGATAGGTCTTTTTGGAAATAATGAAGAACGAAGGGAGATCTCCGAGAAGTAAAGAAAGTTTTGTTTGCAAAATACTGCAGTAAAACAAACCCTGTCCTTTCCTTGTGTTATCCCACTATGTGTTTGTGTACCCTTGGGTATTTGTGTTCTTCCTGTCTTTATGTGTTTCTCTTATGAGAGTTACGTTGTAGAATTTTTCTGATAATATGTTATTTACTTTGTAAAGATGTTTAGACATTATTTATTCTGTTTTGTTTTAATGCTCATGTGTGAAGTTGATGTTTCAAAAGTTATTCTGATCTTTTTTGTATGTACTTATGTCATAATTCCTGTAACACTGACGTATATGTTTATTTCTATTGTTTTGTAAAGCCTGTATTACTACAAATGTTATCTGTATTATTATGTTTTTAATGATGTATTTTGTACCTTTGTTATTGTATTCTTATGTTATAAAACTGTAATTGACGCCAGTTCATCACCGGCCGAAGTGGCCGTGTGGTTAAAGGCGCTGCAGTCTGGAACCGCAAGACCGCTAAGGTCGCAGGTTCGAATCCTGCCCCGGGCATGGATGTTAGTGATGTCCTTAGGTTAGTTAGGTTTAACTAGTTCTAAGTTCTAGGGGACTAATGACCTCAGCAGTTGAGTCCCATAGTGCTCAGAACCATTTTTTGAACCAGTTCATCAATGTAAGTAACCTGTAAGTTGCATTTCACTGTACACATTTCTGTTGGTCGTAGTATATGGACAATATGTGAGAAGTAAGGACTGATAGTGTTTGCACGTGTGTTAATAATTCAGCAAGGGACTGGATAACAGCATTGCTGGTTCTAAGGACATTTCAAACAATTTTTTTGTGAGTGGACAAGTGGTGGTTTATGGACTTGCTATATTCTCCGCAAGACCTTTCGATGGTGATTGTGCACCTGCGCAGTCGCAACAGATGGCTGCTAGCCATCTCTACAAGGACTACAGTGGGTCTGCACCTTTGATGACCCACCAATACCATACTACCTACCAGGACGACAGTGGGTCTGCTCTGTGATAACCAACCTACCAATATTCTTCAAAACTTCGACAGACTCTGCTGTGGGTTTGCTCTGTTGTGGCCCATTACCTGCCTGCATGTCTAGAGTCAGCACTGTCCTTCCATTGGAAGGACTTCTTCAAGACTGCATGGAAATCCACTACTTCTGTGTGCATTCTCTTTTACTGCTTTCATTTGCTAACTATGCCTATGAGTAGTTAGTGCCTTCAATAGTTAGAATCTTTTATTTAGCTGGCAGTAGTGGCGCTCGCTGTATTGCAGTAGTTCGAGTAACAAAGATTTTTGTGAGGTAAGTGATTTGTGAAAGGTATAGGTTAATGTTAGTCAGGGCCATTCTTTTGTAGGTATTATTGAAAGTCAGAGTGCGTTGCGCTAAAAAATATTGTGTGTCAGTTTAAGCACAGTCATGTATAATTTTTCTAAGGGGACGTTTCAACGTGAGGTATTAGACCATGTTTATACTGGTCGGTGGATCGGCAGAGGTGGCCTATTAATTGGCCCGCCATGTTGCCAGATCTGATGGCGCCGGATACGACATCGCCGGATTTCTTTCTGTGGGGATAGATAAAGATGAGGTGGAGCAGCAAGTGCCAACAGGCCATGAAGACACGGTCGGCCACATCAGAAACGCCTGTGCTGACATTCCCGCAGATATGCTTCTGTCATGTGTACTGTCATTTAAAAAGCAGATCAAGAAGTGTATTCACGTTGGCTGTACTACGTTTGAACACTTACTCTAATTGTAAAACTAGAGAAGCCTTCGCCTCGAGCCACAAACACAGTGGCGCATCGATATGACAGAGGAATACAACATTGCGAACAGGATTTTGAAGCAGAAGTTATGAAATAATAGCCTGTCTTACCCTCGCAGCATGGAGGTGGGATCGCATGTGCCATTGGATACTCAAGGACCATTGAGTAACATGTCGTAAATTAAGATTGTGTTCCCATTTCTTTTCCTCCAATTATAGCGCCATCTGTGGCGAAACGAAGAAAATGCTTCTGGCAAAACGTATGTAGACTTTGCAGTAGAGTCGTAATCTGCAATAAAAAAGGGAGTTCCTATTGAGGATTTTAAAGTTGCCGCTTGCCACCCAAACACACGGTGAAGTCTGTAGTTTACCTTGAAGTCAAGTTGCGATTTATTTAACAAAACGTAGGTAATAATTTTATGTTATGGTAAGAAGCTTTATGGGTTTGATGGAAACGTAAGAGGAAAAGGAATTTAACAAAAAACTATTGAGAAATGAGATTTTCGACGAGTATTTTGTATTTACAAAACAAGAAATGATACATGTAAGAAATGTTCAAGACTAGATTTATTCCAAACCCAAAGTTGGTACCTCATTATAGTTTACACGTATATCTGGAAGTGCTATTTCGCGCCTTCTCGTAAAAACATACAAAGTGCATATTAATGTTAGGGTGAAACTAATATACACTCCTGGAAATGGAAAAAAGAACACATTGACACCGGTGTGTCAGACCCACCATACTTGCTCCGGACACTGCGAGAGGGCTGTACAAGCAAAGATCACACGCACGGCACAGCGGACACACCAGGAACCGCGGTGTTGGCCGTCGAATGGCGCTAGCTGCGCAGCATTTGTGCACCGCCGCCGTCAGTGTCAGCCAGTTTGCCGTGGCATACGGAGCTCCATCGCAGTCTTTAACACTGGTAGCATGCCGCGACAGCGTGGACGTGAACCGTATGTGCAGTTGACGGACTTTGAGCGAGGGCTTATAGTGGGCATGCGGGAGGCCGTGTGGACGTACCGCCGAATTGCTCAACACGTGGGGCGTGAGATCTCCACAGTACATCGATGTTGTCGCCAGTGGTCGGCGGAAGGTGCACGTGCCCGTCGACCTGGGACCGGACCGCAGCGACGCACGGATGCACGCCAAGACCGTAGGATCCTACGCAGTGGCGTAGGGGACCGCACCGCCACTTCCCAGCAAATTAGGGACACTGTTCCTCCTGGGGTATCGGCGAGGACCATTCGCAACCGTCTCCATGAAGCTGGGCTACGGTCCCGCACACCGTTAGGCCGTCTTCCGCTCACGCCCCAACATCGTGCAGCCCGCCTCCAGTGGTGTCGCGACAGGCGTGAATAGACGGACGAATGGAGACGTGTCGTCTTCAGCGATGAGAGTCGCTTCTGCCTTGGTGCCAATGATGGTCGTATGCGTGTTTGGCGCCGTGCAGGTGAGCGCCACAATCAGGACTGCATACGACCGAGGCACACAGGGCCAACACCCAGCATCATGGTGTGGGGAGTGATCTCCTACACTGGCCGTACACCACTGGTGATCGTCGAGGGGACACTGAATAGTGCACGGTACATCCAAACCGTCATCGAACCCATCGTTCTACCATTCCTAGACCGGCAAGGGAACTTGCTGTTCCAACAGGACAATGCACGTCCGCATGTATCCCGTGCCACCCAACGTGCTCTAGAAGGTGTAAGTCAACTACCCTGGCCAGCAAGATCTCCGGATCTGTCCCCCATTGAGCATGTTTGGGACTGGATGAAGCGTCGTCTCACGCGGTCTGCACGTCCAGCACGAACGCTGGTCCAACTGAGGCGCCAGGTGGAAATGGCATGGCAAGCCGTTCCACAGGACTACATCCAGCATCTCTACGATCGTCTCCATGGGAGAATAGCAGCCTGCATTGCTGCGAAAGGTGGATATACACTGTACTAGTGGATATACACTGTACTATTGCCGACATTGTGCATGCTCTGTTGCCTGTGTCTATGTGGTTGTGGTTCTGTCAGTGTGATCATGTGATGTATCTGAACCCAGGAATGTGTCAATAAAGTTTCCCCTTCCTGGGACAATGAATTCACGGTGTTCTTATTTCAATTTCCAGGAGTGTATTTACTATAATATCTCCATAATCGTGTGTTAATTGCACAAGACTTAAGCTAAGTGTTGATAATTGTGTGCTTAAATGAAATAGTTTGCAGTTAATGTGTTTGTCGTTTCACATCTGTTTGGTGCACACTAAGCACTGCAGATACTGAGAATGGGTAGTTGATAAACGAATAAAGTGCAGTAAAATAGCATGATTCTCTGTGCTACATTGTTTGGTGACATGCCTTCCTACCATCATTCGTATGAGTGACTAGAATGTCGAGATACCGAATGTTCAGCAAAATAATCTAAAACAATAAATAAAGAGACATCTCAGGGGAAAAAAAGAGTTTGATGTGTTTACAGGAGCAGGCTGTTGCGAGCCTCCAAAACATGGACGCAATGTACCGTCAAGTGCTGACCCTGTTTGCGTTTGGAGCTGAGAGTCTTTAGTGGCGTGTCACCAATAGGATCAGAATTCTTCTTCATTCCTTCTTCGTTGTTTTCTTTTTCTTCTGTTCGTGTGGGGCAGAAGTTCTTGCAGTGATTAGCCTGTACAATGTCTTGACTGCCACGACAGCGATTATAAGCAGTAGGAGCGCTCCAGACAGTAGCAGGGCAGCGACGTCCAGCAGGAGGTACTGGTACCAGCTGAGGTCGAGGGCGGCGCTGCGCAGGTGGGGGGCTCCCCGGTGCCTCAGCACGTACTCTGTCCAGTAGACGGCCGTGTCCACAGGGCTCTCTGGACGGTCCCAGAACAGGCGGGACCGCAGCTTAGCGTTCTCGCGGTAGCTGCAAACAAAAGCATCCCACATCTGGTATGAAAATTCACTCAGTTTCATAACAGAAGTTAAAGTTAATTGAATAGAAGAAAGAGTGCACAAAGCAGGAAAAGATAATACGGCAAAAACAGGACACAAAAATATAGATCCAAACAAACACATATCATTATACGAATCAGTAGTGTCTGTATTTTCGGAAATGTAAAGTTACGAACACCACGATAGTCAAGACGCCACATATTCATATAACTGATACGCCTAGCTGGGCTATGGATCCACCTTCTTCAGTGTGGAGGCACAAATACGTCCGATCTCCTATGGGAATCTTTAAGTTGCGAAAATGGAGTCAATGGATAGCGACTGCGGATAGATGGCATTCAGTGGAAACGTGGATCAGTTGTGAGGCGTGGTGAGATAAGCCGCGCAGTTGCCGTAACGCTGTGTCCCAGATGGCGTAGTGGTTAACGCACCTGCGTAGTAAGCAACAGATCCCAGGTTCGAATCCTGGTCTGCTACACATTTTCACTCGTCGCCGCTGATTCGGCATAATATCCTGCTACAGCTAACAACAGTTACCCTCTTCAATTTACAAAGACGTTTGAAACGCAGACCCACCCCACCTGTGTCCTGCCTCTTGGTGCACCCGCTGACGCCCCCTACTCTTTCATCCTGCCCCTTCCACCGCTGTACCTTGCTCTCCCTTCCTTTTCCATCCTCACAGGCCTCTCCCTTGGCAAGGTTCCACCTCGCAGTTTTATTCTTCATCGTGTGTGGTCCAATTGGGTTTAAAGTGTTGTTCTGGAGTGTTTTTAATACTGTGGCCCACTTTTAACCTGTGTGTGTCTGACTTCAGTGTCTTTTTTGTGCTCTACGAATCACCAACTGTGTTTTTTTAACATTTATATCGACTTTTCAAATCCCCCGCCTTGAACGGTACATGTCAGTGTATTTTTACCTCCATTATCTCCCCTTACTCTGTTTTATGTCTCCTTTTTTATCGCCTTTATATGTACCATTTTGTTCTTGTATTAGCTGTCATGTCACTTGGATGAAGAGTGGCGGATTGTGCCACTGACGGCCCTCCCCTGCCCATATGGGGCAGGCGTATGAAATCACAATAAAGGAAAGAAATGAAACGCAGATAAGAACATGTCATTACGAGGTTATAGAAGCAACATCAATACTTCGAGCAACAAAAGAGTGCTCAAAGTAATGTATGATGCTCACGACGTTATCTATCGACTGCATTAGATTTGAATTGAATACCTGAGGGAAAGTTGGCCACAGAGCTGGAAAGGGTCTAGGGATGGAGGATTCCCACGATCATTCCAAAGAGCCACTGTGGAATACTAGGTCGTGCAATCAAATTAGTGATCCATTTGCTGAACTGTTCCCTGTTCCCAGGATAAAACCATTGTTCTACTGTGGAGTGTTTGCTTGTGTGAAAGTTGCACATCGCAGACAGGGACTCGAACCAGTAACCTTGTATTTTACAGGACAAGTTTTCAGCAAATTCTCTACACAGTCACGATTCGCCGTTCCATTTCTACTTTCCATCCGTTACTGTCGCCCTCTTACAGATAAACTGGAAGTTAGTTTACACATTATCAACTTTATTATTTTGTCAGTGATATTTTTCACTTTTCTCCGCAGTGCCTTCCATATGTAACTATTTTTCTAGTTATTTTCAAATACTCTCACCTTGTGTTTACTTTATTGTAATTGTCAGCTTAACCCCAGTTGGTAAACTCGTTATTCTGTTGTTCCATCACATGGACGTCTCTTCTGCTGGGTGTATCCATCTATACTTTAATATACGCTGATCAACCAGAAATTTATGACCACCCACAGCCGGTATGCCCATCTTGGCACGGATATCAGCGGCGACGCGTCGTTCGCATGGAAGCAATGAAGCCTTGACAGGCCGCTAGAGAGATTTGGGACCACATCTGCACATCGAAGTCCCGTAAGCTTCGGGGAGGGCGGCGTTAAGCTCTGACGCTACGTTGACTCATATCCAAGATGTCTATTATCGGGTTCAGGTCTGACGAGTTGGGGGTCCAGCACATCAACTGGAACTCGAACCGCACACATCGCACTCCTCGCCTTCTCACATGGCGCATTATCTTGTTGAAAATGTCACTGCCGTCGGGAAACATAATCATCGTTAAGGGGTGTACGTGGTCTGCAAACAGTGTATGATACTACCTGGCCGTTATGGTGCCCTGCACGAACTCCACAGGACCTTCGGATGCCCACGTGAGTGTTCCTCAGAGCTCAAATGGCTCAATGGGACTTAACATATGACGTCATCAGTCCCCTAGAACTTAGAACTACTTGAACCTAACTAACCTAAGGACATCACACACATCCATGCCTGAGGCAGGATTTGAACCTGCGACTGTAGTGGCAGCGTGGTTCCAGACTGAAGCGCCTAGAAAGTTCGGCCACAGCGGCCAGCTTCCTCAGAGCATGATGGAGCGCCGCCAGCTTATCAACGTCCTGAAGTACAGGTGTCAAGGAGCTGTTCCTCTGGTAGAGGGCGGATTCGCACCCTCCCACTGGCATGATGAAGAAGATATGGGATTCATCAGACCATGTAACGCTCTGCCACTGCGCCAACGTTCAGAGCCGATGGTCACTTGCCCATTACAGTCATAGTTTCCTATGTCGTGGTGTTAACATTGGCACATGCATGGGTTGTCGGCTACTGAGGCCCAACGTTGTGTGTGTTCGGTGCAGTGAGTGTTGAGACACACTTGTACTCTGCCCAGCATTAAAGTCTGATGTTAATTCCCACACAGCTCGCCGCCCGTCCTAATTTAAGAGACTGCCCAGCCTACGACGTCCGAAATCTGTCATGACGGGTGGTCGTCCAGCCTCGCGATGTTTTGACACGTGTTTACGATACTCACCACAGCACTGCTAAGTCATGCATGTTCCAAAACGCTCGTGCCGAGTCTCCGGGCCATCACATCCGCCCCTTGGTCGAAGTCAGATTGATCACACGCCTCTCTCATTCTACAGACGGACAACATGCTCACTGTGTGTGTGTGTGTGTGTGTGTGTGTGTGTGTGTGTGTGTGTGTGTGTGGGTGTGTGGGTGTGTGTTTATGTGTATGTGTGTGTGTGTGTGTGTGTGTGTGTGTGTGTGTGTGTGTGTGTGACTAGCAGTCATTTCTCGCCAGCTGACGCTGCTGTCGCCTGGACAGATTTATATCGATAGTAAGTCAGTGGTCATAGTGTTCTGGCTGATCAGCGTATATTTTCTTGCTGTTTATGTATTACTTATAACTGTTACACATTTAGGTTCAGAGTGGTATATAATATGATTTAAGGAGTATAAGTGTAGATATCTTTTATACGTAGCATCTTAGTATGTGCACATCTGTGTTTCAGTTGATTTTTCTCTGAGGCGAACAGTCTTCTCACAATCTTTACGACCTGATATTTTCTGCGAGATCCTAACTGCATCTCTAAGCGGACTACATCTGTCGGAAGGCAACCGTTTTGAGTCCACGCATCCACACTTCAGCACTGACCTGCTGCCCGTTGGCAAATAAGAATTTATGGTTTGCTCTTGCCATATATACTTGGATATACAATATTTGTTCCTTTCATATTTACTTACCGTTTAGAGTAAGTATCTCATTTATGTTACAATTGCGCTGTCAAAGATGGCATCTGGTCAGGTTCTGCATTTTACTCTCCAGGTGCTATATCGTTTTTCAAGGTTTTTCACCATTTCACCAGTACAGTGTCTCCGTGTCCTCTTTAACGACAGTTATAGTTTGACGAGGTCCTTGCGAGGTGAAAAATACTGAAGTAAATGAATTAATACCGTATAACATCTACACTTTTGATTCTATTCATTTGTAAATATTAAGTTTGTTTTAGTACCAGGCAGATAGCGAGGGCATCTGATCGTGCACCACACTTGTATGTATGAGGATATTTCGACGTCCCACAGCTGGCGTGGGCAACAAATTTTCGATTAAGTGTCGTAGATCTCCAGTTTTATTAGTTTGAGCGATAGCTCGAGATGATCAAAGACGGAAGCAGAGCCGCTATTGAAAACCCACCAAGGAGAAAATGAAGATACGCTTGCAGATATCCAAGCAGTGCGACCATATATATGTCACAATGGCACAGCAGACGCTGAATCACAAAAGTAGTAGCAGGCCACTCGGATCTGAGGATGTGTCCAAGCGATGATGGTAAGTTACAGCAAATAGGAAAAGCAGTCGGGGAATGTTGAAAATAAGTGACAAGCACCCAGACACGGAACTAGTAGTCAATAGCGAACTGTAAATAGTGGTCTTAGACAGTCACGATAACAGTTAGTCATGGAAAAACACCACAATAAAGTCGATGACGGGATGTGTACCAAGACGCCTGAAGACAGCAGTGCTGCCTAGATTTTCCAGAGCTGAGAGCCAGGAAGAATTAAACATTACGCAAAGAAGTCTCTATTCCATTCCGGTGATCAACAGACTTAGTTAATAGAGTACCGGAAGTACTGGACGCTGAACGTCTTTGTACTTGTGTCAGATAATAGAAGAACAAGAGCAGTCTACCCTTCTCTCTATTAGTGAGATAATATCGGTGTTTCTGATAAAGCAGAGTAATTAAAACAACAGAGTGAGATCCGTGTATTCCCTATCGGCAGATTAGCAGAACGAGTAAGCGGGCATCACTCGTCTCTGGAGGTAGGAACCAATGTTGTTAAAGTAATCAAAACTGTTGACTGTAACACAACTGTCTCTTGAAGGACTTAGGCAAGCGGGTCGCAAAGAAAAAGCCGTTGTAGGGCGCCTCTCCCAGTAAGGTATGAGGGGCAGTCAAACCGAAATCAAACACCCGCCATAACACACAGCCGGTGAGACAGTTGCCTCACTGTTGCCATGTTTCGGTATTGTCACAGTTGTGGTGAAAGGCATAGTAATACATCATAGGCGCACGCAGTTGTTGGGTTATGACCTTGGTTGTTGACCGTCCAGTTGTTATAGTATTATTTGGCCAGCGCCTACGATTCGGCTAGCCTTCAGACACCTGTGCAGCAGACGGGGCTTGCATTCCTCGTCCGCCTGTCACACAGCCTTCAGAGATTACGTGGTAAACAGAGCTGTAAAACTAACGTAGGCTAACGTAGGCTTCATAAGTGAGCGTAGAATAGGGTAGTTTTCCTAGTCGTCTTGGTCAGTTACAATCGTAACCGCGTTACCTGCGCGTTAGGTGTGTCGCAGCACATCGGGCGTTACCTCAAATGGCTCTGAGCACTAAGGGACTTACTATCTGAGGTATTCAGTCCCCTAGAACTTAGAATTACTTAAACCTAACTAACCTAAGATCATCACACACATCCATGCCCGAGGCAGGATTCGAACCTCGACCGCAGCAGCAGCGCGGTTCCAGACTGAAGCACCTAGAACCGCTCGGCCACAACGGCCGGCCGGCGGGCGTTACCTCATTTCTGTTGCTTTGTTTGCGTACGCGATCAGTGTCTTACTAGATATGTCTCACTAGATTCCCTTAAAAACCGAAAGTTGTGAGCCATATATATATAAATTGAACATATTTTTTCCACACAGTTTCCTCCTGTCCGTTACTTAACAATAAACAGTGGTATATATATAAATTGAACATATTTTTTCTACACAGTTTCCTCCTGTCCGTTACTTAACAATAAACAGTGGTACAGCAAAAACGAAATTATTAATGATTCATTGAGATTTTATTCGAAAGTCGTCGAGTTATAGCGTCAAGCAGAGGGATGTTGTAGTAAAAGCAAAAAACAATATATTATTACCATGAAGCGCTGGAAAATGTGATTTCCTCTGACAACATAGCCGGCCGGAGTGGCCGAGCGGTTCTAGGCGCTTCAGTCTGTAACCGAGCGACCGCTACGGTTGCAGGTTCGAATCACACATCGGGCATGGATGTGTGTGATGTCCTTAGGTTAACTAGGTTTAAGTAGTTCTAAGTTCTAAGGGACTGATGACCTCTGCTGTTAAGTCCCATAGTGCTCAGAGCCATTTGAACCATTTTTTTCTGACAACATATCGCTTCAATAGTTTGTCGAGTTTGTATGAAACACGTTTCCGATATTCGTAAACAACTTTTGCAATAATCAATAACAGGAAACTCTTGCCATTGGTCATGGTCAAGAACGCTCTATTCAGTACAAAATAACAATAATTATATAGATTTTCTTATATTTGTGCATACCAGGGTTGGAACTTAAATAGTGGGAACTATTTATTCACAACCGATACAAAAGAGTTACACGTTAGCACCTGTTACTGTTCTTCAAAGTAGTCACCAGAGTTTTGTAGAACCCGTAACCAGCTATGTAGAAGGCATAGTGTACCGTTAGCAGAGCCTGTTGAGTTGATGGTGGGATTGGAGCGGTCTACTGCCTGTCGAATCTCTGGAACAGTTCTGAAGCGAATGCCACGAAGCAGTTCCTTCATCTTCGGAATCAAATCAAAGTCACAAGGACTTAAGTCCGGGTAGTATGGTGGATGGTACAGTACTTCGCAGACCCAACGACCGAACAGAGCAGCTACAGCTTGCGCTGTATGCGCCCCAAAATGATGGGTGGGTTGTGCAAAAAGTGTCGCCGCTTCTTTCGCAAAGCTGGTCGCAGGTGATGCTCCAAAAACGAACAGTAATACCGTGCATTGACGGTCTGCCGTGGAGGAACGCAACCCACCCAGCGCCTTGCACGACAATGCGCGGGCGCATACAGTGCATGCTGTGGCTGCTCTGTTCGGTCGATGGGACTGGGAAGTACTGTACCGTCCAACATACTGCCCGGACTTAAGTCCTTGTGACTTTGATTTGATTCCGAAGACGAAGGAACCACTTCGTGGCATTCGCTTCAGAACTGTTCCAGAGATTCGACAGGCAGTAGACCGCTCCATTCCCACCATCAACAGAACAGGCTCTGCTAACGGTCTACTACGCCTTCCACATCTGTGGCAACGGGTTCTACACAAGGCTGGCGATTACTCTGAAGGGCAGTAACAGGTGCAAACATGTAACTCTTTTGTATCGGTTGTGAATAAATAGTTGCCACTATTTAAGTTCTATACCTTGTATAAACTTTACTTGCATCTGAAGTAACTACTTTGGATGCATAAAAGCACTGAAGATACGCGATCAGCTAACTTTTATTACCTATAAAATGCAATTTATATTTTGTAAGGATGTAAAAAACACAGTGGTTTAACACTGAGCGATGTGCAGTTCAAATTATGTGCAAACAAAAAGAGATCATCGGCTCCTAGTCTCCCATTTATGTTTCTTTCCCTACCAATGCTGCTTACACTACAGGTAATCCTACGATTTACAACATCATTTATTTAGTGTACCAAAACTATCGATCGCAACTATACATGTAATCCAGTTCCTCGAGCGTTGAATCACAATCGGAAAAAGCCTCCATCTCAGCTATTTAATTGGGAATCACTGAAACATTCTCAGTACAGGCGGGATCTTTCACCGTGTGATTCTCGCATCTTTGACGACCTGAAGAAAGACACCCGTGGACACCGGATTTAGTCGGATGAGAGAGTGCAAGAGTCGGCGTGGTTGTGAATTCCTCACCATCCGACCGCGTTCTACGAAACTGAAATTGATCGTCACCTCTTCCAGTGCGATAAATGTCTTAACGCGTGTGGTGATTACTTCTGAATGGGTCCATTCCATTGCCTCGTTGTGTAGGGTGTTTCGCTTTCATGCGACTGCCCCTCATATACATAGAAAATAAACCATTGAACTACTTAAGCATTACCTGTTTGAAATTCAGACCACTTCCTAGTCTGATAATAGCCCTTCCCATTTTCCTCACCTTTCCTAAGTAAATGAGGAAGGCTTTTATTCTCTCCCTCTTGCTATGAGGATACGAAGAAGCCAGCCCAGAACGAACTGTTGCTCACGGCAGGCGAAGGCGAAGGCTGCCGATTGTTACCCACAAAATATGAAATAAGGTCTACATAACACATAAAATAAGCAGAGTAACTCACACTGGGTTGTTCAAAACTTCATAAATAGCCCACTCCACGGACTGGGCAGTCAAGTTTTGCAGATCTAGTACGATGCCGTATCCGAAGTTGGCGATTCTGCGGGCATTATAGCTCTGTTCAGGTCCAACTGGTATTCCGATAACGGGGACACCCCGAGCGGTCGCTTCCAAACTGCTCTGCAGTCCTCCGTGGGAGATGAAGAGCTGTACGTTTTTGTGAGCTGAAACACAACCATCATCACTGCCAAACACACAGGTTAGCTGCAAAACATGTGAAATACATTGCTGGCCATTAAAACTGCAACATCACGGAGACAGTTGGCACTAATGTGCATGGGTAGGTAAACGATAGTCTTTTCAGCACAAATCTCACACAGCAGGTAGTAGAAAAGTAAACTAGAAAAATTTAAACTAAAATCCGTCACGACAGGTCTCCGAAGACCCAACGGTACTGACCGACCGCCGTGTCGTCTTCACCCCACAGGTGTCACGGGATGCGGAGGTGGAAGGATGTGAGGTCAGCACACTGATCTCCCGTTCTTGTGACCGGAGCCGCTAATTCTCAGCCAAGTAACTCCTCAATTTGCCTCACAAGGGTTGAGTGGACTCCGTTTGGCAACAGTGTTCGACAGACCGGACGGCCACCCATCCAAGTTCAAGCCAAGCCCGACAGCACTTAACTTCGGTGATCTGACGGGAACCGATGTTACCACTGTGACAAGACTGTTGGCGTAGGTAGGAGAAATGTTATCTAAATTCCGAATATAAAGACGGCTTATGCAGTTGACTTCTCATTGAGTAATCACATTTGAACGTTGTAGTTTGTTTCAGGGCCGTATTAAACCTACTGTAAGAATTTGACGACAAAAGGCTCGTGATCTGTTAAGACTGATTCTATCGTTCAACGAGATGGCTGCTCGCGTTGGTAGGTCTCTCAAAGTATAATGCCAATACGTAATCGATTGGATCAGGAGAGCCATACTGATAGCCATACTGGATCAGAATGGTCCCACATGACTAGCGCCCGATAGGACAAACATTATGTTCGCTCAGTGGTGTAGCATCGTACAGTGACATCTGATACCTGGAGCCTGGATCTGGTAGTGTTTGCAGAAAATATCCACCATGCAGCGCCACCGCGTCTGGTGCGCTATGGACTGTTGCTATGGCGACCATAGTTGGCTCTTAGCTGGGTGCAGCAACAGGGTGAGGCGTGTCAATAGCGATGTGCCCAAAGACAACACTTGAGGCAGGGGAATCACCACGTCCTTCTTTCAGAAAAGTCCAGGTTCTCACACGTACATGATGAGTGTGATCGGATGTGGAGGCTCCGAGGATTACAGTTCACCTTTTGTTAATACAGCTGGTAATTTGGCTATCAGCTGTTGCATTTATGACCTGTTAAGGCAGCGAACTTTGTCCTATCTTCTAGGTTTCTGTACCACTATGTTTCAACAAGATGATGCAAGACCCTTCTTTGTACGTTAGGTCTTGAATTAGTTCGATACAGAGGTCGTTAGACTCTATCACGGTCAGAGCGTTCTGCAGATCTCTCACCCATTAAAAATACCTGATCATGAACTGCCGACAGATTGACGCACCATCGCTCACCAACTACTGCGAATGACAAAGCCTTGGACAGAGTCGTAGCAGCAAGGAATGACGTAACCTTGTCTGTCATCTGAGCTGAGTTAAACTAGATGCTCGTCTGCGTTACAGCTCGGTGTACTAAATTCCGCACTCTGTGTAATCTCAAATCACCTGCAAATTAATCGTCTACTCTTCCTCCTAGATTGTATGCGTAGGACACATAAAATGTCGTTATTTTCGATCGTTCGTGATGTTGTAATTTTAATGGCTAACAGATTAGTTACTTTAAGGAATTTACTTTTCAGCACAACTATGGAAAGAGCGAGGAACACCACGTAATTGTCAATAATTAATAATACAAATAAATACACTAATGAGCCAAATCATTACTACCACCTGCTTAATAGTGTGTTTGTCTACCTTCGGAAAGCAGTATAGAATATGGGTGGCGTGGAGTATAAAAGTCCTTAGTAGCTTAAAGTGGAGAAACAGTTCTGATATTCTGGGTGAAGGAAGATTTTTGTTCTTGTCAGTCACTGGATGTGAGGCAGCTGGTATACATACGCGTTTCTGTTACGATCATCATCAAAAAATCGGGGCAGGGAGAAGAATTACTTACATACAGTAAGGGTCATGTGAATGGGACACAAGCCAAAACGTTTTGGAATGTGTCACATTCACATGAAATAATACTGTATGTATGAAGTTCTTCTCCCTGTATTGATTTTTGATGACTATTGCAAACTAAACGCGTCAATAAACTAGTCGCCTGACATCCAGTGAATGACAGGAACCAAATTCCTCCTTCAGCGAGAATATCAGCACTGTTTTTTTTTCCATTTTGATTCACATAATGGGAGCATAACTCTTGCGTGACTGTTTCACACCGTGTATCTTAGTAGCTTTTCGCAAGTATACGGCACCAGATGTCTTCGGACAGGTCACACATTTTCCGTGAATCACAGCCCGTGGTTTGCGCGTGAAGGGTGGACGCCAGACAGCGTCCCAGATATCTCCCTTAGGGTTCAGGTTAGGAGAAATTAAGTGCTCAAGATATCAATGTGGTTCATTATCATTTTCCACAAATCCCTGTAGTACGATTCTGGTCTTGTCCCGCCACTAGATGCGAACGTCGTCGGCGAAGACATCAAGTAATCAGATATGCAGGTGGTCCGCAACAGTGTTTATATATTCCGCAGTTGCCATGGTTGCTTCAATTCCTACCACAGGTCCCATGGAAGTATAGTTGAATGTTCCCACGGGATTATACGCCCCGGTATACGGTATGTACACTCTAAGACAAAAAAAGACGCACCACGAAAGAATTATCCGAATGGGATGGAAATCAGTCGGTAGATGTGCTGTACATGTACAGACAAACAAGTGATTACAATTTCGCGAAAACTGAATGATTTATTAAAGAGAAATTGCTTCACATATTGGACAAATCAATAACGCATTGGTCCACCTGTCGCCCTTATGCAGGCAGTAATTCGACTTGGCACTGATTGATAGCATTGTTGGATATCGTCCATAATTCTGTTCAAAACTCGTCAAAATTCCGAGTTGGTTGGAGTGACCTGCCCATAATACTCCATACGTTCTCGATTGAAGACAGACTTGGCGACCTTGTAGGCCAAGGTAGAGTTTGGCAAACACGAAGATAAGCAGAATAGTTGGTCATGAAGAGCAAGCCGGTGTGGCCGAGCGGTTCTAGGCGCTTCAGTCTGGAACCACGTTGCTGCTACGGTCGCAGGTTCGAATCCTGCCTTGGGCCTGGATGTGTGTGATGTTCTTAGGTTAGTTAGGTTTAAGTAGTTCTAAGTTCTAGGGGACTGATGACCTCAGATGTTAAGTCCCATAATGCTCAGAGCCATATGAACCATTTAAAGAATTACAGAATCTGTTGGATGGAATGAACAGTCTAATGGGTACAGAATACTGATCGAGAGTAAATCGAAGAGAGATGAAAGTAATGAGAAGTAACATACGTGAGAACAGTGCTAAACCTCAGATCAGAATTGGGGATCACGAAGTAGCCGAAGTCATGGAATATTCCTATCTAGAAAGCAAAGTAACTCATGACGGACGGAGCAAGGAGTATATAAAAAGTTGACAAGTACTGGTAAAAAGGACATTCCTGCCCAAGAGAAGTCTACTAGTATCAAATATAGGCCTTAATTTGTGGAAGAAATTTCTGAGAAAGTGCGTTTGGACCGGAACAGGAGAGGAACGAAGCACTTCAGACGTGGTGCTACAGACTGATAAAATGAGGACTGAAGAGGTTCTCTGCAGAATGGGCGAGGAAAGATATCGAAAACACTGACAAGAAGAAGGTACTGGATTTTAGGCCACCTGTTAAGACATCGTGGAATAGCTTCCATGGTACTAGAGGGAGCCGTGTAGGGCAAAAAAGAAAAAAGAAAACAGAGATTGGAATACATCCAGCAAGTATTTGAGGGCGTATGTTTCAAGTATTACTCTGAGGTGAAAAGGTTGGCACAGAAGGGGAATTGTGGCGGGCCGCGTCAAACCAGTCAGAAGACTGATGACTCAAAGAGAAAAAAAAAAAAAAAAAAGTGTGAGAGTTGAATCGTGTGTATATTGTGGGGTATCGGTGAGTATATGTAATATTTGCCTGTATGTTCGTATTGTGTGATAACGATGACAAGAGAAGGGAGAGGTTGATACCCGGTGGCGCCGGCCGGAGTGGCCGTGCGGTTCTAGGTGCTTCAGTCTAGAACCGCGCTACCGCTACGGTCGCAGGTTCGAATCCTGCTCGGGCATGGGTGTGTTTGATGTCCTTAGGTTAGTTAGGTTTAAGTAGTTCTAAGTTCTAGGGGACTGATGACCTCAGAAGTTAAGTCTCATAGTGCTCAGAGCCATTTTTCGATACCCTGTGGCGGCACGTAATCTACTCCTCTCGAATAGTAGCATGAGGGCTGAAGAGCTTAGCGTCCCCAATCTGCGGACGGATCACCATCAACAGAGTAATGTTCTGACTATATGAGACACTGTGGATAAGTCTGGAATTTAAACCATAACTTTTGCCAAAGACTGGTGATCGGGAACTTTACGTCACAGATACTGCTCCCGTTTCTGGCCAAATACTGCCACTGAAAATTGCACCCATCACTACAATTCGATCACCCATACTTTCGTATCGACCGCTACTGACCAGGCGTACGTTAGCGACCTCCCATAAAGGGGTGAGTTCAAGGTACCTTTCAGTACTGTTTGATATGGCTCCTAGAAACTAGAGCAATCGATTTCTTTCCAAGCAACCTGTTTTGTCGACACATTGTATTTTCCCAGTATGGGAGACTGTTAAACCTTTTAACATCCTTCAGACTTTCACCTCTAGCCAGTACTGTAAGAGATGTTTAATTTGTTTCCCTATTCCGTTATTAAGTGATAGCAGTCACTTTTCGTTGCGCTCCAGATTTTTTATTTAACTTTCAGAAATTACTCTGGAAAATTAAGGTTTTGCCAAATGTGAAAAACATGTTCCAACGTATAACATTGTTATGTATCTAGGAACCAATATACAATCGAAAATTAAAAGTGTTGCAGTCGAAATAGTCTCGTCGCGGTTGTCTTCAATAATCTGTCTGTTACTTATTACGCTGCTACAAACCAATCTCTTTATATGAAAGGCAATGTCCTGACTGACTGACTGATTCATCATTGCCCAAACCGCAATTCGGAATTCATACTGCTGGCGTCGTTTAAGAAGGGATTTTTCGAAATTCCAACCCTAAAGAACTGAAACACGAGATGAACGGTTTTCTATAGAAATATGGCTACTTAGGGAATTTTGAAGCTAGACCTACGAAAATTGGTATCTGCTTTTTCGGTCAGAAGTAAAGAAACCCGTGGTTCAGCATTTTTAGAAATTTAACCCTATGGGAGTGGGAAAGTGGTTGAAAGCTTTTTTTGAAAATACATCCTTATTAAAAAACTACTGACGTATTTTCAAAGCTACATCAATGAACATTTGTATCTGACTTCTCGGTTACAAATAAAAAATTACGTGTTTCATTGTTTTTGGAATTTGAACAACTAAGGGAGTGATATTGGGGATGAGAATTCTTATGAAAATATGTTACTATGAAAGAATTTTTAAAGCTAAATTTATGAAAATTTAAATTTGGCTTCTTAGTTAGAAATAAAAAAAAAAACGTGTTTCACTGTTTGTGGAAATTCAACCCCTAAGCGGGTGAAATATGTGATGAAACGTTTTATGAAACTCTTTCATTTCGAAGGCATTTTTAAAACAAAATCTTGAAATACAACCCCTACGGTGGTGAAATACCATCAGACTGATTGACTGACTCATCATCATCGCCGAGCCAAATTCTTCAAGGACAGAAACTTAACTTGAAGTTGGGAGAGTGTGTGGATCTTAGATTGTGGGCACCGTTTAAGAAGGGACTGTCCGAAATTCCACTGCTAAGGGGGCGAAATAGGGGACGAGAGGCTTTTTGAAAGTATGTCGCTATTAAGGGAGTTGTGAAGCTGGGGCTACGAAAACTGATATCTGATTTCTCAGTCAGAAAATAAAAAATACGTGTTTCAGCATTTTTTGGAAATTTGGCTACTAAGAGTTTTTTGAAAATAAGTAACTGCTAAAGAACTACTAAAGGATTTTTAAGGCTTTATCTATGAGAGCTAGTATTTGACTTCTCATTTAGAAACAAAACGATAGGTGTTTGAATATTTCTGGAAATTCATCCCCTAAGGGAGTGCAATAGGGGATGAAAATTTCTGAAAAAATATTTCGTTATATTAAAAAAAATTGTGAAGCTAAACTTATGAAAATTGGTATTTCACTTCCTCCTTAGATATAAAGAAATATATGTTAAAGGATGAAAGTTGCTGTGGAAATATCTCCACAAGAACGCAAAAGGCATGATTAAGAAAAACTTTGGACTCCAGTACCAGAACCGCTTTTTGGTCAGAAGTACCTTTGGGAAAGACGATGCTTACGAGGCCTTGATCATCGTGAAGAGCTTAAAAGATGTTGCAATTTGTGAACAACATTCAATTTAGTAAAAACAAAACAAAACGAAAATTCTGTAGGCCATACAGTCTACGCGAGCGAAGGAGCTGGCGCAAGGCTAGTAGTCAATAAGTGAAATCAAATTAAACTGAAGTATCACCAAAATTCATTTACAAGTTAAATACATTTTGAAATAGAAGCTATTGGAAATTAACACAAATTTACGTTTTCATGATAGGTAGATCTGTTAAGACAATAAAGGAATTCAATTATTTTGCAAATATCACATGTTTTATGGTAGAAGACCTTCTGTTTCAAGGTGCAACGTGGAAGACAACCAAGGAAGTACGGCTAAACAATACACACGTTATATAAGTAGTTTTAAAAATACGTAGGATTTCACTCAGCATAACATACTGTACCCGAAGAACTAACAATGTCTTAGAAATTCCTTTAATGCATTATACAGTACTTGACCGTGTAGACCTCAATGTTTTTACGAATGCTGCACGAAACACTACCTCATGTATTATAACAATAGAAACAGTAGAAAATACTGGAAACTGCATTTGGTGGTCTCTATTGCACATACTTTCATGTGATTCTGAAGTCGGTCATTAAGATTGAAACAGCAGCCAGAAAACATCACGTGTTCATAGGTACACTACCCTCGAGGCTCATCACCCTCCCATATCCTACGTATGAACTCAAGTGTGCCAATGGCTTTAACTATGGTTAAGCCTAGTCATTCCGTTTTATGGCACTACAAAGGTGTGACATGCAGGTATTTTTATAAATTGACTGATTTCTTAGCGTACCACTTCTTTTTACTTTTGTGAAGCGCACTTTCTTCATAAATATTAAAAAAAAGTCACCAATCTTTACAACAGATTACATGTTAACAATATCTAACTGAATAGCTGAGCTGCTTTTTTTATTACTAATGACTGAATCACCTGCAAAAATGGGATGTCATTATTAATATTGTCTTCCTGCTATTAACGAATATCAACAGCAAGGGTCTGAACGCACTTCCCTGCAGCAAGACACACGTTACTTCTATACCTGTCGATGACACTCCAGCCGGCCGCGGTGGTCTAGCGGTTCTAGGCGCTCAGTCCGGAACCGCGCGACTGCTACGGTCGCAGATTCGAATCCTGCCTCGGGCATGGATGTGTGTGATGTCTTTAGGTTAGTTAGGTTTAAGTAGTTTTAAGTTCTAGGGGACAGATGACCACAGATGTTAAGTCCCATAGTGCTCAGAGCCATTTGAACCATTTTTGATGATACTCCGACCTAAATAAAGCGCTAGGTACATCCTCTCTACTTAGAAATCTTTAATCTTTCGTTTGTTACCCCATAAGATAGAACAATGGTCAATACGAATTGCTGTAGTACAGTCACGTAGCAGTGCTCCAGTACTGTATAATAAGAGACAGGGCTAAAGTGATGTTAACATGAGTGAAGGACAAATGCGCTTAGAAAGAGAGAGTAGTGAAACTTACCTAGCAAGTCAGACTGTGGAAACCATTTGCCCAGATGCACATTTTCTGGCTTTCCAGGTATGGTGTCGTTCTCCCATTTCCACAGGACCAGTTGCTTCAGTTTAGAGAAGACTGTGAGGAAAGCTTGAATACTCTCCTGTGGAA
The DNA here is from genome assembly GCF_021461385.2 of Schistocerca piceifrons. Taxonomy (NCBI): domain Eukaryota; kingdom Metazoa; phylum Arthropoda; class Insecta; order Orthoptera; family Acrididae; genus Schistocerca; species Schistocerca piceifrons. Next base: position 153,463,199 of record NC_060145.1, read on the forward strand.
AATCCGCACTCTTTACGAGAGATCCCATGCTGAAGAATATTACTCCATCTTTTGCGTTGTCCATTAGCTTCTTCAAGTCCTTCAACAAAAGAAAAAGCGGTTATAGTTGCATCTCGGGAAAGCAAATTGTCAGTGTTTCTTGGCAGATCATATCACACAGTTTATTTAATATTCATGGTTGATTTTCTCCGAAAAGTGTAACAGTGAAAGTCGGTATAGTAATTACATATATTTTTGCGAAGGACAGCGCATGTCATGCTTTGTTCCCATCTCAGGTACTGTTGAATCTACAGTACACGTATTTGATGATAATGTCTATGTCCTGTAGTATCGATTGATAGTGTGATGGGCTTTTCATATTTGCAGCGTAATAAAAAATCAAAAGCGGAAGTATTTGGACACACATAATGTGAATTTCGTATCGCAGTTTAGCTATACTCGCGGATCTTGTGATTGTTTGCTTACACAGAAACCAATACATACGCTTTACACCTTCATGCACACATAGCTCACAACACAGATATAGTGAATACATGACCGGCGAAGTTGTATGTGATTAGGATACCATCCTCTAATTCTCCAAAATCTTACTCGTTCTTTGACAGCCAGTACATATGTGTGCAGTACACTGAGGTGCTCAAGTTCGTGGGACACCTCCAAATATCGTGTCAGATCCCTGTCTTCCTGGCACAGTGGTTCAAATGGTTCAAATGGCTCTAAGCACTATGGGACTTAACATCTGAGGTCATCAGTCCCCTAGACTTAGAACTAATGACATCACACACATCCATCCCGAGGCAAGACTCGAACCTGCGGCCATAGCAGTATAGCGGTTTCGGACTGAAGCGCCTAGAACCATTCGGTCACAGCGGCCGGCCCGGCACAGTGCAGCACTTCGACGTGGCATAGACTCAACAAGTCGTTGGAAGTTCCATGCAGAAATACTGAGCCATGCCGCCTCTGTAGCTGCCTATAATTACGGAAGTGTTGCCGGTGGAGGATTTTCTGCACGAAATGACCTCTACATTACGTCCCATAAATGTCCAATGAGATTCATGCCGGCCAATATGGGTGGCCAAATCATTCGCTCAACTTGTCCAGAATGTTCTCGAAACCAATCGCGAACTGTTGTGGCCCGGTGACAAGTGTGGGGACATGTTGTTGTTGTTGTGGTCTTCAGTCCTGAGACTGGTTTGATGCAGCTCTCCATGCTACTCTATCCTGTGCAAGCTTCTTCATCTCCCAGTACCTACTGCAACCTACATCCTTCTGAATCTGCTTAGTGTATTCATCTCTTGGTCTCCCCCTACGATTTTTACCCTCCACGCTGCCCTCCAATACTAAATTGGTGATCCCTTGATGTCTCAGAACATGTCCTACCAACCGATTCCTTCTTCTGGTCAAGATGTGCCACAAATTTCTCTTCTCCCCAATCATATTCAATACTTCCTCATTATTTATGTGATCCACCCATCTAATCTTCAGCATTCTTCTGTAGCACCACATTTCGAAAACTTCTATTCTCTTCTTGTCCAAACTATTTACCGTCCATGTTTCACTTCCATACATGGCTACACTCCATACAAATACTTTCAGAAATGACTTCCTGACACTTAAATCTATACTCGATGTTAACAAATTTCTCTTCTTCAGAAACGCTTTCCTTGCCATTGCCAGTCTACATTTGATATCCTCTCTACTTCGACCATCATCAGTTATTTTGCTCCCCAAATAGCAAAACTCCTTTACTACTTTAAGTGTCTCATTTCCTAATCTAATACCCTCAACATCACCCGACTTAATTCGACTACATTCCATTATCCTCGTTTTGCTTTTGTTGATGTTCATCTTATATCCTCCCTTCAAGACACCATCCATTCCGTTCAACTGCTCTTCCAAGTCCTTTGCTGTCTCTGACAGAATTACAATGTCATCGGCGAACCTCAGCATTTTTATTTCTTCTCCATGAATTTTAATACCTACTCCGAATTTTTCTTTTGTTTCCTTTACTGCTTGCTCAACATACAGATTGAATAACATCGGGGAGAGGCTACAGCCCTGTCTTACTCCCTTCCCGACCACTGCTTCCCTTTCTTGTCCCTCGACTCTTATAACTGCCATCTGGTTTCTGTACAAATTGTAAATAGCCTTTCGCTCCCTGTATTTTACCCCTGCCACCGTTAGAATTTGAAAGAGAGTATTCCAGTCAACATTGTCAAAAGCGTTCTCTAAGTCTACAAATGCTAGAAACGTAGGTTTGCCTTTCCTCAATCTTTCTTCTAAGATGAGTCGTAAGGTCAGTATTGCCTCACGTGTTCCAGTATTTCTACGGAATCCAAACTCATCTTCCCCAAGGTCGGCTTCTACTAGTTTTTCCACTCGTCTGTAAAGAATTCGAGTTAGTATTTTGCAGCTGTGACTTATTAAACTCATTGTTCGGTAATTTTCACATCTGTCGACACCTGCTTTCTTTGGGATTGGAATTATTATATTCTTCTTGAAGTCTGAAGGTATTTCGCCTGTTTATTACATCTTGCTCACCAGATGGTAGAGTTTTGTCAGGACCAGCTCTCCCAAGGCCGTCAGTAGTTCCAATGGATTGTTGTCCACTCCGGGGGCCTTGTTTCGACTCAGGTCTTTCAGTGCTCTGTCAAACTCTTCACGCAGTATCGTATCTCCCATTTCATCTTCATCTACATCCTCTTCCATTTCCATAATATTGTCCTCAAGTGCATCGCCCTTGTATAGACCCTCTATATACTCCTTCCACCTTTCTGCTTTCGCTTCTTTGCTTAGAACTGGGTTTCCATCTGAGCTCTTGATATTCATACAAGTGGTTCTCGTATCTCCGAAGGTCTCTTTAATTTTCCTGTAGGCAGTATCTATCTTACCCCTAGTGAGATAAGCCTCTACATCCTTACATTTGTCCTCAAGCCATCGCTGCTTAGCCATTTTGCACTTCTTGTCGATCTCATTTTTGAGACGTTTGTACTCCTTTTTGCCTGCTTCATTTACTGCATTTTTATATTTTCTCCTTTCATCAATTAAATTCAATATTTCTTCTGTTACCCAAGGATTTCTACTAGCCCTCGTCTTTTTAGCTACTTGATCCTCTGCTGCCTTCACTACTTCATCCCTCAAAGCTACCCATTCTTCTTCTACTGTATTTCTTTCCCCCATTCCTGTCAATTGTTCCCTTATGCTCTCCCTGAAACTCTGTACAACTTCTGGTTCTTTCAGTTTATCCAGGTCCCATCTCCTTAAATTCCCACCTTTTTGCAGTTTTTTCAGTTTTAATCTACAGGTCATAACCAATAGATTGTGGTCAGAGTCCACATCTGCCCCTGGAAATGTCTTACAATTTAAAACCTGGTTCCTAAATCTCTGTCTTACCATTATATAATCTATCTGATACCTTTTAGTATCTCCAGGGTTCTTCCATGTATACAACCTTCTATCATGATTCTTAAACCAAGTGTTAGCTATGATTAAGTTGTGCTCTGTGCAAAATTCTACCAGGTGGCTTCCTCTTTCATTTCTTAGCCCCAATCCATATTCACCTACTACGTTTCCTTCTCTCCCTTTTCCTACTGACGAATTCCAGTCACCCATGCCTATTAAATTTTCGTCTCCCTTCACTATCTGAATAATTTCTTTTATTTCATCATACATTTCTTTAATTTCTTCGTCATCTGCAGAGCTAGTTGGCATATAAACTTGTACTACTGTAGTAGGCATGGGCTTCGTGTCTATCTTGGCCACAATAATGCGTTCACTATGCTATTTGTAGTAGCTTACCCGCATTCCTATTTTCCTATTCATTATTAAACCTACTCCTGCATTACCCCTATTTGACTTTGTGTTTATAACCCTGTAGTCACCTGACCAGAAGTCTTGTTCCTCCTGCCACCGAACTTCACTAATTCCCACTATATCTAACTTTAACCTATCCATTTCCCTTTTTAAATTTTCTAACCTACCTGCCCGATTAAGGGATCTGACATTCCACGCTCCGATCCGTAGAACGCCAGTTTTCTTTCTACTGATAACGACATCCTCTTGAGTAGTCCCCGCCCGGAGATCCGAATGGGGGACTATTTTACCTCCGGAATATTTTGCCCAAGAGGACGCCATCATCATTTAATCATACAGTAAAAGCTGCGTGCCCTCGGGAAAAATTACGGCCGTAGTTTCCCCTTGCTTTCAGCCGTTCGCAGTACCAGCACAGCAAGGCCGTTTTGGTTATTGTTACAAGGCCAGATCAGTCAATCATCCAGACTGTTGCCCTTGCAACTACTGAAAAGGCTGCTGCCCCTCTTCAGGAACCACACGTTTGTCTGGCCTCTCAACAGATACCCCTCCGTTGTGGTTGTACCTACGGTACAGCTATCTGTATCGCTGAGGCACGCAAGCCTCCCCACCAACGGCAAGGTCCATGGTTCATGGGGGGACATGAAAGCCATAAATAGCAGCAAGTCATCTCTAAGTAGCGAAACATAACTATTTGCAGTCAATGATCGCTTCAGTTGGATCAGAGGACACAGTCCATTCCATGTAAACACAGCCCACACCATTATGGAGCCACCACCGACTTGCACAGAGCCTTGTTGACAACTGTGTCCATGGATTCGTGGGGTCTGCGCCCCACTCGATCTCTACCATCATCTCTGATCAAATAAGGACTCATCTGGCCAGGTCACGTTTTTCCAGTGTCTAGGGCCCAACCGACATGGTACCGAGCCCAGAAGATGCACTGCAGGCGTTGTCGGAATGCTACCAAAGACACTCGCGTCGGTCCTCTACTGCCGTAGCGCATTAACGCCAAACCGGCGCACTGTTTTAACGAATACGTTCCTAGCGAATATGTTCGTCGTACGTCTCTCATTAACTTCTGCGATTATTCCACTCTGTGTTGCTTGTCTGTTAGAAGCGACAATTCTACGCAAACGCTGCTGTCGCTCGTTAGGTGATGGCCGTCGGCCACTACGTTGTCCGTGGTGAAAGGTAACACCAGAAATTTGATATTCTTGGCACACCTCGAAATATTGAATTCCCTAACGATTTACGAAATGGAATAACTCGCGCTTCTAGCTCCAAGTGCCGTTGCACGTTCAAAGCCTGTTAAATCCCGTAGTGCGGCCATAATTACGTTGGAAACGAAAGAACAATTCAGCAGGACACACGAAAGTACATCATCAATAAATCAAGCCTGAGAGATCGCACTATCTCTGCCTCTCGATGTGAGCCGTTCCACTGGCTCTATTGAGCTGTTGTGGTTTTTCTATACTTCTTGCACCCTTATGGGTCGGTGCGTCTGTACTTTCGATTCTGGGGAGGAAAAGGTTTCCACTGTACAGCTACAGCAGCACTTTAATAGGCATATATTGTCATTTCTCAGTATATACTTTACATTACACGCCATTTATAGGTATACTAAGTGTATATATAGTCTTGTGACCATGTTTATTGTGTTTACATCTTATATTCCAGTATGTTGTGTCTTTTCTTTCGGATTTGTCCAAAATAACAGACACCATTTTGATCCTGCAGGAACTATGAATTAAGAAACAAAGGAATGATGTTAGCTGCTCGTGGGCATCAATTTGTATCCATGGGGCAAGTTGAAGAATTTGTGCAGGACTGGGATTCGAACCTGGCTCCCTTGCATATTAGGCAAATGCGCTGACCACAACCCCATCCGGGCACCGTGGTCACCACAACTGCACAGACTTCCATAGCACATCTCTCGTGAGACTCAAATTCTCAACTTACATCACATGCTACTGATGTAGAGGCCCTGCTCATTAGCCCCATTACTTGCAGCATTTCGCTGATTTCCGTAATAGTTTGGCGTTTTGGCGTGCATCTTCACTTAAGTGATAGTTGGCTGTCATCGCCTAAATTATATATGTAATGTCTAGTCTTTTAGACAAGTACACTACATCAGCAGTCTGTGCTACACAAGTAAGTTGAGAATGTGTGTCTCGTGGCAGGTGTGCTACGGTAGTCCATGTCGCTGTACTGACCACTGCGTCTGGATGGCGAAGTGGTCAGCGTGTGTGCCGGGTAAGTTGGAGTCCGAGTTCGAACCCTGGTCCAGCAAAAACTTTTAACTTGCACCATTAATATAAATCAAAGTCCACTGGCAGCTGATGTTGTGGTTTTCAGTCCAGAGACTGGTTTGATGCAGCTCTCCATGCTACTCTATCCTGTGTAAGCTTCTTCACGTACGTAGTGCAAACTACATCCTTCTGAATCTGCTTAGTGTATTCATCTTTTGGTCTCCCTCTACGATTTTTACCATCCACACTGCCCTCTAATCCCTTGATGCCTCAGAACATGTCATATCAACCGATCCCTTCTTCTATGTAGTTGTGCCACAAAGTTCTCTTCTCCCCAATTCTATTCGGTACCTCCTCATTAGTTACTGATCTACCCATCTAATCTTCAGCATTCTTCTGTAGCACCACATTTCGAAAACTTCTATTCTCTTCTTGTCTGAACTATTTATCGTCCATGTTTCACTTCCATACAGGGCTACTCTCCATAAAAATACTTTCAGAAAAGACTTCCTGAAACTTAAATCTACACTCGACGTTAACAAATTTATCTTCTTCAGAAACGTTTTCCTTGTCATTGCCAGTCTACATTTTATATCCTCTCTACTTCGACCACCATCAGCTAGTTTGCTTCCCAAATAGCAAAACTCGACTACTACTTTAAGTATCTCATTTCCTAATATAATTCCCACAGCATCACCCGACTTAATTCGACTACATTTCATTATCCTCGTTTTGCTTTTGTTGATGTTCATCTTATATCCTCCTTTCAAGACTCTGTCCATTCCATTCAACTGCTCTTCCATGTCCTTTGCTGACAATGACAGAATTACAATGTCATCGGCAAACCTCAAAGTTTTTATTTCTTCTCCATGGATTTTAATACCTACTCCGAACTTTTCTTTTGTTTCCTTTACTGCTTACTCAATATACAGATTGAATAACATCGAGGATAGGCTACAACCCTGTCTCACTCCCTTCCAACAACTTCTTCTCTTTCATACTCCCCGACTTTTATTACTGCCATCTGCTTTCTGTACAAATTGTAAATAGTCTTTCGCTCCCTGTATTTTACCCCTGCCACCTTCAGAATCTGAAAGAGAGTATTCCAGTCCACAATGTCAAAAGCGTTCTCTAAGTCTACAAATGCTAGAAACGTAGGTTTGCCTTTCCTTAATTTGTCTTCTCTATTATAAGTCGTAAGGTCAGTATTGCCTTGTGTGTTCTAACATTTCTATGGAATACAAACTGATCTTCCCCGAGGTTGGCTTCTACCTGGTTTTCCATTCGTCTGTAAAGAATTCATGTTATTTTTTTGCAGGTGCGACTTATTAAACTACACAGCTGTCATTTCACCGCCACACCCAGTTTTTTTTTTTTTATTTCTCTCCTTTCCACTACTTACCCCCTCCTCCTCCCAACCTACTCTGCTGGCTTCCATCTAAACTGCAGCATTTGACTGTCTGCCACTCCCACCATACTATCCCTCCCCCTCACAGTCCCAGCCTCCTCCTTACCCCTACCCAGTCGCCACTCCCATCATGCACTGGTGCTGCTGCCCGCAGTGTGGTTTCAGTTATCTGAGAGTGTAGACATGTGTGCAAGTTGCATTTGTGTGAGTGTGTGTGTGCGTGTGTGTATGTGTGTCTATTGCTGACAAAGTCCTTAATGGCTGAAAGCTATAATTGTGTGAATCTTTCTGTTGTGCATATCGTGACTCAGCATCTCCGCTATATGGTGAGTAGCAACTTTCCTTCTCTAATATTATTACACTCCATTCTGGATTTTCCATTGTTTTGTTTACTCCTACTTGACTGGGAGAAAAGTGTTTTTCTTTGAAATACTGTCAAAGACAGACCGCTTGATGGACTTAAGAAAACACTGTAGGAAGCATGTGCCACTGTCGCTTAATCAGTTTCCAAGGGATGAGCATCACACAAAAAACTATCTGATCAATGAGCGGTAAATCACAGTTCATACAAGACGAGTATAGTTTCCTGGTATAAGAAAAATACCCGTTATGTGCAAAGCTGGAAAGGAAAAAAAAAATCTCATGATATCAAGTATGATGTCATGACGATCCCTTTTCAGACCATAGTTTTTTAAGGGAGCTAAGTACAAATTTTTTTTATTAGACATTATAAACGTTCTTAATAGCTCAGATCAAGGACTAGACAGATATAGGCTACACATGGCTACACAAAGACAGATCTCCAGCACATGTTGCTTTTCAGGCATGTGAGTTCCTTGATTAACAGTTTTGTGGTTACTGTATAGGGCATATAGATAGTTCTGCAAAATCTCAAGCCTCACAAAACTCAGACTTGACCCCACTGGACAACTCATTATGGGGATAAATCAAGTCCCATGAGGATGAAGGTCGGTACAAGACTAATGAAGAAGTGTTCATAAGTGGCGAGGAAACTCCTGAAGTTAAGAGATGCTTCACAAGTTGAGAAGGAGACTCACAGGTCACTATGCAAAGCATGCTGCTGCTGCTGAATCAGAGCATTACGCTCACCTACTTAATGGCGTGTGAGTCCACTTTTGAATGCAATACAGCAGCGATTGTGCGTGTCAGGGATCTAACAAGTCCGCGATAGATTTCCAGAGGTATATGGTACCAGACACCGATGTTCACGCACAGGTTACTCTATTTCCTCATTTTTGGAGGCATATGGCTTCAGACACCGGACGTCTACGCACAGGTTATGCTTTTTCCGTAAATAACTGGATGGTGTTTTGTGAGACCGGAGATAGCGTCCAACAGCGTGTGGTGCTTTGTGGAGCAGAGCTAGCGTGTTCCATAGGGTTCAGTCCGGGCGAACTTAGTGGCCAGCATATTCATTCATTATCATGTTCCTCACATAATTGTAGCTCTATGCTGGCGTTATGATACGGACAGTTATTCTGATGGAAGACGCCAAGCATGAAGCAATACAAATGCCCAGCCATAATGTTCACATAATCCACAGCTATCATGGAGCCTTCGATTACACTACTGGCCATTAAAATAGCTACATCACGAAGATGACGTGCTACAGATGCGAAAGTTAACTGACAGGAAGAAGATGCTGTGATATGCAAATGATTAGCTTTTCAGAGCATTCACACAAGGTGCTGACATGAGGAAAGTTTCCAGCCGATTTCTCATACACAAACAGCAATTGACCGGCGTTGCCTGGTGAAACGTTGTTGTGATGCCTCGTGTAAGGAGAAGAAATGCGTACCATCACGTTTCCGCCTTTAATAAAGGTCGGATTGTAGCCTATCGCGATTGCGGTTTATCGTATCGCGACATTGCTGCTGGCGTTGGTCGAGATCCAATGACTGTTAGCAGGATATGGAATCGGTGGGTTGAGGAGGGTAATACGGAACGCCGTGCTGGATCCCAACGGCCTCGTATCACTAGCAGTTGAAATGAAAGGCATCTTATCCACATGGCTGTAACGGATCGTGCAGCCACGTCTCGATCCCTGAGTCAACAGATGGGGACGTTTGCAAGATAACAACTATCTGCACGAACAGTTCGACGACGTTTGCAGCAGCATGGACTACCAGCTCGGAGACCGTGGCTGCGGTTACCCTTGACGCTGCATCACAGACAGGAGCACCTGTGATGGTGTACTCAACGACGAACCTGGGAGCACGAATGGCAAAACGTCATTATTTCGGATGAATCCAGGTTCTTTTTACAGCATCATGATGGTCGCTTCCGTGTTTGGCGACATCGCGGTGAACGCACATTGGAAGCGTGTATTCGTGATCGCCATACTGGCGTATCACCCGATGTGATGGCATGGGGTGGCATTGGCTACACGCCTCGGTCACCTCTTGTTCGCATTGACGGCACTTTGAACAGTGGACGTTACATTTCAGATGTGTTTCGACACGTGGCTCTACCCTTCATTCGATTCCTGCGAAACCCTACATTTCACCAGTTTAATGCACGACCGCATGCTGCAGGTCCTGTACGGGCCAGATGTCTCACCAATTGAAAACGTCTGGTCAATGGTGGCCGAGCAACTGGCTCGTCACAATACGCCAGTCACTTATTCTTGATGAACAGTGGTATTGTGTTGAAGCTGCATGGGCAGCTGTACCTGTACACGCCATCCAAGCACTGTTTGACTCAATGCCCAGGTGTATCAAGGCCGTTATTATGACCAGATGTGGTTGGTCTGCGTACTGATTTCTCAGGATCTATGCACCCAAATTGCATGAAAATGTAATCACTATTCAGTTGTAGTATAATATACTTGTCCAATGAATACCAGTTTATCATCTGCATTTCTTCCCGGTGTAGCAATTTTAATTGTCAGTAGTGTAGTGTCGCAGATTCCCTGGACTGAATGCCCCACACGGAATAATGCTGCCCCCACTGGGCAGCGTCCGTGGCCCAGTGCATGTCTTGAGGACTCGGTTGAGTGGATGTCGATATACCCAGACACAAGCATCAACTTGATTTCTATTGATCCACAGTCAAATCTCGATTTTCACGTCCTCAGTGCAGTCGTCAATTATTGACGACGACGTTGTGATACCGTGGGTCACATAGGGGTCGTCTTCTATGGAGATCTGTGTCCAACAACGGGCGCTGAACGGTGTGCCTTTAAACGCTTGTGGATGTACCAGCATTGTTGCACTCTCCACCTGTCCTGCTTTACACATCGGTCTGTGATGAGGCAAGGATGTCCAACATAATTTCGCGCTCTCGTGGTTTCACTGTCCTTCAACCACTTCCCTGATATATTCACAATGGTAGCGCGTTAGCACGAGGCCAGCGTAGTCGTTACCGATATGTTCGTTCCGAGGCGCCGGGTATAACAACCTGCTATTAATCGAAGTCGCTCATGTCGGCGGCTTTCCCCATTTGCGGCTCGTATCGTCGCTAGAATGTTTCCCCATATGTCTCTGCTCCGCTTGAATACTTTCCTTACATCGTCAGTCCCCGCAACTCCATAAGGAGTCGTTCAGTTTCGTGGTGGGCAGTGGGCATAATGTCTTAGATCATTAATGTAGATCTGCTGGCTTCATAGTTTACATGTTTAAGTATTCCAAAACAGAGAATACCGATTTTTCGTCCATAGTATGGTGAATTGGGTCCTTGGGAACCACAGGATAACTTGCGGTAATTTGGGCGCTATCATTGGTAGATGCGGCGTCTAGGACGTCACCTGCGGGTAATTCGGCACCATCGCCTTAGGGTTCTTCGCTTGGACACCAGTTGGCCCTTCTTTCAGTGATACAAGTGTTTCTGTTCGGCGTGTCCCTCACTTCAGTAGAGTTAAATTTTCGAGCTACACTGCACTTCAAAACTTCAGGAGAGGATATACAGGGTGAGTCACCTAACGTTACCGCTGGATATATTTCGTAAACCACATCAAATACTGACGAATCGATACCACAGACCGAACGTGAGGAGAGGGGCTAGTGTAATTGGTTAATACAAACTATAAAAAAATGCACGGAAGTATGTTTTTTAACACAAACCTACGTTTTTTTAAATAGAACCCCATTAGTTTAGTTAGCACTTCTGAACATATAAACAAACACGTAATCAGTGCCGTTTGTTGCATTGTAAAATGTTAATTACATCCGGAGATATTGTAACCTAAAGTTGAGGCTTGAGTACCACTCCTCCGCTGTTCGATCGTGTACACTTTCGAAATATATCCAGCGGTAATGTTAGGTGACTCACCCTGTATAAAGTAATGTAACGAACGATACTGCAATAGTATGTTGCTAGAGGTCTTGCAGTCATGCATAGAAAGTTGGACGTCACATGGCGTGAGGTCGGCCTGCCTATAGCGCCAAATGGGCCTGGCCCGCAACACGGTGCAGTTGAAGGAGTGGGAAAAGATAGTGTCCCTATGAGGAAACAGTTACAGTCCACTGTGATGGTGTTCTTCATTACAACACGGCCCGGAGATAGCATTTGAACGATTTCACACTGTGAAGATCTGCGGAAAGATGGAAGGGGGACGAAGTGTGACGAGTGTAGCCCTGGACTTTAGTAGCGCAGACAGCGTTGTTTCACGTGCGTGGGGAGCGTTCCGAAACACAGACACTGCTTGCCGAAGGAGAGGAGACGGTCGACAGTGGTTAACTACAGCAGCAGATGGCCGCTACATTGTGCAACAGGCAAGAAGAGACCCAAATCAAACAGCGGCTCCAATTCCAACCCTATTTAACAGGACTGCAAGACACGAAATCTCACGTTTCACAGCAGCACAGTGACTGTATGCGGGTAGTCCCTTTGCCCGACGATCTGTACATTACGTTCCGTTGACACTCGCTCATAGGTAGCACCGCTTGCAGTAGTGTCAGGAACATAAGGACTGGACCAATTGAGCCCGCGTGCGTGTGTGTGTGTGTGTGTGTGTGTGTGTGTGTGTGTGTCTGAGAGAGAGAGAGAGAGAGAGAGAGAGAGACAGAGACAGAGAGAGAGACAGAGGAAGGGGGATGGGGAGAATGAATACCTGTGTGGATGTCAGGAGGAGAGTAAGGGAGAGAAATCATTTAAGGTACTCAGTGTATTTTATTAATAACTGTAGAACATTGTAGAAAGCGCCATCTTACCTGTGGTAGTGCCTTTGGTTGCTGGATGTGCATTCCGCCGGTCTCAATCACATTGGGTAAGTGAGGTCGGGGATAACTGAAGCTCACGTGGCTCTGAACAATCATCAGTGAGGTGTTGGCTCTCAGAGCTGACAGCCGAGGCATCGCAGGATCTTTGAAATTCTCTTTGACTATTTCATCCATTTTCGGTAAGAAGTGATAATTATAAGCGTACCTTGCGTACGTCACAGCCACGGTGTTTTCTAAACGCTGCCAGAAAGTCATGTGGTCTGTATAGTCGCTAAAAATATCAGGAATGTATGATGGCGTGCTTAGCTCGCCAACTGCATCTGTTACCCAGTGAAACGCTCCAACAGAAGACAAGGCGACAACGGGCACATTGAATTTGTGTGAGAATCCTAAGAAGCAGTCGTTCATGAAGAAGTATTCCATGACAAGCAGGTCGAACTTTTTGTCTTTAATATTCATCAGTTTTTGAACAGCTTCCTGCCTTAAAAGTTTTTCACACATTTCGATGCCCATGTCCAGCAACATGTCATATAGCTTTTTGCCTCTCATCGATCTTAGTACCATCGTATTTTGGGTTATTACTGTAAAAGAAAAGACTCTGATAATACCATAGATTTCATACACCTTCATGCTGTAAAACAGAGAATACTTTTTAGTAACATGAATGCACAGACAACTTCGTGTGATATATGTAACTTTGTGATACCTGTAACATGTCCAGCAAGATGAAGCGAACAAGCCCTGCAACAATATCACCTTCTCCGTAAGAAAGTATCAAACTTATCAACTTAGGCTGGAAAGATGAACAAATTTGATTTCATAACATTCAAATTGTATGATAATTGATAGCAAAAAATAGCTCGGGTGAATAGATGGGGTAATATTAGTTTGGTGCATAAGTTAGTAGTGTTTTGGTTTTGCATGTTGGTATTCCGGTTGCTATGGGTTTATTTACCTGTTGACATTTTTTATTTGCAGATCACTGTTGCTATTTGAGTTTTCATATGGTCATTTATTTCACATGGGCATACTGAGTGGAGGTGTGGACGCTGGAAAATGGGATGCCAAGTGCAAAAATCGTAACTTTTACGACATACTCTTCTGTTTGAGTTCAGTAGAGGGGTGACAGTTGAAACATCAGCGCCGTGTATGGGGATTATGCTATTGGACACAGCAAGGCAGATAAGTGGTTTTCTCGTTTTAAGGAGGGCCGTTTTGACATTAGTGCCTCTCCACTTTAGAAAGACCTTAGGCGTTTGATAAAGATCGTTCAAACGCATTAATCCACGATGATCCACGTCCTTGTACTCTAGAACTGGTAAATAAGATGTTATCATTATACCATAGTGCGACATTGACATGCTGTGGGGAAGGTTCAAAAATCGAATGTGAAGGTACCGCATGACCTAAGCCAAAATCACAAACGTCAGTGGGTGGCCTTTGAGCATCTCTGCTTGCTCGTCATCAATTGGCTCGTGAAAAATCCCCTTCCATTTCTACCCTTTGTTGTTAGTGGTGACGAGAAATGTAGTCTTCATACTGACACAAGGAAAAGAAGGGAATGGTTGAGCCCAAACTAAGCAGCAGCTCCTTGTACAAAGACCTGCAGACATCCGCAAAAGATGATGTTATGCGTCTGGGAGGACAGCGATCGTGTGGTGCGCTACGAATTGCTTCCCTGAGGTGTAACCATCACTACTGACATTTATCGTGAACATATGCGACGTCTTGCAGACGCGATCCAAGAACAACGGCCAAGAAGACTGCATGAAGTGATCCTACTCCACAATAACGTCCGTTAGCGTTCTGCTAGATTAGAAAAAAATGTTATACAGGAGATGGATTGGGTGTCATACCGCACCCGCCATATTCAGCTGATATGACGCCTTCTGGCTTTCTCCTTTCCCGCTCTTTATCGAACAACCTTTAACAAACTTCCTTTCCGAATGAAAATGTGCTCCGATCACCGCTGGACAAGTTCTTCACCTCAAAACCATGTGATTTCTACAGACTCGGAATCGAAAAGATAACGCAACGTTGGCAGACCGTCGTAAATAGTGAAGGAGAATATATTCTTGACGCCTAAAGTCTCTGTTATGGGTATCTATTGCACTTATTCAACTTATGGAAAAACGCTACGAGTTTATGCACCAACTCAATAGAACTAAAGCCATTCCAGTACACGTTTCTGCTGGTTTTCTATCCCATGCTATTTTCTGCCGACCTCAGCGTCTCTCTCTCTCTCGGCGCGGTATTCTAACGTGCTGAGGCGTGAAACACATGCGACACATCGCTAATTTCCTGGTTCTCTTTCCGTCTCTGGCATGACCGCACTTTGCTTGTAACAAGGTGAATGAGTTTTAATGACATTTTATAATTCTCATCCCCTTACTATCTGTGCCATAACAATATAATTGTAATTAGTATTCCACATATGAAGGAATGGTAATTGTTTTATATACCACATTAAGTACACTGTAAGAGAACAAAGACGTCGCATCACGCAACGGAAATCGGTAGAGGTGATGTACGTGTACAGACAAACAAATGATTATAATTTCAGAAAAAATGTATGATTTATTGAAGAGAAAGAGTTTCACAAGCTGAGCAAGTCAGTGATGGTCCACCTCTGGGCCATATACAAGCAGTTTTTCGGCTGGCACTGAAAGATAGAGTTGCTGAATGTCTTCCTCGGGGTATCATGCCAAATTCTATTCAATTCGTGCGTTAGATCATCAAAATCCCGAACTGGTTCCAGGGAACTGCCGATCATGCCCCAAACGTCCTCAGTTTGGGGAGGTCCAGCGACCTTCCTGGCCAAGGTAGGGCTTGGCAAGTATGAAGAGAAGCTGTAGAAACTTTAGGCGTGTCCAGGCGGTTTTTATATTGCTGAAATGTAAGCCCAGGATAACTTGCCATCAAGGGAAACAAAACAGGGTGTAGAATAACGTCGACGTACCGCTGTGCTGTCAAGGTGGCACTGATGTCAACCAAACTGATCCTTCTGTGAAGACCAAAGACCATCGCTCCCGGTTGTCGGGCCAGTATGATGGGCGACAGTTAGCTCATTGCTATCTGGGCGTCTCTAGATGCGTTTTCCCTTGTCATCAGGGCTCATTTCGAAGCGGTATTCTACTCCAGTCAATGAGATTCCAGGCCGGACTGTCTAGAGATGCTCCGGCCGGCAGTGGAATACAGATCTGACTGCCGCCCGGCATACAGTCCGACAACCAGAAATAATGGTCTAAAGCCGCGCGGTATTAGCTGAGCGGTCTTCGCGCTGCAGTCATGGACTGTGCGGCTGGACTCGGCGGAGGATCGAGTCCTCCCTCGGCCATGGGTGTGTGTGTATAAGCTTAGGGACTGATGACCTTAGCAGTTAAGTCCCATAAGATTTAAACAAAAATAAAAAAATTATGGTCTAGAGCGCCATTTATTTTCGAATCAAGGCCCCTTTGGTGTCATCACCGACACCCTTACAGGACAGCGATACGTCGACGATATTCTACGCACTGTTTGTTTCTCTTTTATGGTGACACATTATCGGTTCACATTTTAGCAAGATAACGCCCGTTGACACACGGTGAAAATTTTTACTGCCGGTTTTCAAGCTTGTCAAACCCCTCCTTGGCCAGCAAGGGCACCGGATTTCTGCCCAACTGAGAACGTTTGGAGCATTATGGGCGGGAGCTTCCAAGCAGCTCCGGATTTTGAAGATCTAACGCACTAGTTGGACAGGAATTAGCAAGATATCCTCTAGAGGACATCCGATAACTCTATCAACCAATGCTAATCCGAATAACTGCTTGCATAAGGGTCAGAGGTGGATCAAAGGTGTCTTCAACTTGCTTAATTTGTAAAGCTTCAAATGGTTCAAATGGCTCTGAGCACTATGGAACTTAACTTCTGAGGTCATCAGTCCCCTAGAACTTAGAACTACGTAAACCTAACTAATCTGAGAACATCAAACACATCCATGCCCGAGGCAGGATTCGAACCTGCGACCGTAGAGGTCACGCGGCTCCAGACTTCAGCGCCTAGAACCGCTCGGCCACTCCGGCCGGCAATTTGTAAAGCTCTTTCTCTTTAATAAATCATCCCATTTTCTGATATTGTAACAATTTGCTCGTCTGTACAAGCACATCACATACAGCTTTCTATCCCATTCGAATAGCTTCCGCGTGATGTGTCGTCCTTTACCTCTTAGAGTGAATGATAAATCATATCATGATTATCCATGCGTGATTGAAATCAACATAAATGCCGAAATCGATCGATTGGAAATTGTTGAGGTGCAAAAAAGAAAATTATACTTTGTTAGATAACTGGGATTGGCTGTTCTTACGAGCCACCACTTACTACAGTATGAAATATTTGCCCTGTTAGAACAAACGTTTTTCAAACGTAATCTTTTCGATTAACTCCTTATTTCAATGGACCGAAATTTCACCCATAGCCCATGGTTGGGGAATGTGGTAGGTGCATCTTGGTGCACATATTTCTGCTGCTGTAAGAGGACATTTAATGCGCCAGTATGGTCCAAGATGAACAGATTGCGCAGGGTCTGTGCCTTGAAGATCCCCCGCATGGTCTGTGCCTTGAAGATCACCCGACCTCAATCCTCCCCGGGATTTTTCTGTCTGGGTTATCTCAAATTGAAGTGTACAGCACTCCCTTTGATATGGTTCGAAACCGGAAGAAGAGCATTTTAGTCATTTCGACATTTACGAGATGGTCCTTGGTGCTGGAAAGAATTCGAAACTCAATGCCATATTGCGTCCGAATACGAGAACGACTTGTGGACCACCACCTTTAACAGATAAGGAGTGTACAGTGAAGAATACAGTACGTAAGGTGTGAAGCAATTTTTCTTTTGAAGGCAGGCCATGGACAAAGTCTAAGACTGATTAGAATTAAATTACATATGCCGTAACTAGGGCAATATTTCATAATGAATTCAGTGGCTCTTCGTAACCAAATATTCGGAGTTATCTCTCAAACGCCTCCGCTCCTAGCTGTGTAGCTATCTCTAGAGGATCTGATAATTATGTGTTAAAAGGGGCGAAACTACAGGGTCATCAGTCCCTCCTTATGATGAGAGAAACACGTAAAAACGCAAAAGCGGAAAAAACGAGGACTCAAACTACATAAGCAAATCAAAGAGTTTAAAAGGGCTTGACAATAGTTGTAACACGACTGGTAAAAGAAAACAGAGATAACCCAGGAAGCATCTTACAAAATGGGATCTAAAGGCACAGCAAGGTGAGAGGAGAAGAAAGTAACCTGCAGTCGCTTGGTGGGGACCCGCTACAGGAAGAGGATTTCGTCTTCACAACCATCCCAAACACTGGAAGTGGAAGAGCATTACATGGGTTAGAGTAAAATCCGTTCTCCCTCAGGAAATGCAACAATCTGGTAAAGGCTGTCACGTCAGCCTCAAGCATCTGAGGTAGTGAGGTAGACAAGCTGAGAGCATGCCGTAGATCGGCCAGCAGGGCGCACTCAACAAGAACATGCGCTATCGTCAGTAGACTACCTCAGCTGCAGTGAGGAGGATCCTCCTGGTAAAGAACGAACTCGTGGGTGAGTTTCGTGTGGCCGATCCTTAGTAGGCACATCACAATAGCATGTTTTCGAGAGGCCTGGAAAGATGTATGTCGCACCTTAGTGGGCCCTTTCATGGCTCTCAACTTGTTTTGGGTCGCAGTCTCCAATCATTTCAGTTCTTAGAGCCTCAAAATACTGCGTCGAAGTTGTAATCTTAAGTCTGTGTCCGGTATCACCTGTAGCTTCGTCTTTAGCTAGACGACCAGCGAGTTCATTTCCTGGAATGCCTGTGTGACTCGGTGTCCATATGAAGGTTGTGGGCGACCAAAAGATTTTTGGGACAGCACAGTGTTATGCCTTTTAAGCAACCCATGGAATCGCTGCAGATCAGAAAGATCGCCGTGGTCTGGAATTTGACGTACCGCAAAGCCTGGGATATGGCAACCGACTCGGTTAATTGTGCTTCTCGTGTCCCCTTGCGTGTGCAAAAGCGTAACCGACCCTGTCGTTTACTTTCGATCCATCTGCGTAGATGCATACCGGTTTAGAATACTCATGGAGGACTGAAGGAAACAGGTGTTGGAGAAAGGTAGAATCAGTATCCTTCTTGGGCTACAGAAGAGGTCCATCCATATCACAGGGCAGGGTACAGCCCATGAGAGGTGTCGAGGAGGAACTGTAGGAACAGAGTGTAACAGAGGCTGCTGGAGGTCCTTCAGTAGAATATCGAGTCGGATCCCAGATGGTCTCCCCTGTTTTTGGCGATGCGCAAACAGTCTGAACTGCTGGTTATGGGACAGAGTTAAGAGACGTGGGTGAATAGGCATCTGACAGATTATGACTTCGTAGCTTGCGAGAAGCTGCTGTCGTCTAACCCACAGCAGTGGGGCACTGGCTTCCGCCAGGTGGCTCTCAACAGAGCTCGTACAGAAGGCACCCATTATCAACTGCACGACTTTGTGGTGAATAGGGTCCATCAAGCTCATAGGCAACACATCCGTAGTCCAAGCGAGATAAAATCAGCGCTTTGTAAAATCTCAGAAGAAGGGTGTGGTCCTCGCTCCACGCGGAGTGACTACGAAAATGGAGAACATTCAGCTTCTCCATGCAATTCGGCGGACATGCAGCAGCCAAGTTAGCTTGTGGTCAAATAAAATACCTAATAATAGCTGACTTTAAGTAAATGATCAACAAGATAAATTTCTGGATGCGGGTGCACAGACTGGGGTCGATAAAAGTGCATAACTCGTGATTTTGCAGGAGGAAATTGATAGCTGGCGCTCAGCGGCGCACAGTGATGTAGAGGCACAGTACAGGCAAAGCTCATCTGTGCACAGTGATGGAGGGACTGTGGGGCCCAATGCGTTTACGGTGCCACTGATGCGATAGCAAACAGCGTTACGCTCAGAACTGATCCCTGAGGGACTCCAGTTGCTTAGAGCCGAACCTATCTGGAGCCGAAAACATCGATAAGATAGGAAATTCTGGATAAAAATGGGTAAACTGCCTCAGAAATCCCACTCATGCAGTGTAGATGGAATGTGGTGTAGCCAGGTGGTATCATATGACTTCTGTAGGTCAAAGAACACATTAATCAGTTGTTGGCGATGCGCAAAAGCATTGTGCGCTGCGGGTTTCAAACGAACCGATGATCTGTGGTGGACGCTTTGGAACCGTGATACATGCCCTCTAGTAGCATCAAGCCATCAACAAAGACGGTGGTTGACCATTTGTTCGAATAGCTTACACAGCCCGTTCGTCAGAGAGATTGGCCGAGAGTTACTTAAAATATGTGGGTCCTTTCCCAGTTTCAGGACAGAAATAATAATATTTTCCCGCCACTGAGAGAGAAATACTCCCTCCATGCAAATATGATTTAAGAATCTGAGGATATGTTTCATGCTGCCGACACGAAGGTGATGAAGCCTTTGGTTGTGGGTTTTATTGGGACCAGAGGTCGTGTCTCTGCGAAGTTCCATACAGTTGACACATTGTTGGTCACAACGGCTGACCTCACGGGATGCCTGTCCACGTGCCCTACAGGTAGCCTCATCTGAACAGAGGGAGGACATGTGTCTGAAACTTTGGCACTTGTATCTCATTGGAGGAGGGAAATAAGGCCTGACATCACACCTATAAACCATCACCATAGCCTTCTCACTTAAAATATTTCCGTCGAAGGCTAGGGTAAATGCTCCAGTGTCCACTTAATTACTTTTGGGTCCCTTCTGGATGCGGCGAACTCTATGCCACGCCAGATTAGCACACAACTCTTCATCAGTTTGCAGCGTTAGGTCCCGATGGAAGATAACACCTTGAATTCCATTGAGCTTGTCATGAGGAGAAACGGTGACTGGTATATCTCCTACACTGAAGAAGGCCTGAACTGCCCATGATTGGTTGGCGTGCGACGTCTTGATCAGTAGAGATCCTTTTCTCACCTTCTCTATTGCCACAACCTCCCTAAACAGATCCTCAACATTTTTAATGAAAAACATTGGCTTCGTTGAAGCGAAACAGCCCCCGTCAGTGCGGGAACAAACCAAGAACTCGACAAACTGTCCACTTCCATTTCTCCTTTCCTGGCTCTGGTCTTTAGGTATGGTCAGTAACAGAAATGCAGTAGGATTGTAAACCTCTGAACTAAAATCACTGTTCCTGACTGATGAGATGGCCGTGTTGGCACGGCCACCGTTTAATCCGTTTCATTGCGGATCATCCGCCCCGATGCCACCCACTTCGATTTGAGTCTCTCTCCACAGCAAGGGCAAAGGCCACGGGAAACAGTAGCCAGTAGCCGTGCCCAGAGTCCCGGTACCCCGAAGTAAACAGGCACCTACTGCTTCGCTGACACGGGGAGGTGACAGCGCAGACATCGGCAGTGCGATCCCTGCTTTGTCAGGGGGCTGTCATCGAGAAGGTACATAACAACCCCACCAAGACGGACTGACTTCCGTACTGGATTTGGGGTGCAGTGGTAGATCCACTTGAGTGGTAAGTATAAAAGATAACAACGCACAGCTTAGACGTAATTCACCACAGCAAGGCGTCGTTCCCCAAACGGCCCGCACTTCGGTAAAATTTGGAAAGTGGAGGTCAAACCCAAAGGAGGAGTAGAATTTGAAAAACCAAAAAAAATTTGAGGGAATATGCGTTTAAAAAAGTGAAAAGAGCAGAAACCTCCAAAATTCCGAGGAACAGTTACAAGAACAATAACAAAGACTATTAGACGCCTTTTACGACAGGAAAGGAAGGGCCGCAGTTCTATGACAACCCCCGACACCGCAGGGAGAGTCTGTGGAGATAGCGCTTCCGGATACTAAACAAGGTTTTCGATTACCTTCCACAAATCTCACGTTTTCAGGGCTACATGGAGAGAAACTTTTTTTATTATTCCCTTATACTCCTGCAGACGTTCATAACAAATCAACCAAAATTTCCAACAACAGAGTTTCCAATTTGTTCCATGTGAAAACTAATAGAATCAGATTTTCAGGATCTGTCACTGTCGAAAAGGATATCAGCATGTCCTTCTGAGACACTACCTAATAAGCAACATGTAGAGGGAATGGGTAACTCCATCTGAAATACTAGCTATTCTTTTTACATCGCCCCATTGCAACAAAATTTAGATACTGTACTGCTCACGACCATATAACGAGAACAACAGGTGCGTTTACTTACAGATCGTTGGAAGTACCGGCGGAATTCTGAAAACGTCCCAGTTTTCAGGTATATCTTCCTCCAACTCGGTTATCAGCAGTGTGATGTTGTGACCTCTTTGGGACAGCCCAGTGAGGAGTGGTTTGAGGGAAAACCAGTGGCTTCTTGCTGGCAGGGGGAAAAGAGCCAACACGTTCGCTGTGTCCACATGGCTAGCAAACAGGACACACGCCGTGGGCACCACCAAAGCAAGTAGCCAGTTGCCTTTCATCTGCAACAATATACGTAAATTTCACAACCTCAGAGATAAATATCTACTTAATGTAAATTGAGCAGCAGTATTTTGAATCTAACCTTTCGTTAGCAGATGATCAGCATATCTAACACGGAATAGGGTCAACTATTGACAGGTCACAGGAATTGAGCTTCGTCCTCAATATAAAACAAAAGTAACAACTAGAAGTTTCTTCTACGTGTCAAAGAATGTCGTATCAAGAGGTAGAAGGAGAACGGAGGTTTTCAAACAAGCGTACCTGTCAGACGACAATCTACAGTCCTCGTGGAATCATTCCACGAGGTTTGATAACTTTTAAAATTATTGTTATCTAACCAGTATCCGAGAGCAGGTTATGAGTAACGAAATGCAAATTCCTCGCAATATGTTCGGATATATTTTAAGGAAGAAGGAAGGAAGATTAGAGTTTAACATCCCGTCACCATCAGAGTCATTAGAGAGGAGCACAAGCTCGGAATGTTTCAAAGATGTGGAAGGAAATGGTCGTGCGCTGTCAAACGATTCATCCCACCATTTTCCTGGAGCGACGGAAAACCCAAATGTGGATGGCCGCACTCGGATTTGAACTGTCGTCTTTCCAAAAGTGAGTCCACTGTGCTAACCACTGCGGAATCTCTTTCAATAAGAATCCAGTTGAAATAATACTGTTTTTCTTTTC
The DNA here is from genome assembly GCF_021461385.2 of Schistocerca piceifrons. Classification (NCBI taxonomy): domain Eukaryota; kingdom Metazoa; phylum Arthropoda; class Insecta; order Orthoptera; family Acrididae; genus Schistocerca; species Schistocerca piceifrons. The sequence goes on from NC_060145.1 coordinate 153,486,012, forward strand.
TTATATCGACTGGCAACGTTACAGAAGAATGCTGAAAATTAGGTTGATTAATAACATAAGGAATGAGGACGTTCTCTGCAGAATCAGTGAAGAAAGAAATTGTGGAAAATTCTGACAAGGAAAATGTACGGGGTGATTGGACATGTGTTACGAACACGTCCCTGATATCCGAGCGAACTCAGAGAGTAAAAACTGTGGGGGAAGATAGAGACAGGAATACATCCAACAAATGATTAAGGACGTTGGGTGAAAGTTCTACTTTGAGGTGAAGAGGTTGACGTAGGAGTGGAATTCGTGGGAGGCCGCATCAAACGAGTCAGAAGACACATGACTTAAAACTTTTTTGTATTCACAAAAGGAAATCATATTCTGCAGAAGTGGGCCAAATAACACAGTTAGGCTTTCATGGTTTGACTTTTCCGTAGTTTCCCTTATCAGAAAGGTTTGCATGTATGAGCCAGAAATGGTTTCATTCACCGTCGTTCTTTAGCTTTAGCTTGTGCTTTGTCTTTAAGATCTTCCTTACGCCAGAGCAAATGGATGCAAATACAACGATCACTCGCAAGGCAGTTCGCTAGTGTGCAGTAACATTCGCTTGTATTCGTGAAAAAGCGTTCGCACTGGACGCAACGGAAGAGAAAACGAGAAAACTAGGATAGCGTGTCATCCCTAAAAATGTTATGTTATTGTTTTTTGGCGCTATTGGTTCAAATGGCTCTGAGCACTATGCGACTTAACTTCTGAGGCCATCAGTCGCCTAGAACTTACAACTACTTAAACCAAACTAACATAAGGACATCACACACATCCATGCCCGAGGCAGGATTCGAACCTGCGACCGTAGCGGTCGCTCGGTTCCAGACTGTAGCGCCTAGAACCGCACGGTCACTCCGGCCGGCTTGGCACTCTCTCTGGGCACATAACTACCTATAGTCACGGTGCAAATCTGTGATATTCAGATATGATTAGTCTGCATGGCGCGCATGTTGAATTTGACGAAGCAAGCAAAGTGATACAGGAAGGGGATATCGTAAGTGTGAAGCGCTTGGAGGTAATGCACTCAACAGAGCTCCGTTCTTTCTTAGCATTATTCCAAAAGGTTGCACATATCTCACTTTTCGATGGTTCCTCATTAAATTGAGGACCGTTTTAACAAAACTCAACAAACACTATTCACAGAATTTTGCAGGAGAGGTACATTTTAGTTGTACTCAATACAGTTGATTAAAAAAATTTCAAAAATTATAGTACTGGTCATCCATGCAGATATGGACTGATGAAAGAATAATTGAACGTCATCACTAGTTTCCTTCATTGAGAAAAAAGAAATTACAAATTTAACACATTTAGGGTCATTCTGTGCAATCTCACAGGGGTTGTTGGCAAGGTGGCCATCTCAGAATTATTCATAATTGGTACATGGATATATACATGTCTTAATAGTAAAACTATTAAACAGACTAATTTGAAGTGTCAAGGGCGTGTATCTGATCATTAGTCAGACACAAGTTTCCCCATTTTCAGAGACCTACTACTCAGTAATGAGTTGACCTACAGACCTAAATTTTTTGTGCATCTGGTACGTAGGCCACTAGGTTGATACGATGTAGAAAGAGTAGGATACATAATTCAGATTTTTTTATGGAAACGTGAAAAACACACTTTTCCATGCTGTGCTTTAAATATGATTTTTGAGAAATCGTAACTTTGCGCTAGTAAACGGTATACACTTTAGTTTGTGCATTGTAGTTCTTTAGTCGTACTACTAAGTATAAATAATTAAAAGCGTTTGGCAATGCAATTAGTTTTTATTACCTCCACTTAAAGGCGACTCCATCGCCAAAAAACGTCAAATTTGACGAACGTCAAAGTTCTGGAGGGGTACGTAGACAGATGCAGCTCAACTTGATCTTCTTCTGATATGTTTACAAATCTGGTAGCAATCTCAGGTCAGAAAAGAATATACTAACTCACTTTATTCACTGTCAAAGAATAATTATAAAATGCCACTTATATATACCATCCATAACGACCACCATAGGAAACTGGTTAATAGAAACCATGTATATTCCTTGAAAAACTGTTCCTAAAAATGTTTGTGTTTGACCTGTAAGTCAGAACTGTAAAAAGGTCACCTTTAAGTGAATGTAAGAAACAGTAACTGCAATGCCAAATTATTTTCATAATTATTTCTACTTAATAGCAGAACTAAAGAGTTACAGTGTACAAGCTGAGGCCTGTAGTATTTCCCTGTGCAGAGTCATATTATTTTTTTAAAAAAATCACAAATTTAAAGCACAGCGTGGAATAAGTATATTTTTCAACATTTTTCACTAAAAATCTGAACGATGTTTCCTAGTTTTTATACACTATACGAACTACGTAGCCTAAATACTAGATACATAAAAATCCGATCTCTGTAGGCCAACTCATTGCTCAGTACCAGGTTTCTGAAAGCATAGAAATTAGTGCCTGTCTAATGACTGGGTACATACCCTTGAGCGTTGAAACCTAAATTTATCAAAAATGGTTTGAGTTAGGACAGTGACATTTGCCACTATTACTATTAAGACACTCGGTATCCATGTACCAGATATGAGTAAATTCTGAGATGGTCACCTTAGGATCCACCAAAACTCCTGAGACTTTACACTGAATAACCGCATAGGTAATGTGAAGGGAACACTGCGTACACCTACTTATCCACTCAAAAAGTATATGCCCGTCTGTCTCCTCTCTGTAATGTAGGATATTCTCTAAATCTATTTCCAGTGACATAGGAAAAACATAAAAATCTCAAATATTAGTCAGGCAAAGGAGCGACCTGGCTTTAGAAGCAGATTTAGCACAACAGACCATTTGTAAGGCATGAACAACGCTGCAGAACAAGATATATTACTACTTCGCATCCCACTCATAGCATTTGAGAAAAGAAATCAAGGGAGTGGCCAGACATACATTTTTGTGTGGTCATCAGGTTGAAAATTCTTATCCAACGTCATTATTCATGAAGAGATATGGTGCCTTTACGTTAATTTCATAAAAAGATATTGATTGTTGAACCCTAAAAGAACACATCTCAAGTCAAGAACAGTGTACCTCCATAGATGATAATAACTTAAATTTGACACAGCGTATTGTACACTTCGAACTGTCCCTCAGCGGTGGTTCGTTGCAGACACGCATTGGCTGCCTTTAAGCTGTATTGTAAGAAAAAGCACGAAACACTCTGCGTCGACGTCCTTCAGCACGCTGCTGATGTCGATATTGCTGAACTACCACCATATACTTGTTGCAGGTTGCCTGTTTCTCGGGGGCAACAAAAACTTTACTTTCAGTATTTCATATAGCTATTGGTTGCATTGAAAAATTTAAAATGCTGTCATAATCAACTCATTAATCTTACAATACAGACGCAATACAATAAATAAAAAATTGGAGTTTGAAACTGTGTTTGTGCCTCAAGGCAGTGTGACTCACGGCCTACAAATTACCAAGACTATATTTAGTCTGAGAAAAAGCGAGTTCAGCAAACTTTACATGTAATTTCAAACGTTTTCTAAAGTTTTTCTCACTGACGGCCCCATAAGATAATGAAAGGAAAAGTATATTTCTTACCATTTGGCTGTTCATGCAGTAAAACTAACGCATTAGGCATGACGTTTTAATTTATTATTTCTTTATAACCAACTCCATTCACAGCACACTTTGCTGACCGTATTTCAGGAGATACGACGTCATAAAGATTGAGATGAGTGAAAAACAAGCTTTTCTTAAATCTGAGCAGAAATACTGCCCAGACTATGCTCATATAGTGTTTTGTAGTGAAAGCTTTTAGCGAGTTCCAGTGAACTTTAAATATTATTTCAATCCTTTTCTGGTCTTTTTCTCCCTACAGCTACACAAAGTAATGAAAGGAAAACAGTGTAACACTTACCGAGCATTTGTTTTTGCGTTTTCAACCACAAAGGTTTTACATGCTTAACGTCAAATATGTAACACATTCACTCATTTGTAAAGCAGTCGTCTGTAGCTATCTTAAACACGAAAGTTCGTTTCTGTAAAGGATCGGGGATGAGAAGGTTACTTGTTATAAATGAAGCTATTCAGGATTTTGTTAGCAAAGACGTCATCACATTTATTCCTCTGATCTTGTACTCTCAAATGTTAGCCTGTCTTAGTGACAAGTCGCTTAGAACCATAACAAAATCCCATTCCAAGAGAAAATCCACTTCAGATTTTGCTTTTAAGTCTGAACTAGTTGGTTACTACACGTATGGAATTGTAAAACTGTCTGAGCACTGTCAGACTGTTTTAAATAATGCAAGAGAATACGAGATGCTAGCCAAAATATCCGAGAATTTCATTGTAAAAATCAGAAAGCCGTACTTTCGTCCTCTAGTTCTCCGTCACCTTCAAAGTAGTCACCTTGGAAATGTATGCAACGCTATCAGCGTTTTTCTCATTCTTGGAAGAACTCCTGGAAGTCCGCAGGAAGATGGGTGCTCAGGACCCCTTGTGATTCAAGTCTTCAGTCGAGTCAAAACGTCATCCTTTCAACGCAGTTTTTAAGTTCAGGGCATGTAGAAGTAGCACTCGGCTAGGTCTGGCGAGCAGGCAGGGTGGGGGACAGTTGCCAAGTGGTTTTTGTCCAGGAATTTCTTCACAACGAGCAATGTGAGTGCGGGTGCGTTGTCATGGTGCAACAACCAGGATTTCTTTTTCCACAATTTAGGCTGTTTGCGCCGGACATTTTCCCTCGGTCGCCTCAAAACGTCACAGTAGAACCACCCATTGACAGTCTGACCAGGTGGAACAAACTCGTTAAGCACTATTCCCAGAAACACACTGATGAGCATTGACTTCATGTTGCTGCAAACTTGTGGAGCTTTTATCGGCCTTAGCGAAGATGGCATACTCCATCGTGATGCTTGCTGCACCATTTCAGGGTCATAACCGTAGACCCAAGATTCATCACCCGTTATGACTCTAGATAACAATTTTGAACACTCTCAAATTCTTTGTTACAAATCATTACACGTCTGAATCCCGAAGTTTCGTTGGTGATTGCTGAGAAGGTAAGGGAAAAAGTTCGCGGCAATGCGTCTCGTGTTCAGTTCATTGACGAGAATCCGTTGAAATGTACGGTACGACAGCCCAAACCTGTTACAAACGTCGTGAATTGTGCGTTCTTGTCAAATGCCTCTGTCAGCATGCGATGGGTTTCAGCTGTAGTATTCTTCTACTTGAAACAGAATTTGATGACAATTCGTTGCTCCTTCACGTTACCCGTTTCACAGTCTGCAGAACCACTGAAACGCGTCCTCACACGCACCACTGCAACTACAGAGGGAGGTGGCGCAGTGGTTAGCACAACGAACCCGTATTCTGGAGAACGACGGTTCCAACCACGTCCAGATATCCTCATTTGGGTTTTCCGTGGTTTCTCTAAATCGCTTCAGGTGTATTCCGGGATGGCTGCTCGGAAAGGGCACGACCAACTTCCTTTCCCATCTTTCCCTAACTCGATGGGACCGAAGTCCTCACTGTTTGGTCCCCTCACCCAATCAACCAATCAACCAACCACAACAACTGCATGCACCGTGGGGCCAACGATATATACGGGTCCTGCAAGGAAATTGCGATGTCACGCTAGTCAGCTTGTGCGGCACACTTCGCCAACGCTCGTCTCCATGCAGCGTCCACCGAAATCAGTATTTAATTGAAAAGGTAACCACTAAAGACCTTAATTTTGTCGTGTGCAATCGAGAACTTGCATGCATTTAAACAAGCAGTCAGGAATTATTAAAGTCATCTGAAATACACTATGTGATCAAAATTATCTGGACACCGGGCTGAAAATGACTTACAAGTTCGTGGCGCCCTCCGTCGATAATGCTGGAATTCAGTATGGTGTTGGCCCATCCTTAGCCTTGATGACAGCTTCCGCTCTCGCAGGCATACCTTCAATCAGGTGTTGTAAGGTTTCTTGGGGAATGGCAGCCCATTCTTCTCGGAGTGCTGCACTGAGGAGAGGTATCGATGTCGGTCGGTGAGACCTGGCACGGCGTTCCAAAACATTCCAAAGGTTTTCTATAGGATTGAGGTCAGGACCCTGCGCAGGCCAGTCCATTACAGGGATGTTATTGTCGTGTAACCACTCCGCCACAGGCCGTTCATTATGAACAGGTGCTCGATAGTATTGGAAGATGCAGTCACCATTCCTGAATTGCTCTCCAAGAGAGGGAAGCAAGAAGGTGCTTATAACATCGACGTAGGCCTGTGATCTGACAGTGCCACGGAAAACAACAAGGGGTGCGAACCCCCTCCATGAAAAACAATACCACACCGTAACACCACCGCCTCCAAATTTTCCTGTTGGCACCACGCACGCTAGCACATGACGTTCACCGGGCATTTGCCATACGCACACCCTGCCATCGTATGGCCACATTGTGTACAATGATTCGTCACTCCACACAACGTTGTTCCACTGTTGAATCGTCCAATTTTTACGCTCCTTACACGAAGCGAAGCGTCGTTTGACATTTACCGGCGTGATGTGTGGCTTATCAGTAGCCGCTCGACCATGAAATCCACGTTTTCTCACTTCACCACTGTCATACTGCTGCAGTTTACAATTCGTGTGTGATGGTCTGGGTAGATGTCTGCCTATTACACATTACGACACTCTTCAACTGTTGGCAGCCTCTGTCAGTCAGTAGACGAGGTGGCCTGTACGCTTTTGTGCTGTACGTGTCCATTCAAGTTTCCACTTCTCTGTCACATCGGAAACAGTGGACCTAGGAATGTTTAGGAGTGTGGAATTCTCGTGTACAGACGTATGACCAAAGTGACCCCAAATCGTCTGACCACGTTCCAGGTCAGTGAGTTCGGCGGAGCGCCCCATTATGCTCTCTCACAATGTCTAATAACTATTGAGGTCGCTGATATGGAGTACCTGGCAGTAGGTGGCAGCACAATGAACCTAATATGAAAAACGTATTTTTGGGGGTGTCCGGATACTTTTGATCACATGATGTAAGTGAAAGACGTGGACAGTGTCTCGACGGCTGTCTGATGGCATACAGGTTTTACGTAAAAATCTGTACACCTTGAAAAGTCGGAGACTTGTTTGCGCCTCGAAAAACATTTTCAGCAAAAGTGAACAAAATAAACAGTTTTACGTGAGCATAGCAAGAACCAAGATGTAGTTTAGGGAATTCCTTCTCTTATATACCCTCTGAAAAGAAGAGAAAAATTATTTTGATCCAAACCCGCAGACGAAGTTTGCAGTTTCGGATTAAAATCACGTTAACTGGTGTCTGATGTTGTAACCGAAATAAAGTTAAGTAACTGATGAGCAGCAATTAGTAAAGTAACTGTTGTAGATATGCATGACTCTTAATTACGCGTTGTCATTTCTGTCTCGCCGCCGGAATAAAGTTAAGCAGCTGTTGAACAGCAGTAAGAAAGCAAAATAACGCAAGGAGATTACTTATCAGCAAGTGTAATGTGCGCAATCATAGAGGAAGTTAAAAATTCCTTAAATTGAGAAATACAATTAGAATTACGTTTTAATGAAACATGTCCAAACTAACTTCGTTTTGCGGATGACGTCATACCGTTTGCGTCTAATGCACCTAAACGTCGATGGTGAATGATAGATCTTGATAGAGCAAGTTTCAATGTAGGTCTGAAAGCGAATTATAATAATCTTATAAAATTTACATATTGAAAAGAAAATTGTACAAAATAACAACGAAGTCGTAGAAACAGTGGATGACTTTTAGTATTTAGGACAGCCGTAGACACCTTTTGGAGGACAGAAAAAGAAATTTAAAGAAATGAAAATGAACTAGAATACCTTTGGGAAATTATATTCCAAATTAAACGTGCGTGGGAAAGAAAGTTTACGATTGGTATTACCAAAAGTGACGTATGACATCGATATGAGTTTTAATGAGGAGAACATTAACATTTCACTGTTGAAAATCGAGATATGAGCACTGGGCGTTATTAGGGAAAACAGTTGATATAGAAACTACTGACTGGAGTAGAGAAGTGCAAGATGTAATTTGGATTGTAATGGTAATACAGTGAGGGATATGCAGCCATAGGGATCAATGGTACACTTAACAGGGAAGTACTGGGTAGTTATAATTAAAATGCAGCTACTCACAGATGTTCAGTGTGAGTTGTACGGAAGCGAAACTTGATGGGTATGCTACTAATGCTTTAATATGGAACCGATTTACTCTGGAAGTTCTAATTTTGACCACCAGGTGTAAATCTGGCGACGTACAGCATCTCGTCCGCGTCTACAGTAGCCATATTCAACAAACTGTGTAAGTGGCCATTACAAATAAAATCAAACTTATGTCTTTCTCACTTGTTTGACCTTTTCTGCACACGCTCCGTTCCTAATGCATTACTTACGGAAAGATTTCTATATGTCATTCTTGCATTGCCAGCGCCAGATTTACAACTGGTGGCCAAAATTAGAACTGATTTTTTTCAGCGTAAATTACCACCACCTTGACGCATCAGAATATCTACCGAGTTTCACTGCCATACGATAATTACAGCCCACAGTGGACCTCAGTGAATAGCTGCACTTTAACTATAACTACCCGGTATTTAACTGGATTCCAGGAGATACAAACCGACAGCAAAGATGACGTAGGTAGCTGACACTCGAAAATGTGCTGAATCTACGTTGATGGGTATAAGGAAATGTCGAGGGAGGCCTTTATCCGATAGGGCGTGCAGTATGTCTGATAATATATAGCAACGGAAGCTCACCTTGTAGAAGAATGATACCGCGGCCCACAGAGAGTTCAGTAGGAAGACTACTGCTTCGGCATGGTCGGCCTGAGTATTTATATCAGCAGCCGGAAAGTGGCGTGGGCTACAGTGTTGTCTCATCATGAAAAGACTACTTATCTGGCAGCGTCCTGCAGATCGTTATATTTCGCTGTCTCATCATGAAAGTAAGGCTACTTATCTGGCAGCACGAGATGACGTGCCTCGTTGTTCTTCCAGCGTATTTCCAAGATATCTACAGCTGTCAGTAGCGCTTGGTCAGAATTCGGAAATCTTAAATTGCTATCTTATGAATCAAGTCAAACACAGCTAAGTGATATGCAGTGTGCCCTTAAAGTCCCACCTCCATTTCAAAAACTCAATACTTGAAAGCTAAAAGAGCCAGAAAATCGAGTTTTGTTATAAAAAATTTTGCAGCTCTCAGAGACTTTTCCTTTGTACTCAGTTGTAAATTTGACTCGAAGTGCATCAAAATGATGACAAGCCAGGAGAAATCGCGATGTGTCATCTGGTATACAGAATACAAATCTGTGACAACAGTACTGAGCAATTGTAGCCGGCAGAACGATTCGACAAAAGCAAGAATAATGAGGTGTTTCAAAAACTTCAAATAGACAGTCAGTGTTAAAGATCTTCCTCGAAGTGGATGTCCCCCTGTGTCTCAGTCACTTGATAGAGCGCAAGCTGTATTTCAACGTTCAACGCAGCCCCCAAAGCCAATGTGTCGTGCTTCACTCGAATTTCGGGAAGCTAGATCAACTGATCATAAAGTGCGACATAAGAAGTTCGACCTCTTGCGTAAAAAGTGCAAATGGTCCTAGCATTGCAGCAAAACGATCATCCTCTTCCGTATACAGTCGCGTGTCCCCTGCTAACCTCCATATTTACTGACAATAACTACATGAAAAAGTACCTATTTTCGGATGAAGCAACGTTCCACATATCTGTACATGTGAACCGACTCAACATTAGGATCTGAGGCACCGAAGCGCCACACAACACATGCGAACACATCCGGAATAGCTCTACGCTTAATGTTTGGTGTAGCCTATTGAACGATCGAGTGATAGGCCCATTTTTCTTCACAGAGAAAATCATAATGGGAAATTTTTTGAATGATTTGTGCTGCTATTTGACTGTAATAACTTTTATTTTACTCTTATACGACCCAGATTTCGACCTTAGGCCATTTTCAAGTACAATAATTTATATGTCAAAGGGCATCAGACTGGTATGAAATACAAGTCCTTGTCGACAAAATGACGAGATATGTCTTTTCGACAAGGACTTGTATTTCTTAACAGTTTGATGTCTTTTGACATATAAATAAGTTTTTCTATTTGAAAATGGCCTAAGGCCGAAATCTGTATCGTATAACAATAAAATAAAAGCTATTACAGTAGTGGCAGTATCATTCAAAAAATTTCCCCTGACAGTGGCTCCAGCAAAAATAAAAATTATCAATAACGAGAAATGTTAACCTGACATTCTCGAACTGTTGCTGCTACCACAGATGTAAGAGCTGCAGCTGTCCGTTCATTTTCCAGCGTAATTCTGCGCCTCCACATTGGAGTTTGAACGACGTGCGGGGGCACATATACTGCGAAGTGCTGGCCCCCTCTCTCTCCCGATGTCAGGCCATTAGATTTCTTTTTGTGTATTTATGTCAAGTATCGCGTGTACACAACACCAATCAATGACACTGCTATCCTTAGAGCGCAAATCAGTACCGACTCGTACATGGGCAGAGCTGTAATATCGCCGTGGTGTTCTACGAGCAACGAGTGGGCGTACACTGAAATTCTGGCATAGCAGAAGAAAACTTACAGAGCTGCTAAATGATTTACAACAAACCAAGACGCTCTATCTGCAATAGTTTCGAAGTTACGATTTTTTGAAATGGCAGTGGAACTTTTAGAGACCCTGTATGTATTTCGTAAGGGATAACGCCTTTTTTGACTGTCCACGGTAGCCAGAGGAGTTCTCCCTACCCACGCACGTACTTCACTTGTCATTCGTATACCTTTTCATCCTAAAATATCTCAGCTGCTTCGTCAACCTGCGACACTCATCGCTGTGATAAACGATGTTTAAGTTCCAGCGAAGGAGGTAGAACGCTGGAGTAATCCATCCCTCACTTTCAGATATTAACACTCCACTTTCGCAGGTAATTTGTGTTCGTGTGTAGCATCGGCTGGATAACTACGTACACATCGTGAACGGTTTTCCTGAGGTTACTGCAGAATACGTGACGTGGTGCCTTGACACATCAAACTATCAAACGTTTGCGTCATTCGTAGTCCGAAATGGTATGACAAATAATTTGACAGTGTGTGCTTTCAATCAGTATTATACAGCTGTCCTGGATAAATTAGTTAATTACCTGTAGTATAATGTATGCACCGAAAGTTTAGTGTAAAGGAAAATTCAGTGTCGCATATATGCCAGAGTGATTGAATACCGTTGTCCAAACAGATCTTTAATTCATATTCTGAGTGGTTCACAACCAGCTTCTAATCAAATTGCGTGCCCATGGAGAATCGTCTCAGTTGTACGACTGGATTCGTGATTTCCTGTCAGAAAGGTCACAGTTCATAGTAACTGATGGAAAATCATCCAGTGAAACAGAAGTGGTATCTGCGATTTCCCAAGGAACTATTACAGGCCCTCTGCTGTTCCTAATCAATATAAACGATTTAGGAGACAATCTGAGCACCCGTCTCATATTTTATACGGATTATGTTGTTGCTTACCGTCTAGTAGGATCAGCAAAAAGTAAAAACGAATCGTAAAATGACCAGATAAGATATCTTTGTGGGGCGAAAAGTGGCAATTGACGCTGAATAACAAAAAAAAAAAAAATCCATTAAATTTAGGTTGCACGTTAAAGCACGCAAACTTAACGCTATAGATTCAATATCTGGTGGCTCAATTATGAACTACTTACGTGGGAAACATAGCATAGAGAACGGAAAGTAAAGCAAAGACCACGTTTTATTGGCAGAACACTTCGAAGATGTAACAGATCTGCTAAAGAGACTGTCTACACTACGCACTACTGATGTGCGGTATGGGATCCGTATCAGACAGGATTTACTAAGGGCATCGAAAAACATCAAAGAAGGTCAACTCATTTTATATCGTCAGGAAGTAGGAGAGAATGTCACGAAAATGATAGACGAGTTGCAGTGACAATCATTAAAACAAAAGCGACTTTCGATGCAGCGATATCTTTTCATTAAAATCACCAACTCTTTCCCATGAAAGCTAAATTACTTTGTTTATTTCCACTTACATTGAGAGAAATGACAATCGTAATAAAATAAGAGAAATAAGAGCTCCCACGGAAAGATATGGGACTTCATTTTACGTTGTGCTATTCTAGAACAGAATAGTAGAGGAACAGAATGAAAGTGGTTCCGCGAACCCTCTGTCAAGCTCTTGCAGAGTGGTCATGAAAATGTAGAAGAAGACGATGCCTAAGTTCTGTAAAAGATAAGTATTATCATGCTGAAGATAAGAATTATCATGCAGAGGAGATGTGGTGGTCAGGATTCCAGACAATACAGAATAGTACGTGTTGTTGGTCTCTGCTACCTTGCCTATCTAAGCCTCCAATCTCAATCAATATTTTGACATCTCACACAGCGATCCTGGACAACTTATACACCAGGTCGCTCATACAGTGACTGCCGTAAGCGTTGTCAGCTCAGATGCACTCAACTATGAGCAGTAATAGAAACGTTGCAGATATATTCCATTTTCTTTTTTTCTTTAGAGCTTTTGGCCAGCGATCTTCTTCTGTTGCTGGAGACCGACGACCGCCTTCAGTCTTTCATAACTGTAACCTCTATGTATGGTGGGGCAGTGGAATGTTGTATGTCACTGTGATCGGAGTTTTTGGCTTAGCTGACTGTACCACGTGATTGGTACAAACTTGTACACATGTATTTCAGATTCAAGGTGCTCTACTTCCTGATGTGAGAGAGTCCTGTTAAAGCGAAACAATCGTTAGCGGGCAACGTCTGAGGCATCTGATGCTCCTCAGTTGTTACAGGCACACCACCATGGAGTGGAAAGATCAGGGGTTTGGCTCTCCACGAAGGAAAAATTTGTTGTCCGGCTTCAACCATTGCTCAGAACAACAATGTAGAGCAGATAATGCACAGTATCTAGAGAGAAGGAAAAGCTGCAGGAAATCAAGTCATTCAAAACATAATAGGGAAACAATAGTAGGAGCAGAACCTTCACAGTAGGCAGAAAGAGAGATGCCTTAATCCAGCAAGAGACCAACATCCAAAGGACTTATATATGTGGTCAAAACTGTTACACCATGCAAAACCGCGTATGCCGGGCCAGACGACGATCATGTGTTCAACTGTGGGAACCGAATTCCTCAAATGTCCCTCCCCTCTCCCAACGCTGCAATCACCCCACCTTGGAGGGAAGAGAGAAAAAACTTTACAATGGCTCACCTACCACACTGCAATGTGGATGAGTTCGCAAAGTCCCTACAATCTGAGGCTGACAGTGACTGCTCGCCAAATGGGACATCTTAGGCTCAGGATATTACTTGGATGTATAGTCTGGTTCGAAAGTCCTGTCAGCCCCTCTTTATTGGTCACGATGTGTATTTAGTTATTTACGTATTTCTTTATTTCGAACATGTCATAACAGATGTTTGTCAAATGTAGATAATTCACGATCCAGCTTGTTTAGTGATCCAGAACATCAGTATATGTACCATCACTGTCGCGGCACAAAAAAATGCAGCACTAGGTCCTGTGTGAAATTTTACGAAGCATAAGCAGTGTGATTTCCTTGCATGCCTCCCTAATAGCTTGCTTCAATTCGTCAATTATCTGGTATCGTTGTTTCACGACATGCTGCTTAACTACTCCCGACAGGGAGTTGTCGCATGATGTCAGATAAGGACTCCTCGGAGGCCACTTGATCAGCGCTGGCAGGTGCACTGATCCTCTCCCTGTCCACCTCTGGGGTAAAACTTCATCCAAGAATTGTCGAAGATGGAGAGCATAGCGGGCAAGAGCTCCATCTTGTTGAAGCCAACTGCCTCAAAGAATGCGCTGTCTCTGAAGCTCTGGAATAAATCACTGACGCATGATTTGCAAGTAAGAATGTTGATTCACTGCACCGCCAAAGAATACGGCCCTATGAGGTACGTAGTGGCCGTTACTTGCTCCAAAGAAAATGCCCCTAATTCGATAAGATCGATAAATTGCACATTTGTCTGAGAAGAAAATTTTACCCCGCTGGGGCAGCACCAAAAACGCATCTAGTAATGTTAAGCAAGCTTCATCTCTTCGCCGCAAGTCCGCTTCAATCAACATTTACGAATTTGGTGTAAAATATTTTAATTACAGATGTTTTTTCACGTGTCTCAGCAAAGTCGCTTTTGGAAATCCAAGTTCAGTAGAGATTTTCCGCAACGATTTTATGGGAGATCTGGTAACAGAATACGCCACTGCTGCACATGTTTGTTGTCGTGTTGTCGGTCGACCTGTCCTCTTTCCCCCCAAAATGGATTTAGTTCTGAAGAGTTTCTGTTGCCATCGTATTATCATTCACTTTGGTGGAGGTTCTTTGTGGAATCGTGTCGCAAAATCCCGTTGCACATCTCTTGTGGTATCCCGGCGTGTGAACGTTCATGAGCATTGCCAGAACACGTTCTTCCCCACTGTATGTACTTGCGTCCGTCAACTGAAAAGACAGAAAAGACATATGGACTGTAAAAGTACATCATCAACAAAAAAGAGGGAATGGAAGGACTTTCGGACCTTACTGTAGTGTCTGGTCTCAAAACCTACAACTTAGACGTGCCTGCAGATTTTGTCCTCTGCATAATCTTCCATGTTTTAATCTGACAAAAAATTCCGCCAGTCTGTACGTGATAAAGAATTCTTTCCTTAATTCTGTCTTTGAACTTTGTATCAATACACGGTGAACAGGCTGATGTGGGAGAAATATCGAAGAGTATTTTCATTACGTTTTATCGAACATTTCGTTGCAGCTATGTTGTATTTATGCAATAAACGAAATGCTAGCATCTTTGGCGGGCATCTCCAGACAGATGTAGTTTTATGACCAGACTGTACAGAGATCACTGGGCTCAGGTAAAGGAGTTCGCGGAAACCTGTGAACGAAAGTCTCATGGAGGCACTCGTGGGCACACATACGTCGTGGACAATTCGTCCGACTGAACTCGCCGCCATCACCGCCGCCACTGCCGGAGACTTGGCATTATATATTGCTTGCGCGAGTGAGACAGAATTAATTTCATCACTTTGATCATTATTTATATCCTCTCAGTATAATTTGTGGAACCAATTCCTTCACGAAATCAAGAAAGTGACGGTTAAAATCTTTTGAGCGTGGCTTCATTGAAGCCTTTAGTTAATTTTAATATTACCTTTCTCGTTATCTCATTACGATGTTATTGTCACTTCTCGGCCGCGGATTACCTAACTGTTCAAAAAAAATGTTCAAATGTGCGTGAAATGTTATGGGACTTAACTTATGGGACACGATGCCCACGCCCACCACTGCAGTATATGTTTATATGGCAACTAGCTCTGCAGATGACGAAGAGATTGAAGAAATGTATGATGAAATAAAAGAAATTATTCAGATAGTTAAGGGAGACGAAAATTTAACAGTCGTGGGGGACTGGAATTCGATAGAAGGAAAAGGAAGAGAAGGAGAAGGAAGAATAGGAAAATGAAGAGAAGGAAAAGTAGTAGGTGAATATGGACTGCGGATAAGGAATGAAAGTGGGAGGCGCCTGGTAGAATTTTGCACAGTGCATAACTTAATCCTCGCTAACACCTGGTTTAAGAATCATGAAAGAAGGTTGTATACTGGAAGAGACTTGAAGACACCGGAAGGTTTTAGACTGATTATATAATGGTTAGACAGAGATTTAGGAACCAGGTCTTAAACTGTAAGACATTTCCGGGGTTAGAGGTGGACCATGACCACAATTTATTGGTTATAACTGGAGATTAAAACTGAAGAAGCTGCTAAAATTCAGGAATTTAAGGAGATGGGATCTAGACAAACTGAAAGAACCAGAGGCTATTGGGAGTTTCAGAGTTCAGAGTTTTGACATTGTTGACTGGAATAGTCTCTTTCATATTCTGAACGTGGCAGGAGTAAAATACAAGGAGAAAAAGGCTATTTACAATTTGTACAGAAACCAGATGTCGGTTATAAGAGTCGAGGGGCACGAAAGTGATGCAATGCTTGAGAAGGGAGTGAGACAGAATTGTAGCCTATCCTCGATGTCATTCAAGCTGTATTTTGAACAAGGGGTAAAGGAAACAAAATAAAAATTTGGAGGAGGAATTAAAATCCAGGGGGAAGAAATAAAAATGTTGAAGTTCGCCGATGACACAGTAATTCTTCCCCGACAGCCAATGACTTGGAAGAACAGCTGAGCGGAACGAACAGTGTCTTGACAGGAGGATATGACATGAACATCAACAAAAGCAAAATGAGGGTAACGGAATGTAGTCGATTTAACTCAGGTGATGCTAAGGTAATTTGATTAGGAAATGAGAAACTTTAAGTAGTAGATGAGTTTTGCTATGGGGGAGCAAAATAGCTGATTGTGGTCGAAGTAGAGAGGATATAATACATAGTCTGTTATGTAGGCATGCTATTCCTATTTTGTGCTACAGGTTTTCCTGTCGACTCCATTGTTATTTATGTACTGTTCAGTTTTTACTATTTCATTGCAAAGATGTTACTTACTGTATGTTTCTACGTCAGTCTAAATGTGTTACTTCTCTACCAGTGTTGTCTGCTAACATTTAACTTCTTTGGTGATAATACTCAGTAAATGTCTGAAGATGGCCTTGTAAGCCGAAAACCCGTTAACAATAAAAGTAATATTGTAGAACAAAAGCAAACTGGTGCTTTTCATTTATTATAATGTTGTTCTACCAAGAACCGACGGAAGATTCTGTTAATATGACATAGACTGGCGATGGCAAGTAAAACATATTAGAAGAAGAGAAATTTGTTAACATCGAGTATAGATTTAAGTTTCATGAAGTTTCTCTGAAAGTATTTGTCTGGAGAGTAGCGATATATGAAAGTGAAACGTGGACGATAAACAGTTTGGACATGAAGAGAAAGAAGCTTTTGAAATGTGCTGCTACGGAAGAATGCTGAAATTTAGATGGGTAGATCATGTAAATAGTGTGGAGGTACTGAATAGAATTGGGGAGAAGAGGAATTTGTGGCACAACTTGACTAGAAGAAGGAATCGGTTGGTAGGACATTTTCTGAGGTATCAAGGGATCACCAATTTGGTACTGGAGGGAAGCGTGGAGGGTAAAAATCGTAGAGGGAGACCAAGAGATTAATACACTGAGCAGATTCTGAAGGATGTAGATTGCAGTAGTTACGCGGAGATGAAGAAGCTTGCACAGGATAGAGTGGCATGGAGAGCGGCGTGAGACCAGTCTTTGGCCTAAAGACCACAACAACACATTTCCTTAATCATAATACATCATGTATGTAATCAGGTGAGCGATAAACAGCCACGTTGAACGTTAGCTGTTGAATTCTTACTGTTAATACAATACAGTGTCAGGGTACCTTCATTTTGATCTTAGTTAACCACTGAGGGAAATTTAAGATCTTCTGGATCTGCAACGTCTAGTGAAATTTATTCCAACATTATTTGCAAAATGAGACTATTTCTGAATGTGCTAGCTTGAAGCGACAGTAAAAAAAATCAGCGTGCCCTAGAGCATTATACGTAACATTCTGATCTACTTATTCAGTAGTTAGACTTACCTGTAAAGTAACTATGTTCTAGTAGGTAAAATTCAAATCATATTTCCAACAAAAAAATTAGAATAATATTACTTTAATTAGATCAAAAGAAAAAGAAAATAATAATCGTATAACTTTTAAGGATTTTTAAGTCAATAAAGATACAAACGTCAGATTATAAGTTAACCCTAATTATTTAGTGGAAGAAAGTTTACTGTAGTAAATGGAAAATTATCAATGGAAAATTAAAAACCAAATATTATTTGTCATGGTACCACTGACATATCGTAGTAAATTCATCATTTCCCCATATCTAGAATTTTTGAACTTGATGGTTAGTATGTATCGGTTGTTTAGCTTCCTACAACGACAAACTAAGAAATATATTACAAAAATATTATGTAAATGTAATGGAGGAAAAAATTATTAACTAAAAGATTCCAGTGCTTTGTTCGCATTAGTACGTTATCCAGTAGCTTGTACCAGAACATTACCATCTGTTGTTGTTGTGGTCTTCAGTCCTGAGACTGGTTTGATGCAGCTCTCCATGCACATTACCATCTAACAATTCAAAAAAAATCTGTCTCCCTGTATCAGGCAAATCCAACACCTTCCATGAAAACCCGGACATGATAAGCAAATCCAGTAGTATGTCACATAGCTCCGAATAGATCGTGACATTAAATTAACCAAAGTAATCCGAGTAACGAGTGAGCAAATGGAATACCACAGAGTAACACAAGAATGCCTAAGTGCATGTCATACCTTCCCACCGTGAGACAGACGCAGTTCCGAGGGGAGAAACGAGAACAGAAGCCGAGAGCAGAACCGTGTTAAACTAGAAGGCCCTACGATAAGGGACGGACACCCACGTCGCCAGCTAACCGCTAGGACCACCCCCCAGCCCATGTTAAAAGCTAGAGCCCTCCAGAAGAACAGTATAGATCTTACGATAACACAAAAAGGGCCACACCAGCTGCAAGTTTTTGCGTGAGACTTTTTCGCGTCTCTGTTACGTTGCAAACGTTAAAAACATTGCCCCACCACGAAAAGTATAACGCTTCTCATTGGATAGACAGAATTTTTGTAGGCGGAGCTTAAGGTTAACATTGACACCCTGATTGGTCAGATGAAAACACAGCCAGATAGTTTTTTTAAACCAATTTCGGTAAATTGTAGTAAGTAGAAGTTAGGAGAGAGTTGCTTCGGAGACGGCGAGCTGGATGGAGCTGCGCCGGCCGCCACCCCCTGGCAAACACCGACAAGGTAATGAACGTACGCGATGCCGCATTTTTGAGCGCATAAGGCTTCACTCAGAACTGCAGAACTCTCATCTGTTGCATCCCCTTTTTATGTAATACTAGTGTCGATTGTCAATTGAAGCTCATGGTATTCACATTTCCTACGTAAGTTAAAATCTGAAACGCGATGATGTTTCTGTTATATAATTATTGAGAAGCCACATCAGCCACTGTAATTTACGACAAGTTAGATAAGTAATTAAAGATAATTGAGGGTCACTGTAAACCATTTTGATAGTTTTCTCTTTTGTGAAACTTAATTTAAACCTGGATTATAGATGTGATATGGCATAGGTCATCCTTCGATCCATTGTAGAACTTGGAAACCCATTCAGGGAATATTCGTTCACATTTTTGTTGAACGCATTTGGTTTTTGTCATCCTGTATTAAAACATTTCCTTTTATCAATAGTGGAATTTATAAACAATGTTTTGTGAGTAGAACAGAATTTCCAATGGTAAACTTAACTGCTTTTTCGACGTTATTTTACTGGCTAACTAAAAATAGGAAGGCCTTGAACCCCTTCCACTAAATTTAGTTAGTATTAAGATTCTTTTACAGGGAGTGCAGTGGAGCTGACGCTGAAATCATTAAGCATTTGGTTATATCATCGCTAGTCTCACTGAACTCTTCTGAACTCAACATGTCATGTGTGGTCTGGCATCTCCTTACCAGCAACAGGTCCCAGGTTCAAACTAGTCAATTCCCTAAAAAATACGCTCAGAGCGTCGTTGCGCAAAAGTGGTAGGGAGACATGACTTAGAACAAACAGAAACCACGCAGAATGTTAGATTCTTTATGTTTCTCTTGTGTATTTTTTCTATTTTTTATTACTGCACTTCTTTTTTCATGTGTAACTTATAATGTTTTTATCCATTTTCATTTCTTGCATGTATAAATAGACATTATTGATGAACATGTTTCGTACAACAGTAGAGGTTATCTTAGTTTTTTATTACTTTAGTAAGCAATAGGCCAAATTATAACAATTATAGCGACGTACCTGGGGGGAGGGGAGGGTAACAAAAAGTTCCTACTATGTGAATCTGTTTCAGTAGCAGTCAACAAGCAGATTTTTATTATTAGCGTCTATTGTTATACAAGTCGTATTTATATTTGGCGTGCAAGAGCAAAGAGGGAGCTTCCCATACCGAATGTAAGAAAATGTTGAATATTCTCATAGGTGGCTGCACCCACCAAAACAGGGGGAAAAAAGTCCAATAAACATGGAAAACACATACTTTCTGAAATCTGTACACTTGTCCATAATGGCCGTAGCAAAAGTGACCAATGCTGGTGAAAGTTGCGAGCTCTAACTTCTTATCTCGTGTTTTCTACTGAAAATCTAGTGCTTGTACTCTTGTTAACTTTATTATTACAGAGATCGCCAAAACTTTATTCTTTTTTTATTGGTCCTGTGCGCAACAAATAACTTACTTGGTCTTTCTGCTGCCACTGCTTGATCTACTGGATTCCGTTATTTACCAAAAACATAAAAAAA
The DNA here is from genome assembly GCF_021461385.2 of Schistocerca piceifrons. Taxonomy (NCBI): domain Eukaryota; kingdom Metazoa; phylum Arthropoda; class Insecta; order Orthoptera; family Acrididae; genus Schistocerca; species Schistocerca piceifrons. Next base: position 153,506,446 of record NC_060145.1, read on the forward strand.
CCTATTATTCATGCTGAGTGCAATGCATGTTCTGTATGGCGGCTCCTGGTGTTGCTGCGGCTGCTGCTGCTTACTACAACTACATATAATTCAAGAGAAAGGGTTTGGTCAAATCTAAACTTGATAAATGGTAACCCAAACAAAAAACTATATTCTGAAAGCGATTCTTTCTCATTCAATTAAAAAAACGCTAGAAGCTCTTTGAACAATCGCTTCGTTTGTAAATCTGCCTCCAGTGGCATTAAAGCAATATTACAAATTGAAACTGTGTGCCCGACCGAGACTCGAACTCGGGACCTTTGCCTTTCGCGGGCAAGTGCTCTACCAGGAGACGAGGTACTGGCAGAAGTAAAGCTGTGAGTACCGGGCGTGAGTCGTGCTTCGGTAGCTCAGATGGTAGAGCACTTGCCCGCGAAAGGCAAAGGTCCCAAGTTCGATTCTCGGTCGGGCACACAGTTTTAATCTGCCAGGAAGTTTCATATCAGCGCACACTCCGCTGTAGAGTGAAAATCTCATTCTGGAATATTACAAATTAATCAAACTCTTGAGACAGACTGAAATACTTGTCAATTGAATACATAGTGAAACAATTCCCTGACAATTACAAAAGAAATCAATGACAAAAATCAATACTTAATCTAACAATGGTTTCCCTTAAGAATTCAACTCCTATCATTATCAAAATTACCGTCTGCTGCTACGCACATACACAAACCCTTTTCTTTAAATTAATAAGCGCGCTGCAAATTATAAAAAATATCAACTAAATACCAAATCCTGCGTCGCTGCTGGCGGACACGGCAGTACGGCAGCTCGGCGACGAACCCTCGCCCAACACACCTGAGCACCAGAGCAGGCGGGCTCCTACACTGGCTTCAAAACTGCCACTAGTTAATCCGTGCTCTGCGAGGCGCGACAACAATATCTTAGATTCCAGAGCTTGTGTATGAGCGCTGTAGCCAACCTTTAGTTTACATTCTAGTATATGTCATAACATGAAAAAAGACCATTCCACATGGGCCCGTAAAAGCATACTTTCTACGATCTGTACACTTGTTCACAGGAAAGATTCAGCCCGACCGCCATTCATGATTCTTGCTATAGGAGCTTAAGGTAGCTTCCGTCCATGGTAATACGCCCTTCTGTCCTTCGGCGTAACCAATCACGCCATATTCAAACACACTCGGTTGTAGTAAGTAATGGCATGCACTAAAGTCTGTAGTGTCTGGACATCGACTGGGTTGCCGTAGGCTAATGCCTTCAAGTGCCCACATAAGCAAAAATCTAGGGGATTGAAACCGAGGTATGGGGAGGCCAAGGTGTAGGCCTCCCGGACCACTGCAGGGGCTCTGAAATTTCAGTGTCAGATGTTCACGCATTCTGCGGAGGAAATATGCCGGTGCGCCATCTTGTGTTAACCACGGCTGCCATAGCACATCCGCTGACACAGTAGGCAGGCAGTATGTTAACACGAAACTCATAATAATGACCCCCATTTAATCCTTATGGCATGATGGAAGGGCCTAGTAATTTGTCACCAAGGACGCCTGCTCACATATTGATGGAGAAACGATGCTGATGCCCTCTTTTTGTCCACCGTATAATTGGGATTTTCATCAGTCCTGGTTATGAAAGTTCACAACGCCTGCCTTATCGGTAAACAAAATCTTCGGCGAAAACAGTGGATATAAGGCGCACTTCTGCAAGAGACACTCACAGAACTACGATCTACTACGGTGATCTGCAGACCTTACAGTCTGGACGCACTGAAAATGGCATGAATACAGAAACTGTTCGTGTGCCTCTCAGACCCACTGCTGCAATTGTGTACTTTAAATTTTACTGTCTCTTAAGTGCAAAAGAAATATCTCCAGTGGAAACCTCATGTACACATTTGTGAATGTTCAATCTTTTTTATCACGTACAAGTGCTGCCAACTGTTGGGCTTCACTATAAAAATATTAACAAGTCAATGTAGCAGTGCATAGCAGCTTGTCACCGCCAGTGCTGCAGCGGGCGCAGGTTCGAATCCTGCCTCGGGCATGGATGTGTGTGCTGTCCTTAGGTTAGTTAGGTTTACGTAGTTCTAAGTCTAGGGGACTGATCACCTCAGATGTTAAGTCCCATAGTGCTTAGAGCCACTTGAGCCATTTTTGTCACCGCCCGAACACGAATAAGTGTTTGGTTAGTCACATTCCACTGTGTAAATTAAAATTATTATTATTACTATACAGCGTGATAATTATTGAACGGTCAGTTTATTTATTAAAACAGTGAATATTTCAAATTTAGTTACTGTAGTCCATGAAAAGAAACCATGTGTACCAATCATATTTTGAAAACGAGTACATTTTTGAATAAATCTCGTATCTGTAACCATTACAAAATCTCCTAAGAGCATTACAGAATATTGAAAAATTTTTCTTCTTCCAGAAAAAAAAAAAATCCCAGACAAGAAGGTGACTCACATCTTCTGTTGCTGTCAATCGTCGAACGCTGGTTCCAGGTTTTTCATCCAGTAAATGTAGCTCTCCACGTGAAGCGCGCAGAATCACCGAGGCCGACCGCTGTTCGCCTTGTGGAGTGTTAGGGAACCTGTGTGCTACAGACGCTGACAAAGTTGGTTCAACAGCTGTTACACAGCAGAAATGTGTTACTGGCAAATGTAAAATTTTCTCAGAGTCCTCTCCAGCCAGCACCAAGGCAGTGCAAGACAGAACAACGTCCCTTTTCTCAGTCAAAACGACAAACAGACATAAAGCCGACATTGCGGAGTTGCCATGCCCGAAGTGAGTACTAGTTATATTTGACATTTGTAGAAAGTTTGTAACCTTGACGCAGGGCTGTTTAGATTCACTTTGTGTTATGATCTGGTGTAGCAATTAGTGTGTTGTATTTTTGTGTGTAGTATACATTCATTTTTCCTACATCTTTCTCTTGTAACGGCAATAGTAGAATCCGCAAAATGATAGAAGCACGTGTTGCTGCTACGGGCGAAACTGTCATTTCATTAACACGGCGAGTTGAAACGTATGAACAGATAAATCAAGACCTGCAATCTGAAACACTGCAACCTGCGGTACAGCAGTTGTTGTCAGGGTCAGAAAAACAAAGATTGTGTTACGTGCAGCCCCGCGCCCTCTCGATCCGTCAGCAACAAATTTAATAACGCCATTTTCCAGTAAAACGATGCATGACTTCACCGCGTTCGTTAGAGACGTATTAGCTACCGCTCATTAGTAGAGGTAGATGAATGAAACATGTTTGCATATGTCTAAATTATGATTAATAGGAGAAACTAAAGCGTATGTAGTATATCTTGAGGCAGCTTAACAAGACGGTACGGAATTATTCCATGAGAAAAAAGGAATTGCTGGCAGTAATAAATGGAATTAGATACAGTCGTTATTATGTGTACGGCCAAAAGTTCGAAGTACTGACAGTCCACGCATCGCTGAAATGGTTGTTAGAATTATAGGATCCTTGTAGTAGACTAACGAGGTGGGCACTGAATGAATACGGTTATGACGTGGTTCATAAACAGGGGAAGAAGCATACAAATGTGGACAAATTAAGCAGAAAATTCGTAGCACTGTAAACAAATCCCTTTTCCCGATATCTCGAATTGGTAGAAATCCCAGACCAACAACCTAACACAGTGACACAAGCTTTAGTAAATAATTGGATGCTAAAGTTCGGCGTGCCAGATACCATAAGAACAGATCACGGTACAAATTTCATATCAGAGTTAATGAAACAGATGTGTCACTTGCTTCACACTCCCAAGTTAAGAACTAGCCTTTTCTGTCCCCAAGCGAACGGACGAACAGATGGAATTCACAAGAGGATTTCGAAAATGTTGAGCCATTATGTTAACAGCCAACACGATAACAGCCAACATACATAGCATTCATAATTTTGGTGTACAATCCTGAAGTTCACACCAGTACCAACATTTCGCCGTACAGGGTGGTATATGGCAGAAAAATAGCATCTCCTTTTGACATGATAAAATCCAAGCTTGGAGCCAACGGCGAGTCAGTAGCAGAATTTGTTAAGCAACGTATACGTGAAATTTGGTGAAAAATAAAACAAGCCAACAAAAAAGCTTTAGAACGTCAGGAGCAGACAGCGGAACGTAAAGGGAACTGCCACAATACAGAGTTAATCAGTGAGCTCTGTTAACCAATCCCTATACACCAAAAGGCAAAACCAATAAATTTGTAACTAAGTACCACGGATCTTACCAAGTTGTCGAAATGACATCACCGGTAAATGTTAAGTTACAATTGTCAATGAAACATCTGTTGTTCAGATAAGCAGAGTGAGACCATTCAAAGAAGCTACTGGGACTTAACACAAATTCTGTAAGTTGCACCAGTCTCTAAATAAGCGTCAACAAATTGATACATGACTAGCCATTGACGATCAAGAGATAGGCGATATGCCTAACGTACTCATATTGGGAAATAGGAAGTTACAATCAGATTTTTTATATTACATTAGAATTTGCCGTAGATTCGTTATCTTGTTGCTATGTATTTTTGGTATGTATTTTTCAATGTGTTTTTTGATGTATCATGTAGGGTAGGGTTGAGAAGGTATGGTAGAGTTTATTTTCTTTTCTTTATGTGTACATTTTTTCGAAAAGCGAAGGAAGTGATGAGACTTTGCTCTCTCTTAGTTGGTGTCCCACTATGGGCGTACGGGATGTTTATCGCACTCCGGCTAACTCTTCCTTCATCATGGAAAGAATATGGAATACAGTTCGAAACTAGCCGCTAAATCCTGGGATATTATTTTGCAGACAATCGGTTATGCAATTAACTAGTAAGCGGCGGATGTTACGATTAATCTTCGAAGTATGGGAAATACGAAATGAGATACGCAGTTTACAACAGCTATTCGCAGAATTACACGAAGAAGCGTAGAAATAAAATGTTTTGCGGGAAATACTAAACGTTTATCACGGACAAACACTTCCACCTGAGAGAATGAGGGCACAGCTAGACCACTTGACATAAACAGTACCGACAAACTTAGTCAGGAAGAGAAGAGGATAGTTGGATGCAGAAGGGAAGTATCGGAAAACCGTGTTCGGCACGAAGGCAATGAAGGTATAAGAAAATAAATAACACACTGGAACAAACACGGGAAACAGCGGATACCACTAGAGGAATAACAGGATGTCATACTACGCAGTTGACAAACACGGAACAGAATATGCCTAATAGTTGATAGTGGTAAGAGAACTGACTGCAGAACTGGCGTAGTACACAAAACGCATCGCGCAGACGATGAACAACAATATGGAAAGAATTCAGACCCGATTTAGTGCATTAGATGGGAGAATGATCATAGCCGACTGTTGCATGCTCAGCAGATAGTGTGAATGAGGCGAGGTTGGAAGCAGCAACGCTGCAAGAAGCAGTTTACCATGCCAGGCACGCACATATAAATTCCTCAATTTTACGTCGACCACAGTTCCTAGCATGTTTACGCCAAACACAAAAAGAATTTCCTGCAAAACTACAACACGTAGTAACTCTGATCGAAAGAAACACAGCCTTATTATATCACATATAGCTAGTTCAGATAGAGAAAAATTACATGTATCCATTCAATCCCCGACAGTGAGCATGAATGTATAATACTAATGTTGAACCATTCACCCTTATCCGATAAAATGCCGAACTGTAAAAAAAGTGGATCCAAATACAAACCAAATAAGTATTATTGAATGCAGAACAAAGAGAAGCTTACGTTCTCAGGTCTTTAGCAGAGTTGCAAGACCGTATAACAGAAATCAGCACGTTTTGTCTAGCCATAGGGTTACAGACTAATGTACAGGCATGTGAGGTACAGTTGATAGTAGGGAAACCGTAACTACCAGAGTGTCAAAGAGAAGTGCTAGCCCCACAACCATATTTTCAGAGAGTGGAAGCACTTTTGATTTATCAGTTTTCACCAAGTTGTCATGATAAACTCTTCTTTTTTCTATATTTTATCAGTTTTCTGACTGGTTTGACGCGGCCCGCATCGAATTCCTTTCCTGTGCCAAACTCTTCACCTCAAAGTAGCACTTTCACCTTACGTCTTTAATTATTTTTTCGACGTATTCCAATCACTGTCTTCCCTTATAGCTTTTACTCTTTAGAGCTCCTTCGTGTAGCAGGGAAGTTATTCCCTGATGCCTTAACACCCGTGTATTCATCTCATAGTAGCACTTGCAACCTAAGTCCTCAGTTATTTGATGGATGTATTCCAGTCTCTGTCAGCGTCTAGAGTTTCTACGCTCCACAGCTCCCTTTAGTACCATGAAAGCTATTCCCTGCTGTCTTAACAGATGACCTATCATACTGTCCCGTCTTGTTGTCAGTGTTTTCCATATACTCCCTTCCTCTCCGGTTTGGCGCAGAACCTCCTCATTCCTTACCTTATTAGCCACCTAATTTTCAACATTTGTCTGTAGCAGCAGATCTCAAATGCTTTCCTTCTGTTATGGTTTTCTCACAGTTAATATTTCACTACCATACAATGCCGTACTCCAAACGTACATTCTCAGAAATTTCTTCCACAAATTAAGGCCTATGTTTCATAGTAGTATACTTCTCTTGGTCATGAATGCCGTTTTTGCCAGTACTAGTCTGCTTTTATGTCCTCCTTCCTCCGTCCGTCATGGAATATTTTGCTGCTAGGCAGGAGAATTACTTTACTTCATCTACTTCGTGACCATCAATCCTGATGTTAAGTTTCTCACTGTTCTCGTTTCTGTTACTTCTCATCACTTCCGTCCTCGTTCGATTTACTCTCAGTCAATATTCTCATTAGACTGCTCATTCTGTTCAGAAGATCCAGTAAATCGTCTTCACTTTCTCTGAGAATAGCAATGTCATTAGCGAATCGCATCATTGATATCCTTGCACCTTAAATTATAAATCCACTCTTAAACCTTTCATTTATTTCCATCATTGCTTCTTCGATGTATAGATTGAACAATAGGAGCGAAAGACTACATCCCCATTTTTAATCCGAGCACTTCGTTCTTGGTCTTACACTCTTATTATTCCCTCTTGGCTATTGTACATATTGCATACTACCCGTTTGACCCTCTGGCTTAATCCTATTTTTTTTTCAGAATTTCGGACATCTTGCTCCATTTTCCAGGTCGACAGATCCCATGAACGTGTCTTGATTTTTCTGTAGTGTTACTTCCATTATCAACCGCAACATCAGAATTGCCTCTCTGGTGCCTTTACCTTTTCTAATGACAAACTGATTGTCATCTACCACAGTTCCAATTTCCTTTTCCATTCTTCTGCATATTATTCATGTCAGCAGCTTACATGCTTGAGCTGTTAAGCTCTTGCACTCTTCAGAATTGTGTGGATGATATTTTTCCGAAAGTCAGATATTATTTCGTCAGATTCATACATTTTACTCATAAACGTGAATGGTCGTTTTGTTGCCACTTCTCCCAATGATTTTAAATATTCTCATGGAATGCTATCTATCCCTTATCACTTATTTCATCTTAAGCCTTCCAAAGCTCTTTTAAATTTTGATTCTATTCTTAGTCCCCTACCTCTTCTACATCGACTTTTGTTTCTTATTCTTTCACCTCAGTCAAGACTCCCCCTCATATAGACCTTCAATGCACTCTGGCACCCAGCCGCTCTCTCCTCTGAATTTAACAGAGGAACTTAAATTTACCACGCTTGCTTTTAATTTCACCTAAGATTGTTTTCATTTTCCTATATGCTGAGCTAATCCTTCCTACATTCATTTCTTTTTCCATTTCTTCACATTTTTCATGCAGCAATTTCGCCATAGCTCCCCCGGAGTTCCTACTTATTTCATTCATAAGTGACTTGTATTTCTGTATTCCTGAATTTCCCTGGATATTTTTGTACTTCCTTTCTTCATTGATCAACGGAAGTATTTTATGTTACCCATGGTTTCTATGCAGTTACTTTCTTTGTACGCATGTTTTTCTTTCCAACTGCTGTGACTGCCCTTTTTAGAGGTGTCCTTTCCTCTTCAGCTGAACTGCATACTGAGATATTACTTAAAGCAGTATCTATAGCCTTAGAGAACTTCAAGCATATCTCTTCCTCCTTTAGCACTTCAGTATCCCAATTATTTGCATTCTGATTCTTCCTGACTAATCGCTTATACTTCAGCCTGCTCTTCATCACTACTGCCGCGCGAAGTGGCCCCGCGGCTTGAGGCGCTATGTCACGGATTGCGCGGCCCCTCCCGCCGGAGGTTCGAGTCCTCCCTCAGGCATGGGTGTGTGTGTTGTTCTTAGCATGAGTTAGTTTAAGTGATGTGTAAATCTAGGGACCGATGACCTAAGCAGTTTGGCCCCATAAGATCTTGCCACAAGTTTACAAATTTACTTGTCTTCTTTCTACGGCGCTTCACTGACTCTTACTATATTTAGACTGAGCCTTTGCATTGCCCTTTTGTGATTTTCTAGCTTCCCTACCACGTTCAAACTTCTGACATTCCACGTCTCGACTCGAAGATTGTTATTCTTTCATTAGTTATTCAGTATTTTTCTCATGGTCACTTCCCCTTGGCAGTACCCTCCCAGAGATCCGAATGGGAGTCTAGTCAGAAATCTTTTGCCAATGGAGAGGGTCATCATGAGTTTTTGTCAAATTACAGGCCATGCATCCTGTGGATACGCATTATGTGTCTCTAATGCAGTGGTTTCCACTGCCTTCTCCATCCTCATACCGTTGATCATTGCTGATTCTTCCACGTTTATGGGTACTTTCCCTGCCCAAGGGCAGGAGACTGCTCAGAACCTCTGTCCACTCCTCCGCCCTCTTTGACATGGGTATTGGTGAAAGAGGTTTTTTTATTATGCCGGAAGTCTTCGGCCGCCATTAATGATGATCTTATGTTCAAAATTTGAGCAATGGCGGCGTTCGAACCCGAGCCCGATGATGTTTTCATTAATAATTAGAGACGTTACAGTTACACCGATTTACTGCAGATTTTTACGCGACACTCTAATGAATGTCTGGACATTCGTACGATATACAAGGGGAGGCATAGCTGCTACAAATGTCGAAAAGTTCTTCGCCGTTTTGCATGGTACTCTAATATTCGTACGAACAACGGCTATATATTTTTGAAATATATTAGATATATAAATATATATCTAATATATAAACTCCGAACTTTGTTACCAAAAATCTCGTAAACGTCTCGACGGATTTAATTCTAATTTTTAGATGATACTCTCCTGAACATTCAGACGGAAATGGACTTGGAGAGGGGGAAGGAGGAGGAGAAGTACGGAGAGAGGGGGAGGATGAGAAGACGGTCAGAGGGGGGGAGGAGGGGGGAGGGACGAAGCATTTAGGATATGTATGCAATTCCCATACGTATTCAACAAACGCGAAGCATTGCCGTATTCAGAGGCTGAAATTCTGAGAGTACTACTGTGTATAATGCCTTCGCTTGTACGTAAGTTACATCCTGTGTACAAGCTGTTTGTCCTGAAACATAGTAAAATGCTACCACGTGGTGGAGTATTTTACGCCAAGTGTCCGTAAACTGGAAACCTCGCACCAATGACCTCATCACAGAAATTTTAATTGGAAGCCTGTTCGTTCTTATTCAAAACACAGTTGAAATGTCGAGTTAGTACTTTTAGGAAGTGATAGTTGTCGAAAAAAACTGTGATCTTGCTTCGGAAACAGTTCCTCCTAACCAGTTTACTATTGATTCAGGAGGGTACATAAAAATTTATTTTTTGAACGTCTCTGAAATCTATCGCAATACCGCTTTCTGAAAGTTAAATGAGATTTGCGATTAATTTTATGAGTTAAAAATGAAAAGAACAGCTATGTCCTACTACGTTCGAAATCTGTCAGATCAAGATTCTCTTCTCCTAATGGGTATTGTGCCTAACGAGTAAATTCATTTCTTGGCTGTTTACTCGCAGTACATCTGCGCCTCTGCTCACTTCCTTAGGCCCCATTGACGCAAAACCGGCGCGGTGCAGACGTCCGACGGCGGTGCGTCAGCGGCGTGGCCCGGACAGGACGTGAACAATTCACTCTGAAGTGACCGTGTCAGAAAGACGCGGGACGGTCGTGCTACGAGTGGGCCAGAATATGTCGTCATCATCAGACGAAGGTGTTGATGACCTGGATCTTTCGTAACTTGCAAATATTGAGCAGCGGCGAAGATGTTGGGTACTTCCGTGAGGCTGAAGAAAAATGAATAAATACAGCACATTCGATGTATTGAAAGAACTGAACATGTGTCCCGAACGTTTCCAGTATTTTTACAGAGTGGCTCAAAAGTGCTGCATTGTGTTAGACAAAGTGAAGGACGGCATTCAGAGAAAAGCAATGAAGCTGGAATGTTTTGATTATAATTCCTATTTTGCATATGATTTTACTTTGTACGTAAGCTTAAACAATGCTGATTTTCTGAGAGATGTTCAAAATATTACGATAGTTACACCGGTCTGAAGGCGTAGAACTTCACTCACACCGTAGCTTCACGTGTGACCTGTGGCGTACACGGCATGGCACCGATTGGAGGCCCGCCATACCCCCGTCCGTTAATAGAACTTGGCTACGGAGGTGTCAACAGCAGCTTGTTGTGCCCTGCAATGTGATACCGACTGCAGAACAAATTTCGCCTTGTAATATGTAATAAATGATATCTTATTAGTATAATGTATAATTATCGTAATGGTATTTTAGGTTATTCATGTGCTTGCGGAAAGTAATAATGAAACATAAAAAGTAGGCTGTTTAGGTTTTTATGTTGATAACGCATGTAGCGCTCTGCATGAAAATCATTGACTGTGCTGTGTGCAGTCTGTGGCTGATTTGAATTGTTGGAATATTTGCTATTGTAGTGTTGGGCAGCTGGATGTGAACAGCGCGTAGCGTTGCGCAGTTGGAAAAAAAAAAAAAATGGTTCAAATGGCTCTGAGCACTATGGGACTCAACTGCTGTGGTTATCAGTCCCCTAGAACTTAGAACTACTTAAACCTTACTAACCTAAGGACATCACACACATCTATGCCCGAGGCAGGATTCGAACCTGCGACCGTAGCAGTCGCACGGTTCCGGACTGCGCGCCTAGAACCGCGAGACCACCGCGGCCGGCGCGCAGTTGGAGGTGAGCCGCCAGCAGTGGTGGGTGTGGGGGGGAGAGATGGCAGAATTTTGAGAGCGGACGATCTGGACGTGCGTCCATCAGAAAGAGTAAATTTGTAATACTGGATATCATGAACTGATATATATATATATATATATATATATATATATATGATGACTTTTGAACATTATTAAGGTAAATACTTTGTATGTTCTCTATCAAAATCTTTCATTTGCTAACTATGCCTATTAGTAGTTAGTGCCTTTAGTAGTTAGAATCTTTTATTTAGCTGGCAGTATTGGCGCTCGCTGTATTGCAGGAGGCCGGCCGGAGTGGCCGAGCGGTTCTAGGCGCTACAGTCTGGAACCGCGCGACCGCTACGGTCGCAGGTTCGAATCCTGCCTCGGGCTTTGATGTGTGTGATGTCTTTAGGTTAGTTAGGTTTAAGTAGTTCTAAGTTCTAGGGGACTGATGACCTGAGAAGTTAAGTCCCATAGTTCTCAGAACCATTTTTTGTATTGCAGTAATTCAAGTAACTGAAGATTTTTGTGAGGTAAGTGATTCATGAAAGGTATAGGTTATTGTTAATCAGGGCCATTCTTTTGTAGGGATTATTGAAAGTCAGATTGTGTTGCGCTAAAAATATTGTGTGTCAATTTAGTGTTGATCAGAATAAGTAAACAGAGATATGTCTGAGAACGTTCAGTATTGCTCACATGTTTGAAAATCAAATAACCTAAGAGGTTTTATCAGCACAGTCATTAATAACTTTCCAAAGGGGACGTTTCAAACCTTTTTGGAGGAATACAATTTTTGTTTTATTAAATTGCCAGATACGTTTCACTACAGTTGTGGCATTGTCGGTGCGTAATTCCTTTCATTACTTTAGGCTTTTAGTTGATTTTTGTTTTCAGCCACAGGGCATACACCATGTGCAATGAAAATAAAATACTTATGTAATCTAAACAATAATAATATTTTATATCACCATATTCGTACCCTACATAAAATTTAAATGTATACACATTTACGGAAAAAGAATCGCAACACCAAAAATAAGTAATGTATGGTAATGAAATTTCGATACTGCACTTTTCTAGGACATATATTTAAGTGATTAACATCGTAATATCACACGTTAATGTAAGCGCGAGACAAGCCATTCCAATTGAGAAATGCTGGTACATTAATAACCGGTGTAACCGCCAGAATGCTGAATCCAACCATGCAAACATACATGCGTTTTGTTGTACAGGAGCCAGATGCCAGTTTGTGTGAAGCAGTTCCACGCCTGTTGCACTTGGTCGGTCAATACAGGGACGGTTAATGCTCTTTGTGGATGACGCTGGAGCTGTCGTTCGATAATGTCCCATATGTGCTCTACTGGAGATAGATGTGGTGATCGAGCAAGCCAGGCAACAAGTCGACACTCTCTAGAGCACGTTGTGGGCGATCACTGTCCTGTTGGCAAACAACCCTTGGAATGCTACTCACAAACGGCAGCACAACAAGTCGAATCACCAGACTGACGTACGAATCCGCAGCCAGGGACTGTGGTTTAACCACGACAATCTTCACTTGAAACTTTCGGGCTGGTTTGTTTTTTTTTTTTTTTTATTTTTAGATGGACTTGTAGTCCGGGGTGATATGTTACAATACAGCTAGGCCGCGGTCTATGTATAAAACTCTCCCTTGACTTTCCGACTGCGGGAGATATCCTCGAAGGCAAAGCGAAGGATGTCTCCCGCAGTCGGAGACGAAACGTTAAGGGAGACTTTTATACATAGACCGCGGCTTATCAGCCCGGAAGTTTGAAGTGAATACAATACCGGCCGTGAAAGCCTACATTGTACGATCATCCACGAGAGTTTTCCCGCTGACCTGCGGAATCGCACCTCGGACCATAAGACCAGCTGTAGATCCAGTGTGCCTAGTACGCGGACAGTTTGGTTGCAGCCATCACTGGCACCGAGGCAGAACCAGCTTTTGTCGTAAAACACAACAGACCTCCATCCTGCCCTCCAATGAGGTCTCGCTTGGCACCACTGAAGTTGCAGGTGGCAGTGGTTTGGGATCAGTGGAACGCACGGTACTGGGCATCTGGCTCGAAGCTGTCCTTGAAGTAACAGATGCGCAACAGGTAGGTTTATCACTGTGGTGCCATCTGCTGCCCAAGTTGTTGCTGCAGGTGCAGTACGATGCACCGGAGCCATACGCTGAACACGATGGTCTTCCCTGTCAGCAGTGCCTCGTGGCCGTCCGGAGCCCGGTCTTCTGGCGAACGTTCATTCTCGTGACCACCGAAGTCAGCAATTATGCAGTGGACACGTGCCTGAGAAATCTTTCTGGAATACCGCAGAAGGAACATCCAGCTTCTGACAGCCTTTAAAACTCAGTGAGTTGTTAATAACGGCGTCTTTGTCGCGTCAAGGGGATTGTTGAGTACCATCAACTCACCACGTCCAATCACAAAGGTAACTAACGCTTGTGTCCGTTACAGCGTGTATTTAAAACAAATCTGATTTGCATCCTCACAGTGGCGCTAGTCTTAGGCGACTGGGGCGAAATTGGAACAGATACATCTCTCAGATATAGAAATACGCTCACCACCTTTCTTTTAATTAACACAACTCCTTCTTGGCGTTGCGAATTTTTTTCGTCGTTTTATTTCAGAAACAATAAACGAAAAAACTTGCTGATGATGCCACAATCGTGATGAAGCATGTTTAATAGTTAAATAAAACGAGAATTGTGTTCTTCCAGGAAGGTGGAGCGTCTTTAGTTCATTATAACAATGTACAACAACTATCACAACGTAGGTGAATAAGAAGCTGTCCTATTGCCCATCTGCCAATGTTTGTGATACTAGTGTGTCATTTTTGTAGTCTTTTATAAAATTTAACAGAACACATATCACCTCCTGTCATTATAGCCATATTCATCAATATGATGTTTCTGGTGTGAAAGGATCAGCCGCCAGAGAAACCTGACGTCCAGGGTACGTCCGATTGCAAGTCTTATCTTGGTCGGAAATCATTGCAATCTTCGTGAAGGCTCCTTTCATGTATTTTTCGCAAACTAGCGGGGAAATAGTGGGGATCGCATCCACAAACTATTCGCTGTTCTGCAATGGCACTATGCTTTTCTACTGCTGAATATGCTTCTCCAGTCTGGTACAGATCATCTCATGCCAGGCACGTAGACATTGTTCTCAACGAAACCTGCAGGTTTATCACCGGTTGCTTAAGACCTACCCTAATTGATAAGCTCTACTGCCTGGCTGGAATAGCGCCACCATGGGTACGCAGAACAGTGGCTGCCAACAAGGAGAGACTGAAAGTGGAACAGGACAGTGGCCATCCACTGCACGGACATAATCCACCACAGCAACGGCTGAGATCGCGAAAGAGCTTCCTGAGAACATCCGAGAAGCTCACCATTTCACCAGAGAAGGCAAGGCTGGAGTTATGGAAGAAGTCGACGCCTCACCTGCAGACGCCAGAAGCTGAAGAACTACCACCTGGACACAACGAGAGCTGGCTGGTGTGGAAATCTTTAAACAGATTACGATCAGGAGTTGGACGATCCAGAGACAACCTGAAGAGATGGGGCTTCATAACAGAACATACGTCCTGTAATTGTGGACAAGAACAAACCACAAGCCACATGCTCCAGTGCCTTTTGTGCCCTACATCCTGCATGAAGACTGATCTCCTGCAAGCCACTCCAAGCGCCTTGGAGGTTGCAAAGTACTGGGCACATGTAATATAAATATATATATTGATGTGTATGGCTACTGTAAATTTGTATGTTTCTAACTCGAGAATAAAATTATAGCTATGTACGTCTAATTGTGTCTCATCTCTTGTCTATCATACAATGTGTAAAAATTATCAAAATACAAATCGCTTGCAAGCTGTCATAATAATTGTCTCCATAATATCTGTATATAGAGGTTTCTGATATTTCTAGACTTTCACGAAATTTTAAACACTTGTTACTATAATGTTATACGATGAATTACTATAATGTTATACGATGAACTGACTTTGTTTGTTCACAGTAACTGTAATTAATGTTCAGTAATTGTACATTGCATTTCCTGTAACATCTATGACCTGTGAATTTTCTGTTGCAACACCTACGTACTTGCCGAGACTTCTCTGACAGAGACAGTCTTTTGACACAGTCTTTGATTAATTGTGAATAGCCGTATGTGTGTTCCTTGCACGCGCATGTGTGTGTGTATGTGTATGTGTGTGTGTGTGTGTGTGTGTGTGTGTGTGTGTGTGTGTGCTGCTCTACACCATCTCTGTACCCAAAGTTCAGATAATTGTTAAATATTTTCTGGCATCCGGCAAGATATGCATTTCTGCGCAAACAGGTAGCGGAGTAATAAAGAAACGAGAGATTTACGACGTAACTAATAAAACCTTTATCTGTCCCATCTTATCAAACTGTTTACGTTATTATAATTGATTGGTAGACCCATTTACAATAAAATAGTCCCTTTTTTATTGCTGTAGGGCACAACCACCCCAATAAATCTTCGCCACAATCAGGTTAAGTCACTTGTTTAGCGTCATGTGATTTGAAAAGGGAACAAACGACTGACGATGAACCTGTCGATTAGAATCCGATAAAGATTTTATGTATTCCTACTAAATAAGGTTGTTAACTGTGGCTGGTTTCGGTTTTTACTTTACTGAAAGAATTATGAATGTTTCCGTACAACCTGAGACGTCCACGGCTCGTGTTCATCCCATTAATTATTTGTCATCTTCTATTATGGTAGTGCTGCCTCGTTTTCTTATTCCATGCCTTACTTACCCGTGAGTGGCAGCAGCATCGCGTATCGATTAGCACACTGTCATACCATCTCTGGAGCGACCGGTAGTATTTCCGGGTCGTCGTGTGTCGGGTAGTCAGCGAGTGGGAGACGCACCAACACAGCACTGCAACCGCGACGGAGCAACAGTCGCGGACGGATCAGCAGTCCAGTCGGTCAGTTGGCGTGGAGCAGCAAGCAAGCCCCCGTCGTGCTGAGCGGGCTGGAGCCGCTGGCGGCTAGCACGTGCTGTTGGAGTGTGAGGTGCTGCTTGCGAGTGCTACGATGTTCGTCGCCCACCGATCTTGGACATGAAAGTTGAGTCCTCACTCAAATTACTATAGAGCCTCAACTGTTTACATTTCTTCGTTTGATTCTGGTTGTATGTATTTAAGCCGGCTAAGATTACAGCCGTCTTCCTGTGAAATTTAACTTGACTTAATTTATTCACTGTTATGGAAGTTCACCAGCGGTATCTGCACTGGAATACTGGGACACCCGCAGGTATACTCGCAGTCGATGTCGACCAATGTAGTGCACAACCGCGATTTATCGCTGAACAGAATGCTAGGCCATTCATCAGCAGCGCATGCTCCCCGGTCAGGGCACCAAATGCGGACATTTGTGGTGTGGTGTTAACGGCAGACTAGGGATGGTATGGTAATTCCCTAGTCCAGTTTCCACTAGTCTCCGAACAGTGGTGCGGGATGACAGAATGTTGCAAGAAGTCAATTAGTTGTTTCCGGATGGCAGGCGTTAATGTGAAGGAGTTACAATGTGCCTGGTGCATAACACGGTGATGCTCCCTTGTAGTGGTCAGATACGGTCGACTGGATACTGAACGACGAGCTCGGCTGCCCTCACGTACCAGTGCTGTCCTACATCGGGCCACGGTCACAACCGAATGTCCCTGAAATCTGGGTACAGCACGGTTCGGCCAGCTGCCGAAATGGAGACACACAACGAAGCCCCTTCTAACCTCTGTCAGGTGCTGATAACGATGTCTCACACCAACACGAGGCCTCTCCGACCCCTTCACAGTGATCACTCAACACATAACGCTGTTCACGCCCCTTATACGCCTTTTCAGGCCTGGTAACATCACCAAACACAAACAACACTAACGTACTCTGATGGCCGTTTAGTTTGGCAGAGACAATTGCGACTGATAACTAACACACGTGGTGACGGTGTATGCCTGTACGGAGTTACGCTGACCTTCGACCGTGTCTTACTGTGTTTCACATTTTTTTGTCACCCAGTGCATTTTGAAATTACAGGAGAGTAGAAGACGCTACATAATGGAGGTTCACATAGTACAAAATAACTTTTCATATCTTCACACCTCTGTGCTATCATGGTCTTCTGACTTCGATTATCTTGTATAGCCTGTTAGGAATATAGTGCTATACTTTTCAAAATCCGGGTACTGTCGCTAAAGTCACACAGGTGTAATTTGTGTTAGGGACAATACGTGGCTGTTAGCTAATTACCACAGAAATGAGAATAATTTGGATGTGAAGAATCATGGTGGAAGTAGTTTTAAGTGTTTCGTATTTACATCGTTTTCATTGTTGCGTTTTGGTAGTGACATCAGTATCTTGTTAAATTTGTCAACTTTCCGCGGGAGGTAGCTTTTCGAGATTTCACGACCGCCAAAGACTGAATCGCCAAAAAAATGGCTCTGAGCACTATGGGACTCAATTGCTGAGGCCATTAGTCCCCTAGAACTTAGAACTAGTTAAACCTAACTAACCTAAGGACATCACACACATCCATGCCCGAGGCAGGATTCGAACCTGCGGCCGTAGCGGTCTCGCGGTTCCAGACTGAAGCGCCTTTAACCGCACGGCCACACGGCCGGCTGACTGGAAGGACGATTCATAATCAGTGTTAATTGTGCCCCGTGATATGTGGCTACACTGGTTAAAATACGTGTAAGTCTGAGTCATATAGCATGTAAAGATTACGATAAAATCGTCTTGCCATTTATGTAATGAAAAATGGATATTGGTGTTAAGAGACCTTTTCCTAGGTGGTTGTTTACAGCTGTTATATATTAAGGAAAAAGCATATTTATTCCATCAGCTGTACAATTTTGTGTTTATTCTCCACCGGTTTCGATTGTTACTATCTCCGCAGGAGAAAAACAGCGTACATCAGTGGATCAAACAGACATTGTCGTCATATGTGAGCCAGATTTACGAAGGTGGTTTGAAAAGTTCTCGGAATCACCACGAGAGGTCAGCGCTAGCACAACGAGTTGTTCAAGTGATATTCATTGGGCTGTTGCCTGTAAACCCGTGCCATGTCACTGCTTTTGGAAGAGAGCTGTAGCGGTGACGTGGCTTGTTGTTGTTCCCGTCTAGTGATTTGAGGAAAAAAAATGAGATTCGAGCAGTGATTAAGTACTTCGCAAAGAAAAGTATGAAAGCAAAGGACATTCATGCCGATTTCTTGAATACAATGGGGGACTCTACTCCTCCGTATTCAACTGTTGCCTAGTGGACAAATGAATTTAAATTTGGTCGGAAGAGCTTAGATGATGATACGCGCAGTGGCGCGGCCAAGATGTGTCACTACTCGAGAAATCATTCAAAAGTGCACAAAATGGTCATGGAGGATCGCCTTTAAATTGCGTGAAATTGCTCACGTTTGCCAGATGTCACCTGAAAAGTGCGTATCACATTTTAACTGAAGAATTAGAAATGAAAAAATTATCTGCAAGATGGGTGCCGCGACTCTTGACGCTGGATCAAAAACCCAAGCCGTCGCCATGTCAAAATTACGCGAACAAAGTTACGAAATGTTGCCACACCCGCCTTGTTCACCTGATATGGCTCAGTCACACTTCCATCTCTTCCCAAGACTGAAAATTTTTCTTGGAGTACGGAATTTCACTTCAAACTTAGAACTGATACCCGGAGTTAACAACTATTTTGGAGGCCCGGAGGAAACTCATTTTCGAGATGGGATCAAGGCACTTGAACATTGTTAGACCAAATGCGTTAATCTACAAGGAGAGTACATTGAAAAATAAAAAAGTTTCAGTGATGTAGTACATTTTTTCTACTCCGTTCCGAGAACTTTTCAAACCACCCTCGTAGAACATGTCTAATTGTAATAACAGTATGTTTTAAAACAGTCCATGTAAACGCCATTTGTTGTGACACAATTACAGCAGTGCACACTTGGTGATAATTCTACAAGTAGTAATTAATATTAATGTTAAGTATGGAGTTATCATCAAGTGTGCGGTACTGTAATTATGGCAAGGCACAGCACGTTTTTAAGGTGTATATTAAGAAAGACTATGACAGTTATATATGTTCTGCGTTTGGTTGTCTCATATATGACGAAAATTTACGTTTGATCCATTGAGGTACACTGTTTTTCTTCTGAAAGACGATTAACAATCGAAACTGACAGAGAATAAAACACACAACTCTACAACTGATGGAACAAATATGCCATTCCCTAAATTAATGTTAAGTTTGTAGGAAGTGTAAGAGTAATAGGAATTTAAAGGAAAACTGTCTAGAAACGAAAACTGAGGCGAGTATTTTGTTCCTGTAGAACAAGAAATGATTCATGTCAGAAAGTCTAGATTTATTCCAAATATAGTGTCGATAACTATGAAACTTGTTACAGTTTATCGTAGATTACACCTTTATTTGGAAGAACTATTTTACTGTTTCCCGTAAAAATATATAAAGTCAAGTGCAGATTAATTTTAACGTGAAACTCGTATCTCACTTACTATGGCAGTTACATATTCGTGC
The DNA here is from genome assembly GCF_021461385.2 of Schistocerca piceifrons. Lineage (NCBI taxonomy): Eukaryota > Metazoa > Arthropoda > Insecta > Orthoptera > Acrididae > Schistocerca > Schistocerca piceifrons. The sequence goes on from NC_060145.1 coordinate 153,526,195, forward strand.
TTTAATTACACAAGACTTCTGCGATGTATTCATCACTAAGTACTTAAATCAGAAAGTTCACAGTTAACGTGTTTGTCATGTCATATTTGTCTGGTGCTGTCTCTCTCTCCACTACAGACGTTGACAACGGGAAATTAATAAACGCATAAAGAGTAGTATAATATCATAATATCAGTGTTAAAAGTACTTCCCGGTTTCTCAATACTACATTGGTTGGTGACCATTCATCTGTCTACCCACCTACCATTAGTCTTATGAGTGACTAGAATGTCGAGATACCCACGATCCAGCAGAATAATGCCAAACAATGAATTAAGAGACATGTCAAAGAGGACAGAAACAAGTTTGCTCTGAAAACGCATGGAGACTAAACGGCCAGTGTTGTGAGTAGCCTCCAAAACATGGCGGACGCAGTGTGTCGCCAGGTGCTGGCCCTATTTACGTTGGGTTCCGAGAGTACATAGAGGCGTGACACCATTAGCTGCAGACTTCTTCATTCCTTCTTCGTTGTTTTCTTTTTCTTCTGTTCGTGTGACGCTGAAGTTCTTGCTGTGATTAGCCTGTAGAGTGTCCTGACTGCCACGACAGTGACTATAAGCACCAGGAGCGCTCCAGACAGCAGCAGGGCAGCGACGTCCAGCAGGAGGTACTGGTACCAGCTGAGGTGGAGGGCGGCGCTGCGCAGGTGGGGGGCGCCCCGGTGCCTCAGCACGTACTCTGTCCAGTACACGGCCGTCTCCACAGGGCTCTCTGGACGGTCCCAGAACAGGCGGGACCGCAGCTTAGCGTTCTCGCGGTACCTGCAAACAACAACAGCCGACATCTGGTATGAAAATTCACTCGGTTTCATAACAGAAGTTAAAAAATGGTTCAAATGGCTCTGAGCACTATGGGACTTAACATCTGAGGTCATTAGTCCCCTAGAACTTAGAACTACTTAAACCTAACAAACCTAAGGACATCACACATATCCATGTCAGAGGCAGGATTCGAACCTGCGACCGTAGGGGTCGCGCAGTTCCAGATTGAAGCGCTTAGAACCGCTCGGCCACACCGGCCGGCTAAAGTTAAAAACTATACATACTTGAACAAAAGAATGGTGGCACAAAGCGGGAAACGATAATGCGGCAAAAATAAAATACGAAAATATAGATCCAAACACGTTTGAAACACAAATAAGGATGTATCAGTTTGGGATGACACAAGTAACATCAGCACCCTTAGCAGTACTAGAGAACTCACGTCATTGTACCTGGTAGTTATAATCAAAATACTGCTACTCACAGAGGTCCAGCGTGGACCTTAATTATCCCATGGCACCGAAACGTGGCAGGTATTCTAATGCCTTCAAGTGGAAGCTGTTATGTATGAGACAGAACTATGGCGCTCATGGAAAGCGGCTAAGTCACGCAATTTGAGTCTTAGTCTGATCACGAGATGTGTCTATTAATTGCACGCGTTGATTACGAAGGCTGACGTGAGGATCAATGAACTATACTTGACGGGATGTATCTGGAACATCTTAGGTGATTAGAAAGTAATAGACAGGAATACAATTAAATACTTAGCTTTAAGTTAGCATCAGCGATGAACGTCGATCTTGACTTTGTACAATGATATTTACAAGTGCAGTTATAGACTGAACTGCGAATACTGCTTTACAATTCCGATTGCTTCACAGTCAATTGGCAATCCATAAACTGTATGTGGCGCCTGGCTAGGTCATAGCTACTGACTTAGCTGAAGGCTATGCTAACTAGCGTCTCTGCAAATGAGACCTCTGAAGCTATAACAAGTGAACCACTCCTATTCACGTCGGCTGTCGAACTGGCCAGTGCGCTAGCTTGTCTCGTAAGACCAGCCGAGTGGCGGCGCCCGGTCTGCTAGCGTCGACAGTGGCGACTCGCGGGTCCGATGTGTACTGACGGACCGCGGCCGATTTGAAGTCTACAACCTAGCAAGTGTGGTGTCTTGCGGTGACACCACAGAAGCGATTTGCAAAGGGAGAAAAAAGTAGTTCCAAGTTTGGCTACCAGATGCTGTGATTGCAAGAAAGACGTATAGAAATGTTTCGGCATATCCGTCACTGTTAAACAGGAAAATTACAGTTTTCAACACTGCATTCAGCTGTAATTTCATTATCAATTTATTGTCAACTGGTTTCGACGATGCGTTTTGTCATCGTCAGTCCCTCCAAATACACAGTGTCTTACTTTTCCTGAAAGACATCACTAAGGAAGTCCCAAGTGGAAATAACCGGGCCGGCCGGTGTGGCCGTGCGGTTCTAGGCGCTTCAGTCTGGAACCGCGTGACCGCTACGGTCGCAGGTTCGAATCCTGCCTCGGGCTTGGGTGTGTGTGATGTCCTTAGGTTAGTTAGGTTTGAATAGTTCTAAGTTCTAGGGGACTGATGACCACAGATGTTAAGTCCCATAGTACTCAGAGCCATTTGAACCATTTTTGAAATAACCGGTATCCGCCTAAGCTTTTGTAAGTAATCACACACGGTGAGATCACAAACTTCTGTTTGCGGTCTCACCATATGTGGTTGCTTACAAGAGCCGATATGGATGCCGGTTATTTTCACGTGGGACTTTCTGACTGATGTCTTTCTGGAAAATTTGGTCACTATGTATCTAGAGATCCTGTAGATGACGAAGTGTATCGACGAAGCTCTCCGTCCGAACAGGCCATGGAGGCCCAACGGTAGCGACCGGCTGCCGTATCATCCTCAGCCCACAGGCGCCACTGGATATGGAGGGGCATGTGGGCAGCACACCGCTCTCCCAGCAGTATGTCAGTTTACGAGACCGGAGCCGCTACTTCTCAATGAAGTAGCTTCTCAGTTTGCTTCACAAGGGCTGAGTGCATCCTGCTTGCCAACAGCGCTCGGCAGACCGGATGGTCACCCATCCAAGTGCTAGCCCAGCCCAACAGCGCTTTACTTCGGTGATCTGATGGGAACCGGTGTTACCACTGCGGCAAGGCCGTTGACATCGTCGAAGCTAGTTGACAATAAATTGATCGTGAAATTACAACTGATGGTAGTGTTCCAAACTGTAGTATAGTAATATTTCCATTTTAATGGATTAGGAACGGGACACGAGCAAGAAAGGTCAAGCAAGTGGAAGAGGAATAATAATGATTTCATTATTAACTGCTGCTTACACAGTTTGTTCACTATGTGCACCAAAGACGTCGATGAGATACCGTACACCGCCATATTTACGCCTGGCGATTAAAATTAGAATTTTTTTCCAGTATAAATCGGTTCCGCATTAAAGTGTTAGCATATCTAACAAGGTTCGCTGCCAGATGGTAATTACACAGAACCTCCGTGAGTAGCTTCACTTTAACTATAGCCACATAATGTGATGCCCTCGACGTTCTGTATGAGCTCCATTAGAACTGAATTCAATATCCGTCGCAACGTTACACTGAGGGCGGAAAGGCTCTAGGGATGGAGGACTCCCGCGTGCATTCCAAATAGCCACTGTAGAATGTTAGGTTAGGTGGTCGAGGTAAGCGATACATCCTCTACACTATTTGCTATATGCAGGGGTCTATTTCAGAAGTCTTCCAGTTTTCCCAGGTGGCTGAACTGTAGTTCATGCACAGTAGTAAAAAGCTCGAGTTTCGGAGATGTCTGAAGGGGAAAATGACACAGCCCATCAACTTGGAAGATTTTGCCTTCAATGACAGCCACGATCTCATGCAGAGTAGGATTACGCTTGCTTACCTCTGAACAGAAAAGAGAAGGGGGCGGATTGTAATGTGGACCAAAATTCGTCTGCTTTGCCGACCTGGACTTCACCATCGAATATATGAACGTGGATAAATCAAGCTTCCTGGCAGATGAAATGTATGTGCTGCACTCTGACTCGAACCTGAGACGTTTGCCTTTCTTGAGCAAGTGCTCTACTGACTGAGTTATCCCAACACTACTTATGAGCCGCCCTCGATACATCACTTCCACCAGTACTCCATCCCCTACCTTCCAAACTTCACATTACTGCTGTATACATTGTGGGACTGTCACTCCTGGAAGAAAAGCGCACGGTTTAATCTGCCAGGAAGTTCCAAATCATCGCACACTCCGCTGCACAATGTATAAATATTGAGTGTAAGGTTCGGAGCCCGAGATGGGGCAGCAGAGCAAGCAATGGAAACAGAATCACCGGTGAAAAGTACACTGAAGTGCCAAAGAAACTGCTACACCTATCTAACATCGTATAGTGTCCCCACGAGCACGCAGAAGTGCCACAACACGACGTTGTATGGACTCGACTAATGTCTGAAGTAGTGCTGGAGGGAACTGATACCATGAATCCTGCAGGACTGTCCATAAATCCGTAAAAGTACCAGGGACGGAGATCTCTTCTAAACATGATTTTCCAAGATATCTCAGATATGCTGAATAATGTTCATGTCTGGGGCGTTTGGTGGCCATCGGAAGTGTTTAAACTCATAAGAGCACTCTTGGAGCCACTCTGTAGCAGTTCTGCAGGTATGGGGGGTTGCATTGTCCTGCTGGAATTTTCTGTCGGAATGCACCATGGACATGAATGGATGCAGGTGATACGTACGTGTCATCTGTCAGAGTTGTATCTAGACGTAGTATCAGGAGTCCCATATTACCCCAACTGCACACGCCACACACCGTTACAGAGCCCCACCATCTTGAACAGTTCCCCGCTAAGATGATTGGTCCATGGATTCATGAGGTTGTCTCCATACCCGTACACGTCCATCCGCTAGACACTCGTCCGACCAGGCAGCATGTGTCCGGTCATCAACAGTCCAATGTTCATGCTGACAGGTCCAGGCGAGACTTTACGTCGTGCCGTCATTAAGGGTACACGGATGGGCATTCGGCTCCGAAAGCCGATATCGATGATGTTTCGTAGAATGACTCGCACGCTGAAACACGTTGATGGCCCAGAATTGAAATATGCAGCAGTTTGCGGAAGGGCTGCACTTCTGTTTCGTTGAACGATTATTTTGAGTCGTCGTCGGTTCCGTTCGTGCAAAATCTTTTCCGGCCGCAGCGATGTCGAAGATTTGATGTTTTACGGGATTCCTGATATTCACGATACACTCGTGAACTGATCGTACACGAAAATCCCCACTTCATCGCTACCTCAGAGGGGCTGTATCCCATCGCTCGTGCACCGACAATAACACCACGATCAAACTCATTTATATCTTGATAACCCACCATTGTAGCAGCAGTAACCGATCTAACAACTGCGCCAGACACATGTTGCCTTATATAGGCGTTGCCGACCACAGTCCCGTATTGCATGTTTACATATCTCTGTCTTTGAAGACACATGGCTATACCAGTTCCTTCAGTGTATGTGTGTGTCTGTTTGTGTTCAGATAGGCTCTGAGAACTATGGGATTTAACATCTGAGGTCATCAGTCCCCTAGAACGTAGAACCACTTAAACCTAACTAACCTAAGGACATCACACACATCCATGCCCGAGGTAGTATTCGAACCTGTGACCGTAGCAGTCGTGCGGTTCCGGACTGAAGAGCCTAGAGCCGCTCGGCCACCGCGGCCGGCTGTGTTTGTGTGTTTGTATGTGAAAGAGAAGAGGAGAACGAAGAGCACAAACATAATTGTGGTTGGTAGTTTTGAAAAACATTTTGGAGTATCTGAAAGAAATTTTGGAGTATCTGTGGTGCTCTGTTGCCAAATGACGCCTGCGTATACTAGAAAATTATCGAGTCGTAGGAACTGTCTGATGAAGTGCTAGAAGAAGGAATGGCAGACAATGTGGAATACATAGGGCATCCAGAATTAGAGTCAGAGTTTAAATGAACTCTGAATGATTTTCGATCAAATAAAGCGGAAGGCATACATAACAATTCGCAGTTTCGAAATCATTGGCAGAAATGGCAGCCAAACGGCCGTTCAGGTTGTGTATAATCTATGAGAAATCACGTACAATCCGCTTAACACTTAAGCAAGCAAATTTCCGACAAAAATAATATACAAATGAACAAAAAATAAAATTTAGGATTTATTATGCAACGATCACTTTGACTGGGATAAAGGCAGCAGAGAGATAGTTCCGACGTGCTTGATAATGGAGGTAAATAACAAGAAAAATCGAGACATATTCAAAGCGTTTGCATATTTACAAAAAAGCGTTAGACACTATAAAATGGTGCAAAATGTTAGAAATTCTTAGGAAAACAAGTGTAAATAAGTAAAAGACGTGTAGTATACCATACGCACGAGAACCAAGAGGAGAAAATACGAAAGGAAGACCAAGAACGAAGAACTCGGATTAGAAAGCGATAAGACAAGAACGTAGTCTTTCGCTGCTACTACTTAATCTATTCATTGGAAAAGAGCGCTGCGCGGGATTAGCCGAGCGGTCTCGAGCGCTGCAGTCACGGACTGTGTGGCTGGTCCCAGCGGAGGTTCGAGTCCTCCCTCAGGCGTGGGTGTGTGTGTTTGTCCTTAGGATAATTTAGGTTAAGTAGTGTGTAAGCTTAGGGACTGATGACTTTAGCAGTAAAGTCCCATAAGATTTCACACACATATGAACATTTTTTTGAAAAAGAGTGACATTAAAATTCGAGTTGTCAGGATGTCAGTGATAAGATTCATTGATGATACTGCTGCTCTCAATGAAAGTTAGGAATTGCAGATCATTTTTGAGTGGAATGAACAATACAAAACGAGCAGACACTGTAGACTTAATCTAAACAAAAGATAGGCGAATGTAATGGGAAGTTGCAAAAATGAGACTGGCGATAAACGTAACACCAAATTTGTGAATCACAGCGTAGACAAAGTTAAAGAATTCTGCTACCTTGAAAGCTAAATAACAAATGACGAAAGAAGGTTGGTTAGTTGATTCGGGGGAGGGGACCATACAGCGAGGTCATCGGTCCCATCGGATTAGGGAAGGATGGGGAAGTAATTTGGCTGTGCCCTTTCGAAGAAACCATCCTGGTCTTTGCCTGAAGTGATTTAGGGAAATAACGGAAAAATTAAATCAGGATGGCCAGAAGCAGGTTTCAACCATCGTCCTAGCGAATGCGAGTCCAGTGTGATACCCACTGTGCCACCTCGCTCGGTGACGGAAGAAGCAAAGAGGACATAAAAACTAGGCCAACAAGGTATTCGTGTCCTCAAAAAGTTTGTTGGAATCAAACACCGCTCTTAATTTAAGGAGAAATTTCCGAGAATTTGAATCTGAGATACCGCGTTGTTTGACAGTCACTGCAAGACTTTGAAAACTATAAAATTTAAGCTTTGATATGTGATGCTATAAACTGATGTTGAAAATTGTGTATACTGGTATGGAACGAGGAAGTACTTCGCAGAACCGGTGAGGAGAGGAGCGTGCAGAAAACATTGACAAGGTACTTCAGGGAGTTGTAGTGGCTAATAGCTGTAGGAAAAGTCAGAATTGGCTTATATCCAACAAGAGGATGTTGGATGCTGGAATTCCCGATGGTCCGTGACAAACCAGTCAGAAAACTGATGATCACCACCCCTCCTCACCAATCCCAAAAAGAAGAAAAGAAGTACTAAATACTATGGTGTCCTGAAGAGATAGCAAGAGGTTGCCAAACATGATTTCCCACAAAAGCTGTCCTATGTCGTTTATTTATCACCACATACATGCCCAGCATTTGCAACTGGCACTCATGCATAAAATGTTTTTCATCTTCCCTGCTCCACCAACTTGGAAACAGACACACCTGCTCTTTCCTCATACAAAGAGCCAACGCAGTTCCAGAACGACCACGAGGAATTACGCGAGGTGGTGATAGTACGAACTTTATAGTAGCCCCTCGTCTTACTAAATAGTCGGTAAACAGTTTTACTATTCAGCGCACAGGAAAGTGGTACCATTGTCGAGAGAGGAAATGACCCGGTTGAATTTGGAGAGGGAAGATAATCGAAAGTGGCGTGGAAGGAACCAATCCTGACGGGCTTTTGGAAAACCTTGGAAAAATATAGATCAGTTTAGTAAATCGGAGATTGCACCTGTTTTATAAGGAGGATAACAATAGCAGAGTCTTCCCTAGGAATCATTCGGTGGTTATGGATTCGCCTGTGCTGGGGTCCTCTATTTCTAGATTTAGCGATTACGTATTAAATTAAGTTCGTTGCAGAATACCTATCTTTTTTGGGTTTTCATTCTTTAAAATGGTTTGATACGTCCTAGCGATATTTCTTCTCCTATGGCAATCTCTTCATTTCAGAGTAACACTTATGCCCAAAGACTTCTATTGTGTTGAGAAGAAGTAACACCACAGCTATATATTGAGAATATCTTTACTCTCTCAAATGACTGATTCTGGCCGCACATTACCGCCACCCTCAGACCCCATCATTGCCAAAAGAGTGTTAGATTTCCTTTGGGCATTTATTGTGGAATTCTTGTTACTAGTACACGTGGGCTAGCTTTCCTCAGGAGTCTCTACTCGACACCGTGTTGTCTCCGTCTCCGTGTTATCTCGCGCCGCCGAAACTAGTCCTGTGAAACAATAAAGACATTCTCAAGATATAGGTGTGGTGATACTTTTTTTATATGTATCATCAGTTAAAATCCCTCGTCCATGCAATACGATGGACATCCACAAATTTAACTTCCATGATTTCTCTACAACTTTTCCCTCTATGATCCCCTCTTGTACCATATGAGTTATCGTTTAGTGTCGTAAAGCATGTTCTATCATTCCGCCTCTTCTTCTAGTTAGTGATTTCCTTTTCTCGTCTATTCTGCCTAGATCTTCCTCTTTTCTTAGCGATCCATTTAATTTTCAACTTCCTTCAGTATCGGCACACGTCAACAACTCGATTCTCTTCATTTTCTGTTCTGTATAGTTCGTGATTTACCTCCGCACGCGTATTCCCAGAAATTTCGTTCTTAAGTTAAGGCATATATTTTATTCTAGTTCTTCTTATTTCCTCGTTGCTTCATCCACTGCGTTTTATTTCACTTCCCGGGTCTCAGAATTCCTTCGTCTTGTCTACTACGTGTTCCCCAACTTTTATATCAATTTCACTGCTAACCTCATTGCCGCTACTCCTTAATACTCTCGCGTTTCTTTGATTTACTCACAATGTCTTCTTCTTTCCCAGTAGACCTTCCATTACTTTCAACAGGTACTGCAATTGTTCTTCCAGTAATGTCATCAGGGTAATATTATCACCGACATCCTTTCAGAACTTTAACACAACTTCTCAACTTTTTAATTATTTTCTTCGTTAGATCTCGTCCTCATGGTTGTATCTCAACTCGAGTCAGGTAAGCCGTGTGCATCATTTCTGCGACGACCATGTTAACTTTATTCCGTGTATCTTACTTCAATAGTTTGTGTAACGCGTTTTATGAGATGAAATTCGAACCAGAGGGATATTTACCAAAACTAGCGTGGAATCTACCTTTAAATTACGTTCAGCTGGTCAGGTGTATCTTACATATGATTGCTATTCTGACTCGCGGATTCCATCTGGGCCTGAGTCATCGCCCTACTTTGTCAGCTAGCATGCTCCCCGTTATTTTGTACGAACAGGTGTCTGTGAGCCATAGACTGTTTCTCGTAAGATATTACATGCGATTTACAAAACACACAATGACTCACGTTGGGTTGTTTAAAACTTCATTAACAGCCCACTCCACCGACTGAACACTGATGTTCTGCAGATCTAGTCTGATGCCGTATCCATAGCTGGCGATCCTCTGGACGTTATAGCGCTGCTCGGCAGCAACTGGCATACCAATCACCGGAACACCTCGAGCGGTCGCCTCCAAGGAGCTCTGCAGTCCCCCATGGGAGATGAAAAGCTGCACGTTTTTGTGACCTGAAACATCATGATCATTATCGTCATCATCATCATCATCATCATCATCAGTGACAAACAGATATGTTAGCTACAAAACTTGAGACACTTCTGGTCATTAAAATTACAACATCGCGAAAGCAAATTGCAACAAATATAGTTGGGTGCGTAAATGATTGTTTTTTAGCGCAACCACACGTAGCAGGTAGGAGCAATGGTACGTAAATTCTGAACACAAGGAAAGTTTATGCATTGGGCTCCTCTTCAGTAACCAGCTTTGAAAGTTGTTTATGGGAGGATCATGTTATGCCTGTATAAGCACAAACGTATACAACCACATCTTGGAATTCGACAGCAGCAGAATCGCTGCCTGTCAACTGCGCTTCATCACCCACGATATTGTTGCTGATGTTGTAGGGCTCCAAAGTACCATGCCCGTACGTAATCGATGGGATCAGTAGAGAGCCACACACATCGCCATGCTGTATCCAAATCGAGCCACAGTACTAGCACCCGATTGGATAGACATATACACTCCTGGAAGTGGAAAAAAGAACACATTGACACCGGTGTGTCAGACCCACCATACTTGCTCCGGACACTGCGAGAGGGCTGTACAAGCAATGATCACACGCACGGCACAGCGGACACACCAGGAACCGCGGTGTTGGCCGTCGAATGGCGCTAGCTGCGCAGCATTTGTGCACCGCCGCCGTCAGTGTCAGCCAGTTTGCCGTGGCATACGGAGCTCCATCGCAGTCTTTAACACTGGTAGCATGCCGCGACAGCGTGGACGTGAACCGTATGTGCAGTTGACGGACTTTGAGCGAGGGCGTATAGTGGGCATGCGGGAGGCCGGGTGGACGTACCGCCGAATTGCTCAACACGTGGGGCGTGAGGTCTCCACAGTACATCGATGTTGTCGCCAGTGGTCAGCGGAAGGTGCACGTGCCCGTCGACCTGGGACCGGACCGCAGCGACGCACGGATGCACGCCAAGACCGTAGGATCCTACGCAGTGCCGTAGGAGACCGCACCGCCACTTCCCAGCAAATTAGGGACACTGTTGCTCCTGGGGTATCGGCGAGGACCATTCGCAACCGTCTCCATGAAGCTGGGCTACGGTCCCACACACCGTTAGGCCGTCTTCCGCTCACGCCCCAACATCGTGCAGCCCGCCTCCAGTGGTGCCGCGACAGGCGTGAATGGAGGGACGAATGGAGACGTGTCGTCTTCAGCGATGAAAGTTGCTTCTGCCTTGGTGCCAATGATGGTCGTATGCGTGTTTGGCACCGTGCAGGTGAGCGCCACAATCAGGACTGCATACGACCGAGGCACACAGGGCCAACACCCGGCATCATGGTGTGGGGAGCGATCTCCTACACTGGCCGTACACCACTGGTGATCGTCGAGGGGACACTGAATAGTGCACGGTACATCCAAACCGTCATCGAACCCATCGTTCTACCATTCCTAGACCGGCAAGGGAACTTGCTGTTCCAACAGGACAATGCACGTCCGCATGTATCCCGTGCCACCCAACGTGCTCTAGAAGGTGTAAGTCAACTACCCTGGCCAGCAAGATCTCCGGATCTGTCCCCCATTGAGCATGTTTGGGACTGGATGAAGCGTCGTCTCACGTGGTCTGCACGTCCAGCACGAACGCTGGTCCAACTGAGCCGCCAGGTGGAAATGGCATGGCAAGCCGTTCCACAGGACTACATCCAGCATGTCTACGATCGTCTCCATGGGAGAATAGCAGCCTGCATTGCTGCGAAAGGTGGATATACACTGTACTAGTGCCGACATTGTGCATGCTCTGTTGCCTGTGTCTATGTGCCTGTGGTTCTGTCAGTGTGATCATGTGATGTATCTGACCCCAGGAATGTGTCAATAAAGTTTCCCCTTCCTGGGACAATGAATTCACGGTGTTCTTATTTCAATTTCCAGGAGTGTAGTTCGCACGCTCGTGCAGGATCGTGCAGCCACATCTGGTACCTTGAGTTTGGAGATTTTATTGCTTGTAGAAAATATCCAGTAAACAGCTTTACAACGTCTGGTGTGCTGTGGACTGTTGGCATGAGCATTTTGCGAGTTACATGGACAGAGGAGAGGCACCACATCGTCTTTTCAGACAAAACCATGTTCTCATGCATGTATGATGTGCGTGATGGTGTGTGGAGTCTCTGAGGATAACAGGGAAATTTTCATTCAGCAGTCACTACATTTAAGATCTGTTAAGGCAGGTGACTGTGCCCCATCTTCTAGCTTTGTAAAGGTGCATCTGTTGCCGACATGTTATTGCGTTTCACGTACCGTTATAGTGAAGGGATTGACAAATGGGAAGCCGAGTATACTGACCTGGTCAAAGAGGGGATTCAAATTCAAATGGCTCTAAGCCCTATGCGGCTCGACATCCGAGGTCATTACCCCTTAAACTTAGTACCACTTAAACCTAACTAACCTAAGGACATGGCACACAGCCATGACCGAGGCAGGATTCGAACCTGCGACCGCAGCAGTAGCGCGGTTCCGGACTGAAGCGCCTAGAACCGCTCAGCCACAGCGGCCGACTCCAAGAGGGGGAATTTCCTTGTCTGAACGTTATGTAATATGTTACAGAGTTGTGGAATGCCTGTGGGAACGCTGTCAGACACATCCATGGGTTTGAATACCTGGACACTAGCTGCGTATAACCGACGATCGGTCAACAATGCTACTGATACAAGAGAGAAAGATTATCAGCGGCCGCCGCTGAAACCGAACAGGAAACACCAAAAAAATAAAGAGACATTTCTTTGACGTCATCATTCCTGTAATGATCGAACAGTGGCGAGATTTTGTTTAACTGAATTTTGATTATGGTTTATGGTTTACAAGGTAGTTAAGAATTTGATGATGCACTAGTATTGCTTGTGTGAAACTATAAATGCGTTATTGTTAAATGCCTTTGGATGTGATTTAGTAGTTTAAACAGTACTGATGTGACTGGACGGCCTGCTTCATCTGTTACGTTAGGGTTTTCAGTGCGGTACTAACGACGTAACTCATGATAACTGTATTAGTAATTAGTTTAGGAAAGTGAATTATTTCTTGACTTTTATGAATTTTTCCCGTCATGTGCGGTTGAAACAGTAAGGTCGGACACTTCACTTCCTCTAAGTAGTCAGTCAGGTCCTGTTCACGATTAGTAGAAAATTGTTCATGTTCAGTGGATTACATTTTTGTAGATTAGCCACTACTCTGTGTGGATCCTTTCTGAGGCGGCGACAACAATTAGAAATCCTTACAGTTCAAGCACGTCGGACTATGAACAGAACAACTAATCTCAATGCAAATACATCGACTGATAAAGGGAAGCCTTGTGCATCTGATACAGAAAAGCTTTACAGTCATTCAACAGGATAAGGCAAGACCATATAGTGTCCGTTCTGTGCTGACCTACCGCTACATAGTGCTTGTTAGACAGTTACTGAGGCCAACACGTTCTGCAGATCTCTCACTCATTAAAAACACCTGATCATAGGATGCCGAGAGAGTGACAGACCAGCACTAACCGTTCACTACGAATAACGAATGCTCGCACAAAATCGAAGCAGCACGGAATGACTCACCCGTGCCTGTCACCCAAACTGAGTTCAACTCGATGCTCGTCCGGGTTACAACGAATTCTGCTGCCAGAGCTGGCAGCTCTGTGCACTAAATTTCACACCCTGTATGCCAACAAATCAGCTGCAAACCAATCATGTACTCTTTCTCTTTGATTCTATGCACATAATGTGTACAATGTCGTTTATTTTGTATTCTTCATGCTGTTGTAATTTTAATAACAGTGTAGTCACCTAACATTACCGCTGGATATATTGGGTAAACCACATCAAATACTGACGAATCGATACCACAGACCGAACGTGCGGAGAGGGGCTAGTGTAATTGGTTAATATAAACCATAAAAAAATGCACGGAAGTATGTTTTTTAACGCAAACCTACGTTTTTTTAAATGTGAACCACGTTAGTTTTGTTGGCACATCTGAACATATAAACAAATACGTAATCAGTGCCGTTTGTTGCATTGTAAAATGTTAATTACATCCGGAGATATGTAACCTAAAGTTGACACTTGAGTACCACTCCTCCGCTGTTCGATCGTGTGTACCGGAGAGCACCGAATTACGTAGGGATCCAAAGGGAACGGTGATGGACCTTAGGGACAGAAGAGACTGGAACAGTACATTACGTCCACATGCTAACACCTTTTTATTGGTCTTTTTCACTGACGCACATGTACATTACCATGAGGGGTGAGGTACACGTACACACGTGGTTTCCGTTTTCAATTACGGAGTGGAATAGAGTGTGTCCCGACATGTCAGGCCAATAGATGTTCAATGTGGTGGCCATCATTTGCTGCACACAAATGCAATCTCCGACGTAATGAATGTCGTACACGCCGCAGTACATCTGGTGTAATGTCGCCGCAGGCTGCCACAATACGTTGTTTCATATCCTCTGGGGTTGTAGGCACATCACGGTACACATTCTCCTTTAACGTACCCCACAGAAAGAGGTCCAGAAGTGTAAGATCAGGAGAATGGGCTGGCCAATTTATGCGTCCTCCACGTCCTATGAAACGCCCGTCGAACATCCTGTCAAGGGTCAGCCTAGTGTTAATTGCGGAATGTGCAGGTGCACCATCATGCTGACACCGCATACGTCGACGCGTTTCCAGTGGGACATTTTCGAGAAACGTTGGCAGATCATTCTGTAGAAACGCGATGTATGTTGCAGCTGTTTGGGCCCCTACAATGAAGTGAGGACCAATGAGGTGGTCGCCAATGATTCCGCACCATACATTTACAGCCCACGGTCGCTGTCGCTCTACCTGTCTGAGCCAGCGAGGATTGTCCACGGACCAGTAATGCATGTTTCGTAGATTCACTGTCCCGTGGTTTATGAAACCCGCTTCATCGGTAAACAAGTAGAACTGCAACGCATTCTCTGTTAATGCCAATTGACAGAATTGCACTCGATGATTAAAGTCATCATCATGTAATTGCTGATGTAGCGACACATGAAACGGGTGAAAGCGGTGACGATGCAGTATGCGCATGACACTACTTTGACTCAGTCCACCGGCTCTCGCAATGTCCCGTGTACCTATGTGTGGGTTCATGGCAACAGCAGCTAACACACCAACTGCACCCGCTTCTCCTGTGACGGGCCTGTTACGGGCCCGTTTGCGTGCTACGACCATACCTGTTGCATACAGTTGGCGGCAGATGTTTTGCAATGTGCGGCACGTTGGATGCTCTCTGTCCGGGTACCGTTCTGCATACACCCTGCTGGCTTCAGCTGCATTTCGTCGACACTCGCCATAGATGAGTATCATCTCCGCCTTTTCAGAGTTCGAATACACCATGGTCACAGTTCCTACATGACTACACTATCACAGACG
Organism: Schistocerca piceifrons; assembly: GCF_021461385.2. Classification (NCBI taxonomy): domain Eukaryota; kingdom Metazoa; phylum Arthropoda; class Insecta; order Orthoptera; family Acrididae; genus Schistocerca; species Schistocerca piceifrons. Next base: position 153,541,471 of record NC_060145.1, read on the forward strand.
ACTGGTAACACGGTGTACTACAGTTGGTCTGCGTGCGGAGACGAATGCAGAACAACAATAGCAGCAAGCGCTACATGCGGACGCTGCGACAGCTAGACCAAACCACAACAGTGCACAACAGCCACACTCGCAAACACGGTCGTCGTCGTAAACATGTCCCTGCAGATGCTGCTCGCCGACCGTGGCCCGTGTTTGTTACAACACGCAACTGAACGTCGGAGGTTTCAAGCGTCAACTTTAGGTTACAATATCTCCGGATGTAATTAACATTTTACACTGCAACAAACGGCACTGATTAGGTATTTGTTTATATGTTCAGATGTGCTAACAAAACTAACGTGGTTCCATTTAAAAAAAACGTAGGTTTCTTTTTAAGAAACATACTTCCGTGCATTTTTGTATGGTTTGTATTAAACAATTACACTAGCCCCTCTCCTCACGTTCGGTCTGTGGAATCGGTTCGTCAGTATTTGATGTGGTTTACGAAATATATCCAGCGGTAACGTTAGGTGACTCACCCTGTATATATAGGGTGGTCCAGTGATCGTGACCGGGGCAAATATCTCACGAAATAAGCATCAAACGAAAAAACTACAAAGAACAAAACTTGTCTAGCTTGAAGAGGGAAACCAGATGGCGCTTTTGTTGGCCCGCTAGATGGCGCTGCCATAGGTCAAACGGATATCAACTGCGTTTTTTAAAATAGGAACCCCCATTTTTTATTAAATATTCGTGAAGTACGTAAAGAAATGTGAATGTTTTAGTTGGACCACTTTTTTCGCTTTGTGATAGATGGCGCTGTAATAGTCACAAACGTATAAGTACGTGGTATCACGTAACATTCCGCCAGTTCGGACGGTATTTGCTCCGTGAGTACATTACCCGTGTTAAAATGGACCGTTTACCAATTGCGGAAAGAGTCGATATCGTCTTGATGTATGACTATTGTGATCAAAATGCCCAATGGGCGTGTACTATGTATGCTGCTCGGTGTCCTGGACATCATCCAAGTGTCCGGACCGTTCGCAGGATAGTTTCGTTATTTAAGGAAACAGGAAGTGTTCAGCCACATGTGAAACGTCAACCACGACCTACAACAAATGATGATGCCCAAGTAGGTGTTCTAGCTGCTGTCGCGGCTAATCCGCACATTAGTAGCAGACAAATTGCGCGAGAATCTGGAATCTCAAAAATGTCGGTGTTGAGAATGCTACATCAACATCGATTGTACCCGTGCCATATTTCTATGCACCAGGAGTTGCAAGGCGACGACTTTGAACGTCGAGTACAGTTCTGCCACTGGGCACAAGAGAAATTACGGGACGATGACAGTTTTTTTTACACGCGTTCTATTTAGCGACGAAGCGTCATTCACCAACAGCGATAACGTAAAAACGTAAAAAGCGAAAAAAGTGGTCCAACTAAAACATTAATACTTCTTTACTTACTACACGAATATGTAATAAAAATTGGGGTTCCTATTTAAAAAAACGCAGTTGATATCCGTTTGACCTATGGCAGCGCCATCTAGCGGGCCAACCATAGCGCCATCTGGTTTCCCTCTTCAAGCTAGACAAGTTTCGTTCTTTGTAGTTTTTTCGTTTGACGCTTAATTAGCGATATATTTGGCCCGGTTACGATCAATGGACCACCCTATATATACATATATATGTGTGTGTGTATGTCTGTTCGATGTGTGTGTGTGTGTGTGTGTGTGTGTGTGTGTGTGTGTGTGTGTGTGTGTGTGTGTATGTCTGTTCGAAATTCCTCCTAAGTCACTCGACCGATTTCTACCAAACGTAACACGCATATCATTTACTGTCAGACAACAATCCTATGGGGGTACGAACCACCTACCTATCATATCAGGAGATATGACGTCATATACTGAGATCCGTGAAAACCGGGCCGTCATTCGTGACGTCTACATTTATTACTTCTATGCCACTAAGTCTGTTCGCAACACATTTTATAGACAGTATCCACATACGCCGATTAATGCACCTACAATAATATATCAAGGTACCACACACAGTTCAGGAGATATGTCGCATACACTAACATGAGTAAAAAAGTGCCACATTGTGCAAGAGATTTAAATGTATTACTTCTTTGCTACATACTCTACTCGCAACATACAGTTCAAGAGATATGACGCCATAAGCACTTAGATGCGTGAAAAATTGCCGTGTCGTGCTCAGAGACGTTAACGGGATCGCTTTATAGACACGCGAGGCAGCTGCGTGCACCGTACAGAAACTGTCCACGATACTGTACTTTCACATTTGTATATATACACATTTCTTTGTACGACTGTTTCATGATTTGAAAGGTGTTTTCACGAATACATGGAAATTGATATTACACTACAAACATAGTTTTCGTTTCTAATAGAAAATCGGCAATATGAATACGCGGGCAATGGTGGGCTTGTCAGGTAGTTGCTAATAAATTAATAACATGACACCCAGGTGGCAGGTTACGTAATTCACGTAAATTGCGTTTCGGTAACTTGTGGGCGGTTCAGATAGGGTAGTGATGCGTAAGATATGACTTCAAGCAAGCAAAGGTCTCTTAGCCTGTCCTACTTAATTACGTCCCTTACCTTCAAGTTGGTGCACCCTAGGAACCTGAGAAACCCTGTGAAAGATTGAGTACCCAATCCCAGTGGGCAGACGAGAGGGGGAGAATTGATCCTTTGAAAAATAGCTGATGAGCTGATAACCTATATCCGGAAAAAGTTTTAATACCAAAGCTCAAGGAAATTTAGGCGGATGGACCCTAAAGGAAAGACATGGAAAAGTTTAAGAGAAATGGGAGAATTGCATCATGAAAAATATGTAGAGATATTATACAGAATGGGAACCTTAGGAAGTCTGATAGGAATAGTGAAACAACAAGGCGGATATCATGGTCTTGTAAGAGATAAAATGGATTGGACAGGGTATGTTCCACAAACAAAAGTGTATTGTGTACTACAGCGGCTACAGTAGCTACCCATACTTGGTGTGGGATTTATAGTCAAAGCACTGAACAACACGTGATAGGATTTAAAGCAATAAGTCTATGTTATAAGCCAATGAAGGGGAAATTCTTTAACTACAGTCTCCCAGATGCCCATGTCCCTACTGAGGAGAAGACAGCAGAAGAGAAGGAGCTTAGCAACAGTGCCGAAAATGATATAAAGATGGTGATAAGTGATATGAATGCAAAGGTAGAGCAGAACCATGTCTTCTACCCTACTAGAGGTAAATACAAAAAAACTACATATTCTGAAAAGAGTCAAAGATATTATAGTGCATAGTTCTGCTTCGCCGCATCACCAGGTCCAACAACGTGCGTATGAGCGGTAAAGCACTTGTGCGTTCACCAGCATTGTACTCTGCCGTCAAATCTGCAATTGCAGAGTGGCCAAGCCCCCAGCCCCACTCCTTGTTATGAAGCTGACGGTCCAAAACCTTGTTGTCTACTTTTGGTTTCACCGTCATTAAACCACTCTTTGTACATGCTATCGACAGACGACTAGCTTCGCTGTTTCTGAGAACTCATTCCTAAGCACCGGGCCATAACAGTCAGACCTTTTCTAAAAGTCACATATGTCACCGGATCTCCCCATTTGCGGCCAGTATTGTCGCTAGAATATTTCTCTATTCCTATTGACTCATCCTAATGACTACCTGCAATGTAGTATTGGCGCAAAAAAAACCACGTCGTTGGGTGCACTGTATTGCGCTATGAATGTGAAGCTTTTGCAAGATTTTTCTCTCCACTTCCCTCTGTCTCTTCTTCTGTATGTTAGTTCTGTCTTTACCATTCCCCTTTGACGGTCAGTTACCTTTCATTGGTTTAACAGTTATTTTATGCAACATTAAAAAATAATTAATGGGGAGTAATGACATTTCGGAAACACATTTGTTTACGTAACATATTTAAGTGATTAGTATTGCAAATCACAGGTTAATGTAAGCGCGAGGTAAGTTCATTAATAATCCGTGTAGCCACCACAGTCTTGAATGCAAGAATGCAAACGTCCATGCATTGTGTTTTACAGGTGTCGGATGTAGGTGTTTGAGATGCAGTTCCATGCTCGTTGCACTTGATCGGTCGATATATGGACGGTTAATACTGTTCGTAGATGACACTGAAGTTGCAGTTCCATGATGTTTCATATGTGTTCGATTGGATCTGCTCATCGAGCAGGCCAAGCCAACATGTCGACCTAGAGTATGTTGGGTTATAACAGCGGTATGTGGGCCAGCGTTATCCTGTTGGAGAACACTCCCTGGAATGATGTTTGAATGGCAGCACAATGGGTCGAATCACCAGACTGAAGTACAGATTTTCAATCAGGGTGCGTGAGATAACCAGGAGAGTGCTCCTGCTGTCGTACAAAATCGCACCCCAGACTGTTACGTCAGCTGGCCAGTGTGTGTAGCACTCAGACAGATTGGTTACAGGCCCTCAACGGGCCTTATTCTAACCAATACACAGCCATCACTGGCACCGAGGCAGAACCAGCGTTCATCAGAAAACACAATAGGCCTCCACCCTGCCCTCCAACGAGCTCTCCCTAGACTCCACTGAAGTCGCAAATGGCGATGGTTTGGAGTCACTGGAATGCACACTACAAGGTGTCTGGCTCGGAGCTGACCTTGAAGTCACCAGTTTGTAAATGTTCGTTGTGTCACTGTGGTATCACCTGCTGCTCAAATTGCTGCTGCAGTTGCAGCACGATGCGCCACATCTATACACAGAACACCTTAGTCTTCTCTCTTGGTAGTGCCACGCGGCCGTCCGAAGCCCGGTCTTGTTGCGACCGTACCTTCCCGTGAACACCGCTGCCGACAGCCGTGTATAATGGCTACATTCTTACCAAGTCTCCCTGCAGTTCCGCAGAAGAAACATCCAGCTTCTCGTTGCCCTATTGCACGACCTCATTCAGCCAGGCATTTTTGACTTACGAGGTGCATTCAAGTTCTAAGGCCTCCGATTTTTTTTCTCCGGACTGGAAAGAGATAGAAACATGCGCATTGTTTTAAAATGAGGCCGCATACATTGTCAATACGTCCCAGAGATGGCAACACCGTACGGCAGATGGAATTTTACCGCCAGCGGCGAGAATGAGAACTGTTTTAAGTACTTAAAATGGCGACATTTTCCTTACTTGAACAGCGTGCAATCATTCGTTTTCTGAATTTGCGTGGTGTGAAACCAATTGAAATTCATCGACAGTTGAAGGAGACATGTGGTGATGGAGTTATGGATGTGTCGAAAGTGTGTTCGTGGGTGTGACAGTTTAATGAAGGCAGAACATCGTATGACAACAAACCGAAACAACCTCGGGCTTGCACAAGCCAGTCTGACGACATGACCGAGAAAGTGGAGAGAATTGTTTTGGGGGATCGCCGTATGACTGTTGAACAGATCGCCTCCAGAGTTGGCATTTCTGTGGGTTCTGTGCACACAATCCTGCATGACGACCTGAAAATGCGAAAAGTGTCATCCAGGTGGGTGCCACGAATGCTGACGGACGACCACATGGCTGCCCGTGTGGCATGTTGCCAAGCAATGTTGACGCGCAACGACAGCACGAATGGGACTTTCTTTTCGTCGGGTGTAAGAATGGATGAGACGTGGATGCCATTTTTCAATCCAGAAACAAAGCGCCAGTCAGCTCAATGGAAGCATACAGATTCACCGCCACCAAAAAAATTTTGGGTAACCGCCAGTGCTGAAACAATGATGGTGACCATGTTCTGGGACAGCGAGAGCGTAATCCTTACCCATTGCGTTCCAAAGGGCACTACGGTAACAGGTGCATCCTACGAAAATGTTTTGAAGAACAAATTTCTTCCTGCACTGCAACAAAAACGTCTGGGAAGGGCTACGCGTGTGCTGTTTCACTAAGACAACGCACCCGCACATCGAGCTAACGTTACGCAACAGTTTCTTCGTGATAACAACTTTGAAGTGATTCCTCATGCTCCCTACTCACCTGACCTGGCTCCTAGTGACTTTTGGCTTTTTCCAACAATGAAAGACACTCTCCGTGGCCGCACACTCACCAGCCGTGCTGCTATTGCCTCAGCGATTTTCCAGTGGTCAAAACAGACTCCTAAAGAAGCCTTCGCCGCTGCCATGGAATCATGGCGTCAGCGTTGTGAAAAATGTGTACGTCCGCAGGGCGATTACGTCGAGAAGTAACGCCAGTTTCATCGATTTCGGGTGAGTAGTTAATCAGAAAAAAAATCGGAGGCCTTGGAACTTGAATGCACCTCGTATATCACCTCATGACGTTCAATCTCAAAGGTAACTCGCGCTGACGATGGTTACAACGTGTATTTCAAGCAAACCTGATTTGCATCCTCATACCAAACAGGCTTAACTGGAGATACTGAAGGTCAGTGTGACCGTGTCGGAAAATATATTTAATCGATCATTGTAATCTCCATATCGACCCGCCAGGGTAGCCGAGAACGCTAATGCGCTGCTCCCTGGACTCGGGTAGGCGCGCAGGCCCCGGCTCGATTCCGCTCTGCTGGTTAAGGACGAGGGCCGGTATCGCGGCCAGCCTGGATGTGGTTTTTCGGCGGTTTTCCTTATACCGCAAGGTTAATACCGGGCTGGCCCCCACGTTCCGCCTCAGTTACACGACTTACTGACATTTAAATACTTTCGCACTATTTCATTGCTTACACTAGATGCAGGCAGCTGGGGTACCCTACTTACGTTCCGTGAGGTTCGGGGTGTCGGCAAGAAGGGCATCCGGCCAGCCTCTGCAAATAACACTGCCAAATCCGTAATAACAAGACCGACCCCGCGCTGGCGCGGGACAAGGCCCAAAGAAAGAAAGAAATCTCCATATCAACTAAAATATCGTTGTTCCTAAAGCAATTTTCTTTACGACGATCGGACATGAGTAAGGGGTCTCAAAAGAGAGAACACGCTTCATAAGAAACTTGTCAGTGTTGCCTAAACGTCAGAGCGCCTCTTTTTCTTATGAATATTAATGTCATCAGTTCTTCATTTTCAATGAAAATGGTGCTTGGAAAAAAAAAACACGATTTGCTTCCTTTATAGAGTTTGTAAGTAACACTTTGCACTGGTATAGTGAGAATAAGATAAGAGAAAATGAAATGAAATGATCGTGTGGCATTGTTGGGCGAGAGCTTCCTTCCTGGGGAGCTTGACCGCCGGGTGCAAATCTTATTTCAGCTGACGCCACATTAGGTGCCTTGTGCGTTGGTGGTGGTGAGGACAGCACGAGTCCCAGTCGCTCTAACTCCGCCGGGAATCGAACCCGGCCCCGCTGCGTCATAGCAGGCGCGTCAGTACTCAGCTAAGCAGGCGGACTAACGTAAAAGGAGATTTGGGCGGTAAACAGACACCTAGAGGTGTTGTATAAAACTACGGAAAACACTGCCAGAAATGGGTGCTTGAACATAAATGCAGATGCTAGCCGTCTGTCAGCTGCGCTGCTGTATTAGACCACGAACGGCACTTTTCCGTCTCCTCAATACAGGAAAGTGTCACTCGTGGTCAGAATAATGTTGTACGTAGTTGTGAGTACAATATGTCAGAGCTAAGTGACTTCGAGAGTATGTAAATTGGTGGTGCTCGGGTACTACCGTAACTAAGACAGCCGGAGTGTTTGGAGTTTCAAGAAGGAAAGCGGGAAAACATCATCCGCTAAGTCACAACGCGGCCTAAAGTGCGTGTGAGTGATCAGGAGAGATGGCCAATGAAGAGGACCGTGACGAGAAGTAAGAGGACCATAGTTAAAAAAGCCACTACCGAACTGGATGTCGCACTGGCGAACCTTAACACCTAAACAACACAATGAGAGCTCCGTAAGCAGGTAATAGGGGGGCGAGCTGGGATTGAACAACTATACATCAGTGATGCAAATACCCGTAACAGGCAAACTAGAACTAAGAGGCAATGGAAGAAAGTCATTTGATCGCATGAGTCCTCTTTCACATTGTTTCCATCTCTGGCCGAGTTTACGTCCAAGGAGTGAAACACGGTGGGGGTTCAGTGAAGATATGGGCAGCCATTACTGGTATCCCACTGTTACTCCGTGACCAGTTTGGCTGATTAGGTCCATTCCATGGTACAATGTTAGTCCCCCAATGCTGACGCTATGTCTCAAGACGACAAAACCTCAGTTCACACATCTCGCATCGGCCAGGACTGACTTCGTTAGCACGAGAACGAACCGTTGCAACTATCCTATCCACGACAGTATCCAAATCTCAAAATTATTGAGCCTTTGTCATCTACCTTGCCGAGAAGGTTGTGTAATCGCTATCCACCTCCATTATAGTTACCTGAATGTACCTCTATTTTACAAGAGGAATTGTACAAGATTCCATTGAAATTCATACGGGTCCTACATTTATCCATTCCTGGAGGAGTGGAAGCTGTTTTGAATGCCAAAAGCTTTCCTACAGCATAGCAGGAATGGCAATGTGTTGTGTTTTTGGTGTTTCCATATTTTTGTCCACCACCTCAAGTACCGAGAAGAGGATCGGTACTTTTCTGTTTGACGTCTTATATCCGATGTCCTTCCTGAGACCCGCTAGATACCCAATTGCAGAGGGTTCTCAAGACGTTTAAATAACTTACGAGTATCAAGTGATTTTCAATTTTGGTACGCCTACATTTACCCCTGCACTCTGCAAAGCCCTGTGAAGTGCCACCAAAAAGTACTATCCACTGTATCACTTATTAGCACTTCTTTCCACTCTCTTCGCGTACTGAGCATGCGAAGAAATATTGCTCTGATGCTTCTCGCACGATGAAATAAGTCGAATCTTGTTCTCGCAGTCCCTACGGGTACGAACGTAGGAGATTTCATTAATTTTTATTTACACGTCAAGTCCCGTATGACCAAATTCAGGAGCAAATCTCTAAGGTCATGGAACGTGTCAGTACATGAAATTACAACGTGAAAGTAATAACAGATAAAAATAAAATGTTTATGAACCCGAGAAAAATCAATCCACATGTTTAAGTAACCGCAATCAACAAAACAACAAGAATCAGCTTAATTTTTCAAGGACCTCTTCGACAGAATAGGAGTGACCCATGAGGAACCTCTTGAGTTTCTATTTGAAAGTGCGTGGATTACTGCTAAGATTTTTGAATTCGACTGGTAGCTTATTAAATGTGAATGGAGCAGTATACTGCACACCTTTCTGAACAAGAGGTAAGGAAGTCCGATACAAATGCAGGTATGATTTCTGACGAATATTAACTGACTGAAAGCTGCTTATTCTTGGGAATAAGCTAATATTCTTAACAAGAAATGACAGTAACGAGTATATAAATTGAGAGGCCAATGTCAAAATAGCCAGACTCATGAACAGGGGTCGACAAGAGGTTCGTGAACTTACGCCACTTATTGCCCGAACCGCATGTTTCTGAGCCAAAAATATCCTCTTAGAATGGGAAGAGTTATCCGAAAATACACTCCTGGAAATGGAAAAAAGAACACATTGACACCGGTGTGTCAGACCCACCATACTTTCTCCGGACACTGCTAGAGGGCTGTACAAGCAATGGTCACACGCACGGCACAGCGGACACACCAGGAACCGCGGTGTTGGCCGTCGAATGGCGCTAGCTGCGCAGCATTTGTGCACCGCCGCCGTCAGTGTCAGCCAGTTTGCCGTGGCATACGGAGCTCCATCGCAGTCTTTAACACTGGTAGCATGCCGCGACAGCGTGGACGTGAACCGTATGTGCAGTTGACGGACTTTGAGCGAGGGCGTATAGTGGGCATGCGGGAGGCCGGGTGGACGTACCGCCGAATTGCTCAACACGTGGGGCGTGAGGTCTCCACAGTACATCGATGTTGTCGCCAGTGGTCGGCGGAAGGTGCACGTGCCCGTCGACCTGGGATCGGACCGCAGCGACGCACGGATGCACGCCAAGACCGTAGGATCCTACGCAGTGCCGTAGGAGACCGCACCGCCACTTCCCAGCAAATTAGGGACACTGTTGCTCCTGGGGTATCGGCGAGGACCATTCGCAACCGTCTCCATGAAGCTGGGCTACGGTCCCGCACACCGTTAGGCCGTCTTCCGCTCACGCCCCAACATCGTGCAGCCCGCCTCCAGTGGTGTCGCGACAGGCGTGAATGGAGGGACGAATGGAGACGTGTCGTCTTCAGCGATGAGAGTCGCTTCTGCCTTGGTGCCAATGATGGTCGTATGCGTGTTTGGCGCCGTGCAGGTGAGCGCCACAATCAGGACTGCATACGACCGAGGCACACAGGGCCAACACCCGGCATCATGGTGTGGGGAGCGATCTCCTACACTGGCCGTACACCACTGGTGATAGTCGAGGGGACACTGAATAGTGCACGGTACATCCAAACCGTCATCGAACCCATCGTTCTACCATTCCTAGACCGGCAAGGGAACTTGCTGTTCCAACAGGACAATGCACGTCCGCATGTATCCCGTGCCACTCAACGTGCTCTAGAAGGTGTAAGTCAACTACCCTGGCCAGCAAGATCTCCGGATCTGTCCCCCATTGAGCATGTTTGGGACTGGATGAAGCGTTGTCTCACGCGGTCTGCACGTCCAGCACGAACGCTGGTCCAACTGAGGCGCCAGGTGGAAATGGCATGGCAAGCCGTTCCACAGGACTACATCCAGCATCTCTACGATCGTCTCCATGGGAGAATAGCAGCCTGCATTGCTGCGAAAGGTGGATATACACTGTACTAGTGCCGACATTGTGCATGCTCTGTTGCCTGTGTCTATGTGCCTGTGGTTCTGTCAGTGTGATCATGTGATGTATCTGACCCCAGGAATGTGTCAATAAAGTTTCCCCTTCCTGGGACAATGAATTCACGGTGTTCTTATTTCAATTTCCAGGAGTGTATAATACCATACGACATAAGCGAATGAAAATAAGCAAAGGAGACTAATTTTTGTGTCAAACGGTCACTCACTTCAGATATCGTTCGAACAGTAAAAGTGGCAGCATTAAGTCTTTGGACTTGGGCTTTCCACGACAGTTTACTATCTATTTGAACACCTAGAAATTTGAATTGTTCAGTTTGACTGATCATACTCCCATTCTGTGAAATTAATATGTCAGGCTTTGTTGAATTATGTTTTACAAACCATAAAAACTGAGTCTTACTTTGATTTAGCGATAGTTTATTTTCTATAAGCAATGAACTTAAGTAATGAACTGCACTATTTGAAACCGAGCCAATGTTGCACACAACATCCGTTATTGCCAAACTAGTGTAATCAGCAAACAGAAAGATTTTAGAGTTACCTGTAATACTAGAGGGCATAGCATTTATATAAATAAGGAACTGGAGTGGCCCCAACACTGATCCCTGGGGCACCCCTCCCCCCTCCCCCCGCTAGACTGTACTCCACTCAGACCCCATATCATAGCTATTCTCAACCTTGTGAAAATTAAACTTCTGCTGTCTGTTTCTAAGGTAAGAAGTGAGCCAATTGTGAGCTACTCCCCGTATTCCATAATGGTCCAACATCTGGAGCAATATTTTCTGATCAACTTAATCAAATGCCTTAGTTAAACAGAAAAAGATGCTTAGCTTTCGAAACCTTTTGTTTAACCCATTCATCACAGAGAAAAGAGAATAAAGCATTTTCAGTTGTTAAACGATTTCCAAAGTCGAACTCTACATTTGATAGCAAATTGTGTGTTCTAAAATGATTAAATTACACGGCTCTGCAAAAAAATATTTTTTGAAGGTTGTTTGAAATTTGATAACTGAATCTAATGTACGTTTCAGCGCTGATTCCAAAAATGCAATCCATTTTTTTCTATAACGTCAGGTTTTCTCACAAAACAGGAAGTATTTTTCGGTATGATTACAAAATTTAAGCAGTTTATCACATTTTTTCCGACGTTATAGTATTTTATTTTATTTATAAATCATGTTCTAAGCTACATTTCCAGTACACTTCCATTTGTCTTTAAGCTCATAAGTCCCTATAATAACGCTTTCTCTTTCTGTCGAAGCTTCTTTTATTGCTTTGCCAGCTGTGGACTCGTTGAGGATCATCTGTATTTATCATCGAGCAGTAGTCCGCTATCATGTTGACATTCCATTTTCCTTGACATCTTCTTTCCATTTCTTTGATGTCTTGGTGGAATCTTTATCCCTGCTCTTCACTTACATCACCAAGGTTTGCAGGGAAGTAGTGGCTCTAAGCACTATGAGACTTAACTTGTGAGGTCATCAGCCCCCTAGACGTAGAACTACTTAAACCTTACCTAAGAACATCACACACTTCCATGACCGAGGCAGGATTCGAACCTGCGACCGTAGCAGCACCGCGGTTCCGACTGAAGCGCCTAGAACCGCTCGGCCACTGCGGCTGGCAGGGAAGTAGTCAAGATGTGAGCGGAGAAAATGAACTTTAATGCTTCAGGTCCATGAGGAACAGAGCGAATGGCTGATTGAATGTTAGGGTAAGAAATATCCTTTTTGTTTTTCAAATTGAAATCTCGTACGTTACAAGAACATAAATAGCAATCATCATTATGATTTTTGGGCCCCTTCCAAATAATTGGTATTCCGAAACGTAAGGACTGCTTTTTACGTTGAAACCATTGCCTCAGTTCTTCAACACACACGCTGAACAAACTTTGTAAGGGGCCCAAGGCTTATCTTGATCGCCTAACTTTATACCAAAATAGGCGAAATATACTTTTTCAACAAAATCGGAAAAGTTTCTTTGTTGCTTTTTAATGTAGCAGAAGCAATCTGACGAGTTTATACAACCTCTGTTATCCATTGTCCATAAAACAACTTCACAACACAAGAAAACAGTCACTACTTTAAAGCACTAGTAACAACAACACGTGAACAGCACAGAGTGAAGAGGTACTTTGAACTGAAGGACAACAGCAGAAACTCACTGATTGGTGATGGCGGGGGAAGGGGCAGCGCGACAGACATGAAAATACTGCTGGTTTCTCCTAATTACTCTTTATTTTACGTATATCAAGTATAAAAACGGCTAAATAACAGTTTATGGAGATCCTAAAAACCAAAATTCAAACTCACTAGCGTTCTGAAATATCGGAAAATGCTAAAACTATACAAGCAATTTATGAACTAACTGTATGTCATGGAAATTTTTCACTATTTTGTCCAAAATCAGCGTTAAAAATACTATAAAAACCACTTAATAAATTAATTTTTATGTCGCAGACCTGTGTTATTCTTACATACACAGCCTTTTCAATAACTTTAGCAGGCACTGATGGCATAGAAATAGGTCTAAAATTGTCTAAGATATCCGTTTCTCCCTTTTCATAAAGCGGCTTTACTACTGAGTACTTAAATCGTTCAGGAAACTGACCATTACTACTGGAAAAATTACAAATATGATTAAATACAGGGTTAACATGTGCATCTCAGTACTTCTATATTCTGCTAGGCACTCCACTCCTTCATATCCATGAGAGTCCTTAGTCTTCAGTGATTTAATTATTGACTCAATCTACCCCTTTTCTGTATCACAGAGGACTATTTCAGACATCAATCTCGGAAAGGAATTTGCCAAGAAAGTTATATGACTCCATGCAGAAACTTAATTTTTATTTAGTTCACTAGCAATGCTCAGAAAATGATTATTATATACTGTACATATATCTTTTGTATCAGTAACAGAAATATTTTTACTACGAACTGACTTTATATAGTCGACGTTGTGTTGCCGACCAGACACTTCCTTCACAACTGACCATATGGTTTTAATTTTATCCTGTGAATTAGCTATTCTATTTGCATACCACATACTCTTTGCATTCCTAATAACATCTTTAAGCACCTTAGAATATTGTTTGTATCGGACTACTGTAGCTTGATTGTGATAACTTGTGACATTTTGATGTAATTTCCGCTTTGATCTACATGATAACCTTGTCCCACTAGTAGCGACCCGGGTTGCCTATTACTGCTAGTACCACGTTTAGAACGTTATAATGGAAAGCAACTCTCAAAGATCATGAGAAATGTGTTAAGGAAAGCGTATCAGTTCCTAGATTCTTGACTTAAAGCTGAATATTGAAATTTCTCAAGTAGACTGTCGTGGGAGAGTTGGCGTCTGTTCTCCATTGCGTCAGAAGGAGACTCGATGTCGGCACATAAGCTACTCCTCTCGGGTAGCGCCAAAGGGCCCCTATCCGGCCGAATGTTCGCAATTAACGGTGGGGCATGTACTCACACCACATGACACTGCACAGAAGTTTGACATTTAATTCAGGACATTCGCTCAAAGACAGATGATGAGGGACTATTCGCTACCGCCTCTTTTTCGCTTGCCTGCCAAATACTGACAAGGAAATTGTCATCCACCAGCAGGATTCGAACCTGTTTAGCTGCGAGTCGAACGCCACTGCACAGGTGTGCATTAACGACTTTAGCCGTGGAGGCGGGTTAAGTTCCCTTTTAGTTCTATGTGGTATTCGACCCGAACACTTGAGCAAATTTGTAGAACAGGTCGCACGACTGTTTTTAATCCATCTTCTTTGTAGATTGACTGCATTTTCCTGGTATCCTTGAAATGAACCAAAGCCTATCATCTGCTTTGCCTATGGCTAAGTCTAGTCATTCCACTTAATTATCCTACAAAATTGTGATACCTAGGTAAAGTATAAATTAACTGATTCCATACATACGTTTTTGGATAGGGTTTGCCTTTAGGAAAACACAATTTTTGTTTTTTAACCCAAACATGTTTCACTGCAGTTGTTGCATCTTCGGTGGGCTTTTATTTTATGGCTGTTTAAGATAAAGAATGTTCCTTACTGTCTGTATACATGAAACTATTAGTTTTTAAATCGTAATTAGAGATATTTAAAAAAACAAATAAAATTATGAATTCAAACCTTTTTACCACATGGTGTGGTTTTTCTGATGTATTGTGTTTCTACGGTGACTGTTTTGTTTCGTAGTTGTCATCTGCAACCACTTGACCTTAAAGCAGATAAATTGTTTAAGCCAAAATTACGATTTGAAAATTGTTATGGCTATTCCTCAAACTATATATATATATATATATATATATATATATATATATATATATATATATATATATATATATATATGTGTGTGTGTGTGTGTGTGTGTGTGTGTGTGAGTGAGAGAGAGAGAGAGTGAGAGTGAGTGTGATAGTGGGTTTGAGGATTTTTTGTGTAGGGTGGGGTGGTGGGGGTGGGGGAGGGGTGAGAGCACACACACAGAAAAAAGTCCTTGTAATAATAATAATAATAATAATAATCCCCCTGGAGGCCTGGGAAAAGAATAGGCCTCCGGTATGTTCTGCCAGTCATAAAAGGCGACGAAAAGAACAAACCACTAATAGGGCTAACCCCCCTTTTAGTGTGATTAGTTGGTTCAGGACAGAACTAAAGAAGCCTCGAACAAGCGCCGTCATGGTCGGGGACGACGCTTGAACCCTATGCCCGCCCACAATGGTAACAACACTGCTAGTCAACTGGAAAATGATTTAAATCCAAATAGAGGTGTTTTGCAGGATATGCTTCCTGCAGCCACCCTAGAAGGAAAACAAAGACAGAGGATGAGATGGTCAGATGAAGTTAATCGACACCTCATGTTCTGTTATTACCAAGCAACAAACCTAGGAACCAACACAACTGGATACAGATCACAAGTATACACAACATTTATTACCAGATACCCAGAATTAAAATATTTAACAGAACAACGAGTAGCTGATCAGATCCGTGTAATAATCAAAAATAACAGGATACCCCAGTCAGAATTAGAAAACATCAAACAAGAAGTACAACAAATACTGGAACAAAATAATATGCAATCAGAAGAAGAAGAAAATACAGTAATGGACTCAAACATCCCAGAGCAAACAAACAAAGAACAACACGCATCAATTAAACAATCAGAGCAAAACGAAATCTTAAAACAGCCACCAGAACAAGCACAAACAGAACACAAAGTGACACACATGTTAGATATAGAAGAAAAATTTCAGCTGACATATATAGAATACAAAGACACAAATACAGACATTAGACCATTCTTGCATAGACCGCCAAATAACCCACAAGTCGAAACAACAATAAAAACTATCAACACAATCATACACAACAAAATAAATGAAAACACAACTATGGAAGAGTTACAACTACTGGTTTATATAGGAGCACTCACTACACTAAATATAAACACTAGGCAGAGATCAGAACCAACCAAAACGCAGAAGAAACCCACAAAACCAGCATGGCAACACAGGCTACAGACCAGAATAGAAAACTGAGAAAAGACATCGGACAGCTAACACAATTTATAAGAAATGAAATGTCAGAAAAAAAACGAAAAAGGTTAGGTAAAATCTCACAACAAGAAGCGATAGAGCAATTAGATGAAAAGAAGCAGAAATTACAAGCGTTGGCCAAACGACTTAGAAGATACAAAAAAAGTGTAAATAGAAGGAAACAAAACCAAACATTCAACACAAACCAAAAGAAATTTTACCAGACAATAGATAACACACACATTAAAATAGACAATCCACCAAACATAACAGACATGGAACACTTCTGGAGCAACATATGGTCAAACCCGGTACAACATAACAACGATGCACGGTGGATGCAAGCAGAAACAGACACATACAAGATGATACCACAAATGCCTGAAGTGATAATTTTGCAACATGAAGTCACCCAAGCAATTAATTCTACTCACAATTGGAAAGCCCCTGGAAAAGATAAAATAGCAAATTTCTGGCTAAAGAAGTTCACCTCAACACATTCACATCTAACCAAATTATTTAACAGTTACACTGCAGACCCATACACATTCCCTGATACACTTACACATGGAATAACTTATCTGAAACCTAAAGATCAAGCAGACACAGCAAACCCAGCTAAATATCGCCCCATAACATGCCTACCAACAATATACAAAATATTAACTTCAGTCATTACACAGAAATTAATGACACATACAACACAGAACAAAATTATAAATGAAGAACAAAAAGGCTGTTGCAAAGGAGCACGAGGATGTAAAGAGCAACTGATAATAGATGCAGAGGTGACATATCAAGCTAAAACTAAACAAAGGTCGCTGCACTACGCATACATTGATTACCAAAAAGCTTTTGATAGTGTACCCCACTCATAGTTACTACAAATATTGGAAATATACAAAGTAGATCCTAAATTGATACAGTTCCTAAACATAGTAATGAAAAATTGGAAAACCACACTTAATATCCAAACAAATTCAAATAATATCACATCACAGCCAATACAGATTAAGCGTGGAATATACCAAGGAGACTCATTAAGTCCTTTTTGGTTCTGCCTTGCTCTGAACCCACTATCCAACATGCTAAATAATACAAATTATGGATACAATATTACTGGAACATACCCACACAAAATCACACATTTGCTATACATGGATGATCTAAAACTACTGGCAGCAACAAATCAACATATCAACCTATTACTAAAGATAACAGAAATATTCAGCAACGATATAAATATGGCTTTTGGAACAGACAAATGTAAGAAAAATAGCATTGTCAAGGGAAAACACACTAAACAAGAAGATTACATATTGGATAACCACAGCAACTGCATCGAAGCGATGGAAAAAACAGATGCCAATAAATATCTAGGATACAGACAAAAAATAGGAATAGATAATACAAATATTAAAGAAGAACTAAAAGAAAAATATAGAGAAAGACTAACAAAAACACTGAAAACAGAATGGACAGCAAGAAACAAGACAAAAGCTATAAATACTTACGCTATTCCAATACTGACCTACTCATTTGGAGTAGTGAAATTGAGTAACACAGACCTAGAAGCACTCAATACACTTACACGATCACAATGCCACAAATATAGAATACATCACATACATTCAGCAACTGAAAGATTCACATTAAGCAGAAAGGAAGGGGATTTATCGATATAAAAAACCTACATTATGGACAGGTAGACAATTTAAGAAAATTCTTTCTAGAAGGAGCAGAAACTAGCAAAATACACAAAGCAATCACTCATATAAATACATCGGCTACACCACTGCAATTTCATAACCACCTCTACAACCCTTTAGATCACATAACATCAACAGATACGAAGAAAGTAAATTGGAAAAAGAAAACATTACATGGCAAGCACTCGTATCATCTAACACAGCCACACATCGATCAAGATGCATCCAACACATGGCTAAGAAAAGGCAATATATACAGTGAGATGGAAGGATTCATGATTGCAATACAGGATCAAACAATAAACACCAGACATTACAGCAAGCATATTATTAAAGATCCCAATACCACAACAGATAAATGCAGACTTTGCAAACAACAAATAGAAACAGTAGATCACATCACAAGCGGATGTACAATACTAGCAAATACAGAATACCCCAGAAGACATGACAATGTAGCAAAAATAATACATCAACAGCTTGCCTTACAACATAAACTTATAAAACAACACGTTCCCACATACAAGTATGCACCACAAAGTGTACTGGAGAATGATGAATTCAAATTATACTGGAACAGAACCATTATAACAGATAAAACAACGCCACATAACAAACCTGACATCATACTCACCAATAAAAAGAAGAAATTAACACAACTAATCGAAATATCCATACCCAATACAACAAATATACAAAAGAAAACAGGAGAAAAAATTGAAAAATACATCCAACTGGCTGAGGAAGTCAAGGACATGTGGCATCAGGATAAAGTTGACATTATACCAATTATACTATCAACTACAGGAGTCATACTACACAATATCCACCAGTACCTCAATGCAATACAGCTACATCCAAACTTATATGTACAACTACAGAAATCTGTAATTATTGATACATGTTCAATTACCTGAAAGTTCCTAAATGCAATATAACACATACCATACAGTTAAAAGGAAGTGACGCTTGATCAAGGTCCGTGTCACTTTCCATTTTTAACCAGACTTAACGTCTGAGAAAGTAAAGAAATAATAATAATAATAATGAGATATCCTCAAACCTGCTCTCACTCTCTCTCTCTCTCTCTCTCTCTCTCTCTCTCTCTCTCTCTCTCTCTCTCTCTCTCACACACACACACACACGCACACACAGACACACACAGACACACATGCACACACACACACACACACACACACACACACACACACACACACACAGAATTAATTAATTTCATGCATAGCCATAATAATTTTCAAATTGTAATTTAGGCTTAAGCAGTTTACCACAAACTGTGAAACAAAACAGTCACTGTAGAATCACAATGTATCAGAAAGACCACACCATGTGGTAAATAGGTGTGAATTTATAATTTTATGTGTTTTTTTCAAATATCTGTAATTACTATTTAAAAACTGATTGTTACATGTATACAAACAGTATAGAACATTCTTTATCTTTAACAGCCATAAAATAAAATCCCACTGAAGATGCTGCAACTGCAGTGAAACATGTCTGGGTTGAAAAACAAAAACTGTGTTTTGTTAAAGGCAGACCCTATCAAAAACATGTATTGTTAAAGCAAACACGAAAGAAAGAGCTTCAAGATGATTATTACTGATTCCACATCATACCAAGAGTTTTTACATCTGTGAAGCTCAAATTGCTATTTTTCTAACCGTTCAAAGAAAATCACGAATCTTAACACCATGCTGTACCTTTGCAACATCTGTTTGTTTTAGCATCTTTTTCAGACAGTACTTCATTACCGATAACTGCGTTATCTGCAAAAATCTGAAATCACAATTAATACGGTCTTCAGCGTCAAAACTAAACATCAACAACTAGGGTATCGACGCATTTCCCTGCCGCACGTCAGAATATGTTAGTTCCATATTTGTCGATGACTCTGCATCCTGCCTACCTACCAAGATATACTTAATTCAGTCACAAATTTCGTTCGGTAGCTCATATGCTCGTACTCTCGATAACAAAGACTGGTTTTGTACAGTACCAAAATGGTGGTCCGGTGTTGGGTAAAGTGAGAGATACAGCTAAAGTAAATTTAATATACATAAGTTGAAAACAAATACATTTTGACAGAAAGAGTGGTATACCTTACCTAGCAAGTCAGACTGCGGAAACCATTTTCTCAGATGCACATTTGCTGGTTTCCCAGACATGGTGTCGTTCTCCCATTTCCACAGAACCTGTTGCTTCAGTTTAGAAAAGACTGTGAGGAAGGTTTGAACCCACTCCTGTGGAAAATCTGCACTCTTTATTAAAGATCCCATGCTGAAGAATATTACTCCGTCTCTTGCGTTGTCCATTACATTCTTTAAGTCCTTAAATGAAAGAAGAAAGAGTTACATTTGCATCACGAAGAAACAAACTGTCGTTGTTTCTGGCCAGATACGACCATACATTTAATACAATATTCCTGGTTGATGTTCACCAAAATGTGTAACTGTGACAGTGACTGCAATAGTTAGGTATGTATGTTTGTAAATACACAGGATCTGCCAGAAGGAATGGTCAGGGATGACAGGAACCATCTTTCGAAGGAAAAAAGGCATATCAGAAGAGCTGTATCTTCAATACTCTGAAACAAATCTCTTCTCTTCAGGCTCTTTGCTTTCCATGTTCTCAGAGGTGATATTACGCACAAAAACAGGAGAAAACTCTCCAGTAAACCTGGGCTCTAAAGTGCGTACCTTAAGAGCTATGAACACTTGTTCATCATCGCTACTGTGAAACGCATTTCCTCTATTGCACAAGTGCTCATAGCTGTTAAGGTATGCATTTTAGAGCCCATTTTTAGTAGACATTTTGGCTTCGTAAGATCGGTCCTGTCCTATGCCTCAATATTGGCCATTTCTCCTGCAACACCTGTATAGCGTGAAATCGTATCTCACTTTCTTGTGATTCTTTGCCCGCATACTCATGTACATCCATTACACCGTTTTAACTGAATAGCTCACGACACAGATTTGCGAGGACATACTTTACAATCTAAGGTAATTCCCCAAAATTGTACTCTTTCTTTGATACCTGGTACATATGGGTGGAATATGAACTCTAAGATCCGGCTCTTCATTCTTTCCCAGTAGTTTTATCCAGTAATCCTTGCCACCCTCTATAATGTTCTCCATTGTACATCTTATTATTCTGATCGCTGTAATGGTCCTACTTCCGCTTACTTCTGATAAAGCCGCTAATAACAATTCCCCTCACCCACCCATCACACTCGCAAAAGAATTCAACAAGATCTTATAACCCATCCATTCTCAACGCGTTCGTAAACAACGAAAACAACACCTACAGCTTCCTTCCAAACAATGTGGCTTTCATTCCAAGTCCTATCTACAGACATAAGCTTCAGAGCGAAAGATCCACAAATTTATTACCCGTAGACATCGAATAAGCCTTGGACCGTGTACCGTTTTCTGGCCTCATTTTGAGAAATTTCACACTTGTATACTTCCAATTAAATGTGTCCACATTGTTACATGCTTCCCTTTCATTGAATATTCCAGCACGAAACTCAGTCTTCTCCATTTTCAATCACAGTCGACATACTGACGAAGCTAAAACGCCACAAAAAAAGAAAACAAGGTACATGTGTGCATATCTTACGAATTTCTCGATTGGACCAGCACAGACAACTGCTTGCTTATAAAGCAAAGTGCTCAATCTGCTAACGTGAGTTTAGCATCGAACATGGCGGCATTGACTGTGTACAGCACATGAATACTTTGGGTGATATATATTACTGCTCAGCACATAGTAATTGGCAATTTCCTCAGTTAACTTCTTGCATTTGCGTTTGCTTGTAGCAAAGCAAATGATGTCAATACTTCATCCACGATAACTACTTTCTTCAGCTCTCCTCACCTGAGCAAAGGCCCAACAAACGACGACATGAAAATCATTGCTGGTGAACTTTCATTGGTCTACCACACACTATAACACAGTCTACAGTAAGTTATAGGAGCGTGGACTGTGCGATCAAATTTTCAAAAAAACCGTGTTCAGTGAATCTAACATGTCAAAGAAAATATCTTTCTGAAATGATCATAATGAACGTATTGGCCCCAAGAAGTGTAACGATTTTTTAGAAGTTTTAAATGGCCCCAAAAAGTGTGGGATGTTCTTTTCTTTACGAACTGGTGGCTCCAGTCACCTCAACATGAAAATATTTCAGTTATAATACAATATTCTGACCCCTTTCGTGGAATTCAAAACCAATTTGTTAGATTTCATCGAACGGGCAGATGAAACTGCAATGTATGTAGATAGGGTGTTAAAAAATTCACTAAATTCAAATAATTTGAATCTCAGTAATATGTCATCGTACTGTGCTGATGGTGCCAATATAAATTATGGCAAGCACCATTCAGTCATGAAACTATTAAGTAATGAGAATAAAAAAATACTCAAAGCCAGTTGTTTTAACCATGTGCTTCGTAATGCCATGAAACATGTATGCAGTTGTTTACAATATGTACATGTTGAAGTGTTAGTATTGAAAATATATTGTCTCTTTTCCTGATCTCCCAAACGTAGAGAAACTTAAAAATCATTTTTTTTTATTTTGTTGATGTTGAATGGGCTGAAATTCTGCGACATGTAAATACTAGACGGTTATCTCTCACACCTGCTGTAGAAAGGATTTTAAAAAACTGGGAGCCTATAATAAGCTGTTTTAAAAGCGTAGATGATTCAGACTGTCCTAAAGCTTTGAAGAAGTATTTTCGCAATGAAAATACAAAAGTACACATAATTGTTCAGTCTTATATCACTTTCTTTGTGAATATTGGAAATGTTAGCCACTGTTCTTGATTCAAATTTGAAATCTACTAGTGGAAACAACTTCAATGAAACTGTGAGTCTTTAAATTCTTACTTAGTTGACAAATTTGATGATAGTTTAAAGTATTTACTCGCACTTTGTTTAAAAAGGGAATTAACATTCAATGACCTGCATGAAATTGTGGAATGTGTCTAGTTGGATTGTATGAATGAAGATGAATTATATGCGGAATTTTGTTGTTCTAATGATCCCAATTAAATGTTCCGTCTCTTTAGAGTGCAGCATTAGTCAGAAATGGAGAAAAGTTTTAACAACTTTGAAATCAAATAATGTGAATTTTGAAAACTTGGGTAAGCTGATAGGTTATGAGTACAACAGGAAGTCATGCTCACACCAAGAGAGTACTTTCTCTTGTGAGTAATAAGTGGAAAAATGTAAGGAACAGAAGTAATAAAAACCTAATCAAATTTGAACTGCAAGTTGCAGTGAATTTTCTTTATTCATGCAGTGAAATCTGTGAATTTGCTACAAATGACATAAAATTACTGAATGAGGGAAAAATCTGTTGCAAAATATGTGTAAGTATTTGCAATGTGTAATTAAATAGTTATTTTTTACAGATGCTGCTTTGATTTTTGGTTAAATTTCGCCGTGATCTTAATCTACCTCATCTTTTTGTCAAGGACATAAGTATCTCCATTATTTTCTTTTTAAAAAGTTGGTCACACTAGGTAGTAATGGCAGACTCAGATCACAGCTACGGGTATTTTGGCAAGATCTCTTTCGCATGGCTCTCGTGGAGACAAGTTGGCACTTGTTTCAGTGTTCAAGGTGCTTCTGTTTGGTGTGTTCCTCCCTTTAATAGACGGATATTTTCGAACTAGCTTCTGGAGCAGTATGTGACGCTAATAGAAGCCTACTTGATTCTGGATTCTGGGAATCTGTAGGAACACACGAAGCTATACTGAACTTACCCAAATGTCTGAAAACAGATTGAAAAAAAATTAACGAAAATTAATAGTATTTTTATGTTTAGAAAACATCTATTTATTATTTTTACAGAAAGTTCAAAGAGTGAGAGAACACAAAGGGTCGCGTAATTGAGAAGGAATTGAGACAGGGTTGCAGCTTATCCCCCACATGGCCACAGAGCAAACAATAAATGAAACTGGGGATAAATTTGCAAAAGTAATTCAGGTTCAGTATCTGTACGGCACCGCATCCTATGTGCATGCATGTAAAAGATATACCCATGTCAAATTGTATGGTTCTTTGGAAAATAAGGAATTTGTAGACGCAAGAGTAGGTTAGTATGTGCCATCTTCACTCATGTGGGAATATAGTGTTAGGAAATCGGATGAATCTTCTTGAAAGAACCTATATTTTAGACCCACGTTATTGCTTACAAGTCTGTTCGTTTACTGAACATTTCAGCAAACTGTATTCTGGGACAAAAGTCCAATGTGCATTGTGTCTGTTTAACTGTGTACAAGTGTGTGTGTGTGTGTGTGTGTGTGTGTGTGTGTGTGTGTTATTGGGAGAGAGAAACATCAGTTAAGGACCATAATGTATTTCATTAATAATTGCAGAACATTTCAGAAATGCGTTATCTTACCTGTGGTAGTGCCTTTGGTTGCTGGATGTGCATTCCGCCGGTCTCAATCACATTGGGTAAGTGAGGTCGGGGATAACTGAAGCTCACGTGGCTTTGAACGATTATCAGTGACGTGTTGGCTCTCAGAGCTGACAGCCGAGGCATCGCAGGATCTTTGAAATTTTTCTCGATAATTTCGTCGATTTTCGGTAAGTAGTGATAGTTATAAACGTACCTTGCGTACGTTAGAGCCGCGGTGTTTTCTAAACGCTGCCAGAAAGTCATGTGGTCTGTATAGTCGCTAAAAATATCAGGAATGTATGATGGCGCGCATAGCTCGCCAACTGCATCTGTTACCCAGTGAAATCCTCCAACAGAAGACAAGGCGACCACGGGTACATTGAATTTGTGTGAGAAAACTAAGAAGCAATCGTTCATGAAGAAGTATTCCATGACAAGCAGGTCGAACTTCCTCTCTTTTGCATTCATTAGTTTTTGAACAGCTTCCAGTGGCAAGAGTTTTTCACACATTTCGATGCCAGCGTCAATGAATATATCATACAGTTTCATGCCTTTCGTTGAGCTTAGTTTCATCATATCTTGTTTCATCACTGTAAAAAAAAAAAAATACATTGGTAGCACATGTACATCATATACGATCGTACAATGACATAAACAATTTTTAGTATTTTACACATTTTTAGTATTCTACAGAATGAATAAATTTCAATATACAACATACAGTGCGTATTGTAACTTATAACAAAAACTGACACGGGTGAAATTATATGATAACTGCGCTGCATTTTAAAACTCTTTTTTTTTTGGAACCATGTTTTATGATATTTAAAATGATTTTCATTCCAATTTCAAAACTGATTTTGCTTTTCTGTATCAGATTTTTGTACAAGACACGTCTGAAGTTTTAGCTGAAATCACAGTTTTCTCCTAACAGGCATTTTTAATTACATTAAAATATTTATTTTGTAACATTGCATAGATTAACTACACACTTCATGAGGGTAATCAGTTGTCTATGCTGTTTTAGCAATGCTAACAATTGTTACAAAACACAACATATTTATCACAATTTAATTTCCCTTTGATCAAGCTCTTTTTGGTATGGAACAAAACTTACCTTCATTGATTGTCTCTCTTCACCAGTGCCATCTCTCTTTAGTATAAAACGGTATTCAACCATCATGTTTACATTTCCCCTCCGCTCATATCTCCCTTTCCCACGTCCTTCATGTCCTCGTAGAATTATTTTCCTTGTTCTTCATTGACATTGCAAAGCTTCACAGGGAAGAAATCAATGCCTGAATGTGGAAAATGAAGCTGGCACACTCATGTTACATCCCAATTTTATGAAACTCCAACACTGATTTCACCATGGTTCTATTATTCGGGTGTTTTTTGTTGCAAAAACTTTGACCACAATTTCATTAAAAGACACCCAGGCCCTTTCTTCCACCGAATTCATTGTACTTTCAAACAAATTGTCTCCCTCTAAATTTCTGTTCTGCGGCTCCAGAAAGGTCCTTTCTTTAAGTTTCTCATAAGATATTTCTGAAAATCTTGTTACCAAGTACAGGAAGCAGTCTCCATCTTTTGAAAGTGCCTTAGAGAACCACCCCATTAACAGAAGCTTGATCTGAAGAAGATGTAGTAGTATCTCCCTTGGTTCAACACTTGTTTCATTTATTATATTCTGTGAATCGCTTTGGAAAGTATTTCATTTGAGTCAGTTAGTTACCTTCCAATGCTTGTCCTTGGCTCAGCTGTTCCACTCGCGAATGAAATACGGCATATTTGTGGAGGTGTATTACTGACCAAGTAACGTGCCGACTACTAAAATTTCCACATGTTGTCTAAGAATGTTTCTCATGGTTTACGTATTTCAACACAGCTTTGAGTCTACTGAACGTACGGCATACGTTGTGTGGTGTTCAGTTTCTGTCTTATCACCAAGTCTGTGAGCATACGGCCCCACCATAGTGGCAAGCGACTGTGAATTCAGGCGAAAATGCAGTGTCACGATCGGCTGGCGCTCATGTGTTTACAGCAACGCAAGAGGGCGTGTCTGGTGCTGCAGTTTGAGAGACAGGTAAAGGAACGAGTTCACACTTCTGCAAACAGATGGCAGTGATTCTGACATGAGACTGACAAGCTCTCAGGTATGAGAAATCCTGGGGGCTGGGCGGACAGCTGTGGCTGGTCAGTTTCCTGAGGCGGAGAAACCCAGACATTGGACTAGATAATGGAGGAGGTCGGAATGGTCGCTCTATGTGACCGTTGCAGTGTGCAAAAATAAAACTAAAATTAATAAATATTAAATCACTTGAAGTGCTGAGGAACTAGTATGCTCATTGTAACGAGAAAAGTAAGACGATTGTACCAATAAAGATGCGCCATCGATATTTAAATACTTTACAAGTCACTGCAAATTGAATGTTTGGTATTATTCTAGCAATAAAAATTTATATTTTGGCAAAGCATTATGCGTTTACAGCAAGTGAGGTGTCAATCGATAGATCTCATTGAGTTCTATCAGACAGCAATAGCAGACTAATTATGGGCCAGAATGGGCCTTCCTTATCACAAAATCTTGTTTTTTTAAACTAAATAATAATTAAAATCTTAAAAGTAGAGGCAGAATGCAAGACTAGATTTAACTAAGGAATATTAACATGATGAACTGTACTTATTTATTCTATAAAACGTGCAACCACAAAATCGTTATTTATACGTAAACTACAGCAGATAAAAAAAAAATCAAATTAATACAGAGGGGGCCAAAAAAATGTATCCACTGTTTAAAAGTCCATAACTGGCAAACTAATTGACGGAGTTGTCTCATCTTTGGTAGTGCAATAGTTTGTAGTTTCGGCAATCGCCACACAAAGGTGGTATTGCGTTGTTTTGTTTTGTCAGATGACAGTCGCCAGATAGTCAGTGTTTTGTTCTTAGTTGCACCTAGTTACTCGAGTAAACATGGCTGGCGCGAGCCTTACATTTGATGAGCTTTAGAAGCTTCAGACATCCATTTTACCTGCCATCCGAGACTTGTATGGAGACGGAAGAGTTTACCTACAACAAGATGGTGCCCCAGCCCACTACCAAAATCGTGTTTGGGCGTATCTCGACGAAAATCTACCAGCAAGATGGATAGGGCGTAGAGGTGCTGTGGAGTATCCACCACGTTCTCCAGACCTAACTCCTCTTGACTTGTACCTGTGGGGAACAATAAAGGACGTCGTTTATCACACATTGGATGAACTTCGAGAATCCATCGCACATTCAGCTGCAAATATCCAACTGAACACGTTGCAGCCAGTAGTTCGTGCTGCAGCTCGGCGGCATCGTTTGTGTGTGGATGTTAATGCTGACCATTTCGAACACCTACAGTGATATCTTTGTTGGACTTTAAGCTACACTTTCACCAAAAATGAGACAACTCCGTCAATTAGTTTGCAAGTTATCGACTTTTAAACAGTGGATACATTTTTTTGGACCCCTCTGTATACAAAATTCTAAGAAAATTTATGTGTTATTTGATGTATAACATGTACATAAAATGTTACAATTATGGTTTTTAGTATATTAAGGTAATATTATAAAAAGTATTTCTTTTCTCACACATCAGTATGAGGGTTTATAAGCATGGCGGCTATGTTGAAAGAGATAGTCATGGTTAGGACCTTGGTGAGGAAAGATCTGTTGTGGTTTGATGTTTCCACGTGGGCAGCGAGACCCTTACATCACTTGGATGACGTAATATTCCTAAATATTTCACTTCGGACTTGTAAAAATTTCGAAGAGTATCGTTGCCTTCTGCCAGTTTTTCCATTCCTCTGTACAGAATTCGTGTTAGTATTTTGCAACCATGATTTATTAAACTGATAGTTCCATAATTTTCCCACTTGTCAGCTACTGATTTCTTTGGAATTGGGATTACTTCATTCCTCTTGAAGTCTTAGGGTATTTCACCCGTCTCATACATCTTGCACACCAGATGGAAGAGTTTTATCATGGCTGGCTCTCCCAAAGCTATCAGTAGTTCCGACTGAATATTGTCTACCCCCAGGGTCTTATTTCCACATAGATCTTTCAGTGCTCTGTCAAATTCTTCTCACAGTATCATATCTCCCATCTCATCTTCAGCTATGTCCACTTCCCTTTCTTTAATGTAGCCTTCAAGTTCATCTCTCTTGTATAGGCCTTGTATATATTCCTTCTAACTTTTAGCTTTCCCTGCTTTGCTTAAATCTGGTTTTCCATCTGAGGTCTTGATATTCATACAGCTGCTTCTCTTTTTCCCAACGTCCTCTCTAATTTTCCTGTAGGCAGTGTCTATTTTTTCTCTAGTAATATATGCTTCCAAAATCGTACATTTGTCCTGTAGCCATTCCTGCTTTGCCGTTTTGCCCTTCTTGTCAGTCTCATTTTATAGACATCACCACTTCCTTTTGCCTGCTTCATTTGCAACATTTTTATATTTTCTCCTTTCATCAATTAAATTCTGTATCTCCTGTTTTATCCCAGAATTTCTCCTAGGCCTTGTCTTTTTATCTTTTTGATCCTCTGCTGCCTTCACTATTTCATCACTCAAAACTACCTATTCTTCTTCAACCAAATTCCTTTCGTCTATTCTAGTCTATTCTTTCCTAATGCTCCCTCTGAAACTCTCAATAGCCTCTGGTTCTTTCAACTTATCCAGGTCCCATTTCCTTAATTTACTACCTTTTTGCAATTTATTCAGTTTTAATCTACGTTTCATATCCAATAAATTATGATCAGATTCCACATCTACCACTGGAAGTGTCTTACAATTTGACATCTGGTTCCTAAATCTCTGTCTAACCACTATGTAATCAATTTGAAATCTTCCAGTGTCTCCAGGTCTCTTCCATGTATACAGCCTTCTTTATGATACTTAAAAAAGTGTTAGTAACTATTAAATTATGCTCTGTGCTATATTCTACCAGATGGCTTCCTTTTTGTGCTCCTTTCGCGAGTCCGTATTTACTTACTATTTTTCCTTCTCTTTCTCTTCCTGCTATTGTATTCCAGTTTCCCATCACAATTCATTCTCGCCTCCTTTAACTATTTTATCTCATCACATATTTCTTCAATCTCTTCATCATCTGCGGACCCAGTTGGAGTATAAACTTGTAGTATTGCGGTATTCATGGGCATCGTGGCTATCTTGGCTACGATAACGATTTCACAATGCTGTTCATAGTAGCTTACGTGCATTCCTATTTTTTTATTCATTGTTAAATCCACTCCTGCATTACTCGAATCTGACTTTGTAGTTATAACCCTGTAATCACCAGAGCAGTAGTCCTGTCCTTCCTGCCACCGAACATAACTACTTCCCACTACATCTTACTTCAGCGTAATCATTTCCCTCTTTGAATTTTCAAACCTTCCTGCCCTATTAAGGGATCTAACATTCAACACTCCAGTCCATAGATTGCCACTTTTTATCTCCTGATGACGACATCCTCCCGAGTAGTCGCCTCCAAGAGATCCAAAATATTTTACCCAAGAGGACGCTATCATCATTTAACCGTACAGTAGAGCTGGATGCCCTAAGGAAAAATTACGGCTATAGTTTCCGTTTGATTTCAGCTGTTCGCAGTACCAGGACAGCAAGGCCATTTTGGTTGATGTTACAAGATCAGATCAGGCGATAATCCAGACTGTTGCCCCTCCAACAACTGAAAAGGCCGCTGTACACTACAGCTGTACAGTTTTATATGGTAACTATCTCCGCAGCTGAGATTGAAGAAATGTATGATGATGTAACAGGAATTATTCAGGTAGTTCGGGGAGACGAAAATTTAATTGTGATGGGAGACTAGTTTCGACAACTGGCAAAAGAAAAGATGGGAAAATAGTTGGTGAATATTGACAGGGGGAAAGGAATGAAAGAGGAAGCCGTCTGGTAGAATTCTGCACAGAGCACACAAGCGTATCGGCATAGCCGTCACTGTATGGTCCATCTAGTTTATAAGTGTTGATTTTATTTACAGAACTGCATTTTCATTGTCTTTATTATTAGAATTGTATGTGTACATATTTCTACAAAAGGGACATGGAGATATCGGAAGATTTCAGAGTGATTATACAATGGTAAGACAGAGATTGGAAACCTGAGCCTAAATTTTAAGACATTTCTGGGGGTAGATGTGGCTCTGATCACAATTTATTGATTTGAACAGTAGATTAAAACTGGAAAAATTGCAAAATGAGAAAATTCAGGAGATAGAAACTAGATAACTTGAAGGAACCAGAGGTTACTGAGAGTTTCAGAGGGAGCGTTAGGCAACAATTGACTAGAACAGGTAGTTTAGAGAGATGAAATAGTGAAGACAGCAAAGGATCGAAAAGATAAAGAGACAAGGTGAAGCAAATATTCTTGGATAAAACAAGAAATATGGAATTTAATTGACGAAAGGAGAAAATACAAAAATACTTCATATGAAGCACGCAAAAGGAAATGGAAACGTCTATAATATGAGACTAACAAGAAGTGCAAAAAGGCAAAGCAGGAATGGCTACAGGATAAATGTACGAATTTGGAAACTCATATCACCAGGGGAAAGATTAATGCTGTCTACAGGAAAATTAAAGAAACCTTCCCAGAAAAGAAAAGCGACTGTATGAAAATCAAGAGCTCAAATGGATAACCAGTCCTAAGCAAAGGAGGGAAAGCTGAAAGGTGGAAAGAGTATATAGAGGGTAAGTATAAGGGCTATGAATTTGAAGACAGTATTATAGAAATGGAAGAGGACGTAGATGAACATGAGATTGTAGATACGATACAGAGAGCCTACCATGACGAAACTCTTCCATTTTGTGGGCAAGATGTATGAGACAGATGGAATACCCTCAGTGTTCAAGAAGACTATAACGATTCCATTTCCAAAGGCCCCGGTGCAGATAAGAGTGGAAATTATCAAACTAGAAATTTAATAATGCTTAGTAGCAAATTACCTAATACGAAATCTATAAATAAGAACGGAAGAACTGGTAGACGCTAACCTTGGGAAAGATCAGCTTGGGTTCCGCATAAATGAAGGAACACTCGGGCCAATACTGACCCTGTAACTTCTCATAGGAGATAAGTTACTTCTCATAGAAAATAGGCTAAGGAAAGAAAAACATATGTTATGTTAACCGGGGACCTAGAAACGACAGAGAGGCTCCGTCCCCGCCGCAGCAGCAGTGGTCCGCAACCCCACGACGACTACCGCAGTCCACACCGAACACAGGGTTACTGTGCGGTTCGGGCCCCAGTGGACCCCCCAGGTAACGTCTCACACCAAACGAGTGTAACCCCCATGTTTACGTGGTAGAGTAACGGTGGTGCACGCGTACGTGGAGAACTTGTATGCGCAGCAACCGCCGACATAGTGTACCTGAGGCGGAATAAGGGGAACCAGCCCGCATTTGCCGAGGGAGATGGAAAACCGCCTAAAGCCCATCCACAGACTGGCCGGCTCACCGGACCTCGACACAAATCCGCCGGGCGGATTCGTGCCGGGGACCGGTGCTCCTTCTCGCCCGGAAAAAACACATGTCTATAGCATTTGTAGATTTAGAGAAAGCTTTTCACAGTGTTGACTGGAATACTCTCTTTGAAATTCTGAAGGTAGGAGTAAAATACACTCCTGGAAATTGAAATAAGAACACCGTGAATTCATTGTCCCAGGAAGGGGAAACTTTATTGACACATTCCTGGGGTCAGATACATCACATGATCACACTGACAGAACCACAGGCACATAGACACAGGCAACAGAGCATGCACAATGTCGGCATTAGTACAGTGTATATCCACCTTTCGCAGCAATGCAGGCTGCTATTCTCCCATGGAGACGATCGTAGAGATGCTGGATGTAGTCCTGTGGAACGGCTTGCCATGCCATTTCCACCTGGCGCCTCAGTTGGACCAGCGTTCGTGCTGGACGTGCAGACCGCGTGAGACGACGCTTCATCCAGTCCCAAACATGCTCAATGGGGGACAGATCCGGAGATCTTGCTGGCCAGGGTAGTTGACTTACACCTTCTAGAGCACGTTGGGTGGCACGGGATACATGCGGACGTGCATTGTCCTGTTGGAACAGCAAGTTCCCTTACCGGTCTAGGAATGGTAGAACGATGGGTTCGATGACGGTTTGGATGTACCGTGCACTATTCAGTGTCCCCTCGACGATCACCAGTGGTGTACGGCCAGTGTAGGAGATCGCTCCCCACACCATGATGCCGGGTGTTGGCCCTGTGTGCCTCGGTCGTATGCAGTCCTGATTGTGGCGCTCACCTGCACGGCGCCAAACACGCATACGACCATCATTGGCACCAAGGCAGAAGCGACTCTCATCGCTGAAGACGACACGTCTCCATTCGTCCCTCCATTCACGCCTGTCGCGACACCACTGGAGGCGGGCTGCACGATGTTTGGGCGTGAGCGGAAGACGGCCTAACGGTGTGCGGGACCGTAGCCCAGCTTCATGGAGACGGTTGCGAATGGTCCTCGCCGATACCCCAGGAGCAACAGTGTCCCTAATTTGCTGGGAAGTGGCGGTGCGGTCCCCTACAGCACTGCGTAGGATCCTACGGTCTTGGCGTGCATCCGTGCGTCGCTGCGGTCCGGTCCCAGGTC
This sequence comes from Schistocerca piceifrons, assembly GCF_021461385.2. Classification (NCBI taxonomy): domain Eukaryota; kingdom Metazoa; phylum Arthropoda; class Insecta; order Orthoptera; family Acrididae; genus Schistocerca; species Schistocerca piceifrons. The sequence continues at coordinate 153,574,567 of NC_060145.1, forward strand.
GACGGGCACGTGCACCTTCCGCCGACCACTGGCGACAACATCGATGTACTGTGGAGACCTCACGCCCCACGTGTTGAGCAATTCGGCGGTACGTCCACCCGGCCTCCCGCATGCCCACTATACGCCCTCGCTCAAAGTCCGTCAACTGCACATACGGTTCACGTCCACGCTGTCGCGGCATGCTACCAGTGTTAAAGACTGCGATGGAGCTCCGTATGCCACGGCAAACTGGCTGACACTGACGGCGGCGGTGCACAAATGCTGCGCAGCTAGCGCCATTCGACGGCCAACACCGCGGTTCCTGGTGTGTCCGCTGTGCCGTGCGTGTGATCATTGCTTGTACAGCCCTCTCGCAGTGTCCGGAGCAAGTATGGTGGGTCTGACACACCGGTGTCAATGTGTTCTTTTTTCCATTTCCAGGAGTGTACATGGAGCGAAAGGCTGTATAGAACTTCTACAGAAATCAGACGGCAGTTATGAGGTCGAAGCGCATGATAGAGAAGCGGTGATTGAAAAGGAAGTGGGACAGTGTTGTAGCCCATCGCCGATGTTATTCAATATGTACATTATGCACGCAATAAAGAAAACAAAAGAAAAATTGGTGTATGAATTTAAGTTTAGGGAGAAGAAATAAAATCTTTGAGATTTGCCGATGACATTGTATTTGTCACAAAAAAAAAGGATTTCCCAGAGTAGTTGAACGGAATTGACAGTGTCTTTAATGGAGGATGTAACATGTAAATGAATGAATGCAAAACCAGAATAATAGAATTTAATCGAATTAAATCAGATGATGCCAAGGGAACTAGATTAGTAATGGGGAGACTAAAAGTAGCAGAGGAGTTTTGTTATTTGGGCAGCAAAATAACTGATAATTGCCGAAGTAGAAATGATGAAATATGTAGGCTGGCAATATCAAGAAAATCGTTTCTGGAGAGAAGGGATTTGTAACCGTCGAATGTAGACTTAAGTGCTAGCATGGAATATAGCCATGTACAGAATTGGAACGTGAATGATTAACAGCTTATGCAAGAAGACAATAGAGGTTTTTGAAATGTGGTGCTACAGAAGAATGATGAAGATTAGATTGGCAGATGGTGTAAGTATTGAGATGCTACTGAGTAGAATTGTGGAGACAAAGATCGGTTGATGGGACACATTCTGAGACATCAAGGGATCACTAATTTAGTATTGAAGTGTGAGGGGTAAAAGTCTTAAAGGGAGACCGATAAATGAATACAGTACACAGACTCAGATGGATGTTGCTTGTAGTAGTTATTCGGAGACGAAGATTCTTGCACAGGATAGAGCAGCATGGAGAGCTGCATCAAACCAGTCGTTCAACTGGTTACCACAACAACAGTGTGAACGAAAAAAAAAAAAAACATTACAGTAAGCATCGGTCTGCAAAAGAGCTCCTTGCGAGATAATTGCGAATATTTGTTTCGAAGTTGCAACTACCTACAGTATGAAATACTGCCCTAGTTAATACAAAAGTTTTCGGAATGTAAACTTTTTGATTAACTCCCACTAAATGGGCTCAAATCTCACATACGGCTCATGGTTATGGAGTGTGGCTGCCGAGAATTCTTCCGGGTTGTATGGCCGTGGTCCATGGAACTCTTCTATCCCTAACGTTTCGTCCAAAGCTACGTTGGACATCTTCGGAGGTGCTTCTGGTTGTGCTGTGCTCAGTCGCCAAGACTCAGCACAACCAGTAGCACCTTCGAAGATGTCCAACGTAGCTTTGGACGAAAAGTCAGGGATAGGAGAGTTCTATGGACCACGGCCATACAACCTGGAAGAATTCTCGGCAGCTGAAACATCAGGTCGTGAAAGCCTTCATTGTAATGGAGTGCGGTACATGCCTGATGAGTCACTCTTTGCTGCCGAAGTAAGACGAAATCTGACGCGCCGATATAGTCCAACATAGATGGGACTATTAGATTGGTGCATAAGTTCGTAGCGTTTTTGTTTTGCATTTTGTATTCTGGTTGCTGTTAGTTTATATATGGATTGCCAATTTTTATTGTAGTTCAGTGTTGCTGTTTGGGTTTACATATTGTCATTTGGGGATAGTGAGTGTGGCTGTGATACTAGAAAACGGAGTGCCAGTTGGAGAAATCGGAACATTTGCCACATACTCTTATGTTTGAATTCAGTAGAAAGGTGACAGCAGCGGCGCAGCCAGAAGCATTTGTGCCGTACACGAAATAGTACCACTGGACAGAGCACGGACTCGCATTGGGGAGGACGACGGTTCAATCCCGCGTCCGCCCATCTTGATTTAGGTTTTTCTATCCATACATCGCTCCAGGCAAATGCTGGGATGGTTCCTTTCAAAGGGCACGGCCGACTTCCTTCCCCATCTTTCCCTAATCCGATGAGACCGATGACCTCGCTGTTTGGTCTCTTCCCCCAAAACAACCCAACCCAACCCCAACAGAGCACGGCAATAAAATGGTTTTCTCGTTTTAAGGAGGATCATTTTGATGTTAGTGACCCTCTACGTTTAATAAGAGCTTCACGTCAGGGTTCGATTGATCGTTCAAACTCATTACTTCACAATGATCCACGCCATTGTACTCGAGAACTGGCAAATGTGATGAACTGTGATCATTCCACCATCATGCGACATTTGCATGCAGTGGGGAACGTTCTAAAACCGGGAGTGTTGGTACCGCATGCTCTAAGGCAAACTCACAAAAATCAGCGGGAGGGCACAAGTGCATCTCTGCTTGCTCGTCAATTGACTCGTGAGCAACACCGACCACTCCTGCCTTTTATCATTGCTGGTGACGAGAAATCGTGTCTTTATGCTAAAATAAGGAAAGGAAGGAAGTGGTTGAGCCAAAACAAAGCACCAACTCGCGGTACAAAGACCTGTGTGCGTTCACAAAAGATAATGTTGGGCACGTGGTGGAGCAGCGACGGTGTGCAGTACTACTATTTTGCTTCCCGGAGGTGTAACCATCACTGCTAACATTTGTTGTCAACAACTGAGACGTCTTGCAGACTCAATCCAAGGACAATGACCAGTCTGAATGTGTGAAGTAATGCTATTCCACGATATCGCCCGCCCGCATTCTGATAGACTGACAAAAGACACTACACAGGCGATGGTTTGGGAAGTCATTTCACATCCATCATATTGACCTGATTTTGGGCCATCAGATTTTCACGTTTACCGTTTTCTATCGAACAACCAAGGAACTTTCTTACTGGATAAAAAAACCCTCCGAACATGACTAGCTCTTCGCCTTAAAATCGCGTGATTTCTACTGTCACGGAACCATAAAGTTACTCCAGCGCTTGCAGACTGTTGTAATTATTGAAGGAGAATATGTTATTGACGAATAAACTCCCTGTTATGTGTATCTGCAGAGTTTATTAAACTTGTGGAAAAAACACCACGAACTTATGCACCAACCCAACACCTAGGTCTGCAAGATCACCTGAGCTCAATGCTGTGAATTTTTTCTGTCTGGGTTAGCTGGAAAGTGAGGTGGTAGCTGAGCTGTTCTGCATACGCCTGAGATGCTGTGAGTCCGGTGTTTGGTGGCCTACAGAAAGAGGAGCTCCCCATAAGATCGTGTAAGTTTAAGAAAGGCGACAATGTTGCCCAACAGAAATGTCTTACTGAATAATAACAATCATGCATGAAAATACTGGTATCACATCACACATGAATAGTTAATGAAAGGGCTCACCTACCTACAAGAGAAACTAGTGGTCACTATAACAATTGTAAGTAGGCTGTTTATGTTTTCTGTATGTAAGTAGGCTGTTTATGTTTTCTCTATGTAAGTAGGCTGTTTATGTTTTCTCTATGTAAGTAGGCTGTTTATGTTTTCTGTATGTAAGTAGGCTGTTTATGTTTTCTCTATGTAAGTAGGCTGTTTATGTTTTCTCTATGTAAGTAGGCTGTTTATGTTTTCTTATTGGCAACGTTACGTAGCGCTCAATATGAAAATCACTGGCTGTGCTGTGTGCAGTCTGTGGCTAGTTTGCATTGTTGTCTGCCATTGTAGTGTTGGGCAGCGGCAGCTGGCTGTGAACAGCGCGTAACGTTGCGCAGTTGGAGGTGAGCCGCCAGCAGTGGTGGATGTGGGGAGAGAGATGGCGGAGGTTTGCAATTTGTCATGAACTGATATATATATTATGACTTGTGATGATATTAAGGTAAATACATTGTTTGTTCTCTATTAATATCTTTCATTGGCTAACTATCCCTATCAGTAGTTAGTGCCTTCAGTAGTTTGAATCTTTTATTTAGCTGGCAGTAGTGGCGCTCGCTGTATTGCAGTAGCTTGAGTAGCGAAGATTTTTGTGAGGTAAGTGATTTGTGAAAGGTATAGTTTAATGTTTGTCAGGGCCATTCTTTAGTAGGGAGTTTTGAAAGTCAGATTGCGTTGCGCTAAAAATATTGTGTGTCAGTTTAAGGACAGTCATGTATAATTGTTCTAAGGGGACGTTTCATATGTCGACCCTTAGCCTAGGATACCTCACTGGAATCTTCTGATTTTTCTTGTAGTTTGTGTATTTAGTGTAGCTTTTGTTTATTGCTAGCGCGTAATTGTAGAGAGAATCTCCTTTGTAGTTGTAGCCTTTCATTGTTGTACAGTAAAACAGTTGTGGCATGCATATAGATTTGCACCAAGTATTTCGCAGCTGTAATTAACAAGATATTATTTTCAGTGTTATGTTAATGTGTTCTCTTATTTTTGCTCTTCAAATTGTGTTTTTCTGTGTTGTCGTGTGAAATACTGTGACAATAATGGCGTGTGAAAAACGTAATACTAGGCTCCAAAGTAAACTGAGAAATGACAGTGAAAATGAGAGCAGTGTGTTAGCGCCACCGAGTTATGAATTAACTGATGTTCAAAGTAGTAATTTGGTAATTGTGCATAGGGAAATGGAGCGGGCGGCAAACAATGGCGTGGATAGTGAAACAATTAGTGAAGAGGGAAGCATTATCGATCGATCGGTCGGCAACAGCTCGCCTCAGGAATCCGAAATGGCAGGACATAATTTCGCAAATACTGTAGATTCAGGTTTTGGGTCATCACCGTTTTCTCAAATAAGTCAAGACACATTTTCTGCTTGTCAAAATGTGAATGTTGTCGGTGCAAATGCACTGCCGAAAAGCGTAGAGAAACAGATTCCAGACACTAATACATTATTATTGCAATTAATGCAACAAATGGGACAAAAGCTTGAAAAGTTAGACACAATGGAACAACACCAGAGACAAACACAGCAACAGTTAGACACAGTGGAACAAAATCTCAAAAAGTTAGACACAGTGGAACAAAATCTCAAAAAGTTAGACACTACACTTGAACAAACACGTGAAGATTTAACCACTGAGTTACATAACATCGAATCGAAATGTCAAAAAGTCTGTAATGACGTAAAAACACAAATTTGTGAGCATTTTCAACCTATTTTTTCGCGGCATGAAAATGCATTACAGAATCACGAAGCAGCCATAAAAGAGCTGCAAACCATTGTTCATGAAAATCTTGAGACCTTGTGGGCTAAATTTGACTCAGTTGCATCTACCGATTCGGTTACGCAACTTGCAAAAGCTCAGGAAAACTTAAAGGACAAAGTAGATACTCTGAAACTTGGTTCAGAAAAACACGCTGAGGAAATAAGTACACTATCAGAGAAAGTAGCCGAACTTTCGGATCAATTCACTAACTTATCTACAAAGGTAGATGATGATCTGAATGACACAAGACCCGTAGCCTTCACTGACACAGAAGAGTATGAACAAATAAGAAAATTCAAACAAAATCAGAATCAAATTAATACACAACACCAAAGAGAAATCCGGGAAGTACAAGATCAGCTGACACAGGTAATACAAGAATTACGTATTTCAGAGGACACTCGCGCTCCAACACGGGAAGAGGGACTTAGAAACACGGAAAAGCTGCAAAATAATAACACAGGGCATTTCGGAAGTAATGAAAGAAATTGGGAATGTGCACCGAATTTTGAGATGGAACGGCCGACACGACCTAACAATGACCGATATGCGACTCGCCGTCATGATGATTTTGACTATAAGCTGTTCATTACTACACGTAAATTCAAAACATTTAAGAATTCTGGCAACGACATTCATCCACAAGCATGGCTCCATCAATTCTCTCATTGTTTTCCTCCCAACTGGTCGTTAGAACACAGATTAGAATTTATGTGTGGCTACTTGGAGAATGAACCAGCTGTAAGAATGCGATCGGTCATTCACGATTGCCACAGTGAAGGAGAATTTTACCATGCCTTCCTCTCAGCATATTGGTCTCAAGCCACACAAGACCGCGTAAAACATGGCATCATAATGATGAAACATTTCGAACAATCTGAATTTTCCAGTCTTGTGAAATATTTTGAAGACATGTTGCACAAGACTCAGTACCTGTCAAACCCATACAGCCCCTCAGAACTCATCCGCATTTGCTTAATCAAATTACCTGAACATTTACGACACATTATTTTGGCAGGGCGTTGCAAAGACGACATTGAAGCATTTCAGGGACTGTTACAAGAATTAGAAATTGACACTGACAATCGCGGAACGCGAAACCAGGAACACAGCAATTACAGGTCACATCCGTCGCAATTCCGCGATGAAAGAAGTAATAACTTTACACGACAAGGCTATTCTCACAACACAAATCGTGACCAAAACAGACACCACCCGTATGACAACCGTTGGCAGAGTAATAATAACTACAGGGAAAGATCACCTCTCCGTGGTAATGACTATCACAGAGACAATAAGAGAAACAGACAATATGGGAACCAAAATAAATACTATCAAGGGAGACAGAATAACTTTAGACGCAACGGTCCAGCGCGCAGTTACGTTTCAGGGAGAAATTCTCCACTACTTAACCGACAAGAAAGAAACTACAGGAGCTATCGACATGACGACAGACGATATGATCGTAACGACAGACCTGAATTGCATCAGAACTGGCGGGATTCAAACAGAGCAGGGCCCTCTCGTCACGGTGAATTTGTAGAAGTTAGGTCTCCAAATCCCAATAACGACGCGCGCCAACAAAGGAACAGACAATGACTCGCACAGCAGGCAGCCGCGTGCGCCCGCTGGCTCCGAGAAAAATAACATAAGACGCTAACCTTGAGAAATATTCCAGTATTCTTTACCGACGTATACCGCACGATAACTGGGTTGATGTTGAAACTCTGAGTACTATGAAGAGTAAAAGATTGTACCACATTTCAAATGTAAAACCGTTTATTGAAAGATAATCTGCTTTTTAACTTTGTCATTGCCATAAAACTTTTCACTTTACATTACTAGTATGCTTGTCAGACTTAGAATCTGTTAACGTGCAACAATGTTTGAAGTTAAATATCCAGTGAAGAACCAAGAGAACTTTTTAAAACAGAAATTACGAATGCATTGTTATAGTAAACAGACGTCACAGTGTTCTTGTGTGTGTACATTCTTGCTTGTTTGTTGCACGATTACGTAACGACTATAAGGCTCACATACTTAGAACATTTACCAGTACTGCTAATGAGATTTTAATGCAACATTTTGGTTTACTTGAAAATACATTCCGGATTTAAAGTACTTTCTGAGAGATACCAGATGACACAGAGGTTAGTTTATGTGACAGCTACACGATTTTTATCACGACGCTACTAATGAGTGACAATTTACAATGTTGCTTTTGCGGTGTATCTGTTTTATATCTGCACAGTTTTCTGAATTCTTCTGGAAATCAAAACATGTTTTATTAGTAACTTTTGTGGTATAGCTACAAGGAGACAGCCTTTTCCATAGCACAACAATACGTTACAGCACAGTACTTTCATCATCACAACAATAAGCGTAATAACTAAGATATCTCTACGCAAAGCATTTCACTTTTGTTTATCATGAGGTAAGTACATTGGCTTCTGCAGAACTTAGCTTTTGGAGGAAAATAACTACGACACTTTCACAGAGATTATCTTACAACAATATGCACATTTAGCGCTACAGGACACGCATTTCAGGGATTAATTTTGTACTTAAAACATTTATTTTTAAAGATTTTTGAATTACAAAGAAAGTTTTCAGTGATACATTTCATTTCATTGCTGTAATCTGTAACACCTGAGGGTATAATTACATTAATCCTCAGGGGGGGTACACGCTTACTTTGTGTACCATGTGTTTGGCAAGCACAAGGAGCCCTAGCTAATATGGTATTTGCTTATACAACTTTACACATCGGTACCATATTTCTCTAACACATAATTACACAGCTATCTGATCATTTAACTGAGAGAGACAAACTTTTTTTACTACATCAGTGACAGATGTTTACGCAATTACACCGTTGGATAACTTCACACTTATGAAACTGTATTTTGTCTGTACTTTGTAAACTGTTCATATTTTTTCGGAATCATTGTGATACTATGAGAGCTTTGAATGATGTATTTGGTATGAGATCATGATTTTTAAAGTACGTTTGAGGCAGCTGACACTTTTGACATGAGCAGAGAATTATTTTAGGCTTAGAAATTATTGGAGGAAGTTACGACGATTTTGAGATTTGACTGAAGTGTTATGATGTTATTATTACGACGACGATGTGTATTATGTTGTTGAGGAATATTTATTATGCTACGTATTTCTCATGATGAAATATTGAAGAAGTGTCGACGAATATGTATATGTATAATGAGGTAAGGAATAATGAGTAGTGTTTAGGGACTCTGATTTATGAAAAGGATGTTGGAAACCAAGAAACGTACTTTAAGAGTTATGAAATGTGTGACTGTATCACAATGCTGACCAATATTTTTTTTGGACACTTATATTTATAGGATTTTGTTTCTACAGATTTGTAACGCTAATTCTTGACCTGTGAAATATTTTTATGTGCGACTGTCTCTGTAGCGGAAACTGCTGTCGTAAATATTTCCGTAAGAAAGTTAACGGACCACCTACACATAATGCGTCGTGGGCACCCAGCTGTGTCAGACGCCTGGAGAAAAAGCCATTAGCGCGTGCCTTTCAGAGCACAGGAAAACACCTGGAGAACAAGCCATTAGGGTGTGCCTTTCATCGCTAATGCGACACCCTCGTTACTTGAAAACATATGATTACTCGCACTTTGTGCTAATTGCTGAAATGCTTATGAATTGATGGGAAATATTCGTACATCTGCACACCTGATTATGACAAGTGTCTTTCTATGAGAGTTGAGAGCTACTGACTTACGAAATGCCACATGACTATTGAATGATGTTTTTATGCTTTGGTTTGCGTAATTGCTTATTTCACTTGATATCTGGTTTCCAGCTGTGTTGCAGCATTGCTTTTATAAAATAAAATGCATTTGCTAATGTGAACACTTTCTGTCAACAGATCTATTAAATAATTATTTTATGATCCACATTCTTTAAAAAAGGAGCACTTGGAAAGGAAAGAACAATAAGAAGGAACTAGTAACTGCATACATAATATTCTTTTCAAGTACATGGTAATATTTCTTTTACAACAAGTTGTTGTGGTGCACCACTTTAATTACATAGACATTAAGATGTGAATATACATTTCCCTTATCTGCATTGTTGTTTTTACTGTAATATTTTTTCTTCTTGAGCTATGTCATGTTTAGATATAAGCTGCTGTTTGCCAGGCATAGTGCTACTGAACTTTAATTTGTGTTACTCTGCTAAGCCAATTTTACTACTCATTGATTTTTCATGTTGCTGCACATTGGCTCATATTAGTTGTAATTTTGCATTTTATCTGTTAATTTAGATTTACGGTAGCTTGCTTTGCAATTTTCCAATTTTTTGGTAATTGCTGTTTATATTAATTGTTATGTGATGCTGCATTGCCTCGTCCCTTAGTTTAGCATCTGAGCTCAGTAGATTTAAGTTAGCTTAAGAGGGGGTAGCCTCTAAGAGAATGAGTTGCGATGAATTGGAAGAAATGCATTGAGAAAACAGGTTTAGGTAGGATTTTCTTGGAAATAAATGTTGAGGTAAGAAATGTGTGAACATATAAATACAGAAAGCATGCTTAGATAGAATTTTTTTGGTGGAAACAAAGGATGAAATAAGAGGAAAGATATATGAAGTTTTGGGTTGGACTGCAGTACCAAATGTTACACTGAAAACGAACCCTGTCCTTTCCTATTGGTGTTATCCCACTATGTGTTTGTGTACCCTTGAGTATTTGTTTTCTTCCTGTCTCTGTGTACTGTTTCATAGAATTTTTTTCTCTTCTAATACTAAGCTATATTCACTATGAGGAGGAATACTGTTATCCTCAAATATAAGTTGCATTAATAATATGTTATTTTCTTTGTAAAGTTGTTTACAATTCTGTTCTGTTTCAATGTTCATGTGTGAAATTAATGTTTCGAAAACTATTCTCATTATTTTATGTATGTACTTATGTCACTATTTTTGTAACACTCATGTATATGTTTATTTCTATTCTTTTGTAAAGCCTGTACTACAAATGTTATCTGTATTATTATGTTTTTAATGATGTATTTTGTACCTTTGTAATTGTATTCTTATGTTATAAAATTGTAATTGTCACCAGTTCATGACATTATTAACTTGTTAGTTACATTTCACTGCACACGTTTCTGTTGGTCATAGTATGTGGACAATATATGAGAAGTAGGGACTGTTAGTGTTTGCACGTGTGTTGGTAATTCAGCAAGGGACTGGATAACAGCATTGCTGGTTCTAAGGACAATTAAAAGAAAAACTTTCTGAGTGCACAAGTGGTGGTTTATGGACTTGCTATATTCTCTGCAAGAATCTTCGATGGTGATTGTGCACCTGCACAGTCGCAACGGATGGCTGCTGGCCGTCTCTACCAGGACTACAGTGGGTCTGCACCTCTGGTGGCCCACCAATACCATTATCTCTACAAGGACTACAGTGGGTCTGCATCTATGATGACCTACCAACGCCATTATTTCTACAAGGACTGCAGTGGGTCTGCACCTCTGGTGGCCCACCAATACCACAATCTCTACCAGGACTCCAGTGGGTCTACTCTGTGATGACCTACCTAACAATATTCTTCAAAACGTCGAATGAACTCTGCTGTGGGTTTGCTCTGTTGTGGCCCATTACCTGTCAGCATGTCAAGAGTCAGCACTGTCTTTCCGTTGGAAGGACAACACTACTTCTTCAAGACTGCATGGAAATCCACTACTTCTGTGTGCATTGTCTTTTACTGCTCAGACTTTGAGAAAAGAAACGGCAGTTTCACTGTGATGAATGATCAAGACTGTCTTTATAGACTGTGAGAAAATTTTAGCTTTTGACCAACATTGTATCAATAAGTGTGTGCATTTTATATCTTTGTTACTGTAATTGTGAAAAATTTTTGTCAAATCTGTATTGGCCAGTGCCCAACACCATTTGTAAAAATTTTTTGTGGGGAGCATGGGGGCTATGTAAGTAGGCTGTTTATGTTTTCTGTATGTAAGTAGGCTGTTTATGTTTTCTCTATGTAAGTAGGCTGTTTATGTTTTCTCTATGTAAGTAGGCTGTTTATGTTTTCTGTATGTAAGTAGGCTGTTTATGTTTTCTCTATGTAAGTAGGCTGTTTATGTTTTCTCTATGTAAGTAGGCTGTTTATGTTTTCTTATTGGCAACGTTACGTAGCGCTCAATATGAAAATCACTGGCTGTGCTGTGTGCAGTCTGTGGCTAGTTTGCATTGTTGTCTGCCATTGTAGTGTTGGGCAGCGGCAGCTGGCTGTGAACAGCGCGTAACGTTGCGCAGTTGGAGGTGAGCCGCCAGCAGTGGTGGATGTGGGGAGAGAGATGGCGGAGGTTTGCAATTTGTCATGAACTGATATATATATTATGACTTGTGATGATATTAAGGTAAATACATTGTTTGTTCTCTATTAATATCTTTCATTGGCTAACTATCCCTATCAGTAGTTAGTGCCTTCAGTAGTTTGAATCTTTTATTTAGCTGGCAGTAGTGGCGCTCGCTGTATTGCAGTAGCTTGAGTAGCGAAGATTTTTGTGAGGTAAGTGATTTGTGAAAGGTATAGTTTAATGTTTGTCAGGGCCATTCTTTAGTAGGGAGTTTTGAAAGTCAGATTGCGTTGCGCTAAAAATATTGTGTGTCAGTTTAAGCACAGCCATATGTATAATTGTTCTAAGGGGAAGTTTCACAATGTGGTTTTTTACCGTAAAACATCGACATATGAATTATCCACTGAGGTAAGTATGTCAACATTTAATAAATGGGCAAGGAATTGTAGATGAGAAATATAGCCTTGGCTCAGGTAGGTGCATGCAATAAGGCTTAATCATGAAACTAAGAGTAAATGGTAGATACACCAAATGACTGCAAGAATGCTTAGTGGTTTAGGAAAAGAACCCGGAAAAATAAGTACGAACACCAATAGAATCACCAAAGTGCATGGTAGAAGCAAGTAGCTGGCTGCAAACATTAAAACTGTGCAATTAAAGCGTGATGAAAATTAACTAGCCTTGCATTCTCCTCGGCTCAGTGGTTGCATTGGCGGCTCATTCTTACTGCTTTCATAAAGCGGGAATGTGGAAGATGGTGGCAGTAATGGTTGGAAATTCTGAATCCAGCTCGACATCTGTAATCTGAAATAATATGAAGACGTCCTTCTGTACCACAAGTCTTGTCTCATCGGTCGTCTGGCAGCAAGTGTTTACTCTTGCATCCCCCAGCAGTGAGCGTTGCTCTGCAGTTGACTATCTGCAAGTGTCCTCTGCCTTAATTTTCTGGAACTCTGTTGTTCCTGTCAGTGCAGGAATGTCGTCGGCGAATTGCAGCACATCCAATAATAATTTTGTAAATCAGTTTAGCAAACTCCTACTCTCACGGAATTTGTGATGATTAATTAATGAGCTTGGTGTGCGGAGGAAGTCAGAAAATCTCTCCCAGGCTACAAAACTTGGCCTATCGAATGACTTACACATAGGTACACGGCGGGAAAGCGCATGCCCTACAGAAATAATTATTGTGAGCCAATCAGAGCGCCTGTTACAAAGATTTTAAACTAACATTCTTCTTTGCAGAGACCACAGAATAATGGTGGATCCCACACTTCTTCGTTACGGAGTCTGCATCTAGCTAAATACGTTATCTTTCTAAAAAGATTGTTTTAGGTGACATACAATGGAGTTTTACTGCACAGCCTGGTGCGCAGATGTGGGCTGAAGCAAATTCTGCGCTGTCTGCCTGCTCTGAAGGACGACTCCCAGCCCTGAACAACTTATAGTCCCCCCCTGGTCCTTTTAAGTTCTATGCCGTTCTAGCCAGCTCGGAAGGTTTCAAGGCTACAGAAAATAATAGGCCGCTCACCATAATAAACAAAAAGGGAAATCAAGAAGTAACTAGCTGGACAATCACTGGCAGTAGTGAATACTGCCTGAGTTTATGATGCAGTGTAAAATGGTGACCACATCGATCATGGCGATGTGCATACAACATTATGAAACAACGGTTTGGAGATAAGCTGCCATGTAACAAATTGTACAGCACTCCCACTGTTATTGTTCAAGATCTGAAGTAGAGAATTTCACAGTATTGTCAAGATTTACGAGATGATCCTGGGTGTTTGAAAAAATCCTAAACCCATTGCATTACTGCATCCAAATGTGAGGACCACTCGTAGAACACTTCCTTTCACAGGATGCGAGTGTACAGTAAATAATATGTAGCGTGCTGAAGCAATATTGTATTTCTTTTTTTTTTTTTTTTTTTTTTTTTTGCCGGCCGGAGTGGCCAAGCGGTTCTAGGCGCTACAGTCTGGAACCGCGTGACCGCTACGGTCGCAGGTTCGAATCCTGCCTCGGGCATGGATGTGCGTGATGTCCTTAGGTTAGTTAGGTTTAAGTAGTTCTAAGTTCTAGGGGACTAATGACCACAGCAGTTGAGTCCCATAGTGCTCAGAGCCATTTGAACCATTTTTTGTATTTCTTTTTAAGGCAGGCCACGTATGAAACCAAAGCCTAATTCGATTTGCATTACATCTGTAGTAATTAGGGCACTATATCACACTGAAGTCAGTGAGACTTCGTAACCACATATTCGGAATTTTCTAGCAACAATTCACCCCCAGCTGTGCAACTACCTCTAGCGCGTTCTTATACATTACATGGCCTGATACTAAATAAAGTTTTCGGTTACTTTTCACGGATTTCATGTTTTCAGGGCTACATGGAGAAACAGCTTTTTATTATTCTCCTTGAATCCAGCAGACACTCATAACAAATATGCTGAAAATTTGAACAGCAGAATTTGTAATTCGTTCGATGAGAAAACTAAGAGAACCTTATTTTCGGAACTGTCATAGCGAACAACAATATCAGATGTCTTTCTAAGACACTATCTAATAAGCGACATGTACAGTGAAATAGTAGTTCCGTTTGAAACATTAGTTATTCTCTTTATATCTCAAATTGCAAAAAAAAATTATGTACTGTACATCTAATGATCATGCGAGGAAAAATAAGCAGTGCATTTACTTACAAGTCATTGGAAATACAGCTGGAATTCGGATAACGTCCCAGTTTTCAGGTATATCTTCCTCTGACTCGGTTATCAGCAGTGTGATGTTGTGACCTCTTTCGGACAGTCCAGTGATGAGCGGTTTGAGCGAAAACCAGTGACTCCTAGCTGGCAGGGGAAAAAGGGCCAACACATTCGCCGCGTTCACATGGCTAACAAACAAGTCGCAGGTCATGGATATCACCAGAGCAAGTAGCCAGCCACCCTTCATCTGCAACAAAATACGTGTGTTTCAGAATCTCAGTGTAAACACCTAGTTAATGTTTTTTGAGCAACAGTATTTTGCACCTAACGTGTGTTAGTAGAAGGCCGTAAAACCTAAAATAGAAGAGGGTGAAATATTGACGTTGCCTTTGCATGTTGCCTATCTAACTGCATTCAGGGGTAACAAAAATTTGATTTTCAGTATGTTGTATAAATAGAACCGAATTTAAAGATCTGAAATACTGTCACAGCCTAGTAATTAACCTTACGTTAAAGATTTAATAGAATAAATCAAGAATTAAAGTTAGAAGCTGAACATATATCTTAAGGCAGTGTAACTCATGGCGTGAAAATTACCTGTACTATATTACTTCAACATCTAAGAATAAAACTGCTCAACGACTTCCAACGAACACTATAAATAATTTCAAACCTTTTTGAAACTTTTTCTCGCCGACAGCCCTTCAGAATAATTAAAGGAAAAAGTTAACAGCTTATTAAATTTCCGCTGTTCGTGCAGTAAAATTGACGAATCAGCCATGCCATTTTAATTAATTATTTCTTCACTAGTAACTCTGTTCGGAACACATTATGCAGAAACTATCAACTTACTGTACGCCGTTGCTCGAGCCCGCAAAATTCTATTCAGGAGATATGGTGTCATTAAAACCTACATCTACATAAGTACTCCGAAAGCCACCCAATGATGCGTGGTGGAGGGTATTGAGGTGCATGAAATAAACTGCTTTTCTTAAAAAGGAGCCCAAGTTGCCCAGACTACACTCAAACAGTGCTCGATAATGAGAGCTATTAGAGACTCCAACAAACTTTATACATAATTTCAACCCTTTTTCTAGAATTTTTCCTCTCCACAGCCACACAAAATAAAAAAATAAATAAAAAGAACGAAAACAGTTTTTCAATTACTAAACAAGGTTGACGTAAAATATTTATCACAGTAACTCATTAGTAAAATGATCAGATGTTTCTAGCTGTTTTGTACGTGGGGGTTCGCTTGTTTAAAGAACTGAGGATGAGGTTACAATTTATAAGTTAAGTTTGTAAGAGGACCATGACTAAGGAATTTGTCGCTAGCGCACTCGAGCAGATGTAATTTCGATGGATTGCTCACGCGCTGCCTGCGATATGTAAGCTATAAGAGAATCTCAGACCAGAGAGCAGTGTTAGCTGCAGTAAGAGCTGTGTCAGTAGAAGTAAGACGTAGCTAGCAGTCTGGTGTATCGAGTTGGCTGGGCCGGTAGTGGGGAGCGATGGCGGTGCCTGAGCTATGTAGTATAAGGTAAAAGCAGCCTCGCGCATATGTACTATTGTTATATCAAGTCCCATGTAAATGTTTTTAAAAAAATCTCTTAATAAGAATCTTTCTTATAAAAAGTAACTTTTGACAATCATTCAGCTCAATTTTAAGATTTTACTAATATCTCCAAACCATGGTCATCATGATTATTCTAAAGAAAAATCTGTTGTTTCTTTTTATACAGGGTGTTACAAAAAGATACGGCCAAACTTTCAGGAAACATTCCTCACACACAAATAAAGAAAATATGTTATGTGGACATGTGTCCGGAAACGCTTAATTTCGAATCCCGCCTAGGGCATGGATGTGTGTGATGTCGTTAGGCTAGTTAATTTTAAGTAGTTCCAAGTCTAGGGGACGGACCTCACATATTACGTCCCATAGTGCTTGGAGCCTTATAGCCAGCGTTACATTAAAAATAACATTTTTTTCAACCGTTGATAAACCAGATATCGTATTTTGTAACATGTACATGTGTCCGGTGTTTTCTAGTATGCGTTACTCTGGTATGTACGTTGTGAATGCAATACTGCTACTGAAACAATGTAGGGTAGCGGCTGTAGGTTAGGAAGAAAGTAAAGTAATGTAAGAGAACTGATACAGTTATAAGTCAATGAAACATATCAGAATCGCCTACGTTCTGAGGATGGCTCGTACTTGTTCCTCTAGATAAACGTCAACAGTGAATGGGGGAACGCGACAGGGTCTGAAAATTAGTTATGACAATTCCAAAATTATTTACATATTGAGGAGAAAACTGTACAAATTAAAAGGAAGAAACAGCTGATGAGCTTTTCTGTAAGACGAAAAAAGAAATAAACAATGGACTGGAGTAATTTTTTGTAACTATAATCGCAACTAAAGTTCAAAAGTATGTGAGGAGAAAAGTCGACAATTAATGAGTATTACTAATACAAACTTGTGGCAGTGACATGACTCTTAATGACAAAAACATTTGGGAATTTGGCAGTTGACAATACAGATTGGATGTTGGGAGTAATCATGAAAGACAAGAAAACAAATCATCTAGGGACAGGCTAAGTTGGAGGAGTGTAAGATTTAATCCGGACTGAAATAGTAATACAATGAAAACGGGAGGAACATGCAACTGTAAGGATCGACGGTAGATCTAACAGGAAAGTACTTGAATGAATTTCAGGATATACAAAGAGACAGCAAAAACGACCTTCGTGGCAGACATTCGAAACTACACTAACGCAACGTATAAGGAGTTGTTTGAGGTTGCCTCCAATCAGTAGGTTAAGTGGAACGACTGATGTTATACAGTAACGGGAGCTTACCTTATAGAGAAGCAGCGCCGTGGCCTGTAGAAAGTGCAGCAAAAAGACTACTGCTGTGTGATGCAAGGCCTGTATATTTGTATCAGCCGCTGGAAAATGGAGTGGTTTATATTGCTTTCTCATTGTGAACAGGAGATAACGAGACGGCACGAGAGTAGCGTGTCACGGATACTAATTGTTTTGCTGTCTCATCGTGAAGATAAGGTTACTTATCGAGGCGCACGACAGTAGCGTCTTTCGTCGTTCTTCCGGCGAATTTCCAAAATATCAACAGCTATTAGTAGCGCTCAGGAGGTGTCGGGATGCTTGTATTAATCTTATGAGTCAAACTACACCCGACTAAGAGATATACTCGCACAGGTTGTCCATAAATTCACGCTATCATTTCAGAAAATGAAAACTATTAGAGAAAAGTGGTTTGTTATACAACATTTAGCAGCACTAAAAGTTTTTTTTCCTTTGTATTTTGTTGCAGATTTGTCTTCGAGTGCATCAAAATGGCGATAACCATCAGGTGCAAAGTGTCATCTGGTACCAAGAGACCAAAATTGCGACAATGATACTGCGGAATTATCGAAGCCAGTATGGGAGGGCACCACTGAAAGAAGCTAGCAAAATGAAACGTTTCAAAAACCTTAAAGCGACAGGCAGTGCAAAAGATCTTTCTCTAAGTAGACGTCCCCCTGTGTCTCAAGCACGTGTCAACACAGCGCAAGGTGCATTTCATCGCAGCCCTCGGAAGTCAGTAAGTCGTGCATCACTCTAATTACAAGAGACAAGATCAACTGCTCATAAAGTGTTGCATAAGCGGAACAAAGTGTAACTCGTTCTTGCATTGCAGCCAAGCGATCGTCCTATGCGGTATGCACTCGAGTGTCCAATCCTGGGCTCCATAGATGCTGACAGTGACTAGTACCTGAAAAAGTGCAGAAAACACGCTACACGTGTGAACATATTCTTGACAGCCCGGAGCTTAAGGTTGAAGAAATCGTTTATTTACGCAGAAGAATTGTACAAACATACTTTCGTTTGACCAATGGATACACGTCCGTTTGGACGATATAATGACAAGCGTCCCTGGCGTAAGAGAAACAACTGATAAGAAAACAAATCACCAGGTCCGGATGGAATTCCAGCTCGGATTTACAAAGAGTACACTGCGGCATTGACCCCTTACTCAGCTTGTATTTATCGCGAATCTCTCGACTAGCGCTATGTCCAAAGCGACTGGAGAAAAGAGCAGGTGATTCCTGTTTATCAAAAGGATAAAAGACCGGCCCCCTAAAATTACAGACGAATTTCTTTAACAGCAGTTTGCTGCAGAATTCTAGAACGTATTCTGAATTCGAATCTAATAAATTTGCTAGAGACCGAAAAGCTTATGTTAACGAATCAGTACGGTTTTAGATAGCATGGCTCGTGTGAAATTCAGCTAGTACTTTTCTCACATGATACACTGCGAACTGCGAATGAAGCGCAACAGGCAGTTTCCATATTCCTACATTTCCGCAAAGCATTTAACACGGTACCCCACTGCAGACTCATAAAGAAGGTACTAACGTACGAAGAAGGTTCCCGGATATCTGAGTGGCTCGAAGACTTCTGGAGTAATAGAAACCAATATGTTGTCCTCGACGGCGTGTTCATCAGAAACAAGGGTATCGTCAGGACTGCCCCAGGGAAGTGAGATAGGACAGCTGTTATTTTCTATATGCGTCAGTGATTCTGCCGCAATCAGCGGTTTTTCACTAATGCTGCTGTGGTGTACGGAAAGGTGTCGCCATTGAGAGATTGTGGTATGATACAAGGTGACTTAGGCAAAATTTGTAATTGGTGTGATAAATGGCAGCTGCCTCTAAATGTAGAAAAATGTAAGTTAATATGAATCAGTAGGAAAAAACGAACCTATAATGTTCGGATGCAGCGTTAGTATTGCTCTCATTGACACAGTCGCTTAAATATCTGGGCGTAACGTTGCAAAGCGATATGAAATGGACAAAGCATTTGAAGATTGTGATTGGGAAGGTGAATTGTCGACTTTAGGTAATCGGGAGAAGTTTAAGAAAGTGTGGTTCCTGTGTAATGGAGATGACATATTGGACGCTAGTGCGACCTATTCTTAAGTACTGCTCGAGTATTTGGGATCCGCACCAGGTCGGATTGAAAGAAGACGTCGAAGCAATTCAGAGACGGCCTGCTAGATTTGTTAACATGCAGGTGTTACGGAGATGTTTTGGAAACTCAAATGTGAAACCACTTAGTGGAGGCGACGTTCTTTCCCAGGAACACTACAGAGAAAATTGAGAGGACCTGAATTTGAAGTTGACTGCAGAACGATCCTATACGGCCAACCTACATTTCACGTAGGGACTACGAAGATAAGATACGAGAAATCTGGGGCTCATACGGAGGCATATAGCAGTTGTTTTTCCCGCTCTTCATATGGTTAAAAGGGCTCTAAGCACTATGGGTCATCAGTTCCCTAGACCTAGAACTACTTAAACCTAACTAACCTAAGGACAGCACACGCATCCATGCCCGAGGCAGGATTCGAACCTGCGACCGTAGCAGCAGCACGGTTCCGGACTGAAAGGCCTAGAACCGCTCGGCCACAGCGGCCGGCTTTCTCTGCGAGTTGAACAGGAAAGGAAACGACTAGTCGTGGTACAAAAGTATGAGTGTCGATGTAGCTGCAGATTGTTTGATGGCCTAATGTACTATTTGGCATGAAGTCAATTTTCCTTCATAGACGAGAAATGCTTGCCAGGACATGATCGAAAAGTTCCTCGTACCACAGTTCGGAAAGCTACAGTCGTCCACCATCTTCCAGCGTAATGATGCACACCGCACTTTAGTTGGAACACACGGGGTGTGCTCGATGTCTTATTTCCTCAGAGGTGTGTGCGTCGCAATAGTCTCATCACATGGCCCCGTGCTCTCCCGACGTCACGCCGTTAGACTTTCTTTTGTGGTATCACGTCAAGGATTGCATGCACACAACACCTTTCAATCACAGTGCTCTGATTTGTGCACAAATCAATGAATCAACTAGAAATGTTGATACTTCAAAGCTGACCCGTACACGAGTACACTGGCAGAACTCGAACATCGCCCTCATGCTGAGCGACGAGTGGCACGCACATTTAAGTTCTCTCATAACAGAAACAAACTTGGAGAGCTGCTAAACGTTTGACAACAAACCACGATCTCATATAGTCTCCAAGTTACTGTTTTTTGAAATTATAGCTGGAATTTATGGATACCTTGTACGTACTTCGAAAGACGACACAATTTTTAACTGTCCGTGGTTTTCTAGGGCAGCTCTCCATACACACGTATTTCACTTGTCATCCCCAATTCTCCTCATCCTGAAATACCTCAGCACATCGTCGTCGGCTCGCTTTCATCACTGTGATAAATACTTTTTAAGACCCAGGAAGGATGCTGAATGCAGAAGTAATTTCAACCTCCCCTGAGATTTGAAGGTGGACAGAATGCTTGAAACTACTGAAGGATATTTGAGTTGGAAAGTGATGCCTTCCAACACAGTACTTCCGCGTCAGTAATAGTACTAAATGCACGACAAATGTCTTGAAAGATTGTGCTTGGTCTTAATGTACCAACAGCTATCGTGGATAAGTTAATAGAATACCGAAAGATTAGAACAAAGGCAGTTACAGTATCGCATGTATTAGACGGCGTTTTCGAAGACCACTGTTCACAAAAATCTTTAATATTTTGAGTCAGTGGACTGAAGCCTTGGACGGAAATATGTCCGGGGGCCGTGCAGTACGTAATGCAACACTTTTCTTGGCCAGTTTCGGTTTAAAAAATACAGAATATGTTGTGGGACATCTTGGAATACCCCGCTTCAGCCCCTATAGTTTTATGACATTCGCAGCCTTCAGAATGACATGTGACACGGAGGTGCCTTCCAAACAGAGAGCCGTCACTGAGTTCCTATTGGCGGAAAACGAGAGCATCACAGATACTCATAGGCTACGGAAACCTTACAGTGAACAAAATCACGATGAGTCACTGGGCGAGGCGTATTTCATAACCGCAACATGGTCGATCGAACCTGTCAGATTTCCTGCGTTCCTGCCGGCTACACACAACTGTGTCTCCTGCAGTCTTGGAACGTGCGGACACACTTATTTGAGGTCATAAGGTGGCATTTTATTGTAAAAACTGGACAGAACTAAATAACGATTCATTAGTGGGAAATTCAGGGTGGCATGACAGAAGTACTGAAATATCAGTCACAGTGGGAAACGGCTTTGGTGAAAACATTCACTGATACATTTAGTATTGGCCAGTGAATTAAATGTGTGACCTGACGTAATTAATAACAGAAGAGAAATACTTCTGCAAGAAATCGAAGATTTCTTTAAATGTTTATAAAACTCAAGAGATAGATAGGGAAACTAGTTTAGTAACAATTAATGAAAATAATGACATCCAATAGTAATACCAGATGAGATGTATGTAGGATTTGGGACATATGAATAGAGGAAAACGGAAGATTATAGCAGTTTAAGAGAAAGTGATTAAAATCGGTGAAACTGTTAGACAAAAGCAAACTGTGAGTCGCTTATTTAAGGCATTTGGTGCTGAGTATAACAACTACCAGAACAGGAAAATTGTTACAGCTTTATTACAGTATAAGAAAGATGACAGAAGAGGCGCAAAATACTACAAGTAAATCAGCCTCCTCACCATGATGTACTACACGCTCAAAAGTTGAACTAAGTTTGGAAAGAAGCGGGAAGGATGTATCTACGCACTGAAAACCTTCACACATGAAGAATGAAAACTGTATTTTCACAAAAATAGTGTGCATTTCTTTTGGAGTGACCCTCGTAATAACTACACTAACATTCAGGACAGCAACCCAGATGTTAGCGTTAGTAGGAGGGGCTTCCATCCAGTGATTCGTTGATCAGTCTGGTTTGGCAGTAGAAGACAGCTAAAAGAAGGCCGAAATTTTAAATTCAACGTTTAAGAAATCGTTCACGCAGGAGAATCGTATAAACGTACCGTCGTTTGACCATCGTATGGATGTGAAAGTAATAAGCATCCCTGGCGTAAAGTAACAACTGAAATGGTTCAAATGGCTCTGAGCACTATGGGACTTACCTGCTGAGGTCATCAGTCCCCTAGAACTTAGAACTACTTAAACCTAACTAACCTAAGGACATCACACACATCTATACTCGAGGCAGGATTCGAACCTGCGACCGTAGCGGTCGCGCGGTTCCAGACTGTAGCGCCTAGAACTGCTCGGCCACCCCGGCCGGCAACAACTGAAAGAGATGAAAACAAGTAAGTCGCCATATCTCGATGGAATCCCATTTCCGTTTTACAAAGAGTACTCTACGTCATTGGCCCCTTACATAGTTTGCAATTATCGCGAATCTCTCTACCAGCGCAGTGTCAAGCGACTGTAAAAAAGTGCAGGTAACTCCTGCATATAAGAAGGGTAAAAGAACGGGCCCGCAAAATTATCGGCCAGTATCCTTAACATCGATTTGCTGGAGAATACTAGAAAGTATTCTGAATTCCAGAAAAATAAATTTCCTTGAGTCCGATAATCTTATGTTCACTAATCAGTACGGTTTTAGAAACCATCGCTAGTGTGAAACCCAGCTTGCTCTTTTCTCACGTGACATACTATGTACTATGGATTAAGGACAACAGGCAGACTCCATATTTCTAGATTTACCGAAACCGTTCGATGCGGTACCCCACTGCAGACTGTTAAGGAAGGTGCACACTGAATAGGCTCCCACATATCTGACTGGGTCGAAGACTCCTTACGTAATAGAACCCAGTATGTTGTCCTCGGTTTATTGGGAGAATTTCAGTGAAGTGTAGTCCATCTGTAAAGGAGGTCGCATATAGGACAATAGTGCGACCTATTCTTGAGTACTGCTCTAGTTTTTGGGATATGGAATGGGTCTGATTAAAGGCAGACATCGAAGCAATTCAGAGACGAACTGTAGGATTTGTTGCTGGTAGGTTCGAACAATACGCAAGTGTTTCGGAAATTTTTTGGGAACTCAAAGGGGAATTCCGGGAGTGGAGGCGACGTTCTTTTCGAGAAACACTACTGACGAAATTTACAGGACCGGCATTTGAAACTGACTGCAGAAAGCTACTACCGCGGCTAACATACGTTTCGCTTAATGACCACGAAGATATGATAAAAGAAATTAGAGCTCATACGGAGGCAAACAGATAGTCGTCTTTCTCTTGCTCTATTTACGAGTGGAACAGCAAAGGATAGGACTAGTTGTAGTACAGTGTACATTTCGCCACCCACCGTACGGTGGCTTCCGGAGTATGTATGCAGATGTAAATGTAGAAGTAGATGTAGATAACACCTATTGTATTCAGATTAAGCTGTTAAGAAAGCTTGTAAAGAACAATTACTATAAATTTATGGATCAAAATAGATATATTTTATGCAAGTGTGAACTATATATATATTACTTTTTTTTATTGGTATGGATAGTGCCCCCCGTCGGGCAGACCGTTCGCCGGGTGCCGGTCTTTCAATCTGACACCACTTCGCCGACCTGCAGCCGATGAGAATGATGATAGCACAACTCCCAGTCCCTGGGCGGAGAAAATTCCTCGACCCAGCCGGGAGTCGAACCCGGGCCCAGAGGTTTGACAATCCGTCATGCTAACCATTCAGCTACAGGGGCGGACATAAAGTATAATGAAGTTCCTTGATTACATTCCTATACCTAATGCATCAAATATTATTTTACTGGTAGTAAATGCACCAATTATATGCAGTTCTTTAGTTATTTTGTTTCATTGTAATTGGCTTCGTCTGATTGTATTATCTGCAATTAAGGAAAGTAATTAACGGAAACTAGTTCTCCGAGCTGGGTCCAAGAAGAAAATGCATCATCAACCAATATAGTTTACCAAAGTGAAGCTAACAAAAGCCTCACTACAGAGTGCGGAGAGAAAAAACATGTGGTCATGAAACATACAGAAAACGGTTAGTGAAAATAAATAAAGCAGGAAAGAATGAACGTAGAGAAGACATCATAAGTGCAACAAATGCAAAGACGATAAAACATGGACAACTAATGAAGTATAAAACTGTAAAATCAAAGCGAATGAGAAATAAAAAGTAATATGTCCAAAATAAAAAAAATTATACGAGGTGTGGCTAGAAAAAAACCGGACTAGTACTGGTGAAACAATAAAACGAATGCAATAAGGCTGAAAGTCGCGTGGCCTGTCACGTGACTCTCGCTCCGCCTACTGCTCGAGTTTCATCTGCCTCCTGCACTCAGTCTGCCCGTGGCGTCTGTTTTAAGTAGTTGACGTTTTGTCTGTACGTCGGAAAATGTTGAGTGTACAGAAAGAACAGCGTGTTAACATCAAATTTTGTTTCAAACTAGGAAAATCTGCAAATGAAACGGTTGTAATGTTACAATAAGTGTACGGCGATGATTGTTTATCGCGAACACAAGTGTCTGAGTGGTTTAAACGATTTAAAGATGGCCGCGAAGACACCAGTGATGACACTCGCACTGGCAGACCATTGTCAGCAAAAACTGATGCAAACATTGAAAAAATCGGTAAACTTGTTCGACAAGATCGCCGTTTAACAATCAGAGCAGTGTCTGAGTTAACAGGAGTTGACAAGGAAAGTGTTAGGCAGATTCTTCATGAAAGTTTCAACATGAACAAAGTGTGTTCAAAAATGGTTCCAAAGTGTCTCACAATTGAACAGAAGGAACGCCGAAGAATGATTTGTTCTGACATCCTGGAAAACATTGAAAGTGATCCCACCTTCTTACAAAATGTTATTACTTGCGATGAATCGTGGTTTTTTTACTTACGATCCCGAAACTAAACGCCAATCGATGCATTGGAAAACTCCTGGTTCTCCACGACAAAAAAAAGCACGAAAGTAAAAATCGAAATTCAAGGCAATGATGATTGTTTTTTTTTGACATCAGAGGGATTGTGCACATTGATTGGGTACCAGAGGGACAAACAGTGAATCAGCATTACTACATTAGCGTCCTGGCTACCCTACGTGAGCGAGTACGGAGAAAACGGAACGATTTGTGGAGAAGAAAGTCATGGATCCTTCACCAAGACAATGCCCCAGCTCACAGTGCGTTGTCAGTGAAGACGTTTTTGGCAAAACACAACATTCCCATCTTAGATCATCCACCCTACTCACCTGATTTGGCCCCCTGTGACTTTTTTCTTTTCCCTAAAGTCAAGTCAGCTTTGAAAGGAACTAGATTTGAGACTGTTGAAGCAGTAAAAGAAAAAGCGACGGAAGTAATGTGTGGACTTACCGAAAATGATCTGCAGCATTGCTATGAACAGTGGAAAATTCGTGGAGCGGTGTAGAGATCGAGGAGGAGAGTACATTGAAGGAGATTACACGAAATTGTAAATAATTGTAAATAAATGTTTTTCCAGCATCAGTCCGGTTTTTTTCTAGCCGCACCTCGTACAGTGCAAAGGATGAACTGCAATTTTAGGGGCATTATATGATACGGGTGACATAGTTCTCAAACATAAACGAATGGGCATGCAAAGTATTAGTCATAATGCTTTCACACAGTTTTTGTATGGCACACAAAATAAAAACATCTAACCATTCTCATATGCATCTGTATTAACAATAAAAGTTAGAAGTGAGGAATAGGATTATAGCGGAGAATAGTATGATTATTATTAATACTAGGGAACAATCAGAAGAACAATACTGCTGTCTAGGAAGAAACATTCAGCAGTATGTAGGAAATCAGGAACTGACCACCACAGGCGAAGAAATCTTTCTTTTCTTTTTTTTTTAGTAGATCGTGAGCTGTCCCGCACCAAAACATTGTAAAAATACAAAATTAATTGTTGCGACGGTATCTTCCTAATCTTCTCATTGTACACTGAATTTAATAAAGAATATAGTTCTCTTGATCACATCTAAGTCCAAAACAACTATTTCTATAGCCCAGAACCAAGCGACTGAACCATTGTAAGATCTGTCGTTTGTCAGTTTTTTTATAAGCAATGACTTGCTAACGTTAATTACATCCTTCATTAATTTTAATAGTAACACTTGCATAATTGCAGTGATTTTTATATACTAATTGTAAGAAAACGGTATGAATAGTGTTTATTCAGTGTTGTGAGTGCCTCAAGTAAGCAGACTGACATTAGAAAACTCTTATAAATGTGTCAAAGACAAAGCATAACTGTGTAGTAACGCAGCAAAAAATATAAAGTGAAAGAAAAACATGAATGTGTCTTACGGTATCGAGGTAATAACGAAAGGTATCTCTCAAATGCTGAGCAAGGTTCTAATGAGTAAACAGAAGTCTGGCAGTTATAAAGGCTATGCCATGCCTCCTTTGCTTTACGTGGAATATAACTAAAATGCGACGTATTCAAAAGAGAAGACCAAGTATCCAGAAATGTTTAACAGTATTAAAAGCTAAAAACAAATTATTAAAAATTAGAGATTATGCTATGTTACTGGTATGACGTTGAGTAAGCATACGAAAACGCCACATTCGTACGTTACTTATATAGCATGCACAATCTAAAGCGGCCCTTAGACGGCCATATTACCATACAAAAGCAGTGTACAATATTATTGAACTTCCCCCTAAACTGCCCAATAAAAGCGTACATTAATATGGTACAGTTCTTAGTAAGGTACGAAATGTTGGCTGAGCAAAACGCTGCTGCTGTGGTAATAACTCGACTTCGTTGCAGGCAGAAGTAACACAGAAGATAAGTGGCATAAGGAGCGCCAAATATTCAGTCTCGACAAATATTACGGCTGTTGAAGCTGAATGAGATAAATGATTGCCAGAACTTATTACTCATTGGTGGTGCAACGTATGAAACATTACTGGAAATGGGATCATAAAGCAAAACCTTACGATGAGAGATGTAATTCCACTATGTCATCGCTTATCTAGTACGCAAGATCTGAAATTTACAAGCTTATTTTCACTTTCAAGTATTGTAGCCATACTTATGAAAATTTATCATGCGGTAATAAGCGCTATAAACGATTATTTTTGACTAAATAATATGCATATACACGTACGGTATATAAATATTTATTTTAATACAAAAAAGGGTACATATGAAATTATAAGTTATAAACGCAACACTTTTTTAACGAAGTTGAATGCGTTTTACAAAAATTTTGCGAACTAATCCGCTGTATTCTGAGCGTGCAAACTAATTATCTCATGTGCACTTACAGAAAAAAATGGAAGTGCATGACAATGTACCGCACATAGGTGTTCTTGAGGCAAACAGATTTGTCTCCGTACAATTTCGGCGCAAATTTCAGAACTGCTTCGTGCAGAATGATATTAATTGTCTTCTTCATGGGCACCTGTTGCTCTACAGACATGTTGTCAAGCTCCAGCGACAAAGCTCTGGTAATTTGCATGGAGTCTCCCATTTCTGTAGGCGCCGACGAGGTAAATAAAGAATGTCCTCTTGTGCTGATAGTTCTCTCTGCCTCTTGGCAGGAGTAATTAAATTCCCGCATTCTGAGTTTCGTTGTTTTCACTGACCTAATTAGAGATCCTTTACGTAATAACTTTTAACAAAAAAGGATAAAGTATCTTGGCAAGACAATGATTGTTAATATTGCTTGCATGGAGTTTGCTAACCTTGAGTATTTTACAGCTTGACATGTGTTGTCATTAACTAATGTGCGTTTTACGTTGCTATAATAAATCCACTGAAAAAATATTTACGCAAGTAAGTGATCTTCGTACTCTTTTAACGAATTCATTGCGCTGACTGAGCTGACCACATTCTTGCCCAGAAGGAAATTCATCTCCTCGAAACACCACATTGTTGGTTCCAATGTTCCTTTAGTGCCTGCACCCCTTTTCTGTGGATTCATTGAACTTCCGTCCTGATATTTGTTCTTCAAGAATTAAATTCTTTAAAAGCTATAGCATACTGTTTCCTACATTTCGTGAGCTACAACTCTTGAGAAACATTCTTAGTTTTCCAGCTTTTGTATTATGTTTCTTAACATCTCACAGTGCTGCCAATGATTCTTACACCAACTAATATGATCTTTCTTCTCGTTTTGAGCACATTTTAAACACAACAACGAACAACGTACACAAAGGAACCCAGAGGCTATACTACAACAAAGCGTTTGAGAGACTGGTAAGGATATTGTCAATAGTACACATAGACTGGAAATATATCTCAGGTAGAGCGTAATATATTTCAATAGCTATTGATTTACTGAATGTTATTGCGCAACCTCTCAGCGTTGAACACACACATTCAGCATTGACGAATGTCAGGAAATGTTGAGTCACAGATATCCAGAATCTTGTATACTGGTCATCATGATGACGTCAGTCTAAAGTGGCCTAGGCAAGAAATTTTTGCTGTGTTGGCTTTGGTGAGAATGGACGCCATGGTTTCCACGGATATCGATAGCAGCTGTTTGAGTGGCGTGTACAACGTAAACTGATGCACAAATGTATAAAATGTTGTGTTGTGGTTACCACGGCAAAGTAATCAGCGGTAGTGTCAGCTAAACATCTTCCCTTTGCTGGTCTTAACAAGAATGAAAGCCAATCTCCAATGTGATGTGCATCGACGATAGCTGACTGAAGATGTCTTGAATGAACAGTGTAATTTCCATGGAGATGATTGTAGCTATTGCTAATCGTCGACACCCACGAATTAATTTTTCAGCTACCATGCATCTGATACGTATTCATTTGCTCCACTGATATGCGATCCTCAGACCGCTGGGTGCCACAAGCTTCCACTACGACTCTGTGACGCAGCCATTTTGATGTACTGTATTAATGTCTTCTATAAAAATGGTTCAAATGGCTCTGAGCACTATGGGACTTTACATCTATGGTCATCAGTCCCCTATAACTTAAAACTACTTAAACCTAACTAACCTAAGGACAGCACACAACACCCAGCCATCACGAAGCAGAGAAAATCCCTGACCCCGCCGGGAATCGAACCCGGGAACCCGGGCGTGGGATGCGAGAACGCTACCGCACGACCACGAGATGCGGGCTGTCTTCTATATTCCAACCATCATGGTGACATGAAGAACCTCATAAAAATGTTACAAAATGTGTATGTATGATCTACATACAAAACTGAATTCTATGATAGTCAAGTAGCTATAGCCGCGAGGGCAAAGGGGATGGACAATGAGCAAAACAGTAGTTTGGTATCAGCCCAAAACTGAAAATATTAATTTGAAAGTTGATCAGAAAATAAATCGTAAAAATGTTTTTCTCCCAAGTCTGTTTGTTTGTTATTCTTGCCATCACTGCAGATTTCTATTTCTTGTAGGGTATTCAGCAGTACACTTTTTGGAGCTGCATGTAAAGTTTCCTCAACATCAACAACGAAATGATAGTTATTGAGGACGTGTAAACGAAAAGTAGACTTGGCACATGCTGCCCATGAGATACATTGTAAGAATCTTATGTTAAATTCGTAACCCCTTTGTCCCACACATTGTTTGTTGCAGCCTCCGCATTTAATGTTGTATGTCGCAGATATACAGTATTTATTTTGATATGAATCCGCTGTCATTTTAGTTTCTGTTGAAATTAGTTATTGGTAATACCGTAAAACTAATCTTTTTCTTCGTGACTTATCAGAAGAATCGAATAAATTTAGGACCAGTTTCACAGGGCTTTGTGACTTATTATTCTAACAGTTAACGAATTTCGCTGATCAATACATCAGTGGCTTGAGAATTTCATTGCTTCCCATCCATTTCTAATACCTTTCTGGTGAAGCACTAGAATGTAGAAATACCAACATTGTCGCTGCAGAATATCGATCAGAGATTAGCCCCGGAAAACGTTCGATGTGACTAGAGGCACCAGTAATGATCTTTTGCAATGCAATCCATGGTGAAGGGAAGGGTGTCAACGAACAGTTTTCGAACCTTCAGGGACAGCGCAGCTACCTTCTCACATCTTTTTCATTCCTTTGTCGTGATTTTCTTTTCGTCTGTTCGTGTGACGGAGAAATCTTCTGCCCTAACAGCCACTAATCGATTATAAGCACTAGAAGCGCTCCAGGAAACAGCAGGAGGAACTGATACCGAGACCGTGCGTCGCACTTTCCACTAAGAGCTCCAAATAAGAATCTGGCACTCTCTAATTAACTTGAGTAATGGCAGAAGGAGAAACCAATTTGACTGAAAGCATAAGACTCAAATATCAATGGAAACCCCAAAGCTTTACATCTGGTATTTTGGCATGATCACTTATCTTAACTAGTATAATTTATGGCACATTATGTATTCCACAGTGAAACGTTGCTACCTCTATATTTATGCTGTATTCACCGTTATCAAGCGGGGTCCTGTATCTTATTTATGCTACAGTTAATGTCAGAATAAAGCAGTTAAACGCCCCATTGGCTGGAAAAGTCCATTGCTTCCCATCTGGTAATAGGCACCATTCTTAGGAATGACTAGTAAGTAGAGATATCAGCACTGTAGCTGCAGAATATCGTTCAGACTGTAATACAACTTGTCGGATAGGACAGGACAAAAATCGATGCGATCCGAGGCAACACTAATTATCATATGTCAGGCAATCCGTGGTGAACGTGATGCCATTGCACTGTCAATCACTTGGGTTCAGTTTCAAATCTTTCATGTACAGCGCAGCTAGCTTCTCATATCTTCTTCATTCTTTTTTCGTGGTCTTCTTTCTCTTTTGTTCATGTGGTGGAGACGTCTTTGCTGTGATTAGCCTGTAGAGTGTCCTGACTGCCACGACAGCGATTGTGAGAACCAGGAGCGCTCCAGACAGCAGCAGGGCAGCGACGTCCAGCAGGAGGTACTGGTACCAGCTGAGGTGGAGGGCGGCGCTGCGCAGGTGGGGGGCGCCCCGGTGCCTCAACACGTACTCTGTCCAGTGGACTGCCGTCTCCACAGGGCTCTCTGGGCGGTCCCAGAACAGGCGGGACCGCTGCTCCGCCTTCTCGCGGTATCTGCAAACAGAGACATGTTCTATGCGATAACTACGAAGGCTTACAAAATTTGTTAGGGAGAATCGACATTTACATCGATTCTACAGATTTTACCAAGTTCTATTAGGTATGAATTTTACGACTGATTTTAAACTAACTTCCCCATGTGCTGAACACTTGAAATTATAGACATAGTTCGGAACTGAGTGACAATGCAACGTTAACTCATTTTTTTGTCGGTGCAGGTGGTAGGGGTGGAGGTGGGGGCAAAAAAAAAAAAAAAAAAAAAAAAAAAAAAGATTGTAGTGCCTGACAACTTCGCTGTCCTACAGGCCCAGCGTGTTATGCAAGTAGTATAAGAACGCATCCCAGTTGGTATATGAGTGGAGGGTCATGGATGAGTTTACAGAGGGGGAAAGAGGAGATGGATATCATTTTATTTCTGCCTTTATTTTCCGAATAAATTTTGCTGTTGATTTTAAACTAACTTCCTGGTGAGCTGGAGATTTGAAATTTTAAAGACAGCGCCTAACTGGATGGAAATGCAGTATTAAATTCCTTTCTTGTTAGTGTGTTCGGTTATTGGTAGGGGTGAAAAAGTTTTCTTTTGCCTGACATTTCGCATGCACCGCGAACTTGTCTATTGTGTTGGTAGTGCACTACTGGCCATTAAATTTGCTACACAGAGAAAAAATGCAGATGATAAACAGGCGCTCATCGGACAAATATACTAGAAATGAACTATGATTACATTTTCACGCAATTTGGGTGCATAGATCCTTAGAAATCAGTACCCAGAACAAACACCTCTGGCCGTAATAACGGCCTTGATACGCTTGGGCATTGAGTCACACAGAGCTTGGATGGCGTGTACAGGTACAGCTGCCCATGCAGCTTCAACACGATACCACAGTAGTAGCGACTGGCGTATTGTGACGAGCCAGTTGCTCGGCCACCATTGACCAAACGTTTTTAATTGGTGAGAGATCTGGAGAATGTGCTGGCCAGCGCAGCAGTCGAACATCTTCTGTATCCAGAAAGGCCCGTACAGGACCTGCAACATGCGGTCGTGCGTTATCCTGCTGAAATGTAGGGTTTCGCAGGGATTGATTGAAGGGTAGAGCCACGGGTCGTAACACATCTGAAATGTAACGTCCACTGTTCAAAGTGCCGTCAATGTCGAACAGGAGGTGACCGAGACGTGTAACTAAATGGCATCCCGTACCACCACGTCAGGTGATACGCCAGTATGGCGATGACGAACACACGCTTCCAATGTGCGTTCACCGCGATGTCGCCAAACACGGATGCGACCATCATGATGCTGTAAACAGAACCTGGATTCATCCGAAAAAATGACGTTTCGCCATTTGTGCACCTAGGTTCGTCGTTGAGTACACAATCACAGGCGCTCCTGTCTGTGATGCAGCGTCAAGGGTGACCGCAGCCATGGTCTCCGAGCTGATAGTCCATGCTGCTGTAAACGTCGTCGAACTGTTCTTGCAGATGGCTGTTGTCTTGCAAACGTCCTCATCTGTTGACTCAGGGATTGAGACGTGGCTGCACGATCCGTTACAGCAATGCGGATAAGATGCCCGTCATCTCGACCGCTAGTGATACGAGGCCGTTGGGATCCAGCACGGCGTTCCGTATTACCCTCCTGAATCCACCGATTCCATATTCTGCTAACAGTCATTGGATCTCGACCAACGCGAGCAGCAATGTCACGATACGATAAACCGCAATCGCGATAGGCTAGAATCCGACCTTTATCAAAGTCGGAAACGTGATGGTACGCGTTTCTCCTCCTTACACGAGGCATCACAACGATGTTTCACCAGGCAACGCCGGTCAACTGCTGTTTGTATATGAGAAATCGGTTGGAAACTTTCCTCATGTCAGCATGTTGTAGGCGTCGCCACCGGCGCCAACCTTGTGTGAATGCTCTGAAAAGCTAATCATTTGCATATCACAGCATCTTCTTCCTGTCGGTTAAATTTCGCATCTGTAGCACGTCATCTTGGTGGTGTAGCAATTTTAATGGCAAGTAGCGTATTAGAATATGGTTTCGATCATATGAGAGCAGGCCTTCTCATCTGTCTGTCTGTTCGGTTCCAATATTGCAGCCAGTTGAAACTAACTTCCCAATGAGCTACACAATTGAAACTTTCAATATTGGCCAGAACTGGATGATAATGGAATACATCCTCGCTTTCTTGTCTGGTGTATGACGGAGGGTACTTTGTGTACCACTGCCAGTCTCCGTTTCCCTGTTCCAGCAGTTAATGGTTCGTTGGAATAACGATTCCTGGTAAGCATGTGTGTCATCACAAATATTTCTAATATTTACCTTTACGACCTTTTCGCGAGCTATGCATAAAACAATAAATTGGTAGAGTCAGACGAAGAAAAACTGAAATAAGCCTTAAATTTACTCCATATCTCTGTCGCAGTCTCATCAAAATGTCTGAAAACGACTGAAAAACTTCATACGCACAAGTGTACGACTGAGAAAATAATTATTTAAATAAAAAGCTTTCAAATCAGACTAAAATATTCAAAATATTTGCTCCTTGCCCCATATAGCATTCTAACTCAATATAGACAGTATTGAGAAGTTATGATCGTGAATTTTTAATAGCTTCGAAAATACTCGTAAGATTTAGAATAAAAAACATAGGGCACATGCAATACATAACTGGTACGTAAGTAGTTCACGTCATTACTACTACATTATTGAATAACTATTCCTACCTCCTTTTGTTATTTATTGCATGCACTCCATGTCTTCCGTTTTAAATCTTCCAAGTGTTTTCATAGCTATTAAAATATCATAATCACCGTTTTTCAGAAGTGTCTGTAAGGGGTTAGAAATCTGTATGGGGCTAGGAGAAATTTTATACTTGTTAGAACGATTTAAATACGTGAACACATTTCTATTTACATAATTGTTTATGACACAGATTCCCATACAAGTAGTATTCAGAGTTGTCGTTTGGTGAAAAATTGGGAAACAAAATACGAACCATTGTTGTCAAAATAAATGTAAATGTGTTATATACTAAACATCTGTGATGACGGTCTGTTTGTTTAAAATTTCACCATCTCAAGGACAGCAGTTGTTAGCTACCTACGCACAAGCATGGTGACTTCCATCCGCACTGTTTGCTCTGTTGTCTCATCAGTGCATACAGTCTCTCATATCTCCTCGATTTAAACACTCTTGTTTGAGCGAGACAGTAGAAACACTCCTTCCTACAGGAGCAAATTCCTTTCTCTATCTTTTACGCTAGATCAGAGAAATGAATCAGATATTCAACTTCAAAAGACATCTACCAAAACATAATCCAACTGGAAGTTACTGTCTTTCAGTAGACAGAACAACTTTCCGCCTTTCTATTAACTGAGTACAACGTTGTGAAGAAACTGCTCGAAACAGTCCGGATCATAAAATATATAGATTTTTGAGTGCGGGACGATTTAAGGTGGATTGGCTGGATAATATTTGTTGTAGGTGATGCAAACGTCAAACTGACATTCACTGTAAGAATAATTGAGATATGCAGTTGTTCGTCCAATAAAATTTTAGCTTCCAGAACTCTCACTCTACCGATGTTTAGCAGGTAAGTTAAGAGGGAGGAGTTTTAGGTCAACCTCGAGTTAAATGCAATCAGTAGGATGAAATAGTTAATATCTTTCTTCCTTTCAGCCGGAAAAAACCGTTTAATTGTTATGCAGGAATCACACACACTCACAATATAATGTACGTGAAAACCAAAATAGCCTAAGAGCTGTAACGGGCATGTCAACAAAAGGTCACACTATCGATGATAAACTTCGGGTAATATTATTTTAATACACTTACAAAAAACATTCTCTATTCTTAATAGGAGGAAATCAACTACGTTCCTTTTGTGATTAAGCAAATTTGATTCAAATCCACGGTATACACAATATCATACTCCCGTTTCCCAAGAAACGACTGTTCGTTTTATTTGCGTAATGATGAACAAAGTTGACTGTTTTCACATATAAACTGTTCAACTTAGCTCAACATTCTGAAGTTCCATAGCACCATTAATCGGAAAACTGAATTTGAATTGAATGTTATAAAATCAACTGTATAGCTCTGATGTTGACGGTGTTCAAATGTTCAAATGTGTGTGAATTCCTAAGGGACCAAACTGCTTAGGTCATCGGTCCCTAGACTTACACACTACTTAAACTAACTTATGCTAACAACAACACACGCACACACACCCATACCCGAGGGAGGACTCGAACCTCCGGCGGGAGGGGCAGATAGGTTTTTTAAATTAAAATACAGAACGTAGGTACGTTTGAACATTTTATTTCGGTTGTTCCAATGTGATATATGTACCTTTGTGAACTTATCATTTCTGAGAACGCATGCTGTTACAGCGTGATTACCTGTAAATACCACATTAATGCAATAAATGCTCTAAATGATGTCCGTCAACCTCAATGCATTTGGCATTACGTGTAGCGACATTCCTCTCAACAGCGAGTAGTTCGCCTTCCGTAATGTTCGCACATGGACTGACAATGCGCTGACGCATGTTGTCAGGCGTTGTCGGTGGATCACGATGGCAAATTTCCTTCAACTTTCCGCACAGAAAGAAATCCGGGAATGTCAGATCCGGTGAATGTGCGGGCCATGGTATGGTGCTTCGACGACCGATCCACCTATCATGAAACATGCTATTCAATACCGCTTCAACTGTACGCGAGCTATGTGTCGAACATCCATCTTGTTGGAAGTACATCGTCATTCTGTCATGCAGTGAAACATCTTGTAGTACCATCGGTAGAACATTACGAAGGGAATCAGCATACATTGCACCGTTTGGATTGCCATCGATAAAATGGGGGCCAATTATCCTTCCTCCCATAATGCCGCACCATACATTAACCCGCCAAGGTCGCTGATGTTCCACTTATCGCAGCCATCGTGCATTTTCCGTTGCCCAATAATGCATATTATGTCGGTTTACGTTAGCGCTGTTGGTGAGTGACGCTTCGTCGCTAAATAGAACGCGTGCAAAAACTGTCATCGTCTCGTAATTTCTCCTGCGCCCAGTTACAGAACTGTACACGACGTTCAAAATCGTCGCAATTCAATTCCTGGTGCACAGAAATACGGTACGGGTGCAATCGACGTTGATGTAGCATTCTCAACACCGACGTTTTTGAGATTCCCGATTCTCACGCAATTTGGCTGCAACTGGTGTAGGGATTAGCCGCGACAGCAGCTAAAACACCTACTTGGGCATCATCATTTGTTGCAGGTCGTGGTTGACGTTTCACATGTGGCTGAACACTTCCTGATTCTTTATTTAACGTAACTATCCGACGAACTGTCCGGACACTTGGATGATATCGTCCAGGATAACGAGCAGCATACATAGCACACGCCCGTTGGGCATTTTGATCACAACATCCATACATCAACACGATATCGACATTTTCAGCAATTGGTAAACGGTCCATTTTAACATGGGTTACGTATCACGAAGCAAATACCGTCAGCACTAACGGGGTTGTTAACGTGATACGACGTACTAATTCGTTTGTGACTATTACAGCGCCGTCTGTCAAAAAGCGAAAAAAGTGGTCCAACTAAAACATTCATATTTCTTTACGTACTACACTAATATGTAATAAAAATGGGGGTTCCTATTTAAAGAAACGCAGTTGATATCCGTTTGTCCTATGGCAGCTCCATCTAGCGGGCCAACCATAGTGCCATCTGGTTTCCCCCTTCAAGTTAGACGAGTTTCGTTCTTTGTAGTTTTTCGTTTGATGGTTATTTCGTGAGATATTTGGCCTGGTCACTATCAATGGACCACCCTGTATAACTGAAGTAAATTTATGAAGAACTTGGCAACATGAGCCCACTTATCAGTATGGCGTTGCACCCCTCTGACCTGGATACACGCACTGATTCAGTTGAGAAGGGTGTTTTAAAGCCGCTGTAACCTCTTCTCAGGCAAGTTTGCCCACAGCTGTTGTGACTGCAACTTGATGTCTTGGATACTGGTAGTTGGGCAGAGTTGACGTCCGCGATGATGCCACACATGCTTCGTTGGGCGACGGATCTGGGAGCCCTGCTGGCTGCGGGAAAACCTCAACATTATGCAGACACTTTATAGAGACCCGTGCCATGTGTGGGACAGCATTACCCTGTTGAAAAATGGGACGACAATGCTTTCGCATGAGACGTAAGACATGAGGACGCACGATATTCGCGACGCACCATTGAGCCGTCAGAGTTCCGTAAGCGACTACCGAACGTGACCTAAATAACACAGCTGTGCCGCTCCAAAAACCTGGAAGAAAGCGACCTCACCACAGGTCACCGTCATTCTCGCCAACAGTGGTGATCAGGGGCAGTGCAGAACCACTATTCATCGTTGAATGCAATACCATTCATCAGGGGTTCATGCTTGCCGGACACGGCTCCACGCCACTCGTAGCCGTTTGTGCTGAGGTTTTAATGGCAGCCCACGCGCGAGATGGTAATTCCTTAGCTCAGGTGCTGCTACTTCTGACCAAAGGTACGGATGACAGAGCGGATTACTGCACTGCCGGCGGGCAGGGAGGGTGTGAGATTGCACTGGTAGGGGGGAGCGGATGCGGTGAAGGGCATTCGGTTCAAAACGGCTCTGAGCACTATGGGACTTAACATCTGAGGTCATCAGTTCCCTAGATCTTAGAACTACTTAAACCTAACTAACCTAAGGACATCACACACATCCGTGCCCGAGGCAGGATTCGAACCTGCGACCGTAGCGGTCGCGCGGTTCCAGACTGAAGCGCCTAGAACCGCTCGGCCACGCCGGCCGGCGGGCATTCAGGATGCGTCTTGTATGCTGCGTCGGATTACCGCTAGTGAAGGATTGCGTGTCGCACTAATCTGGTATCCTTCGTTTGTAATGACCATATTCTGACGAATCCTTCTTTCTACGGATTCTTTTATGATGCCCACCGGTGGGAGAACGAGCAGCTGCCCGCAGCTAGACGGAAGCCTTGTCTCCATCGGTTTCTGTCGGGACACCTAAGTGTTTGGGAGTTTGGAAATCAAATCAAATTCTCGGTGATATGAGGTTTCAACAAATCACTTTCTGTATTTCTAGCAAGTATCTATAATTTCAATTTCACTTCCCTAACCTAACATACCATGGCACGGTGTATTACGGAATGCGTTCACACTTTCTATTTCACGACGCGTTCAAGCTCGAGATCTTCAGTAATACTTGAGCTGAAGTTGGTATTATTGAGTTGGATTTGCTCAGGGGTAACCTTAATTATTTTAAATGTATTTTGTTGGCATGAGTATTGTCGGACTTTAGATGCACCAGTACTGAAGGTAGAAGGACAGCATGTTACAGTTTCAGAGGTTGGAGAAGCATTTCATGATTTAACAATGAATATGACATAAAAACGAAAAACCAGATTCATACCATACGTTATAAGAAATGTTATAAGAAGTGCTTTAAGCAAACTTGAATCTGAGGGTGATATAAATGTTCAGTGAAACCATGTGTGAATTTCACGATAGCAGTGCACGAGACACCGAACAGTGGGCAGACCATTTAATGCCTTTTAAGACAAATGGTTTTTTTTTTCTTGCACTCCGTACATTCACGTGATAAGTTATAAATATTCTACGAGTGTCTTATAAATACGTTAAACTGCAAAATTAATCATAATGAGTTGTTATTTAATGCATGTCAGTTCTCGTGAACACTGCGGACGTGAATGATAGTTGGTGAATGACGCAACCAACCAAAAATACTCTTTCAGTGTTTTAATTTAGAGCCATAACAGGTTTCGGGCTACCATGCCCATTTTCAGATAGATAATATTTTCAGTTACGTCTCTGTCAATTAGATAATCCTACTACTTGATTCGTACGGTCTTTGATAACGCTTTTCTTCGAATGGCATGTCGCAGGGTACGAGGAGTCCTCTGGCGATTACTTTCCTCTGACCACTTCTCGCCTAGGTGGCATTTTGGCTATCACGCCAACAGAGGGCACTGATTGCTTTCTACAGTCTGTTTTCATTTATTAGGCTTCTTTCCCCATTTGTTTCATCATTTTTATATTATTCTGTCAACTCCTAAAGCTTGGTCTTAAGTATGTCAATTACAATTTTATTCAGAATTCGCCTCAGGAGCGCAACAGAATCGCGTCACTTACCTATTTCCTTTTTAACAATCTAACTTTGGCCGTGTTCTTAATTCATTGCATTTTATTACTGTAGTGAGTTAGACACCTGGTAAGCCTCCTACAGACATACCAATAGTATTGCTCTTTTTATATATGTCCGAAAGAGTCAGTCTTCAGGAATTGTGAAACGAACCCGGTCGTCGACGACTGCGTGCCACAAAGAGCGCAGATTCGCCACGAGATGGGGAAACTCACAAGCTTCTATTGCGCTGTAGTGTGCGAGTGAGACAGACGAGAACCTACGTCATAGGGAAACCCCGTAGAAGCCGTTTGTGGCCAGACACGTAGCAGTGTTAAATATGTTGGACCTAAGATTCGCCCTAAAGGGAAACATTTATGACAACTATTTAATTCTGTAGTAATGCAGGGAATGAAACCACTGTTGAAGTGAAATTCAAAAGTTTTGTAACAAAGACCTGAAAGCTAAAATCTGAACGCTTTAATCGATCTTAATGATCGACATTTCATATAGAAGCGCATCATTGAAATGAGAAATGTTGTAAATATCAACTTTGTTTCTTCGATTGTTTAAAATATATAGTAAATTTGAATTATCAGTATTTTCAATTAAGCACCACACAAAACACACTAAAAGATGACAGTATGTCACCTTATTAAATCAGTAGGTAATACAGCATTTGTTGTAAAGTTTAGTGCGGAATAGTTACTTTTGTTCTTTCTTTATTTACCAGAAAGCACATTGGTGCAAGGCTACTAGCCATGACATTCTAAGTTAAGAAGGAAATTGTATTGGTTTTATGTAAAAGAATTTAACAATGGATATTACTGTTACTTTATTTAGAACGTGAAAGTGATCAAGCTTTGGTTAATTAAATACGTTAAAATGTAAAATAATGTAGAATAAGCTGCAGCCAATCAGATGGACGACTTCAGAAAAGGGAACTGCCCTAGGCAGTTGAGCGAGTATGTTCGGCGTGTGGGAAGCGCGGCCGGGGACGGGCAGAGGACATTACTGGTGCAGAGGCGAAAGCGGACAGTTCTGGTCTAGACACCAAAGTTCGGATTGAGACGCGAAAGCAGACAGTCGTTCTTTAGGCAGATAGGAAGTGAAACGACTTAGAAAATTTCGCATTGTGTGGTATCGCGGGACTTAGTCCCAGAGCTGTGAGCAGCCGCGCGCATGGTGTGAACTCTACCTTTTGGTGTAAATGACGAGGTCGGGTATCGGACTTGTGTTTCGCGATGAGAGTGTGAATGATCGAAC
Source organism: Schistocerca piceifrons (assembly GCF_021461385.2). Classification (NCBI taxonomy): domain Eukaryota; kingdom Metazoa; phylum Arthropoda; class Insecta; order Orthoptera; family Acrididae; genus Schistocerca; species Schistocerca piceifrons. Next base: position 153,615,471 of record NC_060145.1, read on the forward strand.
AGTGTCAAATGGATATTCGCTCGAGTTTAACAGTAACTGTAAATATGACCACTTTGGCTATTAGTTTGCTTTCTGAATAAACATTCTTCTAAACAAATCGCAACTATGTGGCCTACATCATTTATGGGTAGTTAATTTAGTTCCCGATATCATTATTACTGTAATTATATGTTGTATTCACTTTGTGTTTAGGAAACTTGCCATCAGCCAGACAATTTAACCAAAGGGTCACAAGTGTCTAATTTAGGGCATGTAACGCGGCACTTGCGGTTCAAACCCTAGACGAGTTTGAGCCAAGACATTTCGACGAAGAGGATCCGCCTGTGAGTCCGAACATCTGTGTGATGTTAGCTCGCGTGTACCATATCTTACAATTATATGACTCAAGAATAAGTGTACACCTACAGTAGCGACATCTAATGAGCTTGCGGCACAAACATTTTGTGGCTACTGTACAGCAATTTCTTATGGACAGTAGCGTTCTAACGCCATGATTCTAGTATATACCGTATTTTATGTATGTGCGACGATGCTAAGCTGATTTTTATCTTTTGACGATGCCACTATGGCTCCATTTTATTAGGACATTTTTTTTAAAAACAGGCCCCGTCAAATTTAATGCGCATAAGTTTCACATGTACGTTAGTATCACTTTTCATTATGGCCCATTTTATTGTTTTAACCTGTAGACAATCCACTAGTTGTATTTGTGTTTTTCCAATGCTTTGTTCCAGACCTGAAGATGGTTAGTGCTGACCAAAATCGGTAGTCTAAGGACCTAACAAGTTTGTGATCACAGACGGAAATAAAGAAGTTTACTCTACACTTTCTGGGTCACTTTTCTGTTCGCGGCCACGTCGCAACTTGGGATATACGCGTACGGCTCTCGTACTTCGCTGCGGGAAGATGTCTGCGTGCACCCAGAATAGAGAATATTTTTGCAATTAGGCGTCTGAAAATACCCTTCGGGGACTCCCAGACATTCAAGACAAACGATTTTACTTTTTAGAAGTAACAAATAGGAGTATGTATCGTAAATTAATGTTCTGATATTTTCTTCACAAAAACAAGCGATATCGAGCAGAAAAAACCATTGTTCAAGTTGGATGTTTAAGAAGATTTGTGATACCAATGTTTGTACACTGTTTCGTTTCAACACAAATAGCCCGAAACTTTCTACATTCTGTTTCTGCACCTCACATTCTACTTTTCCGGTTCACGTTACATCGTACTGAACACAGAACTGTGTGAACCAATTATAAAGATAAGTGATCGATCAAACTACAAGAGATCCTATCAGTTAGTACTACGAAAAATTTTATCTCATATTCCTTTTGCTGGTGTTCCACGAGTGAAATTCAATATAACGATACCATGTCGCAATGAAGTATGAATATATAGAAAAGGACAAATTTCTTAGTCGCAGCTTAGTATTATGAATGGGATGATTGAAAGTTGATGATTATCTCTCGTATCGAAAAAATACGTAAGTATGAGTTTTTCAGTGCCCCATCACAAGTTTGAAACGCCTCGAGCAATTTTAGCCAAACGCAGTACATGTTTGAGATATGAGCTAAAACAAATACGTGTAGGACAGTGCTTCCACCTCTAGGAGTGGGGGTGGTTGGAAACAATCGACAAAGACTAATACTTCGTATCGTTTCGTGGCCTCTAGTCTGATTGTTGGTAGCGCTGCTGACATATGCACCCAAGGTTGCTACATGATATACACCTACACACTCTGACAGAAGTGTGGACAGTTGGAGAAACGAGCATAACTTTAAAGGACCTTCAACAAGTGCGTCAAAATCTTACTGCAGGTAAAAGTTATGTACTAATATGTTGCTGGACAATATCATTGAAGAGATACTTCTAACACGAGAAAGAAATACTCATTATTCCACGCATGCCATTCAGATTGTTGTCCGTCTTAATTTTAAGAAACTGAAGTTTACAACGACATTTGGTGTTCCATAGAGATAAATGAGTCACAGTCAGAGTCAACTGAGAACTATTAAGTTGAATTTCAGATTACTGTTCTCAAAAATGGCTCAAATGGCTCTGAGCACTATGGGACTTCTAAGGTCATCAGTCCCCTAGAACTTAGAACTACTTAAACCTAACTAACCTACGGACATCACAAACATCCATGCCCGAGGCAGGATTCGAACCTGCGACCGTAGCAGTCGCGCGGTTCCGGACTGAGCGCCTAGAACCGCTAGACCACCGCGGCCGGCGATTACTGTTCTTCTTTCAGCTTTTTTTCTAGCAACTTTATGCTGTTTAGATTCATCTAGTAATTCATTTTAACTTAATATTGGGAGGGAGATGGGGGGGGGGGGGGGAAGGGGGATAGGATCCCAAAATAATGCATTATGTTCATAATTATAGGAAATTAGTGGAACACGTAACTTTAAATTTCAGCTTCAGATGGATTCGATTCCTTTCAAAGGTTAAAGAACATTTAGATACGTAACTAAGCAGGAAACGACAGACAAACTGCAGCTGCAGTCATTAACTTAAACTTGTCTCCCTGCCGTGTAGTAATTAAATCACAGTCAGAAAATGTTTCCTTACCCCCTAAAAGTTTTCAGAACACACAAAATTGCAAAATGACTCACTTTGGGTTATTTAAAACTTCGTAAACAGCCCACTCCACAGACTGGGCAGTTACGTTGGTGAGATCCAGCCTGATCCCGTAACCGTGCTTGACGACCCTCTGGACGTTGTAACGTTGCTCAGCCATTACTGGCATCCCTATCAGCGGAACTCCCCGAGCCGTCGCTTCCAGAGTGCTCTGCAGTCCTCCGTGAGACATGAACAGTCTCATGTTCTTGTGGGCTGAAAAAATACAACGCTAACATGAGCGTTAAAGTGATATACAATAATTTTCTGAAGTTTGCATTGCGAAGTGACAACGCCACTTCCACCACATACGTGCACATACAGTTTCTTATCGGAACAACACCTTATCTATCTTCAACTGTTTACAGCAAACAATAAAGTACATGTCACGGTCTCAAATAGGAGCCCCGTTTCAGGTTTTACGGAATGGAGTTGAAGACGAACGAAACACTAATTCACGTAGATGTTCACGGAATCGATAAAATAAAATAAACAAAAACGTTAAGCTAATTGTGGTGTTGGGTGTTTTACTATTTAATAACACGCTGCCTGACAATGTACATCACATTTTAACAGGACTACATATGAGGAGTATACAAACATGATGGCATTAAAGATACTAGTTACGCAAAATTAATTACAATTACAACGAAAAAAAATATAATGTTGCCTTTGGAGTGAGAGAGTGCTTTCTATAATACAAGAAACAAACTTAAAAACCTTGTGATGGAGATGCGATCAACATAGAGTATCGTCGACATATGAACGTAAGTGGAAACATATCAATGATAAAAAACATCGAGTATGACACGTCTCTTAGAAATGTAGTTCAAAAAGAGTTGTCGCGTGTGACGAGAAAGTAAGTTCAATGCGTGACGAGTGTCGAGTGAATGAAGTGGAGTAACTGAATCGAGAAGAATAAAGTGAACGATGTAGATTGAGTGAAGTGGAACGAGGAATGTGGTATGAGAAGTCTGATGTGAGTTAATTTTGTGTGAGTGAAATGGTAAGCGTTAAGATGGTGTACAGTAATACAGAAATGCGCGCGTATGTCTGAGAGTAAGTGTAGTGTATTGTAACAGTATTTGTTACTGGTACATATACTGCTGAAACTCTCTGACAGTTTAAAACTGCGTGCCGGATCGGGACAGGAACCAGAAACCTTTGCCATTAACTGACAAACGCTCTTACCAACTGCCCTCTCCAAGCACGGCTCACGATTGGCCCTCACAGTTTTACTTCCTCCGGTACATCTCCTACCATACAAACTTTCACAAAAGTTCTCCTGCATAATTAGAGAGTCTAGCGCTCCTGAAAAATGAAAACGGTATTGTGGAAAACAGCTGCAGCCTAGGGAGTGTTTACAGAACTAATTTTCTAACTAGAACAGAGTGGTGCGCTGATTTGAAAGTTCCTGGCTGAGTAAAACTGCGTGCCGGGCAAGGATTCGAAACATTTGACTTTCTTGGACAAATTCTCTACCGACTGAGGAACCGTTTCTGAGTTCTGAAAGGACTGAATGGCGACACAAATCAAAATAAGTGCGGCAAGCATCATGGCTGTGACTAACCCGTGCACCCGTTGCTGTAGGACGGTTTGATGTCGGACGTGACAAAAAGAAATGCCTTTTACCACTCAGCATTCCAGCAACAATGTGCTCTTTGCAGTGTAAGATGTTTGTAGTTTCTGGTCAACGAAAGACTATACAGTTGCTTGCGTACCACCAGTCCAGCTGTCAACTTATTGCGTCAAACCATTGTCGCATTAACATTCAGGCCGCAGTGATCCAACATCGAGTCATCGACCAGTGTGGTCCATTATGGCCATACGTAAGAGAAAGCGGCCATCCCATTCTGTGGCCACATAGCGTGGTTCACTTTCCTCCCATTGTTTTATATGACCTTCTTCTCTCCTCTGCTTCGACATGCTCGTCACTATCAAAGCACAAAGCTGTGACATACATACTTCCAGAAGGCCATTCTGCCTCGTTTCTCATATGGTGGTATTGTGTTTTCTGTCGCCAACGACACACACTATTACCTACTTTCACATAATGACTTCGTTTTACTGTTCCTACTCTGTAGGAATCAGCATGGGTTTCGAAAAAGACGGTCGTGTGAAACCCAGCTCGCGCTATCCGTCCACGAGACTCAGAGGGCCATAGACACGGGTTCACAGGTAGACCCCGTGTTTCTTCACTTCCGCAAGGCGTTCGATACAGTTCCCCACAGTCGTTTAATGAACAAAGTAAGAGCATATGGACTATCAGACCAATTGTGTGATTGGATTGAAGAGTTCCTAGATAACAGAACGCAGCATGTCATTCTCAATGGAGAGAAGTCTTCCGAACTAAGAGTGATTTCAGATGTGCCGCAGGGGTCATAGGACCGTTGCTGTTCACAATATACATAAATGACCTTGTGTATGACATCGGAAGTTCACTGAGGCTTTTTGCAGATGATGCTGTGGTGTATCGAGAGGTTGTAACATTGGAAAATTGCACTGAAATGCAGGAGAATCTGCAACGAATTGACGCATGGTGCAGGGAATGGCAATTGAATCTCAATGTAGACAAGTGTAATGTGCTGCGAATACATAGAAAGATAGTTCCCTTATCATTTAGCTACAAAATAGCAGGTCGGCAACTGGAAGCAGTTCATTCCATAAATTATCTGGGAGTACGCATTAAGAGTGATTTAAAATGGAATGATCATATAAAGTTGATCGTCGGTAAAGCAGATGCCACACTGAGAAGAATCCTAAGGAAATTGGAAGAATCCTAAGAAAATGCAATCCGAAAACAAAAGAAGTAGGTTACAGTACGCTTGTTCGCCCACTGCTTGAATACTGCTCAGCAGTGTGGAATCCGTACCAGATAGGGTTGATAGAAGAGATAGAGAAGATCCAACGGAGCGCAGCGCGCTTCGTTACAGGATCATTTAGTAATCGCGAAAGCGTTACGGAGATGATAGATAAACTCCAGTGGAAGACTCTGCAGGAGAGACGCTCAGCAGCTCGGTACGGGCTTTTGTTAAAGTTTCGAGAATATACCTTCACCGAAGAGTCAAGCAGTATATTGCTCCCTCCTACGTGTATCTCGCGAAGAGACCATGAGGATAAAATCAGAGAGATTAGAGCCCACACAGAGGCATACCGACAATCCTTCTTTCCAATACGAGACTGGAATAGAAAGGAGAACCGGTAGAGGTACTCAGGGTACCCTCCGTCACACACCGTCGGGTGGCTTGCGGAGTATGGATGTAGATGTCGATGTAGATTAACCTTCGTACAGTACTGATCTTTCCATTTGGAGAACATAAGACATTGTTGGACCAATGTCCATGCCATCTCCTCACAGTGTTAACCGTTTTTGTTCCTACATTACGCTGCATGTGCTTGTTCTGATTCATTTTTAGCGCTCTCTCTGGTTGTTGGAAGTTTCACAGTTGTTAGAATAATCCATCGCCAAATAATGATTCATTAGCACTGTAATACCACCTGTGATCTGAATAGCACAGGATGGCTGCGCGTTTAATGGTACAATATTCTAGGGTCTGGGTACGAAAAGTTACACCAAAGGCACAAAAATAAAAACTGATGAATAGTACATGGACGCTGAACACATTAGATATAAGATATATCTACAGTACATGCAGTCGGAAAAAATAATCTTAAGTTGGTTCTTCTAGGGGAAACTATAGCCCCGTTCAGATTTCTGGATGGAAATTCGAAGAGGATGAACTTACCAGAGCCTGTAGTGTGACAAGATGTTGGACATTTCCCATTGCTGTACTTTCCGCCTCGGGGATTGCTCGTGAGAAGATTCAAAATAGTTCAAATGGCTCTGAGCACTAAGGGACTTAACTTCTGAGGTCATCAGTCCCCTAGAACTTAGAACTACTTAAACCTAACTAACCTAAGGAAATCACACACATCCATGCCCGAGGCAGGATTCGAACCTGCGACCGTAGTGGTCACGCGGTTCCAGACTGAAGCGCCTAGAACCGCTCGGCCACTCCGACCGGCTCGTGAGAAGACGTTGTAGTAATATAATACATGTTAAAATGATTTACTATGTAACCAGATGATTTTGTTTGTATATTACAACATTAAGGGAAACATAAATTTCAAAACTATTTATCTACAATACTTGAAAACCTCTCGTGTTTCACGAGCGACGCAACATTCCGACGGCAGAATCGTCGCTGCAACTCCGCGCAGGGTAGCCGCGCGGTCTTAGGCCCCTTGTCACGGTCCGTGCGACTCCCGCGGTCGGACGTTCGCGTCCTCCATCGCGCACGGGTGTGTGTTGTCCATAGCATAAGTTAGTTTAAGTTAGATTAACTAGTGTGTAGGCTTAGGGACCGATGACCTAAGTAGTTTGGTCCCGTAAGACCTTACCCCATATTTCCAAATTTTTCGCTGCAGCAATCATAGACGCTCCACAAACAACGCCGCAAATTACGCGACAGTCAGCGGTCACGAGAAGATCTTACCGTTCAACGTCTATCATATATTTCAAAATTCCATTGTAAAATTTTTTTACTGAGCTGCCTAGCTAGACATCTGAACATGTACTTAAATCTCAAAAAATTAACAAGTAATACACATCATACGATATGCCTTGTTGAGATGCATTACTTGTAGTTTAAGTCTTGATCAAGTTCACACACACTGACATTACGTGCTATAATATAAATGTGCATCTGTAACTATAATGATAAGAAATTGTATATTATACAGAGTTTTTCTAAATGATGGATCCATTTTCAAAAAATCGTACGTATTAAAGTACAAATCGAAAACGAAGAAGCTGTATACCAATGAAAAGAGGAAGTTTCAAAGCTTTTGGTGGGCGGCAGCGGGTGGGCGGTGACGATTTCCGAAGCGGCCGGTAGAGTTCGCGCGGCAATAGGGCCGTCATTCCCTTTCACTGTCAGTTGTGAATGAGATGGCCACTGTGGAGCACAAGGTTTTTTTGCGTTCATGAGTTTGCGAAAAGTGACTCGCAAATTGCAGTGCAGCGGGCATTTCGTGCCAAATTCGGTAAACAACCACCAACTCGCAAAAGCACTAGCCATAAGTTTAAACAATTTAAACAGACTGGAAGTGCGTGCAAAGGAAAAAGGACAGGTCGGCAGCGTGTGTCAGAGGATGTTGTCCGACGGATTCAAAACAGTATTGTGCTCAGTCCCAGTAAGTCTATCAATAGAGTCCGTCGAGAACTTGGAACATCCGAACCAACTGTATGGAAAGTTGTGAGACGGCGTTTGCTGTACAAGCCCTACCGATTACAACTTGTGCAGGCTCTCAACTCCAATGACAAAAAGAAGCGTCTCCCATTTTGTGCTACCAAACATGGAGAATGACACATTTCTAGAGTGTGTAGTTTCTAGTGGTAAAGCGTCAGTACACATTAGTGGAAAAGTCGACAGACACAATGTTAACATATGGGGTTTGGAAAATTCACATTCACCATTGCAACACGAAAGAGACTCACCGAAGATCAATGTGTTCTGTGCCGTATCCCGTACAAAGGTTTAGGGATCAATTTTCTTTGCAGAAAGAACTATAATGGGAATCACATACCTGGACATGTTGGAACAATGGCTGTTTCCTCGAGTTATGGAAGATTCCCAGGACTTCATTTTCCAACAGGATGGAGCTCCGCCCCATTGGCACCGTGATGTACAAGGCTTTTTGAATGACTCCCTTCCTCAGTGCTGGATCGGTCGCAGGGGACTCGAGGACCTGGCTCTGCACTTCTGGCCACCGAGGTCTCCTGATCTCACACCCTGCGACTATTTCTGATGGGGCTATGTGAAGGAAGCTGTTTCCATACCGCCTCTACCAACCACTCTCAACGATCTGCGAAACCGTATCACTGCTGCCGTGCACTCAGTAACGGCAGATACGCTTTCACACATGTGAGACGAGCTTGGCTACCGCCTCGATGCTAGCCGTGGAGCCAACGGTGGCCACATCGAACATTTATAACATTTCTCATTATTAAATAACTGCTAAAAACTAATTGATGACAAATTGTTAAATTGATATCAGACATTATAAAAAATCTTTGAAACTTCCTCTTTCCATTTGTATAAAGTTTGTTCAGTTTGGATTTGTACTTGAATAAATACCAAGTTTTGAAGTTTAAATATTTAGAATAACCCCATTTTGCATTAAGAATTATTATTCATGCAGCAATGATACTTCCTATGAAAATGAAGGTATTTTATGTGTTGAATGATAACATCCCACAGGGCATGTTTTTTAACGAATGTATGAAAGATTAGAGAGAACAAAAAGAATATTCACAAGTCACTCTAGTAGCATAAATATTATCTCTGAAGAAGTAGTGAACTATATTTCCTAGGAATAAAGATATTCTTCTAGACGAGAATACAGAATATTAAAAGGAATCGGACTGCTTTTATTCTCCCAAGCTAAACGAACCATTAAAAAGATTTATGTATATACTTATTTATTTCCTATTTAGCCCGAACAGAGTGTCTTAAAAACGTCTTCTCACATCTCTCCAGGAAAAATTCACACAAAACGTTACGTAACAGTCACAGCAATAATAATTTGATTATTAATAAAACTAATAATTGGTAATAACAACAACAGCAACACTAATAATGATGATAAAATAACAAAGGCATTAAGAATGCTATTGGTTAGGTATTATAGTCCATAACAAACGCAACAATAATAATTTATGTTGTTAATAAAAGTAAAACTTGTCAATAACATTAAAAATAGTAACACTAATAATAATAAAATAATCTAGACATTAAAAATGATACTGATTAGTTTAGAACTTTTGATACCTTGTTCAGTATTAGAAGAAGTGGTAAGAGGAATGAAAGGGAAGAGTATTAAATCGAAAGGGACGATTGCTGTTAGGAAAGGAGATCATTTCAATAGAGCGTACACAAGAGGAGGGAAGAGTGAGCTGCAGATAAGTGTGTGGAAGAGATTAATATTGTGATATAGGGTGGGCCGTTAACTGTCTTTTGAAGTTTGAAGAGTTTTTAATTTCTCCAATATTTTGAGCCAGATTGTTCCAAAGTCCGGTTCCTGATACAGAAAATTATTTGGAGAGCAAGGGAGCGTTCTGCAGTGGTACATAGTCAATTTTACTCTGTTGAGAACGAATGTTTTCTCTGTGTTATTCAGATAGTAGTGTAAAGGTAGAAAATAAATAAGAAGGAGTGCAATGATTGAAATGTCGATAGAGCAAACACAAGCTATGATAATCTCTACACTTACTGGCACGCAGTTACGGCTACTGTCGATAATTGTTCATAGGCAAAAGTGATGAGGTCAAAATAGTAAATGTAACGTGCACAAGCTTTCATCACCACACCCACACAGTGTGAACTCCCGTGCAAAAGACAACCGAGAATAGTATCACCACAATCTAGGATGGGGAGTACTCGTGACTCTACGAGTTACTCTTTAAGCTCGAGAGGAAATACTTTTTTATATTTCTGTAGTGACTGAAGTGATGCTGACACCTTCTCACAGACTATATTCGTGTGTTTAGTCCAGTCTACACGATGGTGGTCCAGAAGTATCTCCATACTCTTTACAGAAGAAAAAGTTTACTTTTGGCCTGTTAGGGATTAAGGTTAGAAGAAAATCTCTAATCGAGGGGTTATAAGTTTTTTTTTTTTTTTTGAGCGAGTAAGACTGCTTATGTCTTAGGTTCAAACCCGTGTTCTTCACTCACTATGACGAAGCAGGTAAGACAGCATTTAAGTGCTAGATGACTGTACGAAGGTTTGTCGGGATTAAAATTATGTGTAACTGAAGGTCGTCAGCGTATAAATGATATGTGCAACGGGAGATAATAGTCGACACATCATTAACTTATAATGAGAAAAGTAATAGACCAAGTACTGTTCCTTGTGGGATCCCTCCTACTACGTTCCTCCATTGTGACCTCTTCGTTCCGATTATTACACACTGTTGGCGGCATATAAGGTGCGAGTGGAACCATTGTACAGTACTCAAAGAAAGGTGTTGGCCTTTGAGTTCAGCAAGTAGAATATCAAAGTCGACAGTATCGAAAGCTTTGCTGGAATCCCAAAAGCACAAAACAGTTGCCTCTTATTTTTCCATAGATTGTCAGTCACTTTGATAAGAACAGTCACCGTGCTGTGATTTTTTCAGAAAGCAGATTGGTATTCATCCAGAAGCTTACTTGAGTGAAGTAATTTGTAAACTGATCGAAAAGGATGTATTCTGAAGTGTTAGATAAAGCTGGGGAAATGCAAAAGGGCTGTAGTCAGAGGGCTCTTCGGCAGATTCCTTTTTGAGTAGTGGTTTTATGGGCCCCTCCTTCCAGGCTATTGAGAAGATTCTAGAAGTCAGAGAATGGTTAAAAGGATCCGTTGTTATGGGCAGAGATGGAACGACCAAGAAATTGATCATTTGCATTGCTGTGTTGTCGATTACTGCAGCGGCCGAACGAAATAGTGCAACTGGCTCCCGATTCTGTTAAGGCGTGCCGGCTGATGACACTTGTCGTTTGTACTAACCACTGAAAATTCAAGAGAATCGATGGTTTGGATCCTTGTGCATTGGTCAAGTAGAGATTCAAACGAAAATCCGTCCTAACAGGCCTTGGAAGGCCCAACGCTACCGACCGGACGCCGTGTCATCCTCAGCCCACAGGCGTCACTGGATGCCAAAATGGAGGGCCTTGTGGTCAGCTCTCCCACCCGTGTGTCAGTTTACGAGTCCGGAGCCGCTACTTCTCAATCAAGTAGCTCCTCAGTTTACCTCACAAGGGCTGAGTGCACCCCGCTTGCCAGCAGCGATCGGCAGACCGGATGGTCACCCATCCAAGTGCTAGCTCCCCCCGACAGAGCTTAACAGAGGTTATCTGACTGGAACCGGTGGTTTATCTCTGCGGCAAGGCCTTTGGCAAATAGAGATGCAGGCGTGGCGAAATACTCATTTAGATGTTCAATAGGAATTAGAGATTCTGCTGCAGTTTTGGGCTGGCTTATGATAGCCATAAAGCCCATTGAGCCCTACGCAGCACCGGAAGTTATTGTTTCGAGTACGATCAAGCTAGCAAGCAAAAGCAGCGGATACCCGACGTACCATCGCAAGAGAAAACGAACAGTGTCACTGCTATATGCATCGCAGCATGCAATTTTGCTGATTGAAATGTAGCAGGGGCACTGGGACATGTCAACAGATGAATGAAGGAGTAATCCAAAAGCTTAATAGGCCTGTTCAAGGTGCGGCTAGAAGACAGGAAAGAAAGCATACTGCCAGACTGTAATGCCCCAGGTGAGCTTCCCCAAGTGCCAATATAAACTAATGCGCAAAACTAAAGGCCGAAGGTAACTTTCACATGTAACCTAGCTTGATGAAACTTGGACCATAAATACAAAGAACTGCCCCATTATACACCGAAGAACCAAAGAACTGATACACCTGCCTAATATCATGTACGGCCCCCACGATTATCCAACACGACTTGGCACTGACTCGTCTAATGTCTGAATTAGTGCTGGAGGGAATTGACAACTTCTGTCACGCTGAAGGATTCTCTTCAATCGTCTTTGGTTCAGTTCTTGAACGATCTTCTACCGGCAGCAGCGATGTCGGAGATTTGATGTTTTACAAGATTCCTGATTCTTCCTATTCTCATAGGATTTTCTTGGGTCAGAAATGGGCGGTTTGGGCAATAAGTAGCGTAAGTTTGCGAGCCTCTTGTCGACCCTAGTCCATTATTCTGAGATTGGCCTCTCAATATATGTATATATATTCTAAACTGTTGTTTCTTGTTGACAGTATCAGCTTATTCCCAAGAATCAGCAGTTTTTACTCAGCTAATACTAGACAGAAATCCAATGTGCATTTGGATCACACTTCCTTGACTCTAGTGCAGAAAGGTGTGCAGTATACTGCTGCATCGATTTTCATTAAGCTACCACAAGAACTGAAAAATCTTATCAGTAATCCACGCGCTTTCAGATCGAAACTGAAGAGTTTTCTCATGGGTCACTCCTTCTATTCTGTCGAGGAATTTCTTGAAAAATTAATCTGATTCCTGTGTTATATTGTTGATTGCGTTAACATAAACTTATGGCTTGTCTTTTTTGGTTTCATAAGCATTTTGTTTTATCTGTTATTGCTTTTATGTTGTAATATCATGTTCTGACACGCTCCATGTCCTTGGAGATTTCCTCCTGAATTTGTTCCTTCACAACTAAACGTGTAAAATAAATAAAAAATACCCTTTCTTGCGACAGTATATGAAAATAAACTATATATTATGACAAAATACCAATAACTGCCGTTCAGAATAAAACTTGCACCTTGAAGAGGGCTATCAAACTTGATCTGGGGCTTGACCCTCTGCTGTTCTTCTCAGATCTTGGCTGGTTCAAATGGCTCTGAGCACTATGGGACTTAACATCTATGGTCATCAGTCCCCTAGAACTTAGAACTACTTAAACCTAACTAACCTAGGGACATCACACACATTCATGCCCGAGGCAGGATTCGAACCTGCGACCGTAGCGGTCGCGCGGTTCCAGACTGAAGTGCCTAGAACCGCTCGGCCACAAGCGGCCAGCCTTCTCAGGTCTTCTAGAAGCCTATTAAAAATGGAACATGCAACCATGGTGAGTTGGTCTGTTCTCCTGTACGGTGCTTAGCGCAAGTAATTTTTACTGTTGTCATTGGTGACGTAAATGCTGAAGATGGAGATGGAAATGAGCGTTTGGCGTCATTGGCCGGGAGGCCCCTTTCGGGGCAGGGCCGGCCGCCTTGGTGCAGGTCTTATTACATTCGACGCCACATTAGACAACCTGCGCGCCGGATGGGGATGAAATGATGATGAAGACAACACAACACCCAGTCCCTGAGCGGAGAACATCCCCGACCTAGCCGGGAATCAAACCCGGGCCCGTAGGACGGCAATCCGTCACGCTGACCACTCAGCTATCGGGGTAGACAATGATGAAGATGTTTTGCCTGAGTGAACTTTTTTAACCCCAAACCCAGCGAGAAAGTTAATGACAGGGGCAGTACAATTGCGAGATCCTTAAAGAACGGTTTCAGCGGTACTTCCTGCGCTAAATTCTTCGTGAATGCACAGAGTAGCCGAAAGCTGATAGAAATACGTTAAAAATTTAGCGGACAGATAGAGTAGAAAATGGTGAGCGGGTAGATAGAACAGACGAGGAAGAAGTGTATAACTGGTTACGAGAGGGAACAAGGTATACTCATCGCATACTTATTGTTCTATAGATGGACTATTCATTATGTTGGACATGACAAAATATAAAATACGAGTTACAGAAATGATTTATCTATTTATAGTGGGTTATTCTAAATTTAACCCAAGACTCATCAAAAACACAACAGACTTACTTATGACCAGTGACAGCTACGTGGAAACATGGACACCAATGAATCTGTTTTAAAGAAAGCTACAGGCACTCTTACCTAACAAATCAGACTGCGGAAACCATTTGCTCAGATGTACATTCGGTGGTTTTCCAGGCATCGTGTCATTCTCCCACTTCCAGAGGACGAGTTGTTTCAGCCTGGAGAACGCGCCTATAAAGGCCTGGAGCTTCTCCTCGGGAAAATCTGAGCTCTTTACAGCAGAACCCATACTGAAAAATATGATGCCGTCCTCTGCGGCGTCCATTAGTTTCTTCAGATCCTTCAAAACACAACGAAGCAGTTAAATCAACACCGTGGTAATTAAAGTGCAGATACTCGCAGAGGTCCAGTTTGGACTGTAATTACCGTATGGCAGCGAAACTTCGTATATATGCCAATGCGTTAATAAGAAAAAAACCTAGTTCCAATTTTGGTCACTAGTTGCGATTTGCAACTTGGCACAGTACAGTACCTCGTCGACGTCTCCGGTGCTCGTTTTGAACAAGCTGTGTAGGTGGTAGCTAATAATAAAACTAACGTTATGCCTTTCTCACTTGGTTGACTTTTCCTGGCCACGTCCCGTTCCTAATACGTTACAAATTACGGAAAAATTTCTATACGTGAATCTTCCTGGCAGATTAAAGCTACGTGCTGAACCGAGTCTCGAACTCGGTACCTTGGCGTATCATTCTGGGTTCCTATACGTCTTTCGTGCATTCAAAGCGCCACTTTGCAACTGGAGGCCAAAAGTCGAATTATATTTTTTAACGTAAATCGGTTCCGCGTTAACGCGTTATAATATCTACCAAGTTCCGCTTCCGTACGATAATCATAGTTCATACTGGACTTCTATGAATACTTGCAATTTAATTATAATCAGCAACTATACAGACATGTAAAAACGTAGATTTAAGTTGAAAAGGAAAGATTTCAATTAGATAAAATGGTTTACATAAAACATTCTGGAATCGAAAGGATATGGTCGAATAAGAAAAAAAAAATATTCACCATTGTAAGTAAAGAGTCGGGCAATGGTGTCCTCTACGGCGCGGGAATGAATGAAGCAGACATATGAAAAGCACTGTTCTGACGTTCTTGTGTCCACATGCGAGGCGCATGAGAGACTATGGTTAGATTAATGTTGTTTAACTCAGCCAGTACGATATGGTTTTTATAACGAACTTATAAAATGTATGGAACTTGAAATATCTACTGCAGCTAAGTTCTTTGGTAACCTAGGAGACAGTTGCTGGGAACTGTACTCTTGACAGTATATAATTTATTATTATTATTCGTTCTCGCGTGCATGGGGTGAGACAGTAAATTTTTGATTGTTACAGAATTGTGGTACCTGATACGGAAATCAGTGTGAAATATGAGATTAGTGGAAACTATGAGCACAGGAAGGCAAATCCATTGAAAAAGAGAATATTCATCGGTTCGTGGATGACCGACATTCTACCAGTGGGTTCCAAAAACACCGCGCGCGAAAATGCGATTATTTAGACGGTTATATGTCGGATTCTATTCATCGTAGAGATATGAGATCAAGTGTTTTGGATAGCTCTTGGCGTAACGAACATTTGTATACCTATCGGAAAAAAGGCAAGCTTTATCTATCCTATAGTACTGGGTCAAAATTTAAATATTACACACTTTCTTCAACCCATGCAAGTTCAACAAAACGATTGGTTCTTTAGCATTAGGTGTGGTCCAGGCTGAACCTTAGGCGGCTTATGCAAGCACCGTTTGCTCCTCACAAAACTCCGAAACATCGTAGTATCTGGGTGCGCAAGTACCAACCATGGTGATGGTAACTTCTATAATTTCTATTCATGGCAGATTGTGGGAACTTCTACCGTATGTTCTTAACATGATATTCTCGGGAAACTTCGAAAATTTTATAGGTATCATTATTCGTTACCGAAATCCGGAGGTTCGAAGTTACCGTACATGTCCATTTAAAATATTCACTAATTTAAAGACGTCTAAATGTAGTTCCATCTGATGTAGTGAACACATTATAGTGGTTCTAGGGTCATCGCAGACGATCTGAGGTCAACAAACTGTGTTTTTAGTCAGCATTTTTCCACCAATAAAACTCTACGTGATGTCTCTGTAATACAAATATGCTCGAAGTGGTACTGCAGTAAGAAATGGACAAAAAAAGGTATTAACATGCCTGGAAGGACCTTAAAATGACTATTGCAAATTATTTAAAATTGGAAAGACTGCAAATTCAATAAAGCCGGGAGTTTTGAATGACTTGTGATGTATGAGCATCCAGAAAAAAAGTGTAAAGCAGACGATTTAGCGCTGATCCTCTATTATGCGTGCTTATTTGTTGTTTATATGTGTTAAATGAGTCGAAGTATATAAATGATCTATCTGAAGTCTACTCACCTAAAGTAGAGAAAAGGAGGGAACCAGCGGAAAAATGCTCTTGTTGGAGCAGAAAATGGGCGTTTATGTTCCTCTTTCAAAGACTCTGACAGAAAAGTAGGGAACTAATTGCCTTAGCCCTCATTACGCCTTTCTTAACAAAAATTTTAGCAGGTTAACATATTCCCACTTTTTCGTGTAGTAAGAGCCTAGCAGAGAGACAGTGATGTTGGAAGAGAGAGGAGTCATCTAACTCCGCGAATGCGGGGTGGTTCCCCTTATTCCGCCTCAGTTACACTGTGTCGGCAATTGCGGCGCAAACACCGTTTCCACGTACGCGTACACCATAATTATTCTACCACGCAAACATTTGGAGTTACACTCGTCTGGTATGAGACGTTCTTCAGTGTGTGGGGGGGGGGGGGGGGTTCTACTGGGGGCTGAACCACACAATAACACTGGGTTCGGTGTGGGGCGGCAGTGGGGTGGGTGGACTGCTGTGGCCCGTTGTGGGGTTGTGAATCACTGAGGGCTCTGGCGGGACGAGTGGGAGTGAAAGAGAAAGGAGACAGTTATGTTGGGAGACAGAAAGTGGCAATGAAAGAGAAAGAGAGATGGATGAAAGCAGTAGTGAGAGAGGAGACAGTGGCAGTGGGATATAACGTAAATCGTTGGGAGAAGAATGAAACTTTGGGAGAGAGACATAGACAGTAACAGTGAACGGATGACACTAAGTATGAAGGCTTAACTACAAAGACAGGCAGGGTAAAAGGATTTAGACTGTTTCATGTTATAAGAATACGAATATGTTCCCACACCAAATTTTTTGGTGAAGGAGATGGAATAAGGACTGAGGCAGCTGGATCCCCACTTTTCTGTCAAAGTTTTAAAAGAAGAACATGTTCGTCTTTTTTGTGCTCCAACAGGAACATAAATCCGCTGATCAGTAATGAGACCTACATTTAAGAATCACAGGTGAATAATAATAAAACGTAATTGTCCTACTCGACGTGTCTACTAAAGTTCCACTGTTATCAAGATCAATCTAGAATGACATTAACGAGTTATTCAATATAGATAGTTCTCACATTATTGGCTATAATCACAGGTTGTAACCTTCCTATGTTTATTCGCATATACGTTTTACCCTCCCACCACTATTTACTTATAATGAAATCACTCTAGCACTGAATCGGCTGAAATCGGTACAGGTCGGACTTTGGAGCACAAGTATTTTGTGTCTGGTCGCTGCCAAAACAGTCGTTTTGTGTGTTTTGTGCGATCTATGTATTCTATAGGCATTACGAAGTTATTATAATGCCGTGCTGTGACTAACTAGTAAGCACAAGTGTAGTGTCAGCATTTCGTGAGGAAAGTGCAGCCCCCTCTGCCCCCCACTCCCCTCTTCACATCTTCGCCTTTCCCTCGAAACTGTCAGTGTGTTGGGCTTTGGTGGGAGGAGCTTGTTACCTCCACTCTCCCCCCGTCCCGTAAGAAATCGACCATGACATAGTGAACAAACTGTAAATAAAATGCGATTACTCTAATCTTGTGACTGGTAATGCCCTTGAAATATTCTACAAGAGGTTGGATGAAGTTTACAACATTTGAAATAAAAGGGACATGCCGTTTCTGTTTGAATCAGCGTGAATGATTAATATGGTATAGAATACATGGATAAGTTACCTCTCATTACTCGGTATTTTCATTTGTATCGTTAGGAAACCAAACTGGGTAAATTCAATACTGACTCAGCATTGGTATTTAAAAATATTGATTTATAGCTTAATCCGTTCCAATTTTCTGGTACTGTTAGAGAATTTAAATTTATCTCAGTCCTGTTACTTGAAATCGACACGTATGGAACCAATTTTGTAGAAAAGTCAGACCTAAAATCGAATGTGCATGACATCTCTAACATTAAAGACGTACTAATTGAACGAGGAACTAGATATTACAAAGCACTTTGCGTGCTAAGTGCCACCATTTGCCGAACGTTGACTAAAACTGTACGCAGAAAATATTTCAATGTACATTGTTTAGGAATAATATCAGGACGTTACATTCACACTCGTGAGGTTTGATGAAACTTGGAGTCACCTTCCTGTCCATGAGTTCAAGAAGTAATCATAAGCGTAAACAAAAGCTTGAGAATTTACCAAAGAGACGAAGACAGTTTTATCGAAATTCTCAGGTCGTAATCCTGTCAGACTACTCGGACGAAGACAGGATCATAAATGATACATAGACAGTGCAGGGTGAGGCAGAAAAGACACTCTACTCAAAATATGCCCAGAACAATTAAATACTCGCACATTGGAGTGCGGGTTTCACTAAGGTATAGCAAACAACGTAGCGAATTTGTTAACGTACGCTGATTTAGTTTTAATTTATAGCTCACAAACTATGAAACAGACTATTTTTAAAGAGGAACAATGTACTTTTCCTCGTGGCATTGGAAAGAGCCTACGAAGAGCACTTCAAAGTACTTCATAAAACTATTGCTAGCATATATCTTGAGGAGAACAGATTACACGTTGTGCAGCTGTTATCGTGGAAGAGTTTGATTGAGTGTAACACCTGCTATGTATAACCACTGCAAAGTTTCTAAAATGTATTATTGATTTATAACTGTACCACTATGTCGTTGAGTGGCAACTCGATTTTTCTAAATGGTTTTTGAGATAGGTTAGATATAAGCACTAAAGACATAATTTAAATTACAACTATAGGCACATAGTATTTTTTTGGATCACTATTCTTCTGTTCGATGTGGCCCATCACGAATTTCTCGCTGGCGTCAACCTCTTCATCTCAGAGTTGCTAGGTCCCTCAAGTGCTATGGAAGTTATTCCCTGATGTCTTAATAGATGTTCTATCATCTTGCCCCTTCTTCTTGTCAACGTTTTCCATGAGTTCGTCTCCTTACCGATTCTGAGGAAAAATTCTCATCTTTATCATCAGTACATCATTTTTCAACAAGTTTTATTTAGTACTACATTCTCTTCTTTTCCGGTTTTCAGACAGTCCATAATTTGCTTCCACAAATAGAGGCCGATATCTGAGATCAATAGACTTCATTTAGAAAGGAACTGCTTTTAAGTCCTCCTTCCTTCGGTCACGTTTTATTTTGGTTCCATGTTAGCAGAATTCTTTCAGTTCATCCACCTCGTAGTCACAAATATTGATGTTGAGTTTTTTACTAATCTCATTTCTACTATTCTTCACTACGTACGTCTCTCCTCGGTTAACTCTCAATCTGAAGAATAGATTCTTACTCGACTGTCTATTCTATTCAACAGATTTCGTTAACTTCTTCATTATCACTCAACATAGTAATGTCACCACCTGCTTTTATCATTTATATCATTCCATCCTGAATTCTAATCCCGTTTCCGAAGCTTTCTGTTGTTTCATGATTGCTTCCTCGTTGCAAGGAACTGAACAATAGGGGCGAAAGACTGCCTTACACTGCCAACCACTTCGTTCTAGGCCTTCCATTCTCACTGTTCCCTCTTGGTTTCCCCATCTTCCCTATGTCTTACACCTGTTTCCCTAGAATTTTAACGATCTTGCACGATTGTACATTCAACGATTTTTCTAGTTCGGCAAATCCTATAAAGTTCTATCAGTTTTCTTAAACCTTTTTTTCTTTTATCAAGGAAACCTTAGAACAGCCTCTATGGTGCTTTTACCTTTCCTAAAGCCTAAGTAATCGTCTAATAGATCCACAATTTTCTTTTTCTTTCTTCTGTGTGTTATTCTTGTAAACAACTTCGACGCAAGTGCTGCTGAGCTGGTTGTATGATTTCTTCCCCACTTATCTGCCCATGTTGTCTTCTCGATTATGTGGATGATATTTTTCCAAAAGTCTGATGACATGCTTCATACATACTGCACACCAGTCGTCGTTTGGTTGCCACTTCCACGAACAATTTAAAAAATTCCGAAGGAATGTTATTTATGCCTTTTGCCTTATTTGATATTCCAAAGCTCTGTTAAGTGTTTGTAATAATAGATCGTCTACGTCCTCCAAACTGATTCCAACTTCTCTTCTACCACGACATCAGATAGGTCCTGTCCCTCATAGAGGCCTTAGTTGTACTGTATCCACCTGTCACCTCTATACCATGCGTTGAACAGTGGAAATCCACTTGCACTCCTAATAATATGACTTCGCTTTTAATTTCATTGAAGGCTGTTAAGATTTTTCTATTTGCTGAACCTGAACTTCCAACCATCATTAATTTTTTGATTTCTATTAATATTATTGCAGCCATAGCTTCCTATTTATTTAATTCTTAAGTGACAGATTGCTATATTCATGTAACCCGCCAGGTTAGCTGAGAGTGCTGATGCACTGCTTCCTAGACTCGCGTAGGAGCGCCGGCCCCACATTGGATACACCCGACGTATTAACAATGAGTCAGGGTGCCGGCCAGCCTGGTTGTGGTTTTTGGGCGGTTTTCCACATCCCACTAGGTGAATAATGGGTTGGTCCTCACGCCCCACCTCAGTTCCACAACTCGCAGACATCTGCATAAGTTCACACTCTTTCAAGGATTACACTATCCGCAGACAGCAAGGGTACACGACTCCATCCTGGAGGTTATGGAATGGCAGCAGGAAGGGCATCTGGCCACCCCTTAGCATTAACCTTGCCAAATTCGTTTCTAACAATGTCGACCCTGCGCGATCGCGGGACAAAGGCACAAGCGAAAGAAATATTGCTATATTCATGTCTTTTCATAAGTATTTCTTTTTTATCTCCCTTCATTCGTCGATCAATTCAAGTATTTGTTCTGGCACCCAATGATTCTTCGCAGTTACTTTCTTTGTTCCCATATTTTCGTGTCCAACTTCTGTGAGTACCCTTTTTAGAAATGACCATTCCTTTTCAAATGAACTATCTACTGTGCTATTGGTTATCATAGTTTTTACAGCCGTAGAGGTCTTGAAATGCACATCATCGTTCTGCAGTGGTTCAGTTTCCCACATTTTTCTACTGACTGAAACTCTAAAACTGCAGTGCACCTTTCATCATCACTACATTGTGATCTGAATATACATCTGCTTCTTGGTAAGACTTGCAATTCACTATCTTATTTCGGAATCTCTGTTTCATCATGATATGCTCTTTGTGAAGTCTTCCCATGTCTCCAATCCGTTTCCAAACATGCATTGTCCTCTTGTGATTTTCAATACTGTGTTCCATATAATCGCTGAAATTTATTGCAGAACCTTTCTCCTCTTTCAGCCTTACTACAGAGCCCATGTTCTTGAGGAACTTTGTCTTGTATTGCCTCGTATACTACAGTGTTTTAATTCCCATGATAATTATTAGATTTTCACCTCTCTTTACATACTGAACTATTAGTTCACCGTCTTCAAATTTTTTCTCTACCACTTTATCATTCCCTTATGACGCCGGCATGTCTACCTGAACTATTGTTGTAAGGTGGTAATTTGCTATCGATTCTGGTGAGAGTAATCATATCAGTACACTGCTCATAATAACTCACTCTATGTCCTAGCTACCTGTTCATGACGAACCTCCCTCATATTACACCGTTTTCTGTCGGTATTGATATTACCTTATATTAGTCTGTCCAGAGGTCTTTATCTTCTTTCCATTTCACTTTGCTGAATCCCACTAAATCTAGACTAAGCCTTGCATTTACATTTCATGTTTTCCAGCTCCCCTATTTTAAGACTCCTGACATTCTATTTTCGGGCTTGCAGAATGTTACCGTTTTGTTGGTTATTCAATATTTATCTGATGGTCACCTCACACTTTCCAACCCCTCCTGGAAATCCGAATGACGGAGTAATCCCAATTTTTTGCCAATGGACAGATCATCGTTACACGGTCCCAATTACAGGGCACAAGTATTGTGGATACATGTTATGTGTCTTTAATGCAGGGCAAGAGGATACCCTGAACTTCTGCCCACTTCACGTCCTTTTTGAGTAGGTCGACGGTAGAACCAGAAGTCTATGGCCGCCATTACTGATGATTTTTATACAGGATTTAAGCATCAGCTGCGGTCTAACCCAGGGTCCAAAACGTTTTGGTCACTTGCCAAACACGTTGCACCTACAGCAATGCTTCGTCCTTGTGATGTGCGCACTTTCAGAATTTTGTTAGACTGCGAAGGGATGACGCTGTCACACAGCCGGAAAAAAATGCAACTTCGTCGAGGACTGTGTTTATTGGCACCAGCATATAATATGTGCATAGAGTTGTAGAGTTAGTTGTTCATTCGTGACGGTTGCCGGCGATCAGATGTCGCTCAGAAGACCTGTCTGTGAACGCTTTGATTTGACCCTGCAGGCAGCAAATGTGCCGAGTTTAGAGGTGAATATTGTTTGCAACATTCATTCTAGAGTAGAACCATGCTCCACTGACGAGTACGTACTCCTGTTGAAGAGCTTCAGCCTTCTGAACAGGGTCACACTGTAGGCCTGCAGGAAGCTGGATGAACATGTTGAAGGGTTGATGCACAAGGAGGGCACAATGTAGCGGTGGTGTGTCGATGGTTTCAACAGTTTTCTGTGGAAGATTCCAACACCAGCAGACCAGGTTCTGGATGTCCGCGAAGTACAGACACCTCCAAGCATGGCTACCCCGGTGTCGTGAAAGAGCCGACTGGAGAGTGAAAAGGCATACTATTGTCTTCAGTGATTGAGAGCAGGTTCTGTATGAATATTAATGATGGATATACATGTGTATGGCATAGAACTTGGTGAGTTGCCTATTCCAAAGTGCGTTCGTCCATGACACATAGGTCCCATCCCAGGGTTCATAGCGCAGGAGACCATCAGTTACAATTCGCGGCCACATTTGGTGTTTCTGCCGAGTAAAGTAGCAGTGCCACTGCCCCGGCTGTTAGTCCAGCGCTAGTGCCATTACTACTGCAGGATGGTGATGTACTTTTTCAGCTGGACGATGCAGGTCCACATACAGCTGCTACCAAGCAACCTGCTAGCCCTGGTGTACAAAAACTGCCCTAGCGGGGTAGAATACCAGATCTCTTACCAACTGTAGACATGAGGGACATGAAGAATCGGGATCCTACTCTTTCTCCAAGGGCTGCAAGAACAATGCCGAATTGCAACAAAAAGCGCAAGATACTTGAGACAGTCTACCATAGGATGCCATTCGGGATCTTTATGATCGTTTTCATGCGAGAATACGTGCCTGCGTTGCGCCATAGGAGGAGGGGAGGGGGGGGGGGGTCCACTGTGTACTGATGCAACTGTTTGGACGTTCTTAACTGTGGCATGTGGGTTTCATTTGGTCTGAATACACTAAACAATGATGAACTGCATCTCACCTCTCTTGTCAATAAAATGTTGCATCCTTTGGCAGTGTTGCTGCAGAACCATAACATTTTTGGCTGCTTTTCGGTGGTTCTATGTAAAAATACAACTATATACGCTGACGGGAAAATATTAGTACTCCTGGAAAGACGTCGATTCGGATCCAATGACGACGTATACCACATGGGTGATAGTAGATGTACCAATAATGTTTTCAACGTCTTCCACCATTAGATAATGTAGCGAAATCAGAACGCCATCTGTATCTGTCTGTCGATAAGCAATTCTCACAGCCAAGAGTGGTGCAACGAAGCTGGTATCAGTGGTCGCGTGAACATTCTCACACCTGTAGACGAAGTTCTTGACGTCAACATAGCAAAGACGCCCGCAAGGATTGTAGTATTGCAAGGGAATCAGTGGCATATCGTACAGGTACCAAAGTGCGGAAAAGAGGGCTTGTGAACCTAGACAACATGAACTGTTGCGAACGGGTTATTAGCAGTGGGACTACGGGATCGCACACCTGTCGCCCGTCTTCTATTCACGCCACAGCATCGACGTGAACGGCTCGATCACTTTGGAGATGGAATGGTGAGCTGCAATCTTCAGCGATGAAAGCAGATTCTGCCTGCACGCAAGTGACGGTCGATTGAGCGCACAGCGTATACCTGGTGAGCGCTGTCTCGTAGAGTTCATTCGTCCAACACACGCTGGACCCACCCCAGGCCATTGGGCTTGCGGTGCAATAAGCCACAAGTCTCGTTCACCTTTGGTGTTTCCGAAGGTGACCCTAACCAGCGTTCGGCACGTGCAGAATGTTACTAGACCCTTTCTTTCCGTTCTTGCAGCAGGAAGGTGATGTATTATTTTAATATGATACTGCTCGCACAAATACTGCCTGTGCAACTCCACGTGCTTTGCAACAACTTCACTGGCCAGCACGATCTTCGGACTTGTCTCCAATCGAACACGTGTGAGATAAGAGGAGCGTTTGAAAAGTCCGTGCAAAAATTAAAACTATTTACTTGTTTGGGGTAAACCTTTTTTATTTTTCGACATACTCTCCTTTTAGAACTATGCAATTCGTCCAACGTTGTTCTAATTTGTTGATTCCTTCCGAATAATAGGAATTGCACAAGTCTGCAAAGTAGCTATTACTTGCTGCAATCACTTCCTCGTTTGAATAAAATCTTTGTCCCGCCAGCCATTTTTCAAATTGAGGAACAAAGAGTCGTCCGAGGGAGCCAAGTCTGGATAACAGGGGTAATGTGAAACGAGTTGAAATCCTATTTCCATTAATTTTGCGACCACAATGCTGAGGTGTGTGCTGGTGCATTGTCGTGATGGAAAAGGACTTTTTTTCGGTCCAATCGCTGGCGTTTTTCTTGCAGCTCTGTTTTCAAACGGTCCAACAACAATGAATAATATGCACCTGTAATAGTTTTACCCTTTTCCAGATAGTAGAATAGGATTATCCCTTGTAAATTCCAAAAAACAGTCGGCATAACCTTTCCAGTCCAAGGAAAGGTCTTCGCCTTTTTTGGTGCAGATTCTCCCTTGGTAACCCATTGTTTAGATTGCTGTTTGGTCTCAGGAATATAGTAATGTATCCATGTTTCATCCACAGTGACGAAACGACGCTTAAGGTCCTGTGTATTCTTCCTCAACAGCTGCAAAACATCCATGTAACACTTCACACGATTTCGTTTTTGGTCAAACGTGAGCAATCGCGGAACCCATCTTGCGGATAGCTTTCTCATGTCCAAATGTTTATGCAAAATATTATGTACCCGTTCATTCGAGATGCCCACAGCACTACCAATCTCACACACCTTAACTCTTCTGTCATCCATCACCATATCATGGATTTTATCAATGATTTCTGGAGTCGTAGCCTCCACAGGCCATCAAGAACGTTCAGCATCACTTGTGCCCATATGGCCACTCTAAAAATTTTGAAACCACTTATAAACTGTTCTAATCGAAAGTACAGAGTCACCGTAATGTTTATCAAGCTTCTCTTTTGTCTCCTGAGGCGTTTTGCCTTTCATAAAATAATGTCTAATCACCACACGAAGTTCTTTTTCGTCCATTTTTTGCCAATCACTCGACTTCCTTGTTCACACGAATTCCAAACACAAAAAATAGACCATTATGGCTGAAATTTGGTGTGCGTTCTTTCCAAAGATGCTACTAACTAAACATGACCTCGATACGCGCCGATGGTGTCATCATTCGGACTTTGCACGGACTTTTCAAACGCCCCTCGTATGATGGGGCGAGAAGTGAGTGACTCCTGACGCTCAACAATAACAACTCTTCCAGAACCACGTGAACAGGTCGAGCAGCCGTATTCCAGGACAGTATTTGCCAGATGTCAGAGAAATGGGCACATAATTATAACTGATCGGGAACTATGGCATCATGCACGCTGCACCACTTCACCGGAAGCTAGGCAGCTTGAATTTCGAGGCAGCCGTGTCGTTTGAGCGACAGAGGGCGTCTTTGACGCGAGTGTGAGTGCAAGCAGGACGCACGTTGAACAGTGAGTCTCCTGGATCGGGATGTGGCAGTAAACAGTGGACGGACGACGGTCCGATATTGCTGCCGGAGAGAGCAACGGCCTTACAGAGGGTGATACACTGGAAGTTTCGCCGACTGTGGTGGAGATTATTCTTCTACATGGCCACGTCAAAACGAGTGCGGACGACACTGCTAGCTACTAGTGAGGAACCTTATGGGTGTCGTCCAGAAACTGATCGAAAATGTTAATTTTCAATTTAGTTATTATTTATTAGTAAAACTCTTTAACAATATGTTCTCAAAGTTTCAATAATGAAATCGCACCCGTAGTGACAAAAAAAAAAAATACTTGTGTGTGACTCGACATTCCTGCCACGCCCAATTTTTGAAGCAACAATATAAGCATGGCGAAAAATGACTCCGTGTACTACTTTCAAGTAAAACTGCCCGGTGTACATTTAGAAGGCTGTGATGTACACTCTTTTGGTTTTATAGATCATCTGTGACTCTCTTCCGTATCGTAGAACAATAACAAACCAGCTACTTTGTCGATGAAGAAGCAGTTCTGTTTTTGCCTTGTCTTACTGTCGGACTGTAAGCAGAATTATAACTTATGATAGGAAATTGCGCTCAAGACACCTTGAGAAAAATAGATTTACAGTGCCTCTCAGAAGCTGCAAAGCCAGTTGAAGACCTGGTAAAGGAAAGAAGGCAGAGAACAAGAAACCAGAAGAAAAGCCTTGAACGGGAAGAGGATCCTGAGTACAAACATGAAGCTTTATGAAGAGGTAACATAAGAAAAAACATCAGGTTGAACTTTATATTGCATTTCCTAAAAATTATGCTTTTTAAAGTTTATGTACCTTTCTCTCAGAATTTATGACGGCTACAACTATGAAATTTTGTACACTTATACCTATAAACACAATAAATGTTGCCTCAACAGTAAATTTTGAAATTTTGAGTGTAAGCTGAGATATGGAGCAGACTTCTTGGAATTCTGTATGAATTTTATATTATACTTACAGAACTATAATTAAAAAATTATTAAAATTTTCATATTGTATATAACCAAATTTCCTCTCGAGAGAAGCTTACTATATGCAAATAGATTACTCGAAGAAAGTTTTGTAGAAATCTCTTGAATAGTTTCTGAGAAAAAGGTACATATATTGTTTTTTGAAAATAAAATTTTTAAATTCCATAAAAAATTAAATGTATATAATCCACAGAACTTAACAGCACATGTGTTAATTTCATGTAAAACATGGTAGAAAATTTCATTGCCATGTCTTAAAAATTGTGGATTTGGCACATGTTTTAAACAGTGTACGTTTTTCATGAACGTCCCCCGTTAAGGAGAACTTTCTGTAAGCAGGTGCTGACGGCACATCTGAGTTTGTATAACAGTACGTTCATTGATCATTTTTGAGGTCAAATTGCATTGACATAATTTTAGCGTAAGTTTTAAAATTTAGGCCCTTCCTCATAGCCTGTAAAAAACTGTTGTTAAAATTTGACAGTTGTGGACAACCCCGGCGCGAGTTGTTTGCTTAAAGTGGCAGCTGTGCCCAACAGCATTAGTTTTTTTTTTTTTTTAATTGTGACCACTGGATCAAAATTTAGGCAATGAGCCAAGAAGGATCCCGTTAGTTTCTTTGTTCTAATAAATATGGTTACAAAAACCTCGCTTAATCAACCAGCCCTTCCACTCTCCTGTCGCTGTTTTACAGGGACGGCACCCCTAAATACGAGTATATTCTTGTTCCTTCTGGACCGTCTTTGTTACTTTGCCCTGTATTCAGTTCAAGGATGGTCAAAACAAAACAAGAAGAACAATCAGCGTCACTAGTAGCGACTGAGAGCGACAGTGTGTTGTGGTCTCTAATATAAAAGGCAGTGTCACGAGTGCCTGACTCGGTCACAGACTTGTCATTCCCCAGGCCAAACCATTAACGACAGAATTTGACATTTGGATACTTATACTGTAAGCAACGTTTAAGAAGGGAATGTTCGAACTTACATTCCTAAGGGGGGTGAATTAGGGGACGAAAATCTTTTTGAAAATATGTCACTGTTAGGCAAATTTGAAGCTAGAACAACGAAATTTTGGAATTTGGCTTCTCGGTCGATCTAAAATTATAAGTGTTCCAGAATTTTTGGGATTTCAACCAGTACTGGAGTAAAATAGTGGGTGAAATGTTTTTTGAGAATAAGTCATTATTACAAATCTACTACAGCATTTTCAAAACTATCTAGGAACATTGGTACAGGGTGGCGCAGATGGATCGGGTGGTTTTGAAGTGGACTGTACGTCTGGAGGGGGGGAGCCAGGTGTTCGGCGACTTCGTCCTGTGGTTGGGGGGGGGGGGGGGGGGACGGGAAGTTTCAGTTGCAGGCTGGCAGTCAGTCGCGATGGCTACGTGGTCCGTTGAGCATCGTGTTTTCGCAGTGGAAGAGTTCATACGCAATAACGAGTCAATTGTTGCTGTGACGCGTGCCTTTCGCCGGCGTTTCAACATCCCACCTCGCGGTAGTGTTCCTAAGCGAGATACGATATTGAGTTGGGTGCATAATTTCCGCACTACTGGTTCATGTGCTCCAAAATGGACGCCTAGACCGCCAACAATAACACCGCCTGAGAACGTGGAGCGTGTGAGACGCGATGTCACTGCGAGCCCACGTCGATCAACGAGACGTCGTGCTCAAGCTCTTGGAATGTCACGTCGGAGCCTTCAAAGGATTCTTAACGAAGAACTGAAATTCCACCCCTATAAAATCCTGTTGGTACAGAAGATTCTCCCAACAGACCATCTTCAAAGGCTTCAGTTTAGCCAACAGATGTTGGAGTTATTGGAAGATGTAAACCTGATTATCATGATGTCTGACGAGGCTCACTTTCACATTAACGGATACGTAAACAAGCAAAATTGCCGTTACTGGGCCGACACTAACCCAAGAGATCTACACCAACGGCCTCTCCATAGTGACAAAGTGACGGTTTGGTGTGGGGTTTCTAAGGTAGGGATAATTGGTCCTTACTTTCTTGAAAATGAAAGGGAGCAGGCGGTTACTGTTAATTCGCAGCGTTATGTGAACATGACTGAAGATTTTCTTCTCCCACAACTTGAAGAGAACAATTACGACATGGGCAATATGTGGTTCCAACAAGACGGGGCAACTGCACATACCGCTAGGATATCAATGCAAGCTGTACGCGCTCTGTTCCCTGGCCGTTTGATTTCCCGTAATGGAGATGTCCATTGGCCCCCTTGCTCGCCGGACCTCACGGTATGTGACTTTTTCTTATGGGGCTATTTAAAAGCAAGGGTCTACATGAACAAACCCCGGACCATTCAGGAGTTGAAGGCAGCAATTCACACCGAAATCACATCAATTCCTGGTGATGTGCTTGAGCGGGCAATGCGGAACGTTAAGGACCGACTCCAAGAATGCGTCGCTCGAGAAGCAGGGCATTTGATGGATGTAATTTTTAAAAACTAACATTACTATTTTTTTGTTAATAAACTTCCATTGTAACTACACGTTTTGCACTTTATTTCAATCCAATACCTTTACAATTGACAGTTTGACAAGTATTTTAAAACCACCCGATCCATCTGCGCCACCCTGTATTTGACTTCTCGGTTAGAAAAAAGTATACGAGTTACAGTGTTTTTGGAAATTCAACCTCCTAAGGGAGTGAAATGAAGGATGAAAAGCTTCATGAATTTATTTTATTATGAAAGCATTTAAAGGCTACAGGAACGAAAATTTGTATTTGACTTCTCTGCTAGAAATAAAAATGCAACCCCTATAGACGTGAAACCGAGGACGAAAATTTGTAAAAAAATATTTCGTAGCATTAAAAAAAAATGTTAAGGCTAAATTTGTGAAAATTGGTATTTCACTTCTCGCTTAAACATAAAGAAATATATGTTAGGGGGTGAAAATTTCTATGGAAATATACCTAGACGAACGCAAAGACATGATTTAAAACACCTTGGACTCCAGTTATCAGAACAGCTTTTTGTTCAGAAGTACATTCGGAAAAGACCAGCTTCTATGACCTTAATTAGCAACAAAAATTTATATTGCGCAGCAATTTGTGAACAACATAAAAATGCGATTAAAGAAAAACGAAAAATATCTGTGCAAATCACACAGCAAACGCGAGCCAAACCGCGGGCACTAAGTCAGTCGTAAGTAAACGTCGATAGACTGAATTAACCTGAGGCTACAGTATCAAGTGAACACCTGCAATAACCGTTCGTATTTTGTCCATGGGTACTTTCTTAATAGTGAGGATCGAAACGAGGTTTTTCTCTGATAATGGACGTCGTGAGTTTTTGTCATATATTAGTAAATAGTATTGATCATATGTTCTGAAACAGTATACTGTATTGAAAATCCTGAACAGATTATGACCATTGTTCAGTTACAAGCAATTACTGTTTTTAGTGTACTCTAAAACAATGTACTACAAATTCCGATAACTGTTTAATCCTTCTAATACTTAGGAAAAGCATAAGCTTACCTTTGGTAGCGCCTGTGGTTGTTGGATATGCATTCCTCCGGTCTCAATCACGTTGGGCACATGGGGTCGAGGGTAACTGAAGCTGACGTGACTCTGAAGGATCACCAGAGACGTGTTGGTCAGCAAGGTTGATACACTTGGCATCGTTGGATCATTGAAATACTTGTGAACGATTTTATCAAGTTTCGGATAGTACCAATGACGGTAAATGCATCTTGCGTACGTCACTAACAAAGCGTTCTTTAGTCGTTGCCAGAAGGTCATCTGGTCTGTATACTCAAACATAGTGTCAGGAACATATGATGGCATATATGGGTCGCCAACTATATCGGTTGTCATGGGAAATCCACCAAAAGAAGATAGAGCAACCACAGGAACATTGAATTTGTGAGAGTAGGCTATTAGGCATTCATTCATGAAGAATTCCATGAGAAGGAGGTCGAATTTCCTTCCTTTTGTGTGTATCAGATTTTGGAAGACTTCATGCTGCAAGTATTTCTCACACATCTCTGAACCCATGTAGCTCAAGAAGGTATATATCACCCAACCGTTTACCATGGCACTTTGTGTCTGGAATGCATTTCGATTCCCATCTGAAAAAGAAAAAAAAATTTATCGTGTGAATGGGTACAAGTTTCACAAAGCACAAATGCCTTCATGCAATGCTATTTCACTCAGCAACATACTCTCTATAACTGCAGCTCACATGTCTCACAAACTTACTGGAGAAATTGTTGGAATAAATTAAACTCCTTCAAATATATTGATTTAGAATAGATATTTCAGATACAGAAAAACGCCTAAGGACGTTCGTTTATGTCGCACAACTTCTGCTTGGCGTTGAGATTTTTCCCGTCAGTGTAATTGAATGTGTGTTTGAAGGTACTATGTGTTCGTTTCATTGGCCCAACACTCATGCAAGAGAACTTGTTAGACGTGGTTACCTTTGGTTACTGCCACAGGACCTATCAAAAATTGGTCAAATGGTTCTGAGCACTATGGGACTTAGCATCTGAGGTCATCAGTCCCCTAGAACTTAGAACTACTTAAACCTAACTAATCTAAGGACATCACACACAACCATGCCCGAGGCAGGATTCGAACCTGCGACCGTAGCAGTCACCCGGTTCCGGACTGAAGCTCCTAGAACCGCTCGGCCACCGCGGCCGGCCAGGACCTATCAGGTTTGCTTGAGAATGTACCCCTTCAGCAACGAATGTTTGCTGCTGGTGTATGACGACATTTAATGTGCCAAAACATACCAAGATGGGTAGCTAGAGCAGGCAGTGTACTCTGGCCGCCAAGATCACTTCACCATAGTGTCTTGGATAGCACTCGCGTTGATATGGTAAAAAAACTGGAGAAGTGAATCGTGTAGTATTGTGAAGCTCTGCGAAATGTATTCCTAAGTCAGTCCAGAGACGAGCGCAGTACTGCATCCAACTAAGAAGGCAACACGTGGAACGCATTCTTAAACAGGCGCCAAATTTAAAAGAACGTAAAATCCCAAAGACCGGAGAAGTTTTACGGAAGTTCGAAATTTCGCGCGAACTTCAAGTGGAGATTCTTCTGATAGTTTCCACAATGAAATTCTGTCTCGATATCTGACAGATAATTCACAGACGTTCTGGTCTCATGTAAAGTAAACCTGTGGCAAGACGCAATCAATACCTTCATTGCGCGATAACAATGGTCATGTTATTGATGACAGTGCCACTAAAGCAGAGTTGCGAAATCCGGTTTCCCGAAATTCCTTCACGAAAGAACTCGATGTAAATATTCCATAATTCTAATCAAAATCACCTGCAACTATGTAACTTAGATGTAGATTTCCTCGGTCTAGCGAAGCAGCTTCAGACACTTACGAAAGGCAAGGATTCCGGTCTACATTGTAAACCAGTCACGTTCCTTTCGGAGTATATTGATAAAATAGCGCCATACTTAGCAATCACATACAGCTGCTCGCTCGTAGAAATATGTGTGCCCAAAGACTGGAACGTTGCTCAACTGACACCAGTACCCAAGAAAGGAAATAGGAGTAACCTACTGAATTACCCGTTTCACTAAGATCGATCTGCAGTAGGAGTTTGGAACAAATAGTGTGATTGAACATTATGAACCATCTCGAAGAAAACGATATATTGACAAGTAGCCAACACGAATTCAGACAATATAATTCTTGGGAAACTTAACCAGGTCTTTATTCTTACGAAGTAATGAGTGCTACGAGAGGGGATGTCAAGTGATTCCATGTTTTTAGATTTCCAGAAGGGTTTTGACACCGTTACACACAAGCGACATCTAATTAAGTTGCGTACCTGTGGAGTGTCGTCTCACTTGTGTGACTGGATTCGTGATTTCCTGCCAGAAAGGTCACAGTTCGTAACTGTTGACCTAAAGTCATCGAGTAGAACAGAGGTAATATCTGGCGTTCCCCAAGGAAGTGTTGTAGGCCCTCTGCTGCCCCTGATCCACCTAAACAATTTAGGACACAATCTGAGCAGTCCTCTTAGACTGTTTGCAGATAATGCTGCCATTTACCGTCACTTAAAGTCATCCGACCATAAAAACGAACTACAGAATTATTTAGATACCATACCTGTATGGTGCAAAAACTGGCAATAGACTATAAATCATGAAAAGTATGAATTCAGCCACAAGATAACTAAAAAGAATCGGCTAAATATCAGTTTCACGACAAAAGACAAAAATATAAAGGCTGTAAATTCACCTAAATACGTAGGGATAAGGATTACGAATACTTAAATTGCAACAATCACATAGATGTTATGTGGAAAGCAAACCTTAGGCCGTGTTTTATTTGCAGAACACTTAGAAAATGTAACAGGTCTACTACGCTTTTCCGTACTCTTCCGGAGTACTGCTGTGCTGTGTCGGATCCGCATCAGATAGGATTGACGGAGGACATCGAAAAAGAGTTCAAAGAAGGCCAGCTCTTTTGTATTATCGCGACATAAGGAAGAGAGTGCACGGATTAGGGTGATAGCCCTTAAAGAAAGGCGTTTTTCGCAGCGGCAGGACCTTCTCTTGATGTTTCAATCATCAACTTCCTCTTTGTGAAAATATTTTGTTGGCGCCCACAGACATAGGGAGATACGATTGTCATAATAAAATAAGAAAAATCAGAGCTCGCACGGAAAGATTGAAGTGTTCGTTTGTCCATCGCTCTGTCGAGAGACGAACGCTAGAGAAGTAGATGCTTAAAGGTGGTTCGATGAATTCTCTTGCAGGCAATTAATTGTGAACTTCAGAATAATTATGTACATGTAGATGTAGAGTGTACAATAAATTGTACCATGTAACGTGCTGAAGCAGTACTGTATTTATAGTTGAGGTAGGACTTGAGTGAAATTTTAAACTAATCAAATGGCAGCTTAATCGAAAAGTGTATATTTACAATATAATTGTATCACCTATGATAATATTTAATGAAGTGAGGGGAAACTCTTAAGCACACAATCGAAATTATCTCGCAAACGACCCTTTGCATACACATGTTTATTGTAACGTTGTTGCTTTCGTTACCGTATAATTTCACCTGTCATTCTGCTGCAGAGTGAAAATACATTTTGTTAAAAATTCTCTAAATTGTGCCTAGTCATTTCTCCGCAACATACTTCCTTCCAGGAATGTTAGTCTCAAAAGGTATGCAGATACCCGGTGCTACCCTATATAGTGTGGTAAGAAACAGTCTGAGAAGGTTGTAAGGGTGTTGCAAGGTAGGTTGTGCTGAGAAATACCCGCTAAGAAAAAAATTCGATGCGTTGCGCCGTTTCCGAGCTAATAGGCAGAGAAGCTGGTCAAAAAGGCCGTTGGGCCCCCAAATTCGAATGCCCGCCAGATACACACACACACACCAAAAAATTTTGCATCACCCCGGTTCCCAGAACTCCTGAAGATAGACGTAGACTGTGGATACTGTATCACAGACACAGTCCCTTTGACTCTTCACAGATGTCACTAAACCCGCTCAAAGACGTTAACAACCATGCACGAGCAACGTCTATTAGACGGAGGGGGTCCGACAGCTGATCAATTCCAGGCATTCCACCAGGAAGGAGGTACACGGCTCGTGTTGTCTGTAGTTCAACCATGCCTAGACGGTCAGTACCGCGGTTCGATCGCGTCCGCATTGTTACTTCCTGCGAGAAAGGACTCTCAACAAGGAACATGTCCAGGCGTCTCGGAGTGAACCAAACTGATGTTGTTCGGACATGAAGGAGATACAGAGAGACAGGAACTGTTGGTGACATGCCTCGCTCAGGCCGCTGAAGGGCTGCTGCAGTGAATGACCGCTACCTACGGTTTATGGCTTGCAGAAACCCTAACAGCAACGCCACCATGTGGAATAATGCTCTTCGCGCAGCCGCAGGACGTCGTGTTATGACTCAAACTGTGCGCAACAGGCTGCACGATGCGTAACTTCACCCCGACGTCCATGGCGAGGTTCATCTTTGCAATCACGACACCATGCATGCCTTCAACCAGACAATCGTTGCAGACGTGTTTGGAGGCAACCCAGTCAGGCTGAACGCCTTAGACACACTGTCCAGCGAGTGCAGCAAGGTGGAGGTTCGCTGCTGTTTCGGGGTGGCGTTACGTGGGGCCGACATACGCTGCTGGTGGAGGAAGCCGTAACGGTTGTACGATACGTGAATGCCATCCTCCGACCGGTAGTGCAACCACATCGACAGCATTTAGGCGAGGCAGTCGTCTTCATGGACGACAATTCGCGGCCTCATTGTGCTCATCTTGTGAATTACTTCCTTCAGGATAACGACATCGCTTAACTAGAGTGGCCAGCATGTTCTCCAGAAATGAACTCCATCAAACATGCCTGGGACAGATTGAAAAGAGCTGTTTATGGACAATTTCACTCACCAGCCACCCTGAGGGATCTAGGCCGAATCGCCGTTGAGGAGTGGGACAATCTGGACCAACACTGCCTTAATAAACTTGTGGATAGTATGCCACGACGAATACGTGCAAGCATCATTGCAAGAGGACGTGCTACTGTGTATTAGAGGAACCAGTATGTACTGCAATCTGGACCACCGCCTCTGAAGGTCTCGCTGTATGGGGGTACAACATGCAATTTGTGGTTTTGATGAGCAATAAGAATGCCGGAGATGATGTTTATTTTGATCTCTGTTCCAAATTTCTGTACAGGCTACGGAACTCTCGGCACCGAAGTGATGTAAAACTTTTTTTGATGTGCGTAATTAACATCAGTTGTTCTCACAGCGTGGAAACATAGATGATAGCACACGAGACTGCTCACGCTTTCAGTCCACTACTTCCGTCCCATATCCTATTTTTGTATAGCTCTCTCGTTTCAGTGTTGGGCACCAAACGAAAGGTGCGTTTGGCGACATCGTCTCTGGCGGGACGTTTGAGTTTGCGTGTGCAGCGATCTAATTGGCTAAGTTCAATACTAATCAACTCGGAAGCGGTGCAACTTATCGAATTTTTTCCTTAACATTTATTTTTCAGTACGGCACAAAAGACTGCTACTGACCACCCTCTATGGAGCAATCATAGAAGCGAACATGATCAAGAACACTAATAATCAGATAGGCTTCCGGACGGAATGTTATTAGGGGAAAAATGTACAACACATTACAAATACGTCTAATTTTCGCAATTAGGGATACTCAGAATTAACTGTAGTATCTGCGATAAATTTTACATAGGAAAAAGTTTACGTAACTTTTAAGGTCCGAGAGAGAGAGAACACCCAAAATGCGACGTGAGAACAACACGTGTGTCTTTAACACTCATCTACGCTCTTGTGTTTTACACTCGGGCGTTTCGTATGATTAGTACTTTCCATTTTGTTCACAGCGTGTTACGTTACACTGTTAACACGTTTAAGACTAACGAATGTAGCGTCAGAAACGAACGTGACTGTGTTTTTCTCCCTTTTTTATATGTGTAACGTGCTGGATAGTCTTCCCTGCTGAGTACTTTAATGTTGGAAATATTATTTTATGCTTCCTAGTATTACCCCGCCCGTTTTGTTTTATCTTTCACTTTTACACCAGTAATCTGCTACTGTGTTGAACGAATTCATCCCCTCACTCGAATTTATTCCACAGTTGGAGTATTTCTAATGCAATGTACACTGAGGTGACAAAGGTCATGGGATACCTGGAAATATCGCGTCGGACCACCTTTTGCCCGGCATAGCACAGCAGCTCGGCGTAGCATGGACTCAGCGTAGCATGGACTCCCACCAGAAATACTGATCTATAGCCATCCATAATTGCGAAAATCATTCGCTCGAATTGTCAAGAACGTCCTTCAAACCGATCGCCAACGACTGTAGCCTGGTGACATGGCGCAGTTTCATCCATAAAAATTGCATCGTTGTTCGGGAACGTGAAGTCCATAAATGGCTGAAAATGGTGTCCAAGTAGCCGAAGATTATTGTTCTCAGTCAATGATCGCTTAGTTGGGCCAGAGGACCCAGTCCACTCCATGTAAACACAGTCCACGCCATGAAGGACCCAGCACCAGCTTGCATAGTGCCTTTTGACAATTTGGGCCCGTGGTTTCGTGGGGTCTGTACCACACTCGAACCCTACCTTCAGCTCTTAGCAAATGAAGCCGGGACTCATCTGATCAGGGCACGGTTTTATAATCGTCTAGGATCCAACCGATATGATTAGGAGCCCATGAGGGGCGCTGCAGGCGATGTCGTGATGTTAGCAAAAGCACTCGCGTCGGTCTGCCTGCTACCATAGCCGATTAATGCCAAATGTCACCGCACTGTCCTAACAGATACGTTCGTCCTACGTCCAACATTTCTGCTGTTATGTCACGCAGTGTTGCTTGTCTGTTAGCACTGACAACTGTACACAAACTCCGCTGCTCTCGGTCGTTAAGTGAATGCCGTCGGTCACTGCGTTGCCCGTGGTGACAGGCAATGCGTGAAATTTGGGCACACTTTTTACACTGTGAATCTCGGAATATTGAATTCCCTAATGATTTCCCTAATGAACTGTCCCATGCGTCTGGCTCAAACTATAATTCCGCTTTCTAAGTCTATTAATTCCCGTCGTGCGGCCGTAATCACATCGGAAACCTTTTCATGTGAATCACCTGAGTACAAATGACAGCTCCATCAATACACTGCCCTTTTATAGCTTACGTACGCGATACTACCGCCATCTGTATACGTGCTTATCGTTATCCAATGACTTTGTCATCTCAGTATATACTTTTATGCTGTTGCGAGAGTTTTCATTTCATATTTTTACAGTTTTACAAAATACACCTGAATTGCATAAAACGGATTTTGATACACTTGTAATGGGCCTATACAGTACACACACACACACACACACACACACCAGAATAGCTCGAAAAATAAGCTTCACACGGGAAAATGTGTACAATCCAAAGTTGATTATTTTCGAAGGGGACATCTGCTGGTGCTAAAATTAGCCCGCCACCCGAGCTCCCTGGTGGTGGGGAGGGAAGCAACTTTAAAATTTGAAATGGGAACTCCCATTTTTTATTGCAGAATCATATTCTACGTACGAAACTACGTACATTTTTTCTTCAGCATTTGTTTCGATTCTTGGTAGTTGGCGCTGTAATTTAAGAAAATCCATGTTCTCATTTTTGCGTGGAAAATGGTTACGGACAAATAAAAAATACTTATTTAGTTCGCAAATTTTGATTCGCTAAAACTAGAACTCTCCCTCTCTCCCCGTAGGGTGGGGTTTAAGAGAAAGGAATTAGAATTTTACAAATGTTGACCCAAATACTGTATCAAATTTTTTCGCAATCAAATTTTTCCGCAGATTCGGACAAGTTTCGTTTGTTTCGTGGTGATGAGGCCACACAACTTTTGATTGTCAAACAAATCGTCTGACTAGCTAACTGACTAACCATACATCCTACTTACTAATGAGTGAACTCATTTTTTATTTATCCATAAACATTTTCCACGCAAAACTGAGAACATGGATTTTCTTGAATTACAGCACCAACTACCAAGAATCAAAAGAAATCCCGGAATGAGATTTTCACTCTGCAGCGGAGTGTGCGCTGATATGAACTTCCTGGCAGATTAAAACTGTGTGCCGGACCGTTGAAAGGTGGATACACTGAGCCACTGCGCCAGAGATTGCGCCAAAGAGTACTATTAAGCCGCCTCCACAGTGCCTGTTAAGAACTCGTAGTAGTCAGTGCTTGTCCAGAGCTCGTAGTAGTGAGTGCCTGTTAAGAACTCGTAGAAGTGTGTGCGTGGGCAGAGCTCGTTGTAGTCAGTTCGTGCCGAGATGTGCTAGTGGGCACTGCTTGTCGTGAAGTCGGAGTGAGATGTGGTACTAAGGAGTGTTTGTTCCATGTTTTATGCAGTTATTTGATGGGAGAGATAGCAGATGTTATTCTAATGGAAATACTGTAACGATCAGAGTGCTTTTCGTCAATATATATGAAGGTAAAATATTGCGTGTTTTTTCATTAATTCCATGTTTTAAATAATGAGTCATTACAGGTTCAGTCAACAAAGCATCTGGCGTGTGTTCTTGTATTAGAGTTTAATTCTGGTTTTCTTACGCAATTGTAGTACTTGTAATTTTCTTTTATCACGTCAGTATAATTGGTATTTAAAAATTCTTGTCTTGTTGAAGAAGAACCGTGCCAGATGTACGTTGAGTCACACTCCCACATACAGAACAGTTATACTTGTGCTTTGGTTTAGTAGGTTTTATAGTTGCTGGGGACTTAATTAATTAACTGTGTTTACGAAAATTTTCTTACATTGTTTGTTGCAGTCAGATTGCGTAATAATACTAGTCAGGGCCAACCGTTTACGAGACACAGCGTAATCGGACATAACAGCTACTAAAAAACTAAAAAAATATTTTCAATCATTTTATATTTAATTAAGCCCCCATGCACATGGCGACCGCTGCTTCGGATCGTCCCTTGGAATTCTTCTGATTGTAAAAATAGTAGACCGTAGTATTGTTGTAGTAATTTGAGTTTAGTAATTGTAGTCTGTATTGCATGTGTAGATTTGGTAATTGTCATTCTTCTAAAGGTATTTTTCAAAATTTAAACTGTTGTTTTGTCTATGGGTTTGACAATTTGTGCAATTATTTC